>NC_054825.1:119754576-120954576 GCF_018345385.1 Vulpes lagopus
ATGTGATATTAAAGGTTCCTGTGTTTATTTGCTCTCTAATCCCAGGAGAATATAAGCTTCATGAGTCTTGAGATGAATTTCTATTTTCTCTGCTGAATCATCATGTCTAGATCAGTGCTTTTGTAGAGGATCAGTAAATATTTATTGCACAAATGAAGAAATTATCTTATACAATCTTCACATACCTCTCCTATGAGGTAAATACCATTATTACACCCACTTTAGAGATAACGATACTGAGGCTTCATAATTTGTCTAAGAACATTTTCCCTACTAAGGGGAAAAATTGGTCTTTGCTTACTGATTTTTTTCCTGACTTGAGAGCCTTAAACATTTATAAGCCAACAGCTATCATTATTGCTACAGATAGAATGAAAGCTTTTAAACATTTCATGTATAAAAACTATACAGTAAGCTACCTTCTACATTTTATAGGTAGGTTGTATTTACCTAGGTTATATTATGTAGACAAATTACTAATGGAGTTATTAATACTGAATTTGGCATAAATAAGATAACCACTGAAGTTTCTATTTTTTTAGCCCTTATATCATATTGTAAAAAAAAAATCATATTGTAAAAATGAATTTCCTAAACTAAGCTGTTTAAACTAAATAAATGGATTGGTCATTGATAGGAAATTACTGTCTCATTCACTCCTGGAATAGTAGTCCATATTTAATGGCATGAGAAACTTTTACATTTCAAAGTAGTCACCAAATCTTTTTCAGGTAAAATACAAAAGAACTTCAGCTGTCAATTGTTTTTGAGTTTTAGCCTGAAAGAGTCTGGAAAGCATGGTGGCTAAGGACACAAGTCATACGGCAGGGCATGCAGCCCAAATTTGCCTCAGGTGCCTGTGTAACCTGGGCAAGTCTCTTTTAGTGCTTCAATGTCAATATTCACATAGATTAAAAAAAAAAAAAGATGCTGTAAAAATGAAAGTGAACCTACAGGTGAAGCATTTAGAACAGCATCAGATACAAAGCAAATAGTGCACATTGGTCTCTTTATTGATATTTTAAATTATGCTTCCTATATTTTTCTACCATACTGTTAAATACAGTATCTTTTAAATAAAAATATTTGTAAATAAAACAATTAAGATTTTATTAAATATTTAATTAAAAAGTAGCATCCATAAATTTATTCTAAACCCACTGTTGTCATATCATTTGAGTAATCATTGCATTTTTTAAATGAAAACCCACTACTAATGCACACACATACACAGATAACTTTCTTATGGTTCTCATTATATTTCTTAAGAACAATGTATATACAAAACACACCCCACACACACACTCACACACTTTCACATTTTGTTTTTTTTTAGATGAGGCTTTATGCTATGGGACAAACTATCATTCCAAGTAGCTGGGCTTCAAAATTAGGGATTTGGGACAACTCTCACTGAACTCATGTTTTTTCATGTCTTAAGAGGAATTGTTTTGCACATGCTGTTTTGTTTGTTTGTTTTTGTTTTTAAAGATTTTATTAATCATGAGAGACACAGAGAGAGAGAGGCAGAGACACAGGCAGAGGGAGAAGCAGGCTCCATGCAGGGAGCCCGATGTGGGACTCGATCTCAGGACTGCAGGATCACGCCCTGGGCCAAAGGCAGACTCTCGACCGCTGAGCCACCCAGGCGACCCAACAGATACTGTTTTATAGGTAGCATTTGATTTCATCTGCTGTGGACACATTACTTTGTGGTTCAGGTAAATACAATTGTGAGAAAGAAGAAATCTGGCTACACTCAGGTTGACTTGGATCCTCTTCTGTTCATAGACCTCCAAAAGAAAAATACCGTTCCAAGCTTGGGTGATGTCACACAGAGAAGCAACCCCTTGGCATCAGCTCCATGATTTTTCATCTTATCTGTGCCTATGTTTCTTTACTTCAATATGCTATGAGCTATTTATTATTTTCCTTCCTCTTTTTTTAACCATGTCCATATGGTTTTGAATCATTATGCATTCTCTATGCTTCCGTTTTTCCTGCTTGAGTTTCTAAATCAGTATCATCTTTGTTTATAAATTGAGGAATCCTCCATGCATAATCAAGGGGGCAAAGTGATGGCATTCTCAAATAATTATGCAACTTCATCCAAATTAAGGGCTTTCACAGATCATTTTGTACTGTGGTTGGACAAAAACAGACAAATAGACATAAACCGAGTGAACGAAAAAAGCCCTCAGTTTGAAATTTATTCCCTTCATTTACTAACCCAATGATCTAATGTAAGGCATCTGAAACTAAATTTCGGTTTTCTCACCTTATGAAATGGAAAATGATAATTAGCTGATGTAGTTGTGGTTAAGATTAGATCAAATAATTTAACAAATCTTTCCTGGGCACTCATGTACTAAGATCTAAATAGAAGATGTCCATAGATTGAATTAAAAATAATCTAGTATGTCTGATCTCAGGCACCTCTGGAGACCACTTCACTCTTCCTTTTAACAGCCCTCTTTTTCAAGTATTGTGAGATTTTTCTTGGATGGGGATTTTATCTTGTTCATCTTTGGAAACAGAGCACCCAAAAAAATACCCGACTATTATACCAACACTCAAAAACTGTTACTGATACAAAACAATGTAAAAACGTGGCTTCAAGACACCAGGGAAATCAATTCATAAGGTTCACTTTTAGGTGGTTCAGACCAAAATATGAAGTGGTATCCCTGTCGCATTAACTAAAGACAGCCTTCCCTAGGTGGAAAAGCCCATTAGAACTGACTCACTCACATTCAACACTGCTGCACATAAATCTTCAGATTTTTATATTTAACTTGCCCCAATCAGATATAATTATTCAGAGTGAGTTAACTAGTTTGTAGCTGGTTATTTTAAAGCTAAGCTACAGGGGTGCCTGAGTGGCTCAGTTGGTTAAGCGTCTGGCTTCAGCTCAAGTCATGATCCCAGACTCTTAGAATAGAGCCCCCTATTGGGTCCCCTGCTCCATGGGGTGCCTGCTTCTCCCTCTCCCTCTGCTACTTCCCCTGCTTGTGCACACTCTCTCTATCTCTCTTTGTGTGATAGATGATGATGATGATGATGATGATAGATGATAGATAGATAGATAGATAGATAGATAGATAGATAGATAGACTAACAAATAAAATCTCAAAAAAAAAAAAAAACTCCAGCTACTAGGCAGGGCTTTTTCCGTAACAAGTATGCATACACACAAAGCACCGCCCCCCCCACTCTCATTCTCATTAGAACAACAAGAAAAAAAACAAGTATGCTTTATAAACTTCTGTAGGTATAGTTCTCAAGTGGTTCCAGTTCATAATGCAAGCACTTAATGGAGGACTCAATGGTTTATGTCTAAATCCTGATTCTGCAATCCTTCCCTGGCAAGATTCCCAAGGAGTTTGATGCTCACAAGGAAAGTTTGCTGAGTGGACACTAACAGTGCCACAAAATGAGCCAAAGGGCATTCTCTCTTCGCAGCACAGAATAAATGCATACATTTTTCCTGCCTCACTCTGTCATCATTTCATTTCCGTGATACTTTGTCTTTCATGTATGCTAAATATGATGTACCATGGTTCTGATAGCGTCATTCTGCCTTTATCTTCTCTTTCTTTCATGCCTCTCCATGTGCGCCTCATTATTCTTTCCTTCCTGGAGTTTCCTAGTGTGAAGAGTACACACTGAAATAAGTAAGAGATAATTGGAAGAGGCTGCACATATCGGTTGCACAAAGAATAGTCAGTCCGTCAGAACAACATCCCGTGATGTTATTTGAAGATGGCAGCATAGCTGGTTGAATATTTTTTAGGTAATGAGCCAGTTGACTTTAAACCATTCAGTGGGTTCAGAAAGTTGTGGAACAAGCACTTGCCATGGTAAATAAGTGGACATTCTTTGGTTTCTCCTTATCAAAGGGAGAGTTTGTCTTTAACTAGACTCTTCCTGTTTCTTGGGCACTGACCTTCATCTTTAACTTGAAGTGAGAATAAACAATGGCGTTAATAACAGGTCATGGGTTTAAGTGTGGGTCATCCTATATCTCATTCAAATATGTAAAAATAATGCATGACCTTATATGTGAAAAGAAAATATTTAAATCTTTAAAGTGAACAGGAAAAATGAAAAAAAAAAAATCCCCTCAAGGAGAGAAGCACATTAGAACATTTGCATTAGTTAGCTTGGAGTGACAACAAAAGTGGGTATGCAAAGGGACAATGACTCGTCTTCTCATGCTACTTTGCCCCTTTTAATGAGAACTTAAATGGAAAGAATACCAAGGAAGACATCTTGGTGCTTTATCTTTGTAATTGTTTATATATTTCACATACATATCATTGTATATATATGTTATTATTGTGCATTAATTTCTTGGAGGGAGAAAATAAAAATTCTCAGTGTTTGGATACATTAATTTGCAAAGCCAATGATTACAATAGAGAAAATTCTGGCAACCTCAACGCTTTTCTTACCAACACATAACTCCTTTCCATTCTATCAACTTGGCATTTTGGCCAGATGGGCACAAAAGGAAAAGTGTTGCTTCTTAGAGTGATAGAGCTACCATTATTGGTTCAATCTTCACTTAAAGAGTTCTTCAGGAAACGAGCAATCATGGATTTGTAAAGGCACCTATGGACATCTTATGCTTTTGAATCTGACTGGTCTTTTTTTTAATCAACAAATTCTCTATAACTTTCCCCTATTCCTACAAAATAGGAAAAATTGTTATGCGGAAAAAAGAACTTTGATACCACGTTAGGATAAGTCTTGCTAATATATTCCAATATTGAAGAACAAAAGAAAGTACGATTATTTTCAGATGCATTTAAATCTGATACTAAGTAACTAATCCAGCATAGAAACCATAGATAATCCTTTAATCTTTTTGCATCAATTTCTTCACTGTTAACATGATAGTCATAATATTTTCTCCCAAAATAACTCAAAAGCAGAATTAAATCATGTCAAGAATTAAATCATAAACAAAGCACAGGAAAAAAAAACAACAGAAAAAAATACACAAAAATTAAAATACTAATGTTGATTATGAAATCAAGTATTCTGGATCAACAGTTAGATTTTAAAAACAATATCATAGGGCAGCCCCAGTGCCTCAGTGGTTTAGCCTTCAGCCTGGCGCGTGATCCTGGAGACTTGGGATCGAGTTCCACATCAGGCTCCCTGCATGGAGCCTGCTTCTCCCTCTGCCTGGGTCTCAGCCTCTCTCTCTCTCTCTCTCTCTCTCTCTCTCTCTCTGAGTGTCTCTCATGAATAAATAAATAAAATCTTTAAAAAATAAAATAGGGATCCCTGGGTGGCGCAGCGGTTTGGCGCCTGCCTTTGGCCCAGGGCGCGATCCTGGAGACCCGGGATCGAATCCCACGTCAGGCTCCCGGTGCATGGAGCCTGCTTCTCCCTCTGTCTGTGTCTCTGCCTCTCTCTCTCTCTCTCTCTGTGACTATCATAAATAAATAAAAAAAATTAAAAAAAAAAATAAAATAAAATAAAAACAACATCACAGCAAGTTCTAATACATCTGATAGGATGCCAACGTCATAAGCAAAGATGGTATTTGTGAATTGCAATATTATTAGAAAAACTTAAAATTCAGAAAGTTGAATCAACTAGGTTAGTCGCATTTACTTATCAGAATGATCAGTTACAAAAGACAAAATAAATCCCTGTAATGTCAGTTTAGAGACTTAGAAAAATAGATAATATTAAAACTAGAACTTTTCAGAAGAAAATTTCATTTGCTTAATGTCAATCATTAGACATCAGGATATTTGTGGTCATTAGTACAAGAACATTGGTTATGTTCTGACAGACTTATGTTCAGTTAACATATTCTAAAAGGTGCTCTGCGGGATAAATCTCTGAGACCAACTGCTATTGATTCTTTCTTGTAAAAGTAGATTATATAATATCTACTCTTCAACAAACTGTCAAGCTTTTCCCTGCAGGTCTGTATGTGGATAAATCAGTATTTAAATAATGTTTATAAAATCAACATTGGAACCTTCAGAATAAGACTTAAAAACTAGTGACAACTAAAAATGCATAGAATACCAACTTTTAGAAAATAAAAAGCAGGGCAGATAGATTCCTAGTATTGGACCTCAAGATGTCTGGATGTACTCATGCTAAAAAAGAATGTTCTGGATTCCTCGAGATTGAGTTTTAAAATATATTCTTTTATTATTATTATTTTTATTATTATATTTAAAATATATTCTTTACTACCTCTACTCAGAACTTGACTCTTCTCACCTTGACTCTTTCCATCACTCATCCATTCATGCCCACATCTTTAAACTCTGCACACTGGCAAATATATCCTGCAAATAGCTACGTTTCAACCTAAATTTCTTTTCTGAACCTCACACTAAGATAGCTTTCAACCCTACATTTCTCCTTGGATCTCCTCTCAGCACCCCAAACTCAACATGTTGTAACCTAGACTTATGATTCTAAGCTTCTCCTTTTCTGGTGTCCCATCCCAGTGGTGTCAAACGTTTAGTTGTATAAAATAGAAATCTTATTAAATGTCCTCTTTCTCCATTTCACCTGCAACCGTCCAAGCTCAAGGTACCATAATCACTCATCTAGATACTAGGTGAGTAGTATCTTCATTGGTCTTCTCGAATCCCATCCTGCCCTTCTCCAATTCACTACCATAGTGGCCATTACAGAATGCAACCCCCTTCCCCTATACTCTCAAACGTGTATAAAACGCTTTTGTGCATATGCGTCCATTGCCCTTAGACTAAATACCAAAATCCTTAATATGGCTTACAGAGGGGTTGGCAAACTTTTTCTGTAAAATACCAGGTAGTAAATATTTCAGTTTTACAGGCCATTTGATCTCTGTTGTAGCTACTCCACTCCACTCTTAGGGCACAAACATTGCTACAGACAAAACACAAATGAATGAGTGTGTGTTCTAATAAAATGTTATTTATAGATACTAAAATTTGAATTTCTTACACGTTTCAAGTGCCCCCAAATTTTATTCTTCTTTTGATTCTTTTTCAACCATTTAAAAATGTACATATGTTCTTATCTGATGTGCCAGATTGGGCCCATGAAACATAGTTTGCTTACTCCTGGTTTTCAAAATTCTGTGTATCTCTTATTTTTGTTTATGCCTCTCTTGCTAACACTTTCTATGCCTCTACAACACTGTCCTCTTTCACAAGAAATTTGACTGTTCCAAAACACCTCTTCCCTCCTTGCTCTCTCCTATTCTTGATTTCTTCACAGGTTAGAATTCCTACTTAACCTTCACACCTCAAATCAATGTTGTTCCATTGGGACACATTCCTTGATTCCTCAACCTAAGTCAGATTTTTCTATGTCTACCTTTATAGCACTGTGCTCCTTCTGTCAAAGAATTTCTTTCAGTTTTATAGGTGTTCTTTTATTAGTGTGATTCCCCCTTTAACATTCATCACCCTCCATTAGACTTCTGTGAAAGCTAAAACCCAGTGTTCATTGCCCTTGTATTTTCTGTATACTAATATGATAATATTCAAGATATATTCTCAAGTAAAAATATACTACAGAACAATCCTGGTAGTACTCACAGGGGACTATAATTTTATCATAATGTTTTTATATATTTTAAAAAAGGAATTATATTCAATATACTGCCTGTTGCGGCTGATGATGTAGGCTGGTACTCGACATCTATTCCCACACTTTCCCTTTCCTTCCTGTAATATAGAGGCTGGAAAATGAAATATAAGAATTCCCAAATCTTCTTGGAATTGGATTGGCCACTGTGAAGCAGTTATGGCCAGAAACGTGTGGATAAAACTCTTTGAAATGGGCTTTCCTTCCCAAATAGAGCTTTGTGAAGAAAAGGTTTTGAATCTCTGTCCTGTTTCTGGCAAGAATACTCATAAGTTACCTGGAAGTACTACAGCCAACTTGACACTCTCAGGACTAAAGACACAAGCCAATGGTGGCAAAGCTTGAGAGAAGGAGAAGCCAGAAGCCTGGATTCTTGATGACATCCTTGAGCAATTTTGCACCCTAGTCTACTTCCCCTTGGTCATCTTGTTGCCCAAAATAAGCTTCATATTTTTTAAAGATTTTGTTTATTTATTTGAGAGAGAGAGAGAGAGAGAGAGAGAGCAGGAGCAGTAGGGAGAGGCATAGGGAGAGGTAGAAGCAGGCTCTCTACTGAGCAGGGAGCCTGATGCAGGGCTGGATCCCAGAAGCCTGGGATTACGATCTGGGTCAAAGGCAGACACTTAACCAACTGTGACACCCAGGTGCCCCACACTCCTTATTTGTTAAAAATCACTCTAATCAGATTTTTTGATTACCCAAAGAGAGAAACATGCACAGATAAGATTCACCTATGTAACTAAAAATTTATAAAGTTTGTAGAATATAGTGGCAGAACTTGATTAATGAGAAAACTGGCATCTCATAAGACTAGTGCTAGTGGCTTTCCTAAAATAGCTAAAGGCTACATCTCAAGAACGTCTTTATGCCACAGAGTAGTTTTTACAAACTATTAAGCTAACTGTTCTATTTTTAATGCTATGCCATTACATACCACACATTATCATTTACACATATTGTTCTTTGACTTTTAAGCAAAATGGCAAGTGTCCTGAAGGGATGAACTATACATAAAGGCATGTTCCACATTTTTTTTTTTTTTTACATTTTACAATACAGTGTATCTCTGTTTACATATGAGATGCGCATCCTTTGCTTAAAGTTGATTTTTCTCTATAGATTTATAGCACTGGGTATAATTCTTATTTCTTATTTCACTCATCTCCAGTGGTTTTTATTTTATTTTACTCTATTTTATTTTATTTTTATTTCAGTATTATTACAAGATAAGTGACACATAAAGTTAGTAGATGTTTAAAGTGTACATCATGGTGATTTAATATACGTACACATTGTAAAAGGATTCCCCCCATCTGGATGGTATTTTGTATTTATATGTCTGCCTCTGAGTCAATTCTGCAATTGGAGACTTGTATCATTTAGGATTTGGAGCAAGTACAGTGTCTAACAAAACCACCAAACAACCAACCAACCAACCAACCAACCAACCAACCAACCAGTTTGCCAAACATAGTAGGGACTCAATAAAGTTTTGAGCAATATCTTGAAGAGTCATTAGTTGAGGAAAAACACAAAAGGGTGAATGAAAGTAAGTTGTCTGAAGTACTTCTACTTTCTATTCTAACTGATGAAAAATTTATCAACAAAAGAATAAATGGGGATCCCTGGGTGGCGCAGCGGTTTGGCGCCTGCCTTTGGCCTAGGGCGCAATCCTGGAGGCCCCGGGATCGAATCCCACATCGGGCTCCCGGTGCATGGAGCCTGCTTCTCCCTCTGCCTGTGTCTCTGCCTCTCTCTCTCTCTCTGTGACTATCATAAATAAATAAAAAAATTAAAAAGAAATTAAAAAAAAAACAAAAGAATAAATGTTCGAAGTCATGTGAGAAGTTATCCTGGAGTCATTTCTTTAAATTCACTTTTCTTTCAATATTAATTTGCAACAACTACTGAGAGTTTGCTAAAGCAACAACAACAAATATTAAGCCAACTTTAGGACTTGCACATATTAAACACCAATTTAAAAATTACAATAAAGGTGAATATCATAAATGCTGACTTGGAAAATTTCTTAAGACATTCTTGGTTCCATAGTGATTTATATGACTCAATAAAAGTTGTGAGAGAATAAAATTATTTACAGATTGACCATAAAGCTCTTTATTTGGTCTGCTTTGCTATTTGCTGAAGAAATCTTATTTTGATTAATATAAATGATAAAATATGCATTTCTTACAGTAAAGCTTTCTAAATGCTATAACTGTAACCTTTTATTTATTATTCTAAATATATTATTGTATATAATCCCACTTATGAGTTTGTTTAATATGATCTATAAGCTTCTTCAAGAAAAGAATCATTAGAATTATGACAGCAAAATTGTGAGTTTGGCTTAATTTTATAGGCAAGATTTTAGAAAAATTTAAGTAACTGGCCACTTGATTTTTGTCTATGATTGGATGTTTAAACAATTTTAGAGGCCAGAAAAGCTTTTACATTTTTATATCAAATTAAATGATTGACACTTACCTGTTTTTTTAAAAGAACTATTTATTTGAGAGAGAGAGAGAGAGAGAGAGAGAGATTGGGAGGGAGAGTACAAGCAGGGGGAGGGGCAGAAGGAGAAGCAGATGCCCTGCTGAGCAGGGAGTCTGACATTGGGCTCGATCCCAGGACCCTGAGATCATGACCTGAGCCGAAGTTAGATGCTCAACCGACTGAGCCACCCAGGCACCCTTGACACTTATCTTTAACGTCATATGAAACTACTCTTCAAATTTTATAGGGCAGAAGTAGCTGAAAGTGTATTTTTTCATGCAAATATGAAATTGAAGATGGTTAATTCCTACTCTAAAAATATAAGTATGCAAAAAAAATTGTTTTCAGCTATTTTTATGATGTCATATTAAATTATGTCATATTATATGGCAGCTGAAATGCAAGAGATGGATGGATGGACAAGCTAAAACTTTCTGACTTCGCCTGATATAAACTAAGATTGTACTTAGTGTTTGTTTTGTTTGGATCGAATATATACAACCAATCAGCTGGACACAAAATCAGAATCTTAATGGAAAGATTAATGGGAAATGGGAAGCCTCAAACACAGATGTCCTCAGACCAGGTATTTCATCTGGTATAGTTCTTTTAAAGGGCTAAAGGGAATTTAACACAACTGCTATGTACCAGTTCTTCCACTGGGCTGTGCTTGAACAAAATACTTTATGTTCTTCCAAAAATAGATTCACAGGAATTCTTATATCCTGGTGGTCATTCTTTGTAACTATGAAGCTTCCATAAAGAAAGCATGAAGTCACCTCTCCAAGCACCTATCATATTACAAAAAAAAAAAAAAAAAAAAAAAAGAGTCTAGAGCACCTGGGTGGCTCAGATTGTGACCCTGGGGTCTTGGGATCGAGTCCTGAATCGGGTTCCCCATGGGGATCCTGCTTCTCCCTCTGCCTATGTCTCTGCCTCTCTCTCTGTGTCTTTCATGAATAAAAAAATATTTAAAACAAAACAAAACAAAAACATAAAAAGAGTCTTATGTGCAATGAAGAATATTTGGAATCAAATATGATATTCTGAAATAAGGACATCACTTCACACTTTGTGAAAAAAGCCTAAGAGGTGATATTGAAAGTGTGGAGAAAAATCAGAAAATTAAAAACACAGAAGGGTGGATGAGCAAACAGAAAGTGTGAAGATTTTTGTCTTGGTTATTTTAGCAGGAAATATCTACTAAAATGCTTGTGAAGTCTATAAACTTGTAAAATATATTTTTTTACACTTTTAAAATGGGAACAGTATTTTATCAACTGTGCACCATACAAGGCCATGTGGGTCAGAATCATTCGAAATAAAGAGTAAAGAGTAATGACAATGTGAGCTATTACTGTCTCTATGAGAAATATAATTCATATTTTCAAATTCTAGTGCTGAATTTTTTTTTACTTGTATTCACTTAAGGGTTTTAAGGCAAAATTCTTATATGCTGCTTTTGTGTAGTGTTTTTCTGCTAAATCTATACAATTCTATTTCATCCCAAAGTGAATTCCTTACATTCATGTCTATTGAACCTAGCTTCCAATATGTCAAAGTAATTTTGAATTGTATTAGTACCTTTTAATATATTATCAAGTTGGGCTGCCTGGTTGGTAGTGCAGTGGGTGGTTAGGCATCCTACTCTTGTTTTCAGCTCAGGTCATGATTTCAGTGTCGTAAGATTGAGCCCCACATCGAGCTTTGCACTCAGCACAGGGTCTGCTAAGACTGTCCCTCATCCTCTGTCCCTTTGGCCCTCCTCATGCACGTGCTTTCTCTCTAAAATAAATAAATAGGGATCCCTGGGTGGCACAGCAGTTTAGCGCCTGCCTTTGGCCCAGGGCGCGATCCTGGAGATCCCGGATCGAATCCCACGTCGGGCTTCCGGTGCATGGAGCCTGCTTCTCCCTCTGCCTGTGTCTCTGCCTCTCTCTCTCTCTCTCTCTCTCTCTCTCTCTCTGTGACTATCATAAATAAATAAAAATTAAAAAAAAATTAAAAAATAAAAATAAAATAAATAAATAAAGCTTTAAAAATAAAATAATCAGTCCATGATATTAAATTCTGACTACAATAATCTTCCAAGATTACCCAAAATTATTTTATATATATATACCACCTTAGTACTAAAATGGAGTTTATATAAATATCCTGTTAAAAAAACTTCATGTAGTTGAGATATATTCCAGCTATTGTTTTTCTCTCAATTATTTAACTTCTACTATAGCATGGAAATAAATTACATTAGTCAGCCTTGATTAAAAATCACAAATCTTACCCATATGTTTCAGTGATTATAAAATTATTTTCTGGTTGTTTGTTTAATTGTTTAATTAAAGGCTAATTGTTTAATTGTTCAATTAATGGCTAATTGTTTAATTACCTATTTTTAAAACAAAAGTTGACACGTTTGACATTTCAGGTATCTTTGCTCTATTTTTATTAATCTGTAGATTTCAAAAGTATAATGTGGTTCTTTATGCTTTTGTGAAGTTTATCTTTTCTGTTCGGATTTATTCTTTTTTTGTCTTAAATTCTGCTTTAACCATATATACAGAATGGAATGTTATTCAGCCATAAAAAATAATGAAATCTTGCCATTTATAACAATGTGGATGAACGTAGAAGGTATTATGCTAAGTGAGATAAGTCAGAGAAAGACAAATACCATACAAGTTCACTTATACATGGAATCTCAAAAACAAAACAAACAAAACAAGACAGAAACAGTCTCGTAGATATAGGAAACAAATCATTGTTACCAGAGGTGAGGAAAAGGGTTAGGGTCCGGGCAAAATAGGTGAAGAGGATTAAGAAGTACAAACTTCCTGTTATAAGATAAGTCATGGGGATGTAGTGTACGATATAGGGGATATGGTCAATGATATTGTAATAACTTTGTATACTGATGGATAGTAAATAGACTTATCAGGGGTCATTTCATAATGTATAAAAATATTGAATCACCATGATGTATATGTGGAAATAGTTAAGATAAGATATTGTGTGTCATTATATTTCAATAAAATGAAATAATAATTTTGGTGATTGCATTTAATTGACTTTTTATGCAAACTCTCCCTTGATTATACATACTTGTCATTAAAAATTAGTAAAAAAAAATGATACAATAACAAAAATTCAGCATTCATGACATAAAAGTAAAATGTTGAAAAAAGGTATGTTTTCTAAAATTTTTTCTTTCCACCATCATTATCTGTGACATGAACTGGCTAGTGCTACACTGACTAAATTGTACAGGATGATAAAAAAGGGATACCTGGAATGAGGGGAAAGTAGAAAGGAAACTCTAAAGTAGATATGTCCAGGGGTCAAAGACTAAAATGCTCATTAAATGATTTAGGTGGAAACTTGAATTATTTTTCATTCATATGTGTATATTCCACATGCATTTCGTCTAGGGGAAATTTTTTTTAAATTTAACTTCCTTAATAAAAAAATGTGCAAATTTGTAATATGCTTGTCTGTTCCTCATTTTTAAAAATATTTCTGTTTTAGATTGGCAAAGGAATAAGAATAGCATTATTAAATGATTACATTACTCAATGGCATCAAATCATTTCAATTTAGATTGTGATGTAAACATCCATTCTAATCACAATCAGATCATGCCAAAGAAACCTAGAGTTTCTTTGATATAAGTTAGTGTTTAGGTAAATTTACAGGAAGGTCATTCAAAATTAATCCATTTTTTAAATAATACAATGCTGGAACCCTTTGCTATCTCCTGGACGTTTAACATTACATGTAAGCATTCTCTTTCAGTGCAAAATATTCTAATTTACATATCACGCCAGAATAGCATAAAAGTTGTATATAGCATCAAAAGAACTACTACCATAAGTGATGATAAAGCTTTAGATATGATAATACATTTCTAAGGTGAAACATAAATTTCATAATAGGCTTGAAGCCATGTTGCTCTAAAATACTTTTATAAAAAATCAAGTATGCCTATGGGCTGAGAAAAAAAAATCATGTTGTGCTCTTGTGTTTCATTAAACAGCAATTTTGTTTAATTTAAAATTAATTGCAAACTTAGAAAAATATGACTTAAGGGTATGTTTTTTATACATTGCTACACTGACTAATGAGGACTCTCCATGTGCCCTTCATTTCTCTGAATGATTCCTCTGTCAGCTTTCCCCTTTGCTGACTTTCCCATAACTCTCCTGGCTCTACCACATGTCTTACAAGTTCACCAAAAGTCTCTTTCTTTTCAATAAGAGTTGGGACTTTTTACCACTAAGTCCCTGTGCATTAATTGGTCAATAGTTCCCACAGGTAAATGTAGAAGAAACAGGTTCTATTTCTTATATTCAACATAGTAGGCATATTTCATGGTTTCACTGGTTCACTTATGTTGGTCTTAACAACAAGGAATGTTAGGGATGCCTGGGTGGCTCAGCGGTTGAGCATCTGCCTTTGGCTCAGAGTGTGATCCTGGGGACCTGGGATGAGTTCCAAATCGGGCTCCCTGCATGGAGCCTGATTCTCCCTCTGCCTGTGTCTCTGCCTCTGTGTGTGTGTGTGTGTCTTTCATGATTAAATAAATAAAATCTTTTTTAAAAAAACAACCTAACAAGGAATATTAGATAATCCTGAGTATGATACCATGCCCATAAGATGTACTGGCATTAACTAGAAACTAAATATATTCCATTGGACTTTGCATATTTACTTTTGTTTTAGGGGACATAATTTGGTATACAGCATATCAGAATCCACATTTCTTTGGGCCTCGTATAATGAGAAGGCTGGAGGTGCACTATGATGCATTATTATAGTGCTTGATTTAGGAGATCAGATATCTAATGCTGGCTCTGTTGCAAATTACGATGACTGAGAGGCTTCTTGACTATTCTAGTCTTGTTTATCTATAAGATGAGGGTATTGGACTATAGTTTATCTCTAAGTTCCTCCTAGCTATAAAATATGTTTAGAGTTTTATTATATCCGAATAACAGAATGGCAAGCTATCACTGAGAAAGTTTAACTATTTTTATCTTAAATCTTCGGTTTCCATAGCTATTCCTTCTAAGATTCACCTTGGGATATTTATAAAATGCAGCTATGCAGATTTTCCACTACAGGCTTGTGGAATCAGAATAACATATGCATTTTAAAAAGCCTTCATGGTGTTTCTGACATAGCTACTCCTGGCTTCGTTGTTTCATAGTCCAACATAGAATTTTATGATAGAAAATAGTCCTTTTTCCTTTGCTCAAAAATATACAAGGGCATATGAAAGTCATAGTTTTAAAAGCCTGAAAAATAAGTAATATATTGCTTTGTTGCAAATAACTGAATATGCAATAGGCAGATCAATGTGTTTTCACATTTCATTATACAATATTACCTTTTTCCTTTAGGGAACCTGGAACTTTCACTTCTTTTCCCTTAATAGGCTCTGGAAAGAAACATTGAGCATTTATTTGAAGCCAAGATAAAAGGATTTGAGAACACATATATAATGGAGTCGGTGAGCTATCAGTAAGTTGAACCTGGGTGGAAATTATATGATATTTTCTTTCAAAAATAATTTTAATCATACAGAGACAAGGAAACAACAGTATAGAGTACAACAAGCCTTCCTCTGATCATTTTTATTTAAAATAAATGTAAATCATTGAATGAATTACAATCTATTTGTTCATTTAAGAGAATGGGCTTTTGGAGCGATACGAACTTATTTTAGCTGTAATTATTTAAAACACGTAGCTTCTAGAAGTCTCCCCAAATGGTATAATCAGCATTAGCTTAGTTTATTTCTTTCAGGCTATGTGATTTTTTTTTTAATAGACAAATGGAAATCCCTGCATCATGGTAAAATGGTGCTTTAGTCTCGAGTCAAACAAATTTCAAGAATAAGCCTGAAATAAAATAGAAGAGACAATTTTATCTATAAACTTCCAACATCTTAAAAATGTCGCCCTTAGTTAAAACAAAATTAAACTTCATTCATTCCACCAGGTTCAAATACAAAATGATCCTAATTATATCATGGATTCTAGACATATATATATGCATGATGTCTTGAAGAGCATCGTGCTTCCTCAACAGCCTGTATAAAAGATAAACCAGTTTTTTGCCTCCCCTGTGACATTATTTCTCAGTATTCATTTTGCTGGCAAAAACAGCTTTTAATGCAGTGAGAAAGGAAAGAAACAAGAAAAAAAAATCTATCCTTCCAGCCCTCTGTTCCATTCCCACCTCTGGTTTGGGGTGGGAATGAAGAAAATGATGGTAGCACTCATAAATGGCTATCCCACTTGAGCAACCACTCAGAATTGAGTCCAGGTGACTTTGGATAGTGTCAAGAATGGAGAGAGGAGTTCTAGTGAAAAGGCTGTGTCCCTCAGAGCAAGATTTTCTTGGTAGATAAGCTACGGCCCTAAATATCCTTATGCGTGCAGAATATTTTTAAATGGCTTTGGTGGTAAGGAAAAGTCTGTGTTGCCATTTAACGTGCTAAGTATAAGTAGGGTCTTTTTTTTTTTTTTTTTCTATATTTCAGCATCTGAAATCAAGAGCCATGGATTGAATAAACAGAGAAGCTTCATTAACTTTTTCCAAGCTAATGGGGATAATTTACTGCTTTTGCATTTCCTGGCTAAACCAAAAAAAATAATGTATTGTGAAATGAGAAGTGATGGTGGGGACAGAGTCCTAGTGGGGTGGGAGAGTGCGTGTCTAGAACTTGAGAATTCAAGATTACAGCACGTTGGTTTCACTGGGTGATTATATATGTTTGCGTGAGATTAAAGTAGCTATGAAATGTAAGGCCGAAGGAGAGGACCCTACAAGATGGCTTTGAGACTGGTGGAGAAAGAAGGGAGAGGCAGAGTAACAGATGTAATTTTATAATGTATTTGAAAATCATAAACTCATGACCTTAGACATGAAGAAAGCTCTCAGAAAATAGAAATGATTTTTATTTCCAAGCTCGATAATGGGAAGTTTTCTTTGGCTCCCAGGCTGGATCATCTCCTGCCCTGACTTTCCTGGAGCTCACTTTCTCTCAATGTCTTTTTTGACTTCAAGGGGTTCTGATCGGATTTAGGAAGTGCACAGGCTGGACCAGCGGGGTATCAACTCTGACTAAATCTGTGGAGAATGTTATATGGAAATTCTGTACTTCTATATTAGGAAGGATAGGCCTATTGCTGGCTTCAGTCAGCTATTAAGGTATTTTTAACTCATCTGTGTTGTCAAGAATAAAGCATCGGCAAACACTTCTCTTTGTGTTTTTACAAATATCGTGGTTTCGGTGAGTTTGTGCAAAAGTCTACAGGAAGGCTTATGAATCCTGATTACCAGGATCTAGAATGTATTTAAAGGTGCTCAGATAGAAATTAGAACTCTCAAAATAATCTGAGCAAGGAGGTTATGATGGAGAAAAGAGTCACAAAGGAATAGGAAGATGGTTCCAGGATTTTAATCCCCCTACCCTGGTCCTTATACAAAGGCAGTAAAAGTTAGGGTGAGCATCCACGATGAAGTATAAATCACTGGGGGTCCGTTTCCAAGTCCTCAGACAACTTACCTCATCCTTAGCTCTAGCTTTTGTTTGACCAGATGGGAATGGCCAAGAAAAAGCATGTTGAAGACAAAAATTGGGGAGATCATCAGATGCATGGTCCTGAGCATCAGGATATAAGAAAAGACAAACTGCTGAGAATCCTCTGGCATTAGATCCAAACATTCACAGGCCTGGGTCACAAAACTAGAAGATACTTCTAATGTCCATCATATTACTCCAATACCAGAGGAACCTAAGGGTGCTACTGTCACATTCTCAGAAGAAGAGAAATTAATTAATCTCTTTGTTGCCTTGTTTGGGTTCAGTCTATAGGACCTCAGTCCACCGGTGAATCTCATATCCTCAGATAAATCAGACCAGCTGTTAGAACAAGTGGCAATAAGATAGGGTAGCTGCTGCAAGGGGTACAACCAATAACAGGGGTGGCTAATGGGATTGAGTATTCCTGGGTGACCCGGGCCACACAAGCAGGGCTGTGCTCTTGTGGGGGTGGGGGGTGGGAGGACTTAGGTGAGTCCACTGGCAGAGGGAAGTCAATAGCTGAAGCAGTAGCCAAAGCCAGCAAGACGTGTCTTTCCTCGGCTCTTTGCCTTTGGAACAATCATCTCTAGACCTCTCTATATCTTCTTAAATAAAGACACAGCCTGATGATGTTTCTCTAAATGCCTAATTTACTCATGGTTGTCACATTCCCAAAAAACGTAGCCCCAGATGGTTTCTGCGTGATAATCCTGGGTTTATGAGTTGCAGCACTGCTTCAGTGGTGGGTTTTAACGTGTACGTGCAAGTGGAATTGGTGAGAGGATGGCAAAGGCAGGTAACCTTCTAGCTGCTTAATAGAAATAACTCGCGAAATACAGTGACTCCGATGTGACAAGTGGCTTTTAGCAAGTGGAATTACTTCATTCTGATTCTGCCACAGGTCGGCAGCAGGTTTCAAGGAACCTCTCCAAAAATAGTAATATTGCAGAGATTTTTAATGTCCCTGACACCTCACAGGTAACTGCCAATTTTTTCTGTGATTCTTTTTGGAATGATAAATTATATTCAGAGAAAAAAAGGAAAGATGGCAATAAAATTCTTCTAAAATAATATCCAACTTATGTATAACAAAGAAGTTTGAGGGCATTAACTCAGTTGAACAAGAAAGCAGGTGCGTTTGAAATAGTTCTAAAGCAATAATCATATGCAATGAACCTTTATATACGTGAGTTTCTAGTGACTGTAGAAACATCTTGCAAATAGTGCAGCATTTAACATTGAGGAAAAAGTGTTCACTAGAGAATTGCCTGCAATTGTGCATTAATAACAATAACAACAAAAAAATAGGAATTACAGGAGTCTACTCAGTGGATGGTGTGGATTTAAATCTCCCAGATAATATTTTCCAAAACAGATTTTTACAACTACCATTTCCAACTAGTTTAAGCTTTGGCACAAGTGAAACTTTAAGTTGTAGCTTATTTTTGATAATCATCAATTCATCAAAGGTAGCTTTGGAGATAAGCTCCAATCGTTCTTTTGAGCTGCTTTTATTGTGAACAGTAACATATGGTCCAAATATTCCTATGGCATAATTATGGACCAAAATAAATGTTATCTCATACTTTAGAAGAAGGATGGGAGGTCTACCTTGTGCAAATTATGGTTTGCAAATCATATATGTGTGTATATAAATAGCCATTCATGTACTTGGATTTTCCCAGTAGTATCTTTCAATGACATCTTTAGTTCTCACACAATCAAGGACAATGTTCTTGTTAACTGTCAGATAAAACAAGAGGGGAGAATGAGGAGTCTCTCTCAAAGTACAGATAATCAACTGGGGAAAGAATAGACTAAATTCCTCTGTGGAAATTAAGGGGAGACCCAACCAATAGCAAAAGGGCTAAGACTATTTTTCCATATTGTAGTGCCCATGTATCTGTGTCAAATAGATTTTTCAAGCCCAGGTAATGAGCTCTAGACTCAAAGCAAAGTCGCTTTGAGGAATACAAATACAAGAACCCTATTTTAAGGAGCAAGCAGTATCTGTGCTAAAATGAAAAGATGAACTTCAGTGTCTAAAAGACTTGACTTTGATTCTTGCCTTCACCTCTTAGCCACAATGGGAGACTGAGCAGCTGACATTATCTGTCTATGCTTCAGAGTCCTCATTTATAAAACAATTGAGATCTCAAGCACAACTTGCTGAAGCAAAACGTATAAAGTAGGTATCAACGTGCCTGGCAAAGTACAGATGCCCTGCTTCAGTACTTCTCTCAAACAATTTGTACGTTTGCGCCTGACTAATTCCTCATCCTTCTTACTTGACTTTAAAGATCATTTCTTCAGGAAAGCCTCCTTTGATTTCCCAGACTCGATTAGAATCCCCGATTACAGTCTCCTTGCAGCACCTGTATATCTCTTCTATAATTCTTATCATTTTAATTAATTATGTAATTGGCACTGTAAATTCCATGAGGGCATAGACCGTGCCTTTCTTTGGCTCCCAGTGTCTGGTGAGTACATGTTCTGGTTACTGTACATTAGATGCACAAAAAGTAATTACCGGATATGGTACTTATCAGTCCACATGAAAAATTAAAGTGAATAGCATTAGCTCTTGATGCTTAAATGGGTGGCATTTCCACTAATTAATTCAAAACATGTATGTGTGTGTTTATAATATATATATATATTAAATTATAAATACATAAGTTTGTGAATTCAGGCAAGAGGGTTCAGTGAAAGTTGAAGTAGATTGAAAAGGCTTGATGATTTACATGCACATTAGTCTTAGAAAGAAGCTGGGGATTTAGATGGACAGAAAGGAGAGTCAGTTCATTCCAAAGACTGAGTTCACAAAACTTAAATAAATGTCATGTTCTTTCACCGCAACAAAAATCCTGACAAGCCTCAAGCAGACCAAACTCCACCAAGTCTTTGAAAACAACAGTTCAGCCCTCCAGTTCCGGAGTCTTCCTCCCTATTACTGGCTTGGCCATCTTTATTTCTCCAGAGATTAGCAAGTGCTTAGAAGGATTCTGCACTAAATATATATTTTATGAATGGATAGAAAAGAAAGAATCAGAGCGCATGGAGCCAAGTTCTTTCCACAGTCTTTACTTCCCTTCTGTTTGCTTGTTTTTTACTCTTTTCATTCTTTAAGGAAAATCCATTCTCGTTCTTTTGGAAATTGTATTCAGAGCACTTTTTAAGTCACAGTGAACTGGAAGACAGTGTTTGAGGGACAAGTCAATAACTACAAGTTGTCAAATATATGAGTGTGGCCTGTGCAGCCTGGGCTCACACATGTGCAAGGGAGAGGATCCGAAGTACCACGGACTCTTTCAGATAGTTTTGCTAATAAATTTCTAGTGTTATGTGAAGTTGACTCTATTACCTTTGTCCTTCAAAGCTGTAGAAGTCTTCCCGGACTTTTCTTTTCTAATTTCTGCAAGAGGAATCATGGGGAGAAAAGGTTACAAGGAAACACAGAGAAAAAAAAAGCAACCCCCCCCCCCCAAAAAAAAAACCCTTCAAGTTTCTTCATGTTCTTCTTTTTTTTCCTGAGGCTTAAAGACCCAGAAGGGCTCTGCATTGATATTTAAAACAGACATGTCTATGCGTGCGTATAAGTTGCCTATAAAACGTTAACTAACTATGCAAAAGATACAAAATAAGCCCAAAAACCATTATCACAATTGAAAGACTATGATAGATACACAAAAGGTACAAATAAATTGCTATGGGCTTTGAGGAAAGAAGATACAACAATGGTAGCTAACATTGTCTATGCACTATATGCCATAGGGAATGTTCTCTACTGTTTGGCCATTCAACGTGCATGACAACCTTGTAAGGTACGTAGATCCTGTTATTATTTCTGCTTCTCACAGAAAGAGATTAAATAACTTTTCCAAGGTCATGTGGCTCAGACAGGAGACCTGAGATTTGAACTGATATCTCCCTGAACCCAACCACAAAGGCTCTGGCTGAATGGTGGAATCAGGAAAGGCTTTGGCAGGTGGTACTGAGGCAGACCTTGAAAATGGAAAGGATTCAGAGAGACGTAGATGAAATAGAGAGAAAGACACATTTAAGAAGGAGAGAAGAGAGAATGGGGAGGCTTGAGCAGGTCATCTGTGAATATGGCTATGTGAGTCCCCTGTAACCAACAGAATGCAATGGAAGCTATGCTGTGTGACTTCCTGCACTAATCAGAGCCATACAATTCCTACCTGCTTCTCCAGGGACAACAGCTCTGAAGAAGCTGACGGCCCTCCCTGAAGGACTCCAGCTAATACCACCATGCTAGAAAAGCTACATGGGGGCAGCTCAGTCAATAGCTCCAGCTGAGCCTCCAGCCAACAGCTGCCCGCCATCTAACTGAGCGAGACATCTCAGACATCCAGGAGATGACTGCATTAGATGACTACAGCCTAAGCCGATATTTGACTGCAGTCACATGAGGTGCCCAAGTAAGAACTGCCTAGTTGATCCCTCCTAAATTCCTGACCCTCTAAATCCTGAGCACAGTAAAATTGGCTGTGTAAAATATACCATTGTGTTTTGGAGTGGTCTGCACACAGAAACAGCATTTGAATCCATCAGCTAAAATAAACAACAGGATATTGCAGCATGTGATAAGATCTCCAGTGGAGTTCTATAGACAATAGAGAAATGATTAATAGCTCCATTTTATAATTGGGAAAGTTTTCACTGAGAAGACGCCACTTGGGTTTAGGCTCCTAAGTTGAGTAGAATCTCATTGGTCAGTAAACATCAATTTAACAGCATAACTGCATGTAGTAGGTAAAACAGATTTTAAAAATGCTGAGGAAAGCTTCTGAGGTTTGTACATGTTTTACAGAGGGCCGATCTGCCATCTACTGAGATATGAAGTGTAAGAAATAGGAGTCTTTGGAGAAAGGTATCATCTTTGTTTTGAATGCATTACGTTTCATGTGTCATCAAGATACCCCAAAAGGAAAGGTCTAGCAAATAGTTGGAAATACAGGTGAAATGCAGATTATATGAAAGTGCTGCAGAAGCAAAGCAACCTGCAGTCTCATTTATAAATGGAAACTAACAATGCAACGAGTAACATGAATTTTGAATGCCTCAAATTTTATTTACTTTGTTCACACATACTGACTTAACTTAGTGAATAAACTAAGTATACAAAGGCAAAATAAACCAGAATATAAAAAATTATGCTCTTAATAATACATGCAAATTTTTAAAAATGTTAAAAGACTGATAGGTGTTATTTGTATATTTCCAATCCAGTCTTATATAATTTGTCTATATTGAAATATCATTCACATGTTGGTAGTAATAAACTTAACCTTTTAAATGTTTATTAGTTATTGCCAGATGTTTTAAAATCACACAGTGATCAAAATGGCAATACAAGTCAAGTTTTAAATAATTTACTAGATAAAAAATATTCGTTTTAAGAGAAACATTTGATTTCAATAAGGCCAGGATTTTTTTTTAAGATTTATTTATTTATAAGAGAGAGAGAGCACAAGTGGGGGGAGCAGAGGGCGAGGGAGAGAGATTGTCAACCAGACTCCATGCCAAGCACAGAGCTTGATCTCACAACCCTGAGATCATGACCTGAGCAGAAAATAAGATTTTGTTAGATCCTTAACTGACTGAGCAACCCAGGCACCCTAGGCCTGGAATTTTTATAAGTTAAGGGCCTGAATATATCTAATTAAGGTAAACAAATAGAAAATAGCATTTGCTTTTGCTTCTTACATGGTCCTATAGAAGATAAAATGTATCTGTAAGAACAGTGTTTTCTTCTAGAAGATTTTTTTTTTTTTTTCCCGATGAAACAGGCAAAACAAAAGACTGAAATAATGGACTATCCTGTAATGGAGGAAATCAGCACTAGAGTTTTTCCCTAGCACAAACAAATGTTTTGAACCCCAAGCATTATGTTTAAAGTAAATAGTACAATTAATATCTTTGGGATGCCTGGGAGGCTCAGTGGTTGAGCATGTCTACCTTTGGCTCAGGCCATGGTCCTAGAGTCATGGGATTGAGTCTTGCTTTAGGCTCCCTGAATGGAGCCTGCTTCTCCCTCTGCCTGTGTCACTGCCTCTCTCTGTGTGTCTCTCATAAATAAATAAATAAAATATATTTTTAAAAAATCTTTGATCTGACTACTGTTTATATTTCATTGCTCTGAATGATCAAGTTCAATATCAGTTTATTATCAGTGACATTAGAATATTAAGGATGTTTCTGTTGGAGCACCATGGTTTGATGTAATATGAAGTATTAGCTAAATTTTAAGAAGAAACTAAAACTGCAAGGTCTAAAAAGAGCCTCACATTATCAGGCAATTTACGCCTCCTGGCTGTGAAAAGAACCAAACTCAATATTTTTAACCTTTCTTAACCAGCTAGCTTTAATAAAGTGTTTAGAAATGTCATTTTAAAAACTTTCTTTTTATCTCTTTTGTAGATACAAGATGTCTGCTGATTAGAGATATTTTTTCATAAGCATAATGAATAAGATCAATGTATCAAACTTTCTGGATTTTTCTTATGATAGAAAGAATAATTTTAAAGAACCATATGGGGGATCCCTGGGTGGCGCAGCGGTTTAGCGCCTGCCTTTGGCCCAGGGCGCGATCCTGGAGACCCAGGATCGAATCCCACGTCGGGCTCCCAGTGCATGGAGCCTGCTTCTCCCTCTGCCTGTGTCTCTGCCTCTCTCTCTCTCTCTCTCTGTGTGACTATCATAAATAAAAATTTAAAAAAAATAATAAAGAACCATATGGAGAGCTCTATGTATAAGTTTAATAATACTGGATAATTTCCTGGATATGACTATTAATGGACATCACATAGCATCAAAAATATTAATCTTGTTCCATAACATTTCTATTACTTCCTAAAATGATTTAATTGTGATTAATTGCATAGATTTTTTAAAATATTTAACATATGAATGCTCTACACGCACCTGTCATTTTTTGTTCATTCAGATATAATTTTTGACAATCAGAGATATTTGAGAAAAGGCATTTTATATAATTTGTATCTTTTCCAAACTCCAAAATATAAATTTTATAAATCAATACAGAGAAAAGCCTTCTCAAGTCCTCTATATGGTTTAAAATACTGTGCTTATAATTCCCATGAAGGAAAATATAATATATTGATGTTTATTTAATAATAATTTTGAATGTTCCTTAAAAGATGTTGTCAGAGTTTCATTTTACTGGGACACTGTCCATTAACTTTGTAATTAAGTATGACTTGGTTGGAAGCTATCTTTTACTTTCTCTTTGTCCTAATGATACATTTAATCATTCCCTACATTCCCTACTCTATGGGGTAAAGCACTTCACACACATAATTGTAACATTTTAAACTGTTTTTCTTCAAATATCTGTTTAAATATCCTTAATTAAAAATGTTTCCAGTTCAATTATATTTACATGTTGGTGTCTCTTTTGTTTTAACCTTAGAAGCTTCATTGCATTTTTTTTTGTCTTAGCCTTTACATATTATTCAAAAAGAATATACTTTTTTACCCATATTATCACCTACCCCTAATTATCATTGCCCCGGACATGCTTTAATTAAAAAGCATAATTAAAAAGCATAATATAAAATTTGCTTGAATGACATCTGGACAATGCTGTTGGGGCTTGGAGACTATGGTGAGGTATTCCTCAAGATATTGTAGATAAGGACAATTAGACTGTTCTTTGAAAGTTAAGTTATGTAATCAATACAAAGTGGGAAGAGTTAGTGGGTGAGCTCAGAAAGCATCAACTATCTAGACTATAAATACACCTGTGAAGAGCTTCCTTGCATTGCTTAAGCACTGTGGAGATCTAGGCAAGCTGGGATCTTTGGCATATTAAAACTTTGAAATAGAGCACATAAGAATTCAAAAGAGCTAACAGATACAGAACTTGTTAAGTACGCATCTTGCAATCCCCATGGGGGAGAAAGTCTTGTCCAATGGATTCAGTATTCTAATCCTTCTGAAAAGTTCTTCCCCATAATAGTATAGTTTTCAAATTATCATAGTTCAGGGACTTTCCTGAAATCATCTAAATATCCCTTTCTTTTAAATTCTGGCTCAACTTACAGTTTTGATGATTTTAGACTATGTAGCTTGACTGCAGAGAGTGGACTCTTTGCACATGCCTTTATATTCTGGTCCTCATTAAACATTAATAACCAGAAGACTGGGACGCCTGGGTGGCTCAGTTGCTTAAGCGTCTGCCTTGAGCTCAAGTCATGATCCCGGGGTCCTAGGATCCAGTCCTGCGTTGGGCTCCCTTCTCAGTGGGGAGTCTGCTTCTCCTTCTGCCTCTCCCCTGGCTCATCCCCTCTGTTTCTCTCTCACCCTCTCTCAAATAAATGAATAAATAAAATCCTTAAAAAAATTATCAGAATACTCATTGGAATTCCGGAGAGTACCTCAGTGTGGTGCATTTTAGTCATTTTAGTTCAACTCTGCCCAGCTTTTTCAGAAAGATCAGCAATATGCAATGATTTTAAAAAAGGAAAATAAGCACTTCTTCATATATTTGGGAGACGAGATAAACTAGGACATCGTAGGCACAGAATTAGCTACCGAGCCCTAAATCTAGTATAAAAGATTTTATTTTCAAAAGAAAACTTTATTAGCCATGAAATTTTTCTCATGTAATTATGATCAAGCCAGGATGCCAAAGTACCCATGTTTGTTTCAAATATATATGTGTATATCTATAATTATAGGATTATAATTTGCTTGGCGGCAGGCAAAGCTAGGTCTTGGTCATTCCTGCCCTTACTTACAATGAGGAAATGTTATTTTATAATCTTAGGCATTTTTCATATGATCTTGCTATGAACTGAATGTTTGTGTCCCTCCAAAATTGATTATGTTGAAGCCTGAAGCCCAATGCTATGGTATTTGCAGGCGGGGCTTTGGAAAGTGATTAGGTCATGAGGGTGGAGCTTTCCTGAATGAGATCTCTGTCTCTGTTCTCTCTTTCTCTACTCAATTGGGTATATAGTAAGAGGCATCTGCAAACCAGGAGGAGGACTCTTGCAGGAACCAAATTGACTGGCACTTTAAGGCTCCAGAACTGTGAGAAATAAATTTCTGCTTAAGCCACCCCATCTAGGCTATTTTAGTTTTAGGAACCTCGAGCTGATTTAGACAAATCTCTTTAATTTTGTACTCATTCCAGAGAGTTGGGTGTTATCTGCATTTCATAGATTAACAGCAGACGCTAAGAGGTAAAAACTTGCCCAAGGTCACAGCTACTAAACAGTAGTGGGAAACTTGAACCCAGACCATCAGACTACAGAGGTAGAGCTAACCTGCATTAAGAGAACAGTGGATTATAAACCACATAGCATCTCAGACGCCCCTTCAGAATGAATAGTGAGCATGTTTGCATCACCATATCCCATCAATTGCCCTCCAGAACTACCAGTCTGTCACAGCCTTCCAAACACTTCTGAAGTCAGACCGTGTCATCTGATACATACCAAGAATTCAATAACTATTTGTTGAATAAAGTAATAAATTTTCCAGTTTGGTGCCTACCACATTTTATTAGGAAAATTGCTCTTTAATACCTACATAAAAGCCTACTAATCATTATAATCACCTTTTGTAGTTACTTATGCCCAACTTTGCAATCCTAACCTAGTAGCTGAGTTGTCAAAATAAAATGAAATTGCTGTTATTTAACAGTTTTAGTGGTCAAAATAAAGCATCTATTTCAAGCTAATATTTACCTAGCATTTTCTTTTTCTGGAAGTTTATTTTTTATTTTTATTTTTTAAATTTTTATTTATTTATGATAGTCACACACACACACAGAGAGAGAGAGAGGCAGAGACATAGGCAGAGGGAGAAGCAGGCTCCATGCACCGGGAGCCCGACGTGGGATTCAATCCCGGGTCCCCAGGATCGCGCCCTGGGCCAAAGGCAGGCGCTAAACCGCTGCACCACCCAGGGTTCCCTTTTTCTGGAAGTTTAAATCTAGCATTTCACTTTTTGTTTTCTAAGAAATTTTGGATAGTGAATTTCCAATAATGAATAACCTCACACACCTGTATGTATATACTTATTTCAATGTTTGTAATAATCTCTAATCATCTATTCATTTTAAGTATAATATAGTTTAACTACAATAATATTCATTATCCATAGTCTATATTGTCTGTTGAACTTTTCATAATCTGAACTCTTTTTCTACAAACACATTTATGTGAGATCTTGGGAATTAGTCTCATTATAGTTTAAGCATTCCAACATGAAACTTATGTTGTAAAATGATACAAAGAAATTTTGAAGAAATAGAATTGAATGTAAGAAAAATGTTAGCTTAAAAGTTAATAAAATAAAAAGTAAATAGGGTCTTTTATGAATCCTCCTATTATTCATGGTAGAGAATCTCAAAATATATAGTACTTTGAAATTTACCTAGTGGACTAATTCTTTAAGATTTATACACTTTTTTAAAATTAATGAACTTCAATGAGTTCTAGAGCAGATTAAGGTTTGTAGCAAAATTGAATGGAAATCCCACAGGGTTCCCATACCTGGCCTACCCCATCATCATCTCTCACTAGCAAGATACATTTGTTACAATCAATAAACCAATATTGATACATCATTACCTACCAAAGTCCACAGTTTACATTAAGATTCACTGTTCATTTTGGTCATTCTATTGATTTTGACAAATTAAATGATGTACATCTACTATTATAGTGTGATACAGAATAGTTTCAGTGACCTAAAAATCCTCTGTCCTCCACAGTGTCAGTCCTTCCTCTTCCAAAACACCTGACAACCACTGAACTTTCTACCATCTCTTTTTCTAGAATATCATGTAGTTGGGGTTCTACAATAAGAAGACTTTCAAGATGGGCTTTTTACACTAGAAATAGAACTTAAGTTTCCTCTATGTCTTTCTGTGACTTGATAGCTTGAGATAGAAGAGTGTATTTGGTTCCAAATTTCAGCAGCTACGAATAAAGCAGGTATAAGTGTTTGCAGGTTTTGTGTGGACGTATGTTTTTTAGTCATTTGAGTATATATTAAGATTGCTGGATTGTATGGTAGAAGTATATTTAGTTTTATAAAAAAAAAAAACACCAAACTGTTTTCCAAGGTGACTATGTATTTTGTATTCCCTCCAACAACGATTGAGAGTTCCTGTTGTTTCACATATTCCCCAACATTTGATGTTATTAGTGTTTTGGATTTTAGCCCTTTTAATAAGTATATAGTGACATTTCATTGTTTTAATTGCAATTTACTAGTGATGGATGATGTTGAACATCTTTTCATATACTTTGTCATCTGGATATCTTCTTTGGTAAAGTATTTGTTCAGATGTTGCGTCAATTTTTTAAGGGAGTTGTTCCTCTTCCTATTATTGAGTTTTAAGAATTTTTTTGTGTTTTTTGGATAATAGTCCTTTATCAGATATGTACTTTACAAACATTTTCTCTCATTCTGTGTCATTTTCAAATTTTCATGACAGCATCTTCTGAAGAACTAAAGTGTTTAATTTTGATGAAATCCAACTTATGATTTTTTTATGCATGGATTGTGTCTTTGGTGTTGTACCTAAAAGGCCATTGCCAAAAGCCAAGGCCACCTGGATTTTCTTATGTTATCCTCTAGGGGTTTTATGGTTTTACATTTAGAGCTATGATCCACTTTGAGTTTACTTTTTGAGAAGGGTATAGAGTCTGTATCTAGCTGCTTCTTTCTTCTTCTTTCTTTCTTTCTTTCTTTCTTTCTTTCTTTCTTTCTTTCTTTCTTTCTTTCTTTCTTTCTTTCTTTCTTTCTTTCTTTCTTTCTTCTTTCTTTCTTTCTTTCTTTCTTTCTTTCTTTCTTTCTTCTTTCTTTCCTTCTTCCTTCCTTCCTTCCTTCCTTCCTTCCTTCCTTCCTTCCTTCCTTCCTTCCTTCCTTCCTCCTTTCTCTCTCTCTCTCTATATATATATATATATTTTTTTTTTCTTGTGGATGTCCAATTGTTCCAGCACTACTGCTTAAGAACTTGTTGAGAATACTATCTATTGAACTGTTTTTGCTTTTTTTTGTCAAAGATCAGTTGACTATATTTTGTGGGTCCATTGGTGGGCTCTCTATTCTGTTCCATTGATCTATTTGTTATTTCAGCAACACCATGTTGTGTTGTCATAGCCTTATATACAGTTGAAGTAGTAGTGTCAGTTCCCCAACTTTGTTCTTGTATTGTCTTAGCTACTTTGGGTCTTTTCTGTTTCTGTATAAATTGTGTAATCAGTTTGTTGGTAGCCACAATAGCAGTTTGTCAATATCCACTGTGATTTTTATTATGATTATATTGAATCTATAGATGAAAAACTGACATCTTAACAATTTTGAGTCTGCCTACTCATGAACATGGAATAGTTCTCAATTATTTGGTTTTCTAAATTTTTTTCATTTGAGTTTTGAAGTTCTCCTCATGGAAATTTCACAAGTATATTCTTATATTCATACCTAAATGTTTGTTTTGTAATTGCTAATGTAAATGGTATTACATTTTAATTTTGTTCATTCCAATATTTATTATTGACACATAAAAGAACAATTTACTTTTTTGTTGCTATTTTTATTTATTTTTGTTACTAACCTTGTATCCTGAAGTCTTGCTATAATTACTTACTAGTTCCAGGAAGTTTTTCTTTATTCTTTGGAATTTTCTACACAGACACATATCATATGTGAACAAAGTTTTATTTCCTCCTTCCTAGTTGGTAAATGTTTTATTTCTTTTTCTTGTCTTATTGCATTAACAAGTACTTCTAGTGCAATGTTGAATAGAATGAGGTGAGATGGGATATCCTTGCCATTTTTCTTATCTTGGGGAAGGGACACTTCTGTCATTAAGTCTGATGTTAGCTGTAGGTTTTCTGTAGATATTCCTTATCAAGTTAAGGAAGTTCTTCTCTATTTCTAGTTTGTTAAGAGTTTAAATTGTGAATGAATGCTAGATTTTCTCAAATGGTTTTCTGTACCTATTCATAGAATAATGTGTTTTTTCTTTATCTTGTCAATGTGATGGATTATATTAGTTGATTTTTCAAATGTTGAACTAGCTTTGCATACTGGAATAAATCCCACTTATTCATGATGTAATTTTGTTATTTTATTGTTTGATTTGATTTGATTATATTTTAGATTTCCATTTTTTTTTAGAAAGTTCTAGTCTAACAGTACTTTAAACTTTGTGATATGTATGTACATGTAAAAGAACATTGAAGTCCAAGACTCTCAAAAAAGATTTGGTTGAGGTAAAACAAGAACTAATGTAATTTCAAAAAACTAGAAACTCTACTTCCTATGGTGCTTATTGGTGTGACAAAGTGATCCCACAACAAAACAAGGACCCTCATCTATTTATGTTCCTTCCATTGGAAACAATATTTTAAAAGGAGTATTCATTTTTGTATTTTAAAAGATAAACCTAATCTATTCAGTAAACCTTTATTCACTTTCTCCTTTGTGCTGGGAGCTGGAAAAACACAAATGGTTGTATTGAGTTCAGTTAATGCCAGAAAGCATCTACATGTATGATAGAGACACATACACAGGGATCCAAGTCCGTAGCATATGGACTGACAAACTCTAGCTGATGGAATGAGAAAAGATTTCACAGAAGCACTGGCATTTGTAGTGTGGATTCAGAAACTGGTTAAAAGGCTTGCCATCAAAAAAGAATTCAGAAGCCATCTCCAATGTAAGGAACAATATAAGCAAACCATGGAATGTGAAGTTCATGTGGCTGGATTGCTGGATATACAAAGTAGGGAAGAAGTAGGAAGCAAAAACTTGAAAGTCATTCTGAGAATTGGTGGTAAAGGGACATATAGAGATCTACTACAGAATCTAAATTTATATCCTTCCAGGAATGATGAGTCTTTGAATATGCTAAATCTAAATAATCTTTCTGGTACTACGTCAATGTTATTAAAAAGTTTTTGTTCATAAAAGAATATTATACATACTAACTGACTAACAATACATAGAAAGTTGCTGTCATTTTGTTTGGATATAGTCTCAAACTGAAACTACCCAGAGTTTATCCACATTCTCCTGTCTCCAAAGACAAAATCTGTTTCATCTTTTATAGTTTCTTTTGCGCATATGTGTCAAGGGTATAATTTCTACATCTTGTGTGCCATTGTTACTGATACTTATGATTAAATCATATTTATGGAAATTCATGTCATTTAATTAAGTATTCAATAGTATGCTTTGCTCTAGAGATGAACTTTTTGATTCTTAAGTGTCAGTTATTTTGAAATGTAAACAAATTAAATACTTCAAATAATACAATTCTATTTAATAGTTTTATATAACAACATTTTTAAACATTTTAATTTTAGAATCTGAATCCGATTTTCCTGTATATACTTTTGTATGAATTGTACTTACAATCAGAAAAATAAGTATATCTTCAAAATTTGGGACAAAGTGGAAATGCCTTCAGGTATTGGAGGTAATTTTACAAATGAGAATTAGGCAATATTATGATTGGAAGATCCTCTAGAGATTGCTTAGTGAAATAATTTTGGCTTGTAAAAGAGGCTAGTTAAGGCAGGTAGCTAGTGTAATGTCACAGAATAAATTATGGGGAAGGTGGACTAAGCTTTTTGTGTTATTTAGAGAGAGTTCTCTACTGTTCAAGTAGGTTAATATTTTAATTACTATTGGCTTTCATCAGTTTTTTTTTTTCAAAGACCAACAACTCCAAGTTAAGAATTGTTCACAATGATTTTTATTCCCAAGGTTTTTAAGGACAATATGGATGCTTTGTATGGCTTAGCTGACTAGTATCTTTATTCTATTATATGAATGAAGTGAAATAAAACCCAAACTTTGCAAGTTATAATAATGAAAAAATTTCTTAATTATGCCATTTTACAATTCCAAAGAAGATCTGAATTTTAATTTTTTTAAAGAAATGCTTTTTCAATCGGTTTCTTTTTTTTTTTTTCAATCGGTTTCTATTACATCACCATTCTATGAAAAATTGGGGCAGTAATAGTCAATAAGATACAGGTATATTTTATGTAGACTGTTGATAAGATTTTCATGTTCATTCCTGAAATTATTTGACCTAAAATGTATAATTTTATGTACAAGAAGAAAGTAACAATGCATTTTTATGTGGGGTTAATGATATCATATGATTTTTTGCCATTTGATTTTTAGAGAATGAGCTAACCTCCATCAATTTGTGATAAGATATAGCATAACAATTTGTTTTCATACAATTTTATTCCAGGTAGTGTATGCCAATTTTTTTTTTCTGAAACGAGTCTTGTAAATGAAAGAAATGATTTATAAATGAAAGGAAAAAGTCAATAAAAGGAAAAAAAAAATCTCAGGAAACAACCCTGTTTTGTAACATAGCAGCTTATAATTTTCTATAAATGATCTCTAAGGGAAAAAAGATCCAATCCATATGTGGTTTCAGGATAATAGCAGAAGCAGAAGAAAATATTGATAGAAAAAAAGAGAGACATAATTAGCAAATTAATGTTCTTAAGCTCATAAAGAGGCGTTTCTTTGGTGTGTTGTATGCTAAACACAATGATGCATTTCCACAATCCATTATATAATCAAGGTTAGAATGTCAAAGGAACAAACAAAGTTGATTTTTCTCAGTGGTGAGCAAAATTGTAATCTTCAAGAATTTCTGTCAAATAATTAAAAGTTCTTTCTAGATGCCAAGTCCTGATGATGGTGATTGAAATTCTATATGAGAAAAAATAGGATTTGTAAGAGAATTTCACTATGAAGAGAATGGCAACAGTCTGTTCCAGATTTAGGGATGTGATTTTTTTTTTTTTTTTTTTCAAGTGGAGCCCACCATGGGACTTGAGCTCATTACCCTGAGATCAAGACCGGAGCTGAGGAGATCAAGAGTTAGAGTCTTGACCAACTGAGCTGCATAGCTGCCCTCATATTTAAGGATATTTAAAAAAAAACTATCAACCTAAGGTTAAGACATAGATGATATCAAGAATATGTACTTTCATTAAAATTATGAATTTATATTAAGTATTGGCAAAAGAAATGTGAAGTCCATTGCCCTTAAATTCAGAGATGGTATGACAACTTTCTTTATATTTACAATTAGATTTGACTGGGCTTTAAGAAATTGTTCATAACTACATTGTATTATTTTGACATGGAGATTTTTGGACTCTGAATCAAGATAAAGTTTGAGAAATAAAGTATAAGTGAAGCAAGAGCACATACTTGATGTGAACAGTGTGTTACTTTTAAGAACCTAAAAGACATAACGTTCCCATTAAAAAACAACTTTGATAGATCATGAAGGGGTCAGAATGCAGGCAGAGGAGTGACACATAGCTCCTGGGTATGGTGTCTTTTCAGGTAATTCAACCCATCTACCTATCAGTTTCTCTGATCTATGGTTAATAAGGTTGCTTGGTGTTAAGAGTGGTGATCCAAAAAAAAAAAAAAAGTAGTGATCCAGTATGAAGTATAAGGGGAGATTCCTGGGGCAATCTTGTAGTTTTAGTGTGCTTCTCCATAAAATGCCCCAGATGTCTAAGAAAAGGAAGGGGGAATATTGGTCACAGAGGCCAGATACGCAGAGGAATTATTCATTTTCATGATAACAGAAAGCAGAATATTTGCATGGAAGCAAAATTTGGGGCAACACAATTATGTACTGTGTGACCTGTACTTGATTCTAGTATATCCTGCATAAAATAAGAGTGATCAACTCACACATTAGCTTATTAGAGAAAATGGGTCCTTAATAACAAAGAACCTTTAACTTTCGAGAGCAAGGTACTGCATGAATGGGTCTCATGACATCACCTCCAGATCTCGTTGACAGCATTGGCACATACAGCTCTTTTATTGGGCTAAAACTCTCATTAGCATTGAATGGCGTCCCTATCAATAAATGTGAATTACATGAACCAAATGTTGCATGGCAGATTGTGGCACCCTGCAGATCAATGTAACAATACAAATTTCTTCTAAGTTTTGCTCTGCTGTGTAGGTGGGATTTAGATCTGTCTGGTTATTAAAAGATGAGGGGTGTGGCGAAGAACATAGTGAGAAGGAAACTAGAAAGGAATTTCCTATACATAAGATAAAATCATTGTGAGAACATTCTAAAAGTATTAAGTAAAAGTAAGAAGTGAGATGTGCTATGGGAGCAAGTGAGACAGTGAATTGCTAAAAGTTCTCTTGAAAAATCTATAAAATACATGAATATGCAGAGTACACTCATTTTCACATTTTGTATAAGCTCCGCATGTAAACCATCTTCTCTCTGAAGCCCACTTCATGCTCCTCACACCCACTCCCCAGCGCCTAGCCTGTTGTGGGCGCTCAATAAATATTAAACAATCAAAGCACAAACCGTTGTCAGAAAGTTTGGAATTCACAGGAATCAATAGTATTGTTATCATTTAACATTTATTGAGGGTCAACAGCATGACTTAGTCCACATGTGCAAATAGGTTATTTTATAATCACATATTAAGCAAATAGTTAAACACAATTTGTTTTAACTAAACTTCCAATTTTACTCCAGTGATCTGAGATGTAAAATTGTTTCTTTTTCAAATAATGTTGACATACCACGAAATATAAACATTAATTATTTAAATAAATAAGTTTCTCTCAGGGAAATCATTACTCTTAGGTATTAACATTCACTTGAAAGTATGAGATCAATCTATAATACGTACACATTACATATTCTGAATAGGCCCGTGCATGTACAAAGAATAGAAGAATCTGAAAAGGTGAGGGAGGACAATGACAAATACAAAGCTTGTAATAAATAGCATTTGGGTTTCCCTGCTGGCAGGACAACTTAAAACACTAATACAATCAGGTAGGGTACTGTTGTTTACAAAATAGAATCAAAGGCAAAGAGAGACAGAAAACTCTTCAGGGAGAACACAAATTAGCATGCTTCTGAATTTAGAAACATTTCATAATTTAAAGCAAGATAGAATTTTTTTATTACAGGAAATGAACTATATTTGAGACATTTATGATCCACATGCTCGTTTTATCCTGAATAAAATGATTACTAACTGTGCTCAGATGTATTCTAGTACATCTGATTTAAGAAGAGCCTCTATATCCTGATGGAAGGAACACACTGCTTAAAAACTTTGTGAAATACACAATTTTTGCCTTTGGAAGGAGTAAGAGATCATCTAATTCTGCTTCACAGCTGTAAAAATAAGAAAAGCAAGGATGGACCTAATGTTTCTATATTTAGACTCATATATTGGCTTAACTGGGTAATTGTTTAACTTTCTCTTCCATTTTAAGTTTTTTAAAAAATTCACTAGAATTGCAACGACTGAAATTTAATTTTTCAATATGTTTATCCATGTGATGACTGTTCACCACACGCAATTTTGTTTATGTAAGAACACCATCTTCAAAGATCCTAACAATATGGTACCATTAACGAATAATGCATATTTTAATTATTTTTTTCTCTACTAGTTCCACTTTAAAACTGAAGAATTTAATCACATATATCTTGGTTTCTGAAATATGGCAATCTTTACTACTGGAAATCATATTTTGATTAACTAAAATATTCTCTTAATTGCACAGTATTTAGAGACAAAGTTCATTGAAATCTGGGTCATCTAATAGTCCTTTCTTCACTAACTCCTCTGTTTTCATTCAACCCACAGATAGTTGTTGAACACATACTGTATGCCAGCCCTGTTATAAGTTTCTAGACCAGACTGTTAAGATCTTAAGCAAACTCATGCATAGGTATAACTGAAAGAAAAGGAAAAGATAATTTGCAAGTGATTTAATTTGTAACTATTTTCTTTACCTTTTCACTGTTGGATTTTAAGTCACTTTGAAGGAAGAAAATTAAAAACAGGGAGATGCTGGGGCTCCAATATACAATTCAGACCTTTTAAAGTTAATTGTCTTGACTGGTGTCCTTCCCTGCCCAAGTAAATAGCAAGCCACTGGTTGCTTCTTTAGAGTGACTCTTTCGCTCATCTGGCTAACAATGAAATATTACCAAATGTTTTCTTCTGAAAGAAAGTGATATTGAAAAACAGAGAAGTACATGGGGTTTAGGAGGCAGGTCAATTTCAAAAGTGAGTAACAAGGAGGAAAATGTACACTACCTATGAGAAATTAAATATCAATAAATGAATAAATTAAGCTTGATGAAACATCATGCACTCTTTCTAGATGTCATATACAAACATCTAAAGATGACTCCTCCGGTGGAAGAACACAGCACCTAGTAAGTGTTGTCATGTTTTATCTTTGGCTTACCTCAGCAATAGGATAGCAAAACCTATTGTGTTAAGCATTTGTATCTCTTGCTTGCTTTCTAAACAAGGAGGGATAGTTAATGGTGTGCGTGTGTGTGTGTGTGTACACACTCTTGTGTGCACCTCTAAAGTGGAGAAATTATTTATAAAGTATTTAATACTCAAAATTCTAGTCCAGCCGATTTAAGACCTTCACAAAAAGAATAACTGAAAAACACATGACTCATCATGAGTTAGAGATAAAATAGGGTTACATTTTTGGACTTTTGCAGAAGTTAGATTAACTAAATTTCTACTTCCTACATGATATGAGGCCTAGTTTACTAAATTACATTAACATATAATCCATTCCACCTTTCACTATATGAATTTCCTACAGTGTATAGTTTAATCAATGTTTCCTAAGTACAATTATAATTCAGATTAAGTCCAGAGGTTCAATATACACTATTTTATATAGGTCATCAAGCACATTTTAAAATCTAGTAGGAATTTTGAAAATCATATTCTGTCCCTAGTACAAGTTCATGAGTGCAAATTTAAATGAATGAAAATGACTCCTTAAAAACTATTTAATTGTACTTTGATGCATCATAAACTAGCTTTAGATTATTTATACTTCTGAAGATAATTAAACTGCGTGAAGAAGAGAGGTACATAATAGATTTAAAACCTCATCTTATGAATAAATTTTAGAATACTCTGATGAAATATGTAAAATGTCATTATTTTCACACTAACGTCTGATTTTTTATCACAAAATATATTTTTCATATCAATTATTAATCATACATATATCATCTCAAAATATGCAATTTATCCAAATACTCTATTTCTTATGATATTTATAGTTGAAAAAATACTTTGCTTTACAATATTTAAAAGTGAAATTATTTACTAAGTCAATATAAAAAGACCCATTCAAAGAACCTCATTAAACATAAGCTAAGAGCTTAAGCTTGTATATGATAAAAGATATTTAAAAAAATATGAATTATAAAATTATCTGAAGAAGTAAGTTCATATCTCTAAGAACCATTTCTAGTCTCCCACCCACTTGAGTAAACGTTCTAGAATTAATGAAAATGACGCCAACATGCAGGTAAGAAGAAATAAACAAGCTCTGTTTAAATTACTTCTCTCTTACTTATCTCTTATTTGGCTTTTTGCATTCTAGTCAATCTTCTCTTAATATGTTGTGGCTATAAAAGCAAATCTACAAATGCCAAAGATGAGCCATCCACACCTTTATATAGAAGGGAAAAACTGTGAAGCTTAGTGAAATCAAAGTGATTTGATAGTTTATCTCACCTATAATAAAGTTGATTTGATAAGGAAATATGCTTAAGTAAGGACTATGCAATTATCTAGAAATTTATCATTTTTCATATCCTTTCCCATGTTTTCTGATTTGAGCTCTACATCTTGTTGAATAGGCAGGTCAGATAAAATTAACACCTTTTTATTATTTTTTTTTCTGAAGAAACTTAGGCTCAGAGCCTTGCCTAAGTGAACAAGTTAAAATTGGGATGTAGTACTCCTATTCCTCTACTTTATATTTCCGAGATGGAAATATCCACATCTAAAGTTGATAGAAACATTCTATTGAATCATAAAACCTCACATAGCCCTCAGAAGCCAAAATTAATTTGAAAAGTTTTTCACTGTAATTGCAATCTGATTTTATTTTGAAAAGCCCAAAGAAATAATCTTTAACCAATCATTTAACTTAATTGAATCCTTAATCTTAATTTACTTATCTGAAATGTGATAAATTAAAGGATTTTCTTGATTTTTGATATTAGGAGTTTAATTGCTTCCAAATTTAAAAGGAAAAACTATTTTGACTTCATTCTTGACAAATTTATTACTAGTTCTGATTTTATTACAATAAGTAAAAAGCATTATAATAGATGAATAGCCAAAGAGTGGGGGAACCATAATTACAATTATTAGCACTCTGAGCTCTAACAGGAAGTCCAACATCACTTTAAATGTTTTAATTTTATTGTATTCTTGCATTTTTCTCAAGCATACTCTAGAGTGATGTATTTATGATATAGCTGTATAAAATAAAATAAAATGCATTACTTATTCTGATTTTTATTTTTATTTATTTTTATTTTTTATTTATTTATTTATTTTTTTAACATTCTGATTTTTAATACTGAGATTCCAGACCTCTTGGGAGAATCAGTTGCTGAAGTCATAACTTAATCTCAATTTACTTTTGGTGTTTTTCTCCTTTAAGTTTTACATATTATTTTTTAAGCATTAGAAGTTGGTTTTGCATAAGTAGATTTATGTCACCTCTATTTAAATTTTGATCAGTCAAGTGGTGATAAAAACCACAAATCAAACAAAAATGTCTACCATTTGCCTCAGATCATTTCCTCATTCCCAATAATCTTCAGCATTTTCCCTGATTTAATTAAGAAGTCTGTGGAGTTTTCCTGTTCTGAACTTATACTCAAAGCTTAGTTATACAAAAGAATAAAAACCAAGATTGCTGCCTCACATTCTCCCTGGCACAGAAAAACATGCAAGGACAGTGATAGAGAGCAATAGATTTAACAGTTATTGTCTTCCTCCTGTCTGAATCCAGTGCTTTCCTCCTCATGTTGTTGTCTTTCTAAAGAAGATAATGTCAACCTCCTTCATTTTTTTTTACCTTGCTCCACTGTCTTGGTTGTTTTCTCTTCCTTCTTTCCAGGTGCAGCTGCAAAGCAGAGATAAGGTTTAAATAAAAGTTCCAGGTGGAAATGCTGCTTCTGCTCAAAAAAGCATTTTGTAACTCATTCATTGCCAGCTCTTTCTTCTAAACAAGCTATTTTTAAGCTTTTCAACATTTCTCATTTCTCTATAAACCAACTGAAACATATTTTAAATCTAATGTTAGAGAATTAGAGAAAAAATAAATATTTCCTTGCCTTCTTCTGACTAGTTTTCCATACTCTTTTCTACCTTCTTTTATATTCTGCTTTGATAAACAAGCTCTACTAAGAATTCTACTTGACAGTAGATTATGATTAATTGACTTGCAATTCCGGTTATTGCTGGAGTTACATTCAGTGTCTTGAAAACGTCAACTACATATTCTTTTAAATTCATGCTTAACTTAGCTTAATCAACTGAAAGAACAGTGTGGTCATGCTTGAGATTTATCTAAATATTAAAGTCATCCCACATAACAAGTAACCAAAAAAAAAAAAAAAAAAAGAATAAGATTACCATTTAGGTGCTGTTTAATATGAACTATGCTTTCTCTAAGATTTATTGCTCTCAGTGGAGCATTCACTGTTAGTTTTATACATCAAAACTAAAAATTATTCATACAAAATCAATATACCCCACTGAAATAACCGACTCAAGCAAGGATCTTCAGAGGACACTAGCAGGATGGATGGGGAACTGAATATTGCCATCACACCCAAGTATCTTCCCACAGAGTTGCAAGGGGAAAAATGCAACTTTGAAATGGAGCAATGTGATTGTTACCAATTTAATCACAGATGAAACCTAGAACCATTCATTCAGACTATATGTGTGTTTATATATTTATATATATAATATATAATATATAATATATAATTTATATATATATATATATATATATATATATAAAATTGCCTTCTGAAGTATTCTTGTCAAAGCATCCAACTGGAATCCAGTTGAGCCAAAGATTCAGCTTTCAGTTTAATCAAAAACAAGATATAAAACATATTGAATAATATTCTGAAGAAATCATCAAAGCAATCAAATTTATCTACATTGTAATCGGCCATGATCTATTAAAAAACAAAACAAAACAATTTCATGAACCAGAGAAAGGAGGAGAGGGTAGCACAACTTTTTTACAGAAAACTTGCTAAATTTACTCATTAGTTATAATAGTTCATCTGTAAATCCTTTGGAATGTTTCAAGTAATTAATAATTTCATCTGTAACTAATGCTTTATTTCTTTTCTATTTTTATACATATTATTTCTTTCTCTCACCTTATTGCACTGGCTAAAATTTCTAGTACAATGCATAACAGAAGTGGTAATAACAGACATTCTTGTGTCATTCTAATTCTCAGATGGAAATCTCCCCATTTTTCTCTGTTGAGTATGATATTTGCTAATGGTTTTTATATATCTTACCAGATTAAGGAAATTTCTTTCTACTCTAGTGATGAATTATATCAAACGGATCTACTATGATGAATGTAATTTCCCTTTATTCTATTATTCTGGTTGATTACAATGTCTTTTTGTCAAATTACATTCCTCAAATAAAACCAACCTTATTACATTTTATCTTTCATGCATATTACCAGACATGATCTGCTAATATTATGTTTGGTCTATGCCTCTATCTTCACAAAAGAAGTTAGCTTGTATGTTTCCTTTCTTGTTTAGTTCTATTAGGTTTTCCAGCAAGGTTATTCTAGCTCCGTAAAATAAGTGAATGCTTCCTCTTTTTCTATTTCTGGAAGGTTGAGGGAAAGATTAGTACTAATTTTTCCTGAAGTGTTTGAAAGAATTCACCAGTAAAGCCATATGGCTAGAATTTTCTATTATAGTTATAGATTCAAAATATGAATTTCATTAAAATTTTCAGATTTATTGGAAAATGTTTCTATTTTTAATTGTCTGTAGGATCTGTAATGATGCCTCCCTTTAATTTTCTGATACTGATGTTTTGTGACTTCTCTCTTTTTTCTTAATAAGTTTTCATAAGAGCCTATCAATTTTATTAGGTTTTCTGGAGAATCTAATTTTGACTTCTTTTCTTTCCCTATTGTACAATTTAATTTATTACTTCATTAGCTTATATTATTACATTTTTATTTCTCTTCCTTCTACTTTCTTTGGGTTTAATTATCTGTGTTAAAAAATATTGGCTTTATAGATATTCAATTTTCAGCCTTTCTTCTTCTCTAATGAATAATTTTATTTTTTTAAAGATTTTATTTATTTATTCATGATAGACATGGGGAGAGGGGAGAGAGAGAGAGGCAGAGACACAGGCAGAGGGAGAAGCAGGTTCCATGTAGGGAGCCCGACGTGGGACCCGATCCCGGGACCCCAGGATCACGCCCTGGGCCGAAGGAGGCGCTAAACCACTGGGCCACTCAGGGATCCCCTCTAATGAATAATTTTAAAGAGCATAAACTTTATGCAAGCATTGTTTAGTTGCACCCCAAGATTCAATGTAATGTTTTCATCATATATAGATCAACATATTTCCAAATTTTACTGTCATTTTTTTTCTTTGCTACATGGGATATTTAAACATGTATTGCTTACATTTATTACAGTATCTCAGTATCTGACATTGTTTCTAACATAGTATATGATTAATATATTTTTGCTTAGTAATTAAGTGTATTAGTTGACAAATAATATGTGTCAATATTAGTTAAGAAGGAAAATGAGTAAGCTTTGGTGTTAGTGATTTTTCCAGAAATGGATTAATTTTAGGTGTAGTCAATAAGATGTGAAGAAAGACAAAGGAACAAGAAAGCCTTAAGTATGCCTAGAGAAAAGTGAATAAGTTTAGCTGAAGGAGAGTATTCTCATAGAGGAGATGGAATAATTTAAAATAGAATGAGGCCAATTACAGAAGGACTTGAATTCCAAACTAGAGTCAAACTTTACTACACATACTTTACATAAAGGAGCAAGTAAGATGTGTGGTACATTAATGGAAATGAAAACACTGATAATTTGTAATTATAATAAAACTCATGGGTATAAAGTCTTATTCATAATTATTTCAACCAGAAGACTCATTATACATATGGTATAGCAAATATGTACTTTTCAGTTTATTTTATCTTGATCTTCTGAAAGGTAAATACCTCACAATAAATAATTTGAATGTGACTTACACACAAAGACCAAGTTTTCTTTTCAACAATGGGTTCTGCATTCATATTAAATAGAGAAGGATAATCCCCTAAAGCACTGTTTTTTGTTGCTGTTACTCAGAAAAGGTCACTGAAAATACTGATTATTACAGAAAAGAACACATTTTGCATGAAATGATAGATCCTTTCATTTCTACTTCTGATGTAAAATTCATCAAGCCTAATTCTATAGGGAGTAAAGTTTAGAAATAAATAGCTCATGTAATTAAGTGGATTTTCTAACTACCTGGACAAAAGAAGACCTCAGTCAATTTCTCTTTCTATGCTACAGAGTACTTGAAATCTCCTTTGGTGCTAAGAGAAATTCTCTTTTCTCTACATTTGGAAGGGTTTACTTTAGAAAGGGAAAGTAAATTTATATTGCACTTCTTCAGAGATTCCGACTAATATAAAGGAAACAAAGTAACTAACACTCTTTGAAAGTAATGCTTGGATTAGAGATAGTCTTGAGCTAAACTGTGAAAGAGAAGTTGATTTCTGTAGTTTCAGGCTTTTATTTCATTATTCTTCTCCTCAATTTTCTTTAGGGACTTAATTCTCCAATACAATGTAATCTCTTTTCTTGACCCTCATCACTCTTGAAGGCCCTGATGTGTTCCCATTAGCAGTAGGCTTTTACTTAAGCCATGAGGCTTACTTGGAGATGGGGGTATGTTAGAATCCTGGTAAAGAAATGAAGAGTGTTAGGAAAGTATTTACAGTTTGAAATGTCCCCCACATGATATTTATACATTATTTCTGGGATGTAGACCTACAGCCTTAGTATGATACACTATTATTTCCAAGAAAATAAGAATGTAATGATATCTGCCCAAGGGTTACTCAGATTTTAAAGGTACAGCCTGGGGATGTCAATGACTAAAACAACGGGATAAATCATTAATCGTAGAAGAAACAGTCTTACATCTTGGATATAAGGGTCCTTGGATATGTATTATGGTAGAGAGACAGGAAAGAGAGGCCTCTCACCAATTCTTAGATGATGCTAAGTAATCAATGTATTCATAAGACCATCCTCCTGCTTTCAAGTTGATGTATTTCACAAAGAGACAATATAAAATGAAAAGTTTAGAGTATTAATAATGGAATCTGGGAACATCAATAATTTAAGAGTCAGTAAAGAAAAAAAAAAAAACACAAACACAAGCCAGAAATAAAAGGTCAAATGATATTGGGCAGAACCAGGAGACTATGTCATCATGATAGGCCAACAAAAGAGAAGCTTAGAGAAGAAACAAAGTGGTAAAAAAACAACTGAGAAACCTATTAATATGAGTACTGAAATGGTTCCTTTGGTTTAGCACTGATAACATCATCAGCATTATCCAGAGCGTCAATAGCACAGTAGAGACAGAAGGCTCATCCTTGGGGGAGATGAGAAGCAGTACTAGTGCGTCAGTATCCAGAAAACTGATAAAATGTGGGGAGAAAATGGTAGAGAGAGAAATAATAATCAAGAAAAAGGAGTTTTGAAGTTGAGAATATTTCCAAAATGAGGAACAAAATCGATAACAAGAAAGAGGATGATACTACAAAAAAGCATGGATGCTTGGTTAAGAAGGATACAACTGGAGAAGTTGGTCTTGAAAAGAAGGATAAACACTTTACCTGTGAGATCAAAAGGGAGATGGCTTTAGATTAAACAACAAAATCGAGCTACTAACCTTTTACTCCTTTTATTTCGAGCCATTTTCTTCATCTTAATTGCCTGTTATCTTTCACTTCCTCTTCCTTCAATCAATTTGGCATAAAGGCTTTCAAGTGTGCTATTCCCTGAAAATTCTTTTATTTTTTGATTTTTTAAAAATATTTTTTTATTGATTTCTTTGACAGAGAGAGAAGAGAGAGAGAGAGAACAAGCAAGGGGAGCAGCAGAGAGGGAGAAGTAGGCTCCCCATTGAGCAGGGAGCCTAATGTGGGACTTGATCCCAGGATCCTAGGATCATGACCTGAGCCACCCTGAGAATTCTCTTTTAAAAATCATGAATAATTATCCACTTGCCAAATGACGTGATGACCTCTACCTTGTCACTGGAATGGTTTCTTTTCTATGGTTACTATCACATTATAAATAATTACATCTATTTTTCTTTTAATCTTTCTATTCACTTTTTCCTTTTTTTTTTTCTTTGACTTTCCTTGCCCTCTTTCCTCCAAATGTACATGTTCCCTAGCATTCCACTCCAGCTCTGTTCTTTAGGCCATCTCTTCATGACAAGCTCACAGACGTTTTCTATTTCCACCATTAACCCACCTATATATCTGCAGTCTTGCCATTGTCTGGAGCTCTAGTTTTACATTTAGAGCCACCTATGTGATGTCACTTGCATATGCTACTAGCACTTTAATTTAAATATATCTAAAATAAATATTTTCTTCCCTCCCTAAACTACTTCTCATCTTCCTTCTTAATTTTTATAATAATATCAACAATGTTATTGTAGCACCCAGTCTGAAAACTTACTATTGTCATTAAGTCATTTCTTTTTTTCCCCTCCCAAAGCTGGTAAGTTGTCAAATTCTATTAATATCCCTCTTTTGCAACCTCATAATTAATGCCAGGTCCTACTACATGTCATCTACATTATTACATCATAACTACACTGTCTCTTCCTAAAGTAAATGAGTGTTATTCCTATACTTAAATTTTTCATTAATTCCCTAATGCCCATGGAGTAGTGTCCAATTCTTAAATCAGGGCATTTTACAACATTATTAGCCCTGGTTGTATTAATTCATACCATGTTCCTGAGACCCTTGCTGTTCCTCATATACATCCTACCATTTCCCACCACTTTGCCTTGTTCTCAAGATACCCTTCCAACTAATGATTACATAACAAAATTCTGTTATTTAAGACTTAGCTCCAAAGTCACCTTATATAGTAATGTGACTTTACTTTTCCCCAGGTAAGAAAAAATTTTAAACTCCTATGGAAATTTATCTGTATTTATCTCTTCACCCTCTTGGCTTTGAACCATGTACTATAATTACATAGAAAACTTTTAGGTGATACCAAAAATTGAGGCCCAAACAACTTAGATTCCTATTTTTTGGTATTTTTAATTGCTCAAAAACAATATTAACATTTACATTTTCCCTTAATTATGTTTCTAGTATGTGAACCATAAATAGATGTTAAATGAAAGTGGACATGATTTGAATGCTGCAAAAACAAATTTAAATTAGTAGGATGATATATTGAAAATTAAATACTATATATCCCCTGAAAATATGACTTAATAGTAGGCTTAAGATCAAACAATTCATACTAGATATATAAGTTAGCACACTGAAATTAATTTAAAATATTAAGTTCTTTTAACTGTGAAAATTTTAAAGCAAGCACAAAATCAGTAATTTCCACTTAACGTTGCTATATAATTCCTAGTTCAAACCTCAATGTAGAAGAACAATTTACAATGTTTTGAAACCAAAAATAATTCTTAAATAACTTTCTTATTCTACTTAGTTTTGAAAGACTAGAAGTTGAATCTTGCAAAATATGCTAAGTATTGTGGAGATTAGAGTCTGGCTACTAAATGCAATGTGAAATCACATGTATTTTCATGTATGATCGGTTGTCAGTGAGAGGGTAGAGGACAGGAAAACTACTTGACAAATGAGAGAAGTCTTTCTTTTTTTTTTTTTTTTGCTTGTAACATGTTAAAGTGGTAAAGCGGTACCTGAATTTCAAAATATTTATGACAGCTTTGGAAAGAACACTTGTTTCTGTTCATACTGTAGTTGCAGGCAGATTTAATGTGCAGTCAGTCAATCAGTTATTATTTATTTATTTATAAGATTTTCTTTATTTACTCATGAGAGACACAGAAAGAGGCAGAGACATAGGCAGAGGGAGAATCAGGCTCCCTGCGGGGATCCCAGGACCCCAGGATCACGCCCTGAGCCAAAGGCAGATGCTCAACTGCTGAGTCACCCAGGCATCCCTGCAGAATCATATTTAAGTTAAGAATTGAAGTGTGATATCTAAGACTAACTAGAAGCAGAGTAGTTGGAGCCAGCAGTTTATTTTCATTAAAAGTTTAGTTCTCTTTCATTCTACTGTAAATCTACCAGTCAGGTCTACTTAACCCCAACCAAAATGTTGGCTTTACTCTAAACTCAGGGGCCATTCTTGGCTGAAGATCCCAATGAGTTCACTAAGTGATAGTTCAATCTCAATTCAGCATCTTTGCTCACTTCCATTTGATCTGATTGGACTCCAAACTATGTGTGCTTGTATTTCTACCCTAAATATCCAGGCTCCAAGTGATTCAGAGTCTGTGCAGGGCTCAGTTACTAGTATTTAAATCTTTCCTTCTTACTTAACTCTGTCTCCAGATTGTCTTTCATAATCAAGAATTCCCTAAGTTTCAGTATCTGAAATCTAATTCCATATGAAACCCAAATAACTGCTATTTGGACACCCCACTGGCCTGATGAATGGCTACTAATTTCAAAACACAACTTTGCCTCACTTTTGTTCTTGCTTTTAACACATATCAATTTCCTGGCCTCATATTCACTTAACTGAGCCTAGTTAAATGACTTTCTCTGAATTTATATTTACACCTTTAGCCATTTCATGGTATGAAGGCATTAGCTCACATTCCACTTAACACCAACAAGGAAAATTGATTTGAAAATAAGACACCATGAAAGAATGTGTACATTAATGTGGACTTTGATGAATTTATGACTCTACCACTTAGGACACATTGATATCTAGCAGAAGATATCAATACAACATGTACTGTAATCACTTATGAAAAATGGCACCACAAATATTAGGTTATTAGAAAAGATATAGTTAGGATTTAATTTTAATAACTCTAGCTTCTAATAATTACCTTACAAAAAATTTATATTTTTTTCTTTAAATATTCTTTATCTAATTTAATTTTTGTCTTATCTTAGGTATATATATGTATACTACCTTATGCATTAATTTATGTGTTAATGGAATATCTTAGTTTATATTATAATTTATCAACTAATACATAAATCTATATTGTGCTAATTTATATCCATGTATACATTCATATTCATATATGTATATAAATTGCTTGGCATTGAGAATGTGGATGTATGCTATGTACAATTTATATCTCCCTAGAGTTCTGATATGTATTCTCCCTATAAAGTACATGCAATAAGAGAGTGTTTTAGGAGAAAAATGGTATGCTGTTTTAGTGGGGTATGTGTGAAAAGGTATCTGTGTAGGTATGTGTGTGTGCATGTATGTGAGATTGTTAAATGGTCTCTTGAGATGCTTCTAACAACATTGGATATATTACTGATTTCATTTCTATCTGCAAAACAGAATCACATATTTTATTTAATTTTTCATTTTTTTTTTTATTTTTTAAAGAATTGATTTCTTTATTCATGAGAGACACAGAGAGAGGCAGAGACATAGGCAGAGGGAGAGGCAGGCTCCATGCAGGGAGGGAGCCTGATGTAGGACTTGATCCTGGAACTTCAGATTCACACCCTGAGCCAAAGGCCAACGCTCAATCACTGAACCACCCAGGAGTCCCAATACAGTGTATTTTGAATTGGGAATATGTAAAACTTCTAATCATGATGATTAATTTTAATGTATAGTAATCTTCTCAAAAATATTATTTTTAATGTCTCCTAAAGGGAGTCAATATTCATGTAAGCAGTTGCCTCTCATTCAACATGGTTAAGAGAAATAACTGAAAAATTAAATTCCAAACTTTCTAATATTTCTTAAAGCAAAATGTCCCCAAGTGAGCATTTCAAGAAGCACGTTTTCTAATCTAATATTATGCAAGCACAAAGTGAGCATTGTTCATGCAAGATCTCCTACTCCAAGTTTCATTTGTTCAAGCCCTGTCTTCCTAAGGGAGTATATTGAATTTGAATGCTCTTCAGATGATTGGGATCCTGTTAAGCTTAAATAGCAGCATTTTTCCATTTTTAAAAAACTAACTTGCAACTGTACTATAATTACTGGTTTTAGTTTATCACCCTAAAAGAATGAAACCTTTGGAACTAGAACACTGAAGACAAAACCTTGTTAGCACGGATACCATAAATCTTGTGCAAAGTGGGTCTGTTTCTGTATCAATGAAATAGTATAATCAATAAATAGAGCTCTTCTATAAGTATTGAACAAGACATTAAGTTAGAAACCTTAGCAGAAATAAGCTATAGCCATAGCATCTTTTTCTTTACTCTGCATTTACCTTTTTTAGTTGAGGCAGCACTAGTCTCTTCTTTGGCTCGTTCAGTTTCTGCAAATTCAGATATTAAGGAATGAGAAATGGATATCAGAAATGCCAGGTCAATATATTATGATATTGTAAATCAGACGAGACTAAAAGTGCCCAAAAGATAAAACACGGCACCTGAGAGCAAAGCAAGCAGCAGAGAAAAACCACTCTATCAAGTACTTACATATTTTTTTAGGTAATGAACTCTCTTATCTCTCCAAGATACAACTCCATGGCATTAAATCTTAGTGCTTATGTAAGTAGTGGCCATAAAACAAGGTGGCTTATTTCACAAAATACACTGGAATACTAATTGGCTTATGCTTAAATCTAAAATGATGCATGAGTTGTAGGGAAGAGGACTTCAAAAGACTTCTTCATTTAGCCTTAATTATGGGGATGGCAAGCAGTATTTGACCTCAATCAATTAGCTTTATATTATAAAAGATTCACCCTAATATTATATAAAATTCCATTTTAATATTTCTTAGAGAGACAGAGAGAGGGAGGTGGTGGAAAACAAAAGGCCCAAGTGTCTTCTTGCAGTTTCTCTGAATATCTAGTGTGGAATATAAGAGAGCTGCTTTCAAGACATAATTTGAAATGCTGGTCCTAGTACAAAATTTTGGACCTCAAATCAGTGTTAATTAAAGTTTTCTCTAGTTCAGAAGAAAATAAAGAAAAATACTAATGAACTTTTCAATATTTATAAATCTTTTTTTAAATATTTATAAATCTTGATTTACTTATTTTAATAACTTTTTGACTTTTTAATGTTATTTTATGTTATTCTCCTTAGTCACCTAAGTTTATTTTTATTCTTATTAGTATCTGAATATATCCCCCTCACTCATATACATTCAGCAGTGCAGCCTCTGGGAACAACCAAACAATAGGACTCTTCATGCCCTCTTGCCCTCCCTATGCCATAGACCTTGAATCGTGAAAAGGATCAGATGTCAAAGAAGGCCTTCACATTATGTTCAGGTTTTAATTCCAGAGTGTTAGATGCCACAAGCTTTCCAAGTTGAGTCTAGGCAAGAAGTCATATGAGTATCCAGGCTGCCTTAAGACCCTGAGTTCAGGACTATCCAGACTCCTGGCTGTTATATACCTTCCAGGTAAAGACTTCACACCAGTGGTTCTCAGCATGCATCAGAGTCACCCATGGGCTGTTAAAACACAGATGCTGATCCCAGAGGGTTTAAGTCAGTGAGTTTGGGGCATGTCCTGAGAATTCACATTTCTAATCAATTCCCAGGTGATGCTTATGCTGCTGGTCTGGACCATAGTTTGACACTGATAACTAAACGTCCTTCTAAGACACAGTCAAGACTAATTCTTCAGGGATCTCCCTCCCTTTACCTCAGTTACTACCATGAGTCTAGGCTTCCGGGGGAAAACAGAGTTTACATTTCTTTTAAAAACAGACTCTTTCCAAAGTCCTTTCCAAGTCAACTCCACCACAGTACACACGCCTGTACCCTCAGCCTCTATTCAGAACATGTGCATTGTTTTCTTCTTTTAACCACACCCTTGCCCCCTAAGGACACTGCGTCCCTGCAGCAGTTTTCTAAAATGGAGAATGTTGGTTTTCCCATCCCCTATGGACCAAAGCTTCCAGAAGTGATGTATATATCCTCTTTGTCTCATTACTTCTCAAAGGTTGTGATCACCTTGCTTCCTCTAAATTCCAGTTCCTTTGAAATATACACTATTAGGTTGCACCTGGACCTATCCCTCTTTTTCATTGTCTTTAACCAGCCTTATACCCTTGCCCCATTTCTCATTGAGTATTTTTGTGCATAGTTGTCATCTTCTCCATTACTGCTGTGAGACTTGATTCAAAACAACTCTCCATCACAGTTTCCCATTAGAATAAGCGAGGGGGCTATTACGAGTCCATGACTTTCAGATGTAGTAGGCCTAAGATGGGCTATAGAGCTTGGAAAGCTTTGAGATTCTATGTCTGGGATAAGGCTGGACTATACATATACTGGAAGTTTCCCAAGACATTTAACCAGGATTGGGAGTCACTTACACACAAAGTTCATATGCCCTCTTGATCTCTCATTTCCTTAGCCTCCTCACTTCTAAAAACTGGACTCCAATTATCTGATTGCTACCACCCACCAACCAACATACTCTTGGACTTTTCTTTTGCTGCCAAAACTTTGATCCCCCAAATCCTATTCTCTGGCACCACTGCACCATTCTTCCCTCATATTTCACTGACTCAAGAACCTTTTCCAAATAGAATCTGACTCCATCAATACTTTCATTCTTTTGATCTTACCCCTTTCTCACTCTCCAGATCTTCTTCATATCCTCACTTTAATTCTTACCAAGCTTATATTTGTATATATTTTTTCTCACTTACCAAGCTTATATTTAAATGAGCCATGGTGACATCACTCACTTAGTATTTGCTTTTTTAATCATTAGCTGCAGTGGTATCCCAGGCTGCTTTTCAACTGTTGGGTGGCTAAAGACATCAGAAATTTATTCTTTCACCATTCGAGAGGCAAGAAGTCCAAAATGAAGGTATTGTTGGGCCATCCTCTGAAGTCATTTCTGAATTCTCCTGGAAAGAATTTTTCCTTGTCTCTTCCTAGCTCCTGGTGGTTCCTGGTGACCTTGACATTTACTGGTTTATAGCTGCATCACCCCAGTCCCTCCTTTTATGTTCTCATAGTTATCTTTCATTTGTGTGTCTCTGCGTGTCTCCAAATCTCCCTCTCCTTATAAAGGTACCTGTCACTGGATTCAGGGCCCATTCTAATCCAGTATGACCTCTTCCTAACTTGATTTTGAAATAAGGTCACATTTCAATGGTACTGACTTAAGACTCTTAACATATCCTTTGGTGGGGGCAGACACAACTCAACCCATTATGCGCCCCAAACACCAAAAACACCTTATGCCTGCCACCCAAACAGCCATCCAAACTCACCCTGCTGCAGATCTCACTTGAAAGGTCTCAGTTCAATATTTAAGAGAGTGTTCAGCCCTGACCAGCAATACTAGCACAGATGTAGGGAGTTTGTTTTCTCATTCTAGACAACAAGCCCGTGCATCTCCTCCCCTCCTCAAGCTACCAGTATCCTGCAGTGCAGAGGCAAGCTGCTAGGACAAATTCATAGACAAAGTAAAAGCAGACTACACTACCTCATATTTTCCCTACCTCACCAGCACACGCCTGTGCCATTTGTTTTCCTGCGCATCCCACAGGATGCTCAGTCCCTGCCTCTATTTAATACCAGTCCAGCCTGCATCCCATCTCCTTCTGCCAAGTCAAGGCATTTATTTCTTGCAAATATTACTGTTGTCTGCTACCTCATCAGTTTTCCACTTCAGTGATACTTGCAGACACATAATATGTCACTCTAACCACAGACAACCACATCCTTCACTTATATCTGCCCCCTACCCCAGCTGCTTATCTCTCTGTGGTCCATCATGGCCAGAGGGAGCTGCAACACAATGTCACCACTTCTATCTTCTCATTCTCTGGGTTTTTAAAGCCTAATTAATTATGATAAATATTATAGAAATGAGAGGCAGAAAGACACATAGCATATGCACACATTTTAACAAATGGTAAGGAAAAAAATGCTTAAGAAATAAAATATTGTCAAAACTGTTGAAATCTCTTAACTCATTCCACTACCTCATGCCTTTCCTTTCATCTCAGAATCATCATTGTCCTAAATTTTGTATGAATCATTTCCTTATTTTTCAGTACAGTTTTTTATTATATATACTTATTTTTAAATGAAGATAATTTTTATATAGACCATATTATATTCTTTAGTGAGATAGCTATAAAATTGATTTATATTATTTAACTATTGTGATTTGCTTTTTTCAAAATATCATGTTGAGATGCAGTGTTAAAATAGTGAAAGAGGCTCTTAGGCCGGGGTAGTCTAGTGACTTTGCTAGCTTATGTAAATAAACTGAAGTCAGAATTATCTAGATTTTTCTGAGAAAACTAAAACTTAAGAACAACTATCAAGACGGCCAAATAAGTTTTCTCAATCAAATGAACATTTAAATTCTAGTCAATTAAATAATTGCTTTGCTTTGCTTCTGTATCTTCTTAAACCTCTGCCCTAGCCCTTGACTACAGAGTACCCCTAACTATTTTTCGTTTTTGGCACTGCTTGATTCAAATCATCGTTTGCTTAAATAAATTCAGTTTAACCTTTTACAGAAGCCATGTTGACATGAGGAGCTGTAGTTATCATTTTTAACTGTTGTATAGTATTCCACTATGTGTGTGTGTGTGTGTGTGTGTGTGTGTGTGTGTATTCTAATGCCTACACATCTATTCTCCTGCCAATAAACATTAGGTTACATCTGATTTTGTGCCGTTATACATAATCCTGCTATGAACATTTCCACGCATGTCTCCTGGTACACATGTGCAAGAATTTTCTTACAAGTGAAATTACTGGGTCATAGCATTTGCTCATGTTTAATTTTTCCAGATAAATGCCAGAATGTTCCCCAAATTTTACATTCATACCAACAGTATATGTGAGAGTTTCTATTGCTTCATGTCATTACCATTACCAGAATAATCATTTTCCTCTTTTTTGGTCAATCTGGCATGTGTACAACAGTATCTTATTGTAGAGCTTTAATTAAAATTCCAATATACTAAGAGACCAAATATTTTTGATATGTTTATAAATGATTTGTGGAGTTGTTTTTAATGCTTACTTAAATCTTTTTATCCACTTTTTCTACCCACTGTCTATCAAGTCATCTTGTCTTTCATTTTTATTTATTTTTTGCTACTCATCTCTTGCTACTTATATGTGCTACAGATATCTTTTCCAAGTGTGTAGTTTGTCTTTTATTAGAATTATATCAATAATATTTTGAATTCATTTAGTCAAATTATCTGTGATTTGGGGCGTGATCTTATAATTTACTACCCAAACTGAACAAGTGAAAGGAAGTGCTAGTAATAATTATTCTGAAATGATATGAATATGAATATGAAGATTGTTTTAACCAACTGAGATTCATGGTCATACATGTGATGCAATCTGTGTTCTATTTTTTTAAGGATTTTATCTATTTATGCAAGAGAAACACAGAGAGAGGCAGAGACACATAAGAGGGATAAGCAAGCTGCCCGTGGGGAGCCTGATGTAGGACTCAATCCCAGGACCCCAAGATCATGACCTGAGCCAAAGGCAGAAGCTCAACCACTGAACCACTCAAGTGCTCCTAAAATCTGTGTTCTAGACACACTTTATTAACATCAGACTTATTGTTTAGGCCCATAGATATTTCCCCCAGGAACTTCCATGACAGAATATGTAACTGAATCCCAAAAGCCATGGCACCTTTTTGACTAATATAAATTGTCCCCAAGTACTCTTCTAATATCATATAACTAATGAAATTCAAAGGACTTTTTATCCCCTTTTTATAAAAAGTAATCTCTGCATCCAATATGGGGTTCAAACTCACCAACCCAAGATCAAGAGTCACATGCTCCACTGACTGAACCAGCCAGGTGCCCCAAAGGGACTTTATTTTAAAATTCTCTATACTGCTTCTCCTGAAGAATCTTGACATGCATTAGTAGATTAACTAATAGACTCACATGTTTAGGTACTGAAATGTAGTTAAATGATAGACATAGGCTTGGTGGCCGAGTATATCTAATGCGGTACTAATATCCAAGGGAAGAAAAATGCTTGATTATTGCCATTTCATGTAAATTTAAACCCACAATTTAAAATGGCTAACCTTTGGTCCTGATCTGGTCTTTGGAAACTTTTTTGCTCAAAATTCAAACTGACCAGAGACTGAGAGAATATGCACATGGAATACATGATCAGAGCCCTGTGGTCCTTGATATAAAGAAGGAAGTAATGAATAGCAGTGTTTCTCAAGGTCTTGAGGCACACTGGTCACTGAATTGTCCTTGGGGGAAAAAGGATACGATGTAGTCAAACACATTTGCTAATCCTTGACTACTGCATTCCTTCCTGAAGATTCACCAAGGAGAATGATAAAGATCTGAAATGACCTAGGGCTTACAAAATCTGCTTGTTTCATCCTCTTCCTGCTTGGAAATGGAAATGTCATAGTGTCAGCTTCTGTGTTGCTATCCAGTGTGTGGGAGAGCAGGGACAGTGGGCTGCAGAGAAGGGAATTGGGTGTGTTGAGACATTTTTGTATGTCCTATGATAGATGGATTTGTGTTAACTTGCAGAAATTGTAAATCTAGGTTTGGCATGTCTGCTTGGTCCCAGCCAGTCTCGTCCATTCACAGAATTACTAACACATAACTCTGTATGTGGAGGTATTAAGTGCTGCTCCACAGCACTACATCATTGAACCTGAAAGATTTCCCTTTCCCTGAAGCTCATGGTACCATGACAACTGACACCCTGAACTGATACAGCTCCTGGGTTTGTCTGTGTCCTCCAGTATTTTTCCTACAGTAATTTTGATTTCCTCAGAACCCAGAAGAAATGGTTCCAACCTAATTGACATTCTAGTTATTTCCTTGAATGAAGTGCTAATGCCAAATTACCTTGCAATTGCATCATATAAATACTTAATTTACCTTAATTTAGCTATACATCTCACTCTCATTTGTTCTCGTAGTTTAAGATACTGTAAAATCATATCCCAAATGTTTAGGTTATATACACAAAACTATGTGCTCATATATGGTGATTTTAGGAATTTTCAAGAGTATTTTTAATGATATGCAACCTTTACATTGGCAATAACTTTACAAAAGGCCCACTGTACATAGCAGATGTGAAAAAATTCTTCTGTTCTATAGTTTCAAGACTAAAAGGCAACTTTTACTTGAAGAAATAGATGTTCATGTTGTTAATAGAGAATTTAAACAATTTATGTATTATCTCTAAATTTTTTTATTGAGGGATAATGCTTCTGTTAAGTCTAAATCTCTCAACCCTGTGAAGAGTTGAGTATTAATTCTTTTGAAACTTTTATAATGGGCCTAAGATGATTTAGCAACTAAATTTGCTAATTTTCTGCAAAAGATGCTGATCTCTTCAAAACTTGATTGGATGGTGTGTTTCATAGACAGCAGAACTTACAGGGTTGTTTTACTGCAAATCAACATTTTTATCTGTAAGTCATATTTTTCTAGGAAGAAAGTGTTCATTTTTAGCATAATCTTCAATCTTAAGTTCTCTACCAGTGCTGCAAAATTATCAGTTTTGTTTTATATATTTTCTTGATGATGCATTTCTACAAAGTATTAGCATACTGAGGATTCCATAATATAAAGTTCCAATCAGCTTTACATTCAACTAAAATTTTTCATGAAAATACAAATGAAATTTTAGATTCATGTTACACCTCTCAAAGTCTAGAATGTCTATGTAAATACCTCCAACTCTAATTTTTTAAAAGTACCTACCCAGTTACTCAAAATTATATTTTCTAATTTTTATCTGATATATCCACCAATGATATCCTCTATCTCAAATCCTGGCACTAAATAAAACACACATTTGTTTTATGTATTAGTACCATCATTAATACCTATGCAGCTCCAAACCAAATGAAAAATATTATTGTACTTACATCATGCATAAAACTGAGATTTGACCATAATCTTAGAAAAGCTTAGAAGTCATTACACCTAAAATAATTTTCATTAGTGACAATCTGTTAGGTACTTCACCTAATTCAGAAAAACCATCAAAGAAACCAGCATTTTTTCCTGAGCATATTGTCAAACTTAATATGGATGCAAATGCCATGGTATCAATTCTCCATCAGTATTCATAATCTGAAGATATAAACCTTAGAAGGAAATTATGACATTACATGAACAGTAGTTAAAATTATTAGGGATTTCATTTCATTCAAGACACAATGGATTTCACTGGTATTCAAATTGTGTTGCCTACTGGTGTGGTCAAGTGATTAATCATTAGGAAAATTAAGTCTGATGTGCTTAAGAAACTGAAGAGATCATTTATTCATCAAAATAAAAAATAAAAATACAAACTACTCAGAAAGGAGTTATGATATGGACAAATTAACATTTCCAAATGAAAATAAATTTTAAGAAGAATAAATTGATTAAAAAAAAGGTTGAATAATTATGTATATTAGTTCAACAAATATTAATAGCAAGAAACATTTGGTAAGCCAGCCTCGAAAAATAGCATTAGCCTTGTCTATAGCAAAAAACTTAAATTAGTAAGCTGCTGAAATATGCTCTTTTTTTTTTTTTTTAATTTTATTCAACATACTTGCTTTTACTTGTTTTTCACTTGGAGCTGTTAAAGACAAGAAACAAGAAGATCTAAATTATTTACAAGTCCACAGTCTCTTTCTCAAATAGTTTTAAGGTTATTTTTTTTTTTAAAGATTGTATTATAACCTTGGAAACTAAGGAAAAACACTGGTCTCAGAAGGAGAAAATACAACACTGTGACATTTTCTTTGATATACTATAAATACATGCCATGAACCACAGATTTTTTATACTTATATATCTTCTCCCAACACAGAATGCTCATTCACAACTTATTCATTTTGTTTTGTCTTTTCAATTAGCTAAGGATTTGATTGTTTTTATATACAAGCCAGTGCATTTTCCTTAAAGTCATAGGAAAAGAACGACATGAATTGATAAATTATCCGATGGTTTCAATTGTTAAAATGGAGCTAATTACTGCCACACTGCTACCCTGTAATCATACCCTGAAATAAACAGATAATGATTTCAAGCAATTTAAGTTATTGTATTTTGTCATGTTTAATATTAGACAATAATAGTTAGCTATTTATTAATATTCTTGAAACTGATTATACCCATAGTCATTCTGAATGTTTCTCCATGTTTATGTGTTTCTATGATATATACTCAATTTTAGTTTTCTGCATATGTGCATAAATGAGAATATGTGTTTGGCCCACCTGTGAGAATGTTACTCACAAATGAACAAATCTCTGTTCTCTGTAAGGTAGACAAGAGCATTCCTTCCCAAAGGATAAATAATATCAATGTTAATGTGAAATGATGAAATGTGATTATTTATTTCATCTTGGAAAATATTTAAAAGTCATTCCCTTTTATTTTTTTTAATGTGGTTTTTCTATTTGGTATTTTTCCTTTCATTTAATAAACCATTACCAAGTGCCTACAGTATGTATGCCTGGCATTATACTAGGCACTCTAATTTCTGACTCTTTAAAATGGAAACAAGAAAAGGTAATGTGATTATAACAGTATTGTAAGTGCCTATTATAAAGAAAAAAGGATGATGCTATGGGAACTAGTTGGAGAAAAAAACTAAATGGATTTGCGTTGTCTGTCTGGGGAAGTTTCAGAAACTTAGAAGAATAAGAAATGGAGCTTTGAACCTGTGGTTTGCTGTAGTCTGTGGCAGGCGTGGGGGTGGGTAGGAAATAGTTGAGTTAAATTTGTGTGGTTGGTTATTTACATAACACTGGGTAAATGCAATTTCCATTTAAATACAATAAAATGGGAAGACAACCAATGGACATTAAACTGATCTATGACATACATACCCACAAACGATAACTTGGTGACGTTGTTTGTTGAGTAAAATTTGAAGGCAAAATCGACACGTAGTATTTTAAAATGAAGTCAGTAAAATAGGTTTAGAAAGTTGCATTTATTTTCATTTGAAATAGCTGATAGGGCAAGCTAAATGCTAGAAACCTTTAAGAAAGCCATTTGGAATCCACACCAACAGCATTCTTAGATATATTTGTTTGTATGTGTGTTTTACTGATGGTCTGATTCTCAATTCAATTTTCTTCCATTAGAATATAAATATATTGAGGGCAAAATCTGCCTCTACTTTCGCTGCAGCTCCCTTGAGTACTCAAGGAATGTCATTAAGTAATGTTTTGAATAGGGCGAGAATATTGGCTGGAATTGAATATTCCATATTTTACAAGTAAAGCAATATTGGATACATTTACAGAAAGTGGGGGTGTTTTTCTTGTTTTGTTTTGTTTTTGTTATTTTACACTCAAGTGTGCTTCTAGCACACTGCTCTGACAAATTCACGGGAGGTGTTAGGAAGTTAGGGATTCTGATTCAGTCAGTCCCTGATGAAGCCAAAGACCCTGTATTTCTAACAACCTGATGCTGCTGGTTCACAGAACACTCACTGGACAGCAAGAGTCTAACATATTATTTGGCTTCTGTTTTCTGAAACTACATCGATATTAACTCTTTGTCATGAATTTTAAGTAAAGACCATGGGATGAAGGATTTTCTGTCTTTTCTTGGCATGGTCCTTACCACCTGTCTGAGGCTGCAATATTAATAAACATGGGACATCAGGTAGGAAGAATCCAGGAACATGAATCTAACTCACCTGAATGTTCCTTCTTTGACGACTTTGCTGCATCAAACAAAAGAAAAGGAAAAACTCAACATTCTAAGCCATTCTATCACAATTCAGTATTCAATTGCAAATTAGTAAAATGAAAGTAAGATAGAGGAATTTAAAAACAGTTACCTGGTTCCAGGTACTTTTCTTTCTTTTCCTGTTCTGAAACATAGTATTATTATTATTATTATTATTATTATTATTATTATTCCAATTTTATATGTCACAATTCAATTGCTTTAACACAGAGAAACATATATGTGTTAATGCTACACTGCAACAGCTAATAAAACAAACTAATAAAATGAATAAAACAAATCTTTCCTTCTCTTTCCCTCACTGAGTTCCTTCACAGAAGAGCATAAAAATATTTTGTGTAAGAGGAATTAAATTTTTCATGGGTAATAAACCAAAAAAATTAAATAGAGTCTATAAAGAATGGAAAACATTTAGTTTGCTATTGTATTAGGTCAACATGAAATAAATTTGGGATAAAAAACACAAAGGATAATTATTTCAGCTGTTTTAAAATGATTTTCAGATACAGTTGGACAGATTTCATCTGGAGTTCCTCTTGGAAGGTGAACTCTTCTTATACTGAAAGTTATTTAAGACAAAGGCCTTTCTGTGGCAAACTGAAGACACTGAAATAGATTGAATTTTCGGGGGAAAACAAAACACACTTCCCTTGCTTTTAGGACAAATGCTCCGTATAGAGTGCTTTTTAGATAGTATTTCTTTTTAAGAACCCACTTCTGTCAATATTGTATGAGACAATGCATTATTCTGGCCTCAAGAGTAAGACGACATTTATATTATAATAAGAACTAATTTTATACAAAGTGCAAGTACTAATTTTATACGAAGTGCTATTATCTGCAATCCTATTTTTTGTTTTGCCTTGACAAGCTTGTCAAGTTGATTTAAAAGAAGATTTTCAGGAAATGTCTTAACATAGGTACATTACTATAACCTTTTTTTAAAGAAAAGTTACGACAAGATTATTTTAAAGTTTCATTCAATGAATACATTTTGGAGACTAGAAGATGTTTACGCTGAAAGAATTTTAAGAACTATATTTTGGGAACACAGAGAGCCATCAAATCTACAGTCATCTCATCAGTCACTCAAGTGTACAATTTTATCAAGAATGTAGCCATATAAGTAGAAAGAGCAATTTATCCACTCTCAAGGAGCATGCAGGCAGTAAAACAAATAAACAAATGACTTGACCAAGTGTCACAAGTCAAAAAGAAGACACTTAGGTGACTTAGCTAAAATTAAACACAGTGAGAACATGTCAAAAGTTGTTTGAAAAATATGGAGCAATTAAATGTGTTGCTTAATTTACTGCTGAACTGAAACACCATTCATGTAATGTATCTAAGAAATTTGCAAAGCAATGATAGTTGAAAAAATACTGGAAGTCGATCTGGGTATGCATCAATACTGAATTCTGGCTATATGTGGTATTACAAAGTTAAAAATAAGACCCTTACAATCACAACAGAAAGCCATCATATAAACAGAAAAACACCCGTGCTAATTTGGAACAATGTTAAGAGCACTTATTATGTAAGATAATTCAGGATATCGTTATTGAATTATCTTTGATAAATATAAAGCAAAATACTCTTTAATTCAACAAGGACTGCCAAATCATAGCTATGATTGACTTGTTTTTACTTTTTATTTTGAAAAAATTATAGTTTATAAAAATTTTCAAAAATATGTATAGTAAGATCCCCCCATGTACTTTTCACCCTGTTTCGCAACCATGATTTATTTTAAACTCAGAAAAGAATAACTTCTTAATTGCGATAACCAGACAAGTAGAAGCAAAGTAAGAATACAGGGATGGAGATGTATAATTGAAAGAAGCAATCTTAAAGATAGAAGTCTAAGTCAAATTCAAAGATACAACAATAGCAACAATAAAAGCAAGTCTGGGGGTATCTGGGTGGGTGGCTCAGTTCTTTCAGAGTCTGACTCTTGGTTTCAACTCAGGTCATGATCTTGTGCGTTGGGCGATCCAGCCCCCCGTCAGCCCCCAAGCTCTGACAGGAGTCGACTTCTCTAGGCTCTCTCTCTCTCTCTCTCTCTCTCTCTGTCTGTCTCTCTGCTCCCCTTCCCTCCCCCCCCCACTGCCCACTGGTGGTCTCTCACATGAGTACAGAAGCATGCAAGCTCTCTCTCAAATAAATAAATAAATCTTTTTTTTTTTTTGGAAAAAAACAACTCTAAATGATAAATCGGAGCAAACAAGTTAATTTAAAATGAATTATTAGTTGTTTAGAGGAATTTTTTTTTCTTTTTCCTATTACTGTCCAAGTCACAATCCACCAAACTTCTCAGTGAGGGATGTAAATGAATGCCTGGGAAGGCCTTTTTAAAAAAAATTAAATATACCAATTCTCTGAAGATTGCCAAAGAGATGCAGTGTGTCTGCAAGATCTTTTAAATTATATAGCCTGCAATAAAGTGAGGGCCTTAAGGTTACATATATATTATTTAACATCATTTTTCACATCTATGGTTGTCCTCCATTTTCCTGCTGGTGCACTGGTTTATAGAGTGTTTCTGTGTCTGTCTGTGAGCCAATGCTCATCAGCAGCTGTGCACACACATAAATCTGAAACTGAAGGAACACATACTTCTCTATAGATAGATTGCTCCCCCTGGCTGATTTGTACTATAATTTCATGATTCATCCCACAGAACATTTTAGAGCCTTTTTATGACATAGAATGCCTCAGTGTCCTCACCTTTTGGAGGACCAAAACATATATAAAATCTTCAAAAAGTGTTGTATTTTTAAAACAGACGTTTTTTAATATCATTGGGATCTTTAAAAGCTCTGCATTTCTGGGAATGGGATGATTTTTAACAGCTGATTGAATAGGGTTAAATTGGGGGTTTTTTGTTTCCATTTGTTCAACATATCCTAATTCCTTCAGAAGAGAGCATGTACTTGCAAAAGATACAACCCAGAGGCATCTGGCTTTCCCGTTACCAAACAGCTTTAACACGGTGTTAAAGCAACAGTGGAGGGTATGGATTGCAAGCGATGCTATTATACAGAAGCCATAGTGCTTATAAGGGGGAAATCACATTAAGAATGAAATGTCAAATATCATATGGACATGCCAAAATATTTATGTATTTAAGGAGAAAGATAAGAGGGAAAGAGGTTATGAAACCAGGCTGAAAAACAACTTCTCTTTGGTCTTTTTTAAGGACTGAGAACTAACCAGATTATAGGAACTAAATTTATTCCAATAACTGAAATGAAGTTATAATTTTGGTTATGAGGCTGTGGATAATATTATTAGATGATTGTATGAATTTGGGAAGGAATTTAAGAATGACTGCCATGGTTTTTAGTCCCTCTGATCTTCAGGTTATATATATTTTTTTCATTCTAACAAAAAATAACAAGTAGAGCTCACATGCATCAAATATAAAAGAGATATTCAAAACTGCAAGTCTAAATATACCAGCAAGCCAATAATAGTTGTAAAAAGAAAAAACAAACATATACACAAATATACTTTGCATGCATTTCCTTACTTTTTCCCTTGGGATGTTCTGTTGAAAGAAATAAAAACAATTTAAAAAAACAATTGCTTTTAAAACTTTTAAAGGTAAAATTACTCCCCCAACATATTGACTAGACTAAAATTTTTCCAACCCCTTCCACCATTCTCTCTCAAATTTCAGTGTCGCTCTGAGGTATTGCCAATTACTACTATAAGCGTTTCCATAATTTGAGTGCAAAGCATTGTTTGACAATGAATCAACCTAGGATTACACGGTTTAGCCATTTTCAATGATTTATATCTTGCAGTCTTCTTAAACACAGGTGAACACATAATCACATATAAGCAAATACAGAAGAACCATATGAGTTGCCAGATGAGTAATGATTCTATTCAAGACTTAGAGGAACGATTCAGTTCCTAATTGATGCTGATGTATCCAAGATTAATTGAATTTATGCTTTCTAGTAAAATAAATGCTTGATTCTGAACATTATTCAATTTTTTGTCAAGAAACATTTCTTTGAAAATAATTATTGTGAAAGGTAAACATACTCAGTATTTATTTTTTATTTTGCCAAATATATCTCATAGCAATATTGTCAGAAAATATTTGCCTCTTTTCCACATGTTCTCTCTCTCTCTCACTTTCTCCTCTCTATCCCATATTCTCATGTATATTTTTTTCTTCTACAATAATCCTTTAAGAGGAAATGCATTTTGGGAATTCATCAAATATAAGACAGAAAAGGAAAATATTTCCAATACCTTCTACAGGTGTTTTTGTTTTCTTGGAATCTGAAAATACAAAGATAAATAATTGATAAAGCACATACAATAAATCAACAACTGATTAGTTTACAATAAAATGCCAAACACTCTGAAATAATCTTCAACAAAGTGGACTGATTGCATGATGTATTTCTAGAATCTGGGGTTTAAAGAGAAATAACTGTTTTTGAGAAGATGAGTACAGAGTGAGGGAGTACATAAGAAATTTTCTGAAATAGGAAGACTATAAAAAAGAACAAAGATGAAAGAAAATATCCACATAGAGTTTGCACAGAGATCATATGGTGCCTATCAAAGCTTTAACCTTTTAAATAGAAAGTCAAGCTGAGCCAATATATGGTCTACTTCCATAAAGATGGGCTGAAGCCCATAATTTAGTCTGTGGTTTGTTCATTTTCTCAATCTATAGCCACACGATGTGGATCACCTGCTTTGTACTCTCTGAACAATCAATATATTTATAATACAAATATTCAGTTATTTCTATTGTAATGGGAAAAAACCAGGCTGATGTCGGCTCATCAGTTACTGATGAACACATTATATTTCGTAGCTGCTACAGAGTACTGTGTAATCAGTGGTCAGCAGACAACTGTTTTATTTTTAGTCTTTGGGTGTTCAGCCTGGATCTGGAGATTTTATTATTTTTTAGTATTTAGGCCATGTAGCTTTCTGTTCCTATCACTGGAAAATAAAATGGGAGTTTTCTGACCCTGTTTATTTTAGAATAGAGGCAGCTTAACTCAGGTTTCTGCTCAGAAATATTCTATTTATCTTTGCTTTTTTTTCTTTATCTCTTTTGTAATTTAACTTTGAAATTTTCTGATTATTATTGAAATTAGAATTATAATAATGAACTATGATTGATCATTGCAAAAGGTAGATAAACTGTTTTCTGGCTGATAATTGTATGCTTTAGAATTGAGAATGGTGGACATTTACTAATAATATGTAAGCTAATGGATTTGTGTGCCTTATAGGGACGCAGTTGGCACCTTGATTTTACTTTCATAATGAAGTGATGAAACTAAAATGTTTGGAGATGACAATGAATGAGAGTTTATTCACAAAAAGCAGTTAGGTGGTCAACTGAGTTGTTTTATGAAAAAAATGATAACCAATGACAGTAATAGTGTGGTATAAGTGAAAACTCACTTTCATAGAAATATAAGCTAGAAACGCATTTTAGGAAAGCAACTTGAAAGTTGCTTTATAACTAGAAAGTTATAAAAATAAGCATGCTCTAAAAAATAAGCATGTTTTTTTGATATAGTAAGTCCACTACTAGAAATCCAAAAAAAAGCTATATAATCATAAAAAATAAATACAGGAAGAGGCTTTTTACAACATAGTTCTACATCTCTAAATAATGGGAATATTAAACAGTATCTTCCGAACACTAATGGAGCTGTTAAATAATCCATAGATATGCACATAATAGAAAAATAAAGTCATTCAAGTGCTGTTTTTGCAATCTCTTCTTTGTGAACTTTTAACTTTTCTGTAATAGGGATATGTTCCATGTATGAGGGGAAAACAAATGCTATTTTGAAAAATAATAAATCCTTGGAACAAAACATTTAGGTATTCAATAAACACCTATTAAGCATTATTATGTCCAGTGTGTCATAATATAATGAATATTGGACTAGAATATCCTTCCTGCCCCTTCAAAAGATAGTTTTCTTGACAGTTTCTCATCTGGAACTATAACTGAGTAGGCTAAATTTGTTTTCTAAAATGTGCTTTGCAAGCACTCTCTTATTCATTTCCTTCATGAGTAATTATCCTAATCAGATAAGCAAATAATTCAAATATGTAGAAAAATATGATATAAAACTATTTCATGTAAGAGTATGATAAATATCATCTGATTCACATGCCTAACAATGAACAATGCAGGCATGGATTCTTGTAGCATGACAGCTGAAATTATGAAGTGGAAAGTTCAGTGATCTTTCTAAGTTCTCAATCAATTAATTTGGCTCTAGTATACCGGAGTAGGATTTCTGCCTTCCCCAAAGGTCATGTGACTCTCACTAAGCCATCTTTTGAACCTAGACCACAGCCAATATGGAAATCACTGGAAGATTATGGTAAGCACATATTCGTTCAGGGATACAAAGGAAAATAAAGTTTGGGAAGAGACTGGTGGGACAGACAGAGAATAAAAAGTGGCTGGTAAGGAGAAGACTTTTTCCACCCCCTTGCCTCTATTCTCTGAATAGAGCCTGGCATGGGGTAGATGTGGAAAGCTGAATACAATTATCTATCCGTGAAATGCCTGTTGTTTTAATCTGCTTTCCTTCTCCTCGTAATAAGAATCGGTAATAGTGTATTAGATAGCAATTGCACTGAAATGAAAGAATAAAAAATGAAAAATAAATAATGAAGGAAGTCCAGGATCAGGTAAAGTAAAGAGCTTATTGGGATAAAGTAAAACATTTCATGAAGAAGAAATGTAAAAAAATAACAAGCTATGATCTCACCAAGTAGGTTTTAAAAATTCAATACATGTGTTCTAGAAAAGGGAGCTATATTGAAATTAAGTTAAAATGTCATTATAAAATCATGTCTTTGGGTTATGAGTCAACAGAGCAGCAGATTTACACAAGTAAAATACCTGAGCAACAAAAAACATAATGCTTAGAACTGAAAAATCACACACTGACCCTGAAAAGCTATTAGCAGCAGCCATTAATACTCAGACTATTAAACTTCATTATACCCTCTCAGCATTATACTCTGCTGAAATGGCTTAAAAATATTATAAAAGGCTTACTCAGTGAATATACTTCCCTAAAGACCATATGCCCAATAATCTGAACAACAGTCTTTTATTAAGAACATTGAAACTCATAGCAGCTGTGATTTAAAAGAAGTGATGTGTTTGCAATCTGTTCAATTCATCATTCACTCATCTTTAGCAACCCACAGTAGTTCCCCTCATCCAGGGGGGATATATTCCAAGCCCCCCCAGTGGATGTCTAAAACCGCAGAAAGGACCAAACCCTATATATACTATATATTTTTTTCTATACATGCGTACGTATGATGAAGTTTAATTTATAAATTAGGCATAAAAAGAGATTAGTAACAATAGGTAATAATAAAATAGAAAAATTATAACAATATACTGTAAAAAAAAGTCATGTGAATATGGTCTCTCTCAAAATATCTTATGATACTATACTCACCCTTCTTGTGATGATATGAAATGATAAAATGCCTGTGTGATGGGATAAAGTGAGGTGAATGACGTAGGCATTATGACTAATGTTAGGCTACTGTGGACCTTCTAACCATGTGTCGAAAGGAGGACCATCTGCTTCTAGGTGGTAATTCACCTCAGGTCACTGAAACTGCCAAATTGAAACTGCAGATAAAGAGGGACTTCTGTATCAGGTATGGTCTAGTATGTTCCTAAGTGATGCTGGAGAAAAACTAAATACTAGTTGTATCAAAGGGAAAAATTAACTCTCCGGTAGTCTGAGAATGCAGGTGATAAAGCACTCCATTTCCTTTGTATAATTTGCCCATTGACATCTTTATTCAGTTATAATTGCAGATATTTTGCTCTGTCTTTCAACATAATTTCCCTTCAGATCTCAATTTTGAAGGCCTAATTCTCACATGCATTCAACTCTACTTGCTCTTGTTCTAGTTATAGTAAACGATAAATCCAATCTGGCACTTTCTCAATGGAACTGCATCCTTCAGAAATAAATTGTGTTGGAAAACTCAAAGGCTTTCCAGCCTCTAGGAATTCATACAGGAAGCTAAGTTTAAATGTATGGGATCTACCTAGATTTGCTAGTGCAATCTAAGCAGCAGCTAGTGATCAAAATACCGATGATGAAATTGTCAGACATCTGGCTATGATTTTTCAGACCTAAAAAGTTTACTGGAATATAACTTCCAATATGATGATGATGATGATGATGATGATATGAAAATAATAATAATAATATGATGATGATAATAATAATAATTCTTTCCTGCCTGGGGTGTGGAAAATTGAGTATCTATTCATATTTCTTATAGATATTACATTGATCTTAAGAGTCCTAGATATTACTGGTTCATTCACAGAATAAATATTTGTTAAGCAATGTGCAAACTGAGAAAATGTGTCAGTCCCAATAGGAGATAAAATTGAATTAGACATGGTCCCTTTAATCAAAAATTTTAAACTCTATTAGAGTAGAAGGAAAATGAATACCTTTAATATAAGTACAAGTTGGTAAGAAATAAGTGATGGTAGGGAGGTATAGATAAATTCTGATGAGAGATTATAAATGAAAAAGAAAAAATATTTAATTGATAGGGTCAGATGTCTTAGAGGAAGAAAAATTTTTCCTGAGCCCTAAAATCATTGAATATTCATAGAAGTAAAAAGAAAGGATAACCTCTGTTTTGATATTGGCAGCAACAAAGGCAAGACAGAAAGTTTTATGTATAAAATCGAGAATGGCTTGATATGGATGAAGTATGTGATACCTAAAGGAAGAAAGTGAAGGGAAGTATAAGGTAAAGCCTCCATGATGATGCCATGGTGGCTCTGCACATATCCATATAGAACCTGCAGGCCAAGTTTTATTATTTTTTAAAAAGATTTTCTTTATTTATTCATGAGAGACACAGACAGAGAGGCAGAGACTCAGGCAGAGGGAGAAGCAGGCTCCATGCAGGGAGCCCCACGTGGGGCTTGATCCCCGGTCTCCAGGATCACAGCCTGAGCCAAAGGCAGAAGCTCAACCACTGAGCCACCCAGGCGCCTGCAAGCCAAGTTTTAAACCACAGCTAATGTGAGTATCAGCAGAATGCCTTATGATCCTTCTGGAACACAAGAGGACGGGTGGCATCGTCAGCTTCTTATCACCTCCTGAGTTCTCCAGCCTAGAACACTTTGGAACCGAGTTGCAGACCATTAAACCATTTGGCTGTGGTGTAGAACTGGCTCCTCCACACTGAAAAGTCCCTAACTTGTATTATAGCATTATCTGGCCTCTTTTCTTTGGGTGTCATCACTTTTTGGTGTGTAGGACAAGAACCATGAAGTGCTGGCACCTTCAGCTATTCTTGCTTTTGCTGACCATGAAAGTAATGAATTGTCTCTATCTTGAAAGATCTCATTGTATCTTTCCTGGTGGAATTATTCAGGCTTTGGCTTTGTCTTTGCCTAGATGTATACATGACAGGAGGTCAGGAAACAGACTGTGCAGACCAGGTCTACAGGTTAAGGTCTGTAGACCATATTCTGTGGTTGGTGTGAAGCCACTGAATATTTTAAACAGGTAACATCATGAAAAGTTTTATGAAGCTGGTTCAGTCTTTTGAAGGACACTATTTAGAGAAAATATTATAGGCAGGATTATTATTTAGGTTAGAGATCTCAAATTGTTTCGTCTCAGGAATCCTTTAAGTTCTTTACAATTTTAAAAGACCCCAAACAGCTTTTATTTATGTAATTATGTAGTTTCTATCCATTGATGTTTATAATTTTAAAAATTAAAGTTGAGAAAAATTTAAAAAAAATTTGCTTATGCATTTAGTAAAAAAATGCATTTTAGCATCAATAATATGTTTTTATGAAAATATATTTCCAATGCAGAAAAATTGGTAAGATGAGTGACTTTGTGAATCTCATTAATGTCTAGCTTAATGAGAAGACAGTTGGATTTGCATATCTGCTTAAGTATTCAATCTGTTGCAATAACGCAAATTATGTAGCCTCTGGAAACTCCAGTGTAGACTCCTGGGAGGACAATGAACCAGGCGAACTATGACTTCATATTTTCATAAAAATAGTGTTGACCTCAAAAAACCACTGAAAGGGTCTCAGAGACCCCCAGGAGTCCTTGACCACATTTTGAGAACGTCTGATTTCAGAAATCGTTGCCCTGGTTCACATGAGAAGTTAGTAAAACCAGTATGAGGTCACAAACAGCAACGTGAGGTGAAATCTAGAGGACCAGGTGCTGTGAATGAAGATTAGCCTTTCTAATTATTTTAGGAAAGATTAAACAAAAGAGAGTTCAGCCAAATTAAAAATTCTAGAAGACTAAATGCCAGGGGCAAGGAAGAAACAGAGGCTGAAGCTTACACCAGAATTTGTGTCTCTGCATCTACAAAGAGAGTGGGGCAATTATATAAGAAGAAATGGAGAATAAGCACATTTTATACAGAAAAAAATACAATTTGATGGGATTTTGACATTGAGAACTAATGAAAAGTAAGAATGTGTGTTAATAGATGTCTATTGGAGGAGAAAGAGTGGCATACAGGAGAAATTTCAGTAGAAAAAGGCTTAGAGGAAGAAGGACGTCAGTGGAATATTTACTTAGCTCCACTTAAGTCAAGGTATGATTGCTCTGATGCCAAAATTCCAAAGAACAGTAAAATTGATGGGCAAAGCTCAGTGAAGCCCAGGATCTCTCTTGTTAAGGTTTCTGAGAGAGATATGATAGGACATGGGGGCATAAATCTTAACATGAAAAGCAAATCTGTAGGGTTCACTATGCAAGAAAAGCCCTTTGCCCCTGGTGCACAAACCATCTTTGATAATAAAACTGGTATGCACTTTTGCTTATGTATTTTAAAATTCACTAACAAAAGAACTTCCCAGGGCATTCTAATTAAGCCCTAAGGCCCTTCGGATTTTCTTCTTCTCCAGGAAATTTGTCAACCATTAGTATCTTTGTTGTTGTTGTTGTTGCTTTTATTTTGTTAAAAAAAGGTTTTATTTATTTATTCATGAAAGACACACAGAGAGAGGCAGAGACACTGGCAGAGGGAGAAGCAGGCTCCACGCAGGGAGCCCGATGTGGGACTCCACCCCAGGACTCCAGGATCACGCCCTGGGCCAAAGGCAGGAGGTAAACCGCTGAGCCACCCAGGGATCCCATCCATTAGTATCTTTGAACATATACACTCCACGAGTTTAAATGTAAATAATAATTAAAAAAACTTTGTATAAAATAGAATGTTGAAAATCCAAATTGTATCTGGTAATTTGTATTAAACATGCCTCCTTTGAATACACATGTCCTTCCTGCCTCTATGGAAAAGATTTCTATAATCTTATTGAGATTATAGAAAACAAGAAACAAGAGCTAGCAAGCTTAGATCCATATACCTCTCACCCCTGCTTAACAGGAGAAAGGGAAATAGAAACTCATGAAACATAATCAAAAGATGGCCCAGGATAGCTGGACATTGGATCTGTTTTCCTTTATATTCTGGAAACAATGAAAATTATTTCAGATAGCTGTTATTTTTTTTCCTCAACTGCATAATCTTTGCAATTATAAAACTTTTCCAAGTAAAAGATAAAAGATAATCTATGAAACTCTTTGGAAATAATAATTTAGTAATAATAAAATAAAGAATAATAAAATGGGGTCTATGTGTAATATATTTTACAGCTGGTAGTGGACACTGGACCACTTGACTCTCCAAGATAAAGCTCTGCCCAAACTCTCCAAGCTCTTCCAAATGTTGCAGATTGATTACAAACAATTTCTATTAAAAAAAAAAAAAAAGGAAGCATCTAACCAGGAAAAATAGAACAAAAAACCTTGGAAGCATAACAATGAGGGGGGAAAAAAGATATAAAGCCTAAAGCTATGCAACTTGTAATTTGACTATTGTTCATATGCCCAAATGTCTTCTAATACTTTGGTTTGAATACTAATGAATTGAAAAATAACTTCATGTTACTCTTTTTCTTAAATCAAATGGTGAATTGTTCTTTATTCCTAAGAAAGAATGGTGGAAAAGATTCACATTTTTGAGGACTGTCTATCAAAAACTGCCTATCAAAAACCAAGAACTTACTCTCATTCTTTCTTTTTAACATCTCTGTACACTCACCACAGTGTTCATCATGTAAATGATGTAATTTCCAGAATACACCTAAAGATTTCTTATGTGTACATGGGGAATTAATACTGATTTCAATCTCTCGAAAATAAACTCACTAACATGTCTTAGTCGACTTTATTTTCATACCATGGTATTGCTCTGTCTGAACAAATAATGACCAACTAAAATATTTTTTCTATCTCCCATCTATGGACTCTTAGATTCCTGTTTAATAGAAGCAGAATGTGACTTCCAAGCTGTTATGATTATGTAAAATTCTGATGATACTAAATATAAAATATAACACTTGCTTTCTATTTTTCTCAGATTATATGAATACTAATTAGAATATTATTGTCATTTTCAATGTTAGAAATGATTGCTTATATCTTCATACTATTTTTACTAAGAAAATAAGCCTAGATTCATACACAGTGGTTATATCTAGACATTGTCTAAGTATGTCAGGGTACATAAGAAACATCTCTCTAAATAGAATCACAGTGACTAAGATGGTCTTAATATTCCCCTTAGCTTGACTAAATTTCAGACAGGTGTCTTCCTGATTATAGGTCCTGAACCTCCCTTGTATTAGTACATTTACTTTAGAAAACCTGCAATTGTAAATTCTTTCTCTGTTCCTTTGAAATATAAGTCTGCTACAACCAGAAATATCTTTCTCGGGACCTAGGAGACATCCTTTTGAAATGTAATCATCAAAGGATATAGTGTTCCTCTATCCCAGTCTCTATGGGAAGGAAGGAGCCTAACTTCAATAAGCAACAATTAGTAAACACAGATGGCATAATCACAACGACCGCAGCCCCACACTCCAACTGCCCAACATCCTCCAGTTCCTTTCAAGTTCATCTCAGAGCTTTAAAATTCTTTAAAATTCTCAGGCTTTATGTTTCAGTGGTGTTGGACTTGAATTTCTATTGCAATGAATTTGAGCCCTATTGCAATAGTTCTCAATAAAGTCTATCTTATCTGTTAAGTTCCACGGGATGCCTGTTTTCCTTGACAGCAAGGAATATTTTACTCCATCTCATGACATTCTGACAAAAGGAGGTGGTGTGTAGGTGATGGACTATGACTTATTTGTTATTTGCAACTTAATGGAATGAAGTAGCATCAGTTGCTGGTTAGTGTCAGAGATATAAGCAGTTAATAGAGTAAAATAGTCAAAATTTTCCACATTTTGGAAATTTGATAGAGCTTCTAATGGAATAGAAGATCTGGGATTTTGAGAGGTCATGTTTTATCCTCTATATCTTGAGAAAGACAAGATTTAAAATTGTTTTTTTAGAAAGTAATTTTCCCTTTTATATGAGGTAATGAAGGAAAATACATTCAAGAAATGTCTGCATAATATAGATCCAGATACCCAGTGGAAACACAGGCAAGATGACAGACAAAACTCAAATCTAGATTTTGGTAAATTGTTTACACAAAAGGCATAGTGGAATTTTTGCATTAAACATACCTTCCTTCTTTTCATCTTTTTTAGCCGCTGCTGAAATAAAATAAATAAAATAGTGTTAAGAGAGATTAAATGAATTTTAATTGTTTTTCAGAATACTCCTGGGAATATGAGACTGTATTCCATGTATTTATAAATTGAGTGGTTATCTATGCACAAATTAATCCATCCAACTCTGCAATAAGAGAATAACTTCAAAATATTATTTTATGTGAAGGTTTTTTTAAAACTCAGATATCAGCATAAAACCAAAAAAAAAAAGAATTAAAAACATATTGTTACATAGACAAGAAGTCAAATTAATAAGTACAGACTGTAGTTTAGTGTAAGTTCATTTTAGTTCTGAAATTATTGCATCTGAGAAAAGTACAAACAGTTCTAGAGGAATATGATTAGATCTATGCCAAAAATGGTGGTGATATTTCATAAATTATCTGTGCCTAGCTATTAAGAAATTATACACCAGTTGATTTCATGCATTTATGACAGTAGTATTTAAAATGTCCCATTTTAGCAAGGGGTAACAACTTTTAGCAAATGTATGCCATCCTTACACAGAGAAAAAGCATGGCACACTTTAATCACCTTTGAACTCTGACTTTCTCTGTGGCAGATTTCATCTAATCCTGAATCATGAATCTAAATCTGGATCCAAGTTGTAACTTACCTTACCAAACACATTTGGGGGAGGTATGCAGTCAGTTTGGGATTGTTCCAAGCAACATGACTCTTGGTTCTGGGTAAAATTCATTCAGGAGCCAAATCCATTCCAAGAAGTCTTAAGCCACATGAATTGAATCAGAGACTGTACATATTCCCTTAAAGTAATCCTGTCTGTGTGAATTAGAATTGGGAAGGGGGGGCACTCTGACCCAACAGCTAGTGCTTTGGGTGTTTGGCCTGCGCTATACTACCATAGCACTTTCATGTGCATCTTCTCACTGGAGCTTCACCTAGACCCACCTAAGTTCTTACTGGCTACAGAAAATTCACTGCCTAGATGACCCCCCCCATCTGCTCAACATAAAACTGCCCCAAAATGAATCCTCATCACCTCCCTTAAGCTAGTTCCTTTCCCTGGGACTTATTTTTGACAATTATAATAATCGTATTCACCCAGGCTCAAAAGCTCAGTACCATTTTTTTAAAAAAAGATTTTACGTATTTATTTGAGAGAGAGAGAGAGCGCACAAGCAGGGGGAGCAGCAGAGGGAGAGGGAGAAGCAGGCTCCTCTCAGAGCAGGGAGCCTGATTTGGGGCTGGATCTCAGAACCCTGAGATCATGACCTGAGCCACCCAGGTGCCCCTCAGTACCATTTTAATTTCTTTTATTTCATTCTGTATATTCTTCCAAACACTATTTCTTCAAAATGTCCATCTTAGTTGTATTGTTTTCCCAAGTCTTTGACACCACCATAGTTGATTGTCTCATATCCTGATAATGACAATAGCCTTTCATGGCCTTCAATAGCCTTTCAATAGCTCTTTATTTATTTAAACCATCTAGTAGTGCTAGTAGTGCTAGTGGTGCTTTTTCTCCTCTGTCAGTTTATTCTTTAATCATGCTCCAAGCCCAAGTGAAGTCATCCTTCATCTATGAGGAATCCTTCAACCCCCAACTCATTAAAAATCACTTTGTTTTAACTAGTATGATATTCATTATCTCTACAATTGAATTCAGCATGACATGATATTCTATTTATGTTATATTTTAAATTTCTTATGTCTCCAAATTATAATATGTAGTACAGAGTCATTTATTCATACTCTTCTCTATCTCAAACTCTGTTAAAATTTTTTTAAATGTGCCTCCCCAAAAATGTGCTAAATTTTAATAAAAGAGCTAAAATGCACATATTTACACACAGCTTATATAAAACTAGATTTTAGATATATTCTTTGTCATAAAAGTAAAAAAATAAATAAATGAACAGATATATTCTAGTCTTTTACCACACTGCAAGCATCATTATCAATTTTGTCATTTTATACACCAAAATATCAGTCTGCTGCAGCAATACTGCCAATTGTGTTCAAGCTCTGTCTCCTAATGAAAAACATGCAAATATTGATTATTTCTTGATAATCAATGATTATCATAATGCAGCTGTGGTATTATAAACCTAAGAAGGATCTAGGGAGGATATAGGCAGCACAAGTGACATTTATCCTTGCTTGATGTCCCTGCTTTGATGTGTCATTGCCATTTTAGTGAACAGCCCCAAACTCTGGCCTTGTATAATATGTTTAATCAACACGTTTATATAATTTCCTTAAAATAATGGTTCTAACAAAACTGAATCTCCAGGTTATTAATGGCTCAACAATAAATCTTTGATTCCGAAAGAATTATTTCTGAGGCTGCCTTGTCCAGCCTAGTTGGAATGGAAACATGAAGAGCCCATGGCCCCAAGCTCAAATTTGAAGCAAGTTTCCATATATCTCTGCAATTTCCTTCCCTTGAATTCCTCTGATGTGACACTAAAGGAACATTAAATTCCTGCTGCAAGTTGTAGTTTCACATCCACCAAAGCCCTCAAAAGCCTCAATCAAAACAGAAGTGTCTTAAGGCAAGTTTTTTTTTTCTTTTTTATAAGAACATATATACATCAACCACAATGCTTCTTTGAACTGGTAGCCATTTGCTTGAGGAAAAGACTCTTGAGTTGCATTTTCACGAGTGAAAAATCCCAAGTGATAATAATATCTGTTCTGCATTGCTGTGTCCCAAGTATTTGTTACACTCCTATTAGAACTCTCCCAAAGAAGAATCTGTTTTCTTGAACAACCTGATGATTAAATGAAAATTAAAAATTGGTATCATACCTCTTCATCATCCTAGCATATGTGTTGCTTATAAATAACATCATTGGGCCAAATGGAATGCAGCCAACCTATTTTACAAATATTTAATATGATGATTCCACACCTAGTTGAGTCCAAGTTAAATGCAACCATGTCATGTGTTATGTGCCGAGAAGTCTGCTAGAAAGGCTTTTTGACCAGAAACAAATATAACACCGTTTAAATTCATGCCCTTTATTGCTACACGTTGTGTAATATAGCAAAGGAAAGGAAGAAAAAATTCTCTCTATTCAGGATGGGTTCTCTCTATTCAGGTGATGGGGATTAGTAGTGCACTGGGTTTGTAAGGAAGTGTCAAGTCGCTATATTGTACACCTGAAACTAATACAACACTACCACTGTATGTTAACTAACTGGGATTCAAAACTTAAAAAGCTGAAAAACTTTCCTCTATTAAATATTTTACCTCTTCTTCCATAAATGTGATCCATAAAGTTTTCATAGACGACAAAAGTCAGGACACTTCTGTCCTTCCTTTATGTTTTCATCAAATTACTTTTCATGGTTTAAGAATAAAGGTCAGACAAATCATATTCCATTCTGTTTACTTGGAGACACACAGGAGTCAGAATAGCTTTCTCACAAGATGTGATTTCAGATAATGGTTTAAAAAATAACTTTACAGGAAAATTATTTAAAAGAAGTACTTTTCCCAAACTGATCACTTAAACACTCAATATTTTGGGGTGCCTGAGTGGCTCAGGCAGTTAATTAATAACTGTCAGTAAATTATCCAACTCTTGGTTTCAGCTCAGGTCATGATCTCAGGGCCACACGTAGGGCTCTGTGCTCAGTGGGGAGTCTGCTTGAGATTCTCTCTCTCCTTCTCCTTCTGCCCCTCCCCCCGTTCTCTCTCTCTTTCCCTAAAATGAATAAAATAAATAATATTTTTCTAAAGTTCTCTTAAAGAAAATCACTTTTGATGACCCAAAGTTATTAGTAAGTGATGAAACTGATTTTCTCAGGTGGCTTATAAAAACTAGGGCCATTACTTTGTAGTCATATCTGGAACCCAATTTCTGCAGTCTTAACATAGATGTAATAATATCAATTTAATAACATTCTGGCTGATTTTTCTAATATGACACAAATTACAAAGTGCAACCGAAAACATTGGAAAAATTGTATATTATTTGTATATCTCCATCAATCTTCCTATTATCTATCAATGTATCTTATCTATTATCTATCAATGTATCTATGGCTTATTTTTAGAAATATAAATAAAAGCTAATGACTGAAACTTGGAGTCAACACACTAAATCTTGGGTCCTTCATGATTCCTCCAGCTACTAAAAAACAGTCGAAATGTGTATTGTAATGCAACAATACTTTCTGTAATAACCCAGCAGATGGTGCTATTCTGCAATAAACAGCTTTTGCTTTCGTCAATAAAGTGCTATGTAGTGAAAGAGAGAGAAAAAGAAAGAAGAAAGAAAGAAAGAAAGAAAGAAAGAAAGAAAGAAAGAAAGAAAGAAAGGAAGAAAGAGGATGTTTAAAGTATTTTATTGCTTACCTTGTGCCACAACTTTTATAGTCCCTTGTTTGGTTTCAGGAGCTTTCCCTGGCTCTTATAAAGAAAAAAAAGATAAATTACCATGAAGTACTATTTCAGAAAGATATTTACCCCCCCCCCAAAGGGGAGATTAGAAAATCGAAAACAAATATAAAAAACATTGCCCTTGGCACTCAGAATTTTTGTTAAGAAAAGAGCACAATTATTAGGGGGGATCACTAAGATATTGGGTTTATTGAGATAAAAATACAATTTCTCAAAACTGTTTGCCTTATTGTTAACTGGCCGCGGGGCACTTTGCATTTGTTTGGCACCTGAATTTGAAAATCTCAGAATTCTTTATAAATTATTTCTGTATTATCACTTGAGAAATGGATGGAACATTTAGACATAAATAAGTGGTTCATAGGTGCATACTGAGGACCTAATATGAGGATAAAACCCAGAACCACTAATATCCATCTTGTCTTTTACTCAAGATGCCACTCCCCGTATGTAGGGCTGTGATGTCCATCTCCGTTAGTGTGGTCCCAGGCAGAGTATGGGTTATGAGAGAATAAGAAAACTTCATTTTGAGTCTTTCTTCCCTCTTATCTTGTTTTTGGTTTTTTATTTTTTTCAGACTTTTCTTGTTAATGAAATAGGATACAAAAGCACATATGATATTTAAAAATATTATTTAATTAATTAACATGAAAAACAAAGGGGAAATAAAGATTTCAAAAAGCAAGCTTCTTTCCCATTTCACTTTATAATGGTTCGTGATTATCTTCAGTAAGCTTTCAATAATTAAATTATTATTTAATAATATGGGAAGGAAGATATGGTCATTCTTTATAGATATTGACCTTTATTCATTCATTCATCACATATATATTTGGGACCTATTATGTGAACATACTAAGCTATGCGAAAATACTGTAGCTTATACAGATATATACTCAATCTTTTGTTTAATTATCATCAAATGTTGATTATAGCTTATTTAATATTAACTTTTAGACTTAAAAATAAGATTGCATCAGAATAACTTGCAAAAAATCAAAGTTTCCATGTTTTTTAGACCAAAAACAGGTTTCATTTCTAAATCACGCCTTACCTCCTGTTGGTGAGGTAATTGTTCATTTATATCATAACAAAGATTATGAAAATGCCAATTAGTCATTCTGTTTTTTATAAAAGAAATATTATTTGATTCATATATGATTTTTATTATTACCCTATTTATTATTCAAAGAAAAATATTTTGCCAAAATTAAGTTGATTTTATTTTACCTATGATCTCTTTATTTTTTTTCCCCTAGAGGAAAATATCCATGCCAGCTTCATGCTAGTGCTATCTTTGTCACACCTAGAACACATGACCTCAATAGTTAGTCAAGATTTATATACAGACATTGAATTTTTAACTAACGTATTTCTCAGTATTGCTCTAGCTCTATACCTACGTGACTAGCATCTAGTAGCCACTTAATAAATATTGGTATTAGTGGAGTTAATTCTCAACTCTGTAATCATAAAATATTATTTTCCTCCATAATTCCATCTTCTCTGTCTCTGATCTCAAGCTTTTCAGTAGAAATTAACAATTTAAAACCAAATGCTTTCCAAGTCTGTCAACTTGCAATCACCCAACATCAATCTCAAATCTGTTGAGGACACATGAAGAGGTGAGGATATTTGATATCTACTTCTGTACAGCATTACAGTTTTCAAAACTACAAGGCTTTAAGGAAGGAGTTAACTCTGAGACAATAAATGAACAGCATTATGGCCACACCAAAAATTGCAGAAGAGTGAAAATACATCAAACATCAAATCCATACAAATTTTTTATCATAAATAATTTTTCCTTTATTACTGCCGACTACAGAAGAAACTGATTTTTTCATTAGGAAAAATTTCAAATATCTATAAAACCAAAGAATAAAGTATAATGATCTCCATGTACCTAAGACCTATTTAATAATTATCATGTGATAGCCAGTCTTATTTTCTCAATATTACTCACTACTGCCTCTACATGTGTCCCAAATGAAAATTTCATTGTAGCGAATACAAATGATTTCATCATTCCCAGGATTTTATTTGATAATTTTATATTTTTGAAATAAAATATGATTTTTAAAAAGGATTTTATTTATTTATTCATGAGAGAAAGAGAGAGAGAGAGGCAGAGACATAGGCAGAGGGGGAATCAGGCTCCTTGCAGGGAGTCCAATGTGGGACTTGATCCCTGAACCCAGGATCACGCCCTGAGCCAAAGGCAGACACTCAACCACTGAGCCACCCAGATGTCCCAAATACAAAGATTTAAATAAAAACGGATGATGAATTCAAATAAATTCAAATAAGGAGCATCATAACTCTGAAATTGATTAGTAATAGTTTGGGCCACAAAATCAGAGACAGGATGGACCTAGATTAATATGTCAGTATAATTTACTTGGGAATGTCTTAGCAAAAAATTATCAGAGAAGTTAGTATCCTTCAGTTCCTGAAACATGTGTTTATATAAATTGTCAAGAATCAGCTAAGCCAAATGGAACAGTCTGATTTATAAAATTGAAAAAAAAAACATTATGAATTTATAAATGTTTTGTTAAGGAATCAATTTTCACATACAGATTTAAGCATATATAGTTCAATATCATAAACTTTTCATTTATAGGATTCTGTTTATACTGACTTCATATAATATGAAATGTAAACTCATTGAGTTTTCAAATGTATGTTTCACATAACTTTGTTTTTTTTAAGATTTTATTTTTAAGTAATCCCTACAGCCAACGTGTAGAGCTCGAACTCATGATTCTGAGATCAAGAGGCTCAAGCTTCACCAATTGAGCCAGCCAGGCCCTTCCGCAAATGGACTCCCACCCCGAGTTCAGCTTTGGTCTATGACTAACAGATAGTAGATGAAGAATAATAATAGTATTGTTGTGCTCATACTTACATTTTAAATATTTTGTAAGCAATCCTTCAGTTCCCTTCAAAATAAATCATTACATTTATAATGTGTTTATTCTTGAAGGTAAGTTGAGGGGCACCTGGTAGTTCAGTAGGTTAAATGTTGCACTCTTGATTTCAGCTCTAATTGTGATCTCTCCGTTGTAAGATTGAGCCCCGCAATGTGTAGGGAGTCTGCTTGTCCCTCTTCTTTTCTCTTCCCTACCCTCCCTCCCAGCTTACACATGTATGCTTGTTTGCTCTCTCTCTCTCAAAAATAAATAAATTTTTTAAATCTTAAAAAAGTAATTTGGGAGCGATCATTTTCTCTTTTAAAAGGAACAATCAGTAGTCCCTAAATAACACTTAAACCCTTTACAAAAGAGTAAAACACAAAAGAAAGAGCTGAGGGAAAGAAAGGTGAGTAATCTGACAAAGTGGCAGCAGGTAGTAAAGTAGTTAATGGTTTCTGAAGACTTAGTCTTCATCCTCGTCATTTCTCAATAACCAGCCCGCTGGATTCAGCAGTACAGATTTCTATTTCAGTGTGTGACTATATTTAAATTAATTACCAACAAAACTATAGCTTCCTATAGTCTATAAATTCCATGTGATCACTGACGAGTTATTTATTCATCTAGCGTCTAGCAAAGTACTGGGAAAACTATCTCCCTTAAATATGCAAGCAGTTGATTATATAAAAAATGCAATTATAAAAGTATAAAAAATCTAATTGAACATTTTATTTTATTTTTTTTAATTGACCATTTTAAATGAGACATTAAGTTTTGGGCTCTGTTTCACTTTTAAGGTAATAAAAACTAATTCAAACCCTTCTTTTCTTTGTTCATATATTATACGATATGCAGAAAGTGTTTTAATTTTAAATTTCAGAACTTTATTTTCACTACAGTATAGTGTGACCCTGGCTGCAATTTGGAATTTTTTAGAATTTCACTATATCAAACAAATTTACAACAATTTGCATAGATTTGGAAATTTAGGAATTCCACTGAAAAGCATGACATGAACCACACATTTCTTTAAAATTCAATTTGCGAATCAATTTTCTTTCATTAATTTTCAAAAAAAAAAAAAGAGAAACAGAAACATGTCTCCAAGGCCATTTCTTGCTAATCCTAGTAGGGTTAAATATTTAGATTGTTCTTAGGTGAGAAAAGGTGAATAACTTTTCCACAAACCAGAAAAGAAAGAAATATTTACCGGTTCAGCAGCTAAACTGTGAACTAGCAATATGAAGCCTTGATCTATCAAAATATATGCATCCTTTTTGAAAAAGATACCAGACTCTAAAGTCAAATCATCCTGCAATCTAATGAATTGCTAAATTAAACCCTAAATCATTGTTTTTTATTGTCATAAAATCTAATTTACTATTTTTAGATGTAGATACTCCCGAAATAGAGAAAGGTTAACATGTAAGCTAAAAATTACTATATGCTTAAAAGGTCTTAAGCTAATAACCCTCTTGTACTTCATAGCTCCAGGAAAGCATATTTCAGAGGCTTTGCTTCATCTGAGTATGACAATTATCCCATTGAGATGAAATTAATCATGAAGCAGCCTTTGGCCATCCTTTCTGACCAAGGGGACTGAAGCCTGAAAGGAGGGCCTATTTGCTGCGAGATATGCAAATTGCAAAAGGTGCACAATGCAGAAACATGAATAATTTATCAAAATAATCTGTTATTGCTAGAGGTTAAAAATCTAAATAAACTGGCAGCATCATTTACAATAGGTAGCATAATTTAGCTTCTTTTATTCCCCCAGGAAACTTTTATTTCATCAAGCAATATATTTTGTTTTAGAATCTAAGTAGTTTTTAACTTAATATCTTAGCATTACAGAGTTTAATTCAGGAAAAAAAATGATTATTCAATGTCTGCTGAAATATTCCCTTGATTTTTTTAATCTTTAAGAAAACATACTATCTTTTTGATCAAAACCATTTTTAATTTGGAAAAAAAAGAGCTTTGATGTTTTTATTAAATGTAAGTCAATATCTATCTATAGTTTCTACACATGGAATCAGTTTTTCTTATATCACTTGGAGAGAATTAAGCATAGGAAAAAAATCTTGAAATACAGTCAGAATATTCACAGTTTAATTTGTTAATTTAATTCTAACTTAACAATTTAGGATTTAGAGTTGAAAACCAAGGTATCAATTTATTTAAATGACTAAAAGAAGGAAACTTTTTTAAAATATAAATCAACATTATAAATTAGACAAAGATCATTTGGCCGTCTATTCCAAAATAAATGTGTCTACATAATCTATGTGGTATATATGGATATATATAAATGTGTCTATATATATAAGTGTGTGTGTGTGTGTGTGTGTGTGTGTGTGTGTGTGTGTGTGTGTAGAGAGAGAGAGACACACACATCAGCATGTTAGGGAGAAGGTAGACTCCATTAGGTTAAGAAAAAGCTTCCTGCCACACAGCTAGTAAAACAATGAAATGCAATATCATCATGGGAAGATATGAGGTTGCATTCTTGGAGATGCCAGATAGAGAGACATCTGTCTTAGAGGAATCCTAGAAAAATTTGCCTAAAGCAAAGAGATAATCTCATGTGATCATTCCAGGTCCTTTTCCATCTTCTATAGCACCTTTCTAAAATCAATGACTATGACCACTGATGAGAGTATTTGAAAATGTTACCTATATTATGTTTTAATAGCAAAATTTTTGATCATTTATTTATTTTTATTATTGAGGCTTATGTTGGTAGTCCTCCCTTCACATGAAATAAGCCTTCCTTTGGTAATATTTTAAAAGCAAGCATTCTGACCACCAAACTGGACCAATTCTCTTAGGAGAAGAAGACCCTTCCTAGTAGGTTTAGGACTTCAGTAGCTATCTGATGCTTTCACTGAAGTAAATGCTATATAGTTCAGAAAAGTATTGCTTTCCCAACATAAATGACTTATTTCTTTAGCAAGGATTGCTTTAGATTCTTTATGCAAAATAAAACAAAAAAATTTTTAAAGAAAGTTGGAGTTTATTTAAGAATAAGGAGTTTATTGATAATATAAGCTACTTTGTTATACATACACACAGGCACACACACACACAGACACAATGAAAACCAAATTCTTGATTCTTCAGCCACATTTTACAGCTAAAATTTCAGTCCTAAAAAATGAAGTGAGGTACTGTGGGTAGGTCCTCTAACTCACAAACTTACACATAGAATGGGGAGTGGTTTCCTCATTAAAAATATCATAGAACAGAAGGATCTCAGTTCAGCCCCCCAAAATATCAGTTCCTATTGTTCTAACCTTAGTAAGTGGTGTCTGTGAATGTTATCATTCAGTTTTTCACTTTCCTATAAAATACGAAACACACACCTTTTTTATCTAATTACCCAATTTGGAAATGTTATATAAACAAGCAGAATTGCAAGTGTATATGTAATCTTACAAAAAATAGTAAGGACAGTAAAGGAAAAATCTGAGAGCAAAGACCGTTTTATACTTATTTGTATCATCAGTCTCTAACAGAGTTCTTGGCACTAAGAAGGCATTCAGTAAATGTTTTTGCATGAATAAATGAATAATGATTAGGAGACAAGGTGTTTGAAAAATCATTGTTATATACCTGAAAATTGTAAACCAAATAGGTAGCAATTATCTTCATAAAATTGCTCAGACTCATTGAGTCTTTTTTTTTCTGTACAGTACCGCAGATGTCAAAATCTGAAGATGTTATAATCAGCTTCAAAGAAAATCTAAGTTTCTTGTAAAAATAACAAGGTTTATAAAATGCAGATTTATTACACTGTTAAGTTAGAAAAATTTCCAAAAAGAAGAAATCCTTAGCCGAGTGCCCTAAATAAAGCAATCCAAGAAGAATTTGGAGGTGTGTTTTGAAGCAAACATGTTCTGCTAAATTTTGTTCTCAGGTTGAACAGAATTTAGGGAATGAACAACACTCCATTTGATATTAAATGAGAAAATATGCCTCCCAGTAATTACTGAGGTTCATCACTCATTCTTCAATATCTGTTGCATGCGTGCTTACTGGAAACAAGGCACCATAGCTTCTAAATATAAGGACTAGTTCTACTCAGTAGGGCGCTACATGAAACATGTTAAATAAAGGGAGTAGTACGCTGAGTTTTAGTATTGGAAATTTTTAAGAAGCCAGGATATAGATATGTCTTAAGGGAGAGAGAGAATATAGAGCAACAAAAGGGGTAAGAGAAAGAAAGGTATAAAGTGGGATAATTGATCTATCTGGCTGGGGCAGAAGAATCTAGTTGATGTTAGGGAGAAGTGAAAATAAAAATTTAAAAATTGTTTAAACGCAAGTTATGGTCAAAATAATCATCTTGAAATCTCAGCAAATGGGATGTGCTTTTTTTTCTTAAAACATTAAGAGTGATTGCATTTTTGAGTAAGGGAATTGCACAGCAACGTTTTGAAGAGATAAAACTTCCCATGAAGGTCAGGAGAAAGGGTATATCCTGATAACGTACAAGTCAGGAAAGTTGTCACTGAAATACTCTAGTTTTTAGATGGTGGTGCCTAGACTAGTTAAGTATTTGTGGAAATGGAAAGAAAATCATAATAAGTTAGACATTTAAAAGAAGATATTAATAGAATTTTTAGATTTGACATGTACAGAGGAGGAAAAAGAAGGCTGTTTATTCAAATATGACAGGTTTGGAACCTGATAAATAGAATTGGTTTTAACATAATTAAAGTTTACAGTGCATGTTGAATTTGAGACAATGGTGAGACTTCACATGAAAATATGGAGTGGACATTGGGTCCTCAAGAATTATGAAAATTCTAGAGTCATATGGAACACGGAGGTGTGAATTAAAATAGTAAGAGTGAAAGGTACAATTTTTCCAAGGCTTAGAGAGCCTCAAGTTGCTTTTCCATTGAGAAAAATATTGGTAATAAGGCCCAGGGACAACCAAATCATGTTGGTTTCAACAAGGTCAAAGAAAGAGGATCTTTTACAAAGGAGGAAATAAACCTCAGAATTAAGAAAAGAGAGAGAGAGAGTCCCTGGCAACATTTGTGAATATGAATCAGGATGCAGATAAAAGAAAGCCTACTTTTTTTGTGTGCCAGTCTCAGCCTGTCAATAACCAATGTTGTAACTAGACTGGCCCTTGTGGTTCTTATTATGATTGCAAGATGCCCTTAGCCATCAGGGAACTTTGAAAAAAAAAAAGTTTGTTACTTAGAAGTTCTGGAAATTACATGTCATATCTGGGGCCCCACAGGGAGGTTGTAAGGGAGAGAGAGAGAGAGAGAGAGAGAGAGAGAGAGAGAGAGAGAGAAATATCAAGCAGGCAGGTCCAGAGTTCTGGTTTTACTGGTGTGTCACTTTGGATGGACCTTGAGGACATTCTGCTAAGTTAACTAAGTCAGAGAAAGGCAAATACTGTATGATCATTTATATTTGGAATAAAAAAACCAAATTAAATGAAAAAAACACAAAACAAATTCATAGATATTGAAAATGGAATGGTGGTTGCTAGATGGGGATGGTGGTTAGGGGTTGGAAGCAACAGGTGAAGGAGGTCAAGAGGTACAAACTTGGAACTACAGAATAAGTTTTGGGGATGTAATGTACAGCATGGTGACCATAGTCCATAATATTGCACTACATGCTTGCAGGATGAGAAGAGAGCAAATCCTAAAAGTTCTCATCACAAGAAGAAAACTCTTTTGTAGTTTTGTATGGTAACGGCTGGTAACTAGATTTATTGTGGTGTTCATTTTGTATTACAAATATCACATCGTTATGTTGGACACCAAAAACTAATATAATGTTATATGTCAATTATATCTCAATAAAAACAATCCATTAACCATGGGTTATTCTTTTTTTTTAATAGTACACAAAGCTTCCTTTTTTTCTCCACATCTTCGTCATGATTTGCTAATTCTTGTCTTTTTGATAATAGTTATTCTAACAGGAGTGAGGCGATATCTCACTGTTGTTTTGATTTGCTTTTCCCTGAAAATTGGTGATGTTGAACATCTTTTCAGTTGTCTGTTTTTAAGTCTGAACTCCTTGCAAAACTAAATTTTTAACTCTCCTCACATTTTATGTTTCTGTTTTCACATTTTATGTACTTTTAATTTGCGTTTCCTCTAACTAAATATTGGATAATTACTTGTACTATCTTTGTCTTTTAACCTTCATGCTATCTTTGTAAGCGATTAATCTACTACCTTTACTAAATATTTACCTTTACCATAAGATTTATACTTTCATATGTTTTCTTGTTACTAATTAGTGCCCTTTACTTTCCAGCTTAAAGAAGTCCCTTGAACATTTTTTGTAAGGCCATTTTGGTGACTTTAAACCTATTTTGCCTTTGCTGCTCTGGAAAATCTTCTATTTCTCCTTCAATTCTGAATGATAATCTTGCTCAGTAGAATAATCCATTTTTTTATTCCTTTCAGCATGTATTTCATTGCACCATTCCTCTGGTTTGCAAAATTTCCATTGAAAAAATTTGCTGATAGAGTCTTGTGGGAACTCCCTTGTATGTACAAGTTGGTTTCTTTCTTAATGCTTTTTAAGGTTTTCTCTTTAACTTTTGACATTTTAATTACAATGATTCTTGATGTGGATTTCTTTGGGTTCATCTTCTTTGGAACTCTCTAGGTTTCCTGGAATGGGTGTCTGTTACCTTCCCAATATGAATGTCCTTCACATATAGTCAAAAACTTTTCAAAGTGCTGCCTTTGTACTGAATGTGTCTGCATGCAAGCTCTTTAAGAGTATTATCTCAGTTCCCAATAGCCTTTTGGTCTCCTGGATGCAAGTCCCATTGATTTTCTCTCTGACACAGATACCAAAAGTTGGGGTACCTTATGTGAGCACATACTCACTTCAGGGTGAAGTTCCAGATTTGTGAGATCCCTTTGATTTTGGGTGGCTGTTTTAAAGGTGGGGTTTTTGATGAGATCATATCTCTGCCTCTTCTACCCATCTCAATGTGGCCCTTTAACCATCTGTTATGAAGGAGCTGTTAGGCTACTTCACAGATATTTTTCAGAGGGAGTTGTTCCATATGTAATTTTAGATTCAATGTGTGTGTGTGTGTGTGTGTGTGTGTGTGTGTGTGTGTGTTGGAGGTGGGTTCAGGTTCTTCCTATGTCCCAGGTGGATCACCCCATTAATATATTTTAAAGATGAAGAAACCAAGTAAGAGAGCCATTGAATTATTTGCCAATGTCACACAATTACAAACTAGTTGGGATGGGATTTGAACCTAGACCATGTGTCTCTAGGGCTGATGTTCTGAACTCTGAAATATAGGATATTGCCACTTCCTTCCTATCTCACAAAGTGAGATCTTTGTAAAAATTTTCTTATTACAAAAGTGTTTCTTATATTGCTATAATTATCAAGGTTTAAAAGAATTTTGTTTTTTTATTTTTTTAAAAAGAATTTTGAATGAAACAATTATAAAAAGAAGCAGTCTTACTCTTACCTTCCTTAAGATTCATTTTACCAAAAATTATTATTTTACCATGATTCTCCCCATGTTCTTTCATCCTTTATAATAGCACACATTTTTATTTGATAGCTTTATTGTTTTAGTTTATCATTCAGAAAGAAAGAAATGTATTGTATGTATCCATACAGAAGGAGTGGCATGAAGGAAGAACAATGATACATATAGAAATTCTATCCTCATAGTATGTGTAGGTTAGGGAAAGGTGAACAAAAGCAAGCATAGACGGGATAGATGCCTTAAGAAATTTCTGGTGAAGTGCTATGCAGGCTCAAAAGAGGGAGAAAGAATTGCACTTTGGGGAATGAGGAAGTTCCCAGGAAAAGAAAGAATTTGAAGTTGGATGGGAAAGAGTGGTTGGATGTAATGATAAAAAGAAAAGTAGATGAACACAAATAAGGGCCAGCTCTGTTTTGTGTCAGGAGTTACTAAAACATGCTGTATTCATATGGATGTAAGTAGAAAGAAACTTTGTTCTTTCAACAACTACCACTTCAAATTCATCCCCTAGACTTACTTTTCCCCCATCTCTTGGATAAAATTAGGAAAACACCCTAATTTTAATAGCTTTCCAGGTCATGTTCAGATAATAAAACAATGGTTTTTCCTATGCATTTAAAACACCCAAATTTGGTGTAACATCAAAGCTCCCAACATTTATCCCAATTAAAAATTATACCATAGCTCAGCTTGAGCTTTCCCTGAGCTTGGGAGTCTGAAAGTGGGAAGGGTGATGTGGGATTTCTTTCCCTTTTCTTCATTCTATCCTCCTCCCTGCCCTCCTTCCCTCTAGGGTTAGGAGCAAAGAGGGGGAAACAGGGATAAAGGACTCAATCTTACTTGACTTAAGTGTTACTTGAGTTTGGTGCTGCTAGTCCATGTCAGATACCCCAAATGACTGATTCTTCTTCTCCTGTGGCACTATTTTGGATTCTTTGAAATTCCTCCACTGGAGCAACCTGACTGTTGTTCCATAGTGGCAGGAGGCCTCTTTCAGGTAGGTGCAGAAGAACCCCTCAGCTTACTATCTGCTCCCATTACTACCATCTTTACTTTGCCACTATGGATGACTCAAAGGTTCATCTCTCAACTTAGACTTTTCCAGGTGTGCAACAGGTACCAATGCATGAATCTACCTCCGCACCGCTGCCACCATCCTCCTTTTAGAGGACACATACCAAGTTTTCTGAAGCTCTCTAACTTGTTTTAAGATTAAAGAGAATTATCATCATTCTCTTTCTGAGTATGCAGAAAATGCAGCTCAGGGACAACCCTAAACCAAAGTTTTCATCTTCCCAGTGAAAGATTCATTTATAATATTGAACTTTTAAAAAATGTTTATATAGCAGAAAATATGATTTTTCAGAACCTTGAATACAATGACCAAGAGTTTCTTAATTCCATATGTAATATGGTATGTGTCATAAATGCCCTTTCATACTATTAAATGTAATATTTTCTTTAATTGAGTAAACCATTTTTGAAGATTAATCTGTCTGCTCTGACTACCTCATGTCTATACTTAGTTTCTCATGTAAATCAGTATTTAAAAATATATCTCTGATATCTCATTCATTAAGATATACAAATTCAAATTATATACTATTTATACAGAAATTTGATCATCATGGAACATGTAGTAATGTGAATTCATCAAGGAAAAGAATGATGTCTAAATATGGACTGAAATAATGACTGCCATGTTAATTGTTGGCCAAAATCTATAAATTGATACATCCATAAATCACTTCTTATCCACTTAAAGTGATAAAAGCATGCATGTCCATTTATTGTACATTACAATAAATTGGATTTGATATTAATATATCTTATTCAATTAAAAATATGTTATTTTGTGATTTGCTTTGATTATTTAGTTATATATAAAAAATTATATACCATTACTTTAAAATTTATTTCCATAGTGAAAGAACTGTACATTTCTCTTTAAGTATGATGTATATTTCAAATATATCAATAAATTTGAAAATGTACTATCTGTTAATTTAGAAAGTTTAGAAAATCCTCATTTGGATTATGAAAATAGATCTTTCATCTCAGTTTTCTGTATTTAAATTATATATATTATTAAACAATTTAATTTTTAAAATTTAATTTCTTAATATTTCCAAAACTCATTAAATAATTAACTTTACAATTCCAAATTTTTCTTTTTTTTAAGAAAAATCCTTCTCAATTTTCAATGAGATAAAGAAATTAGAAAAGGAAATTGCAAAGTACTAATTATTATCTTATATAAGTGTATTTGACGTTCTTCTCAGTAACTAAGACTTGATTTATTTCTCCCAAGGGTCACTGAAAAAAAACTTACCCTAGGATTAATAATGATGTACCACTGTCCATTTATTAGTGTGCTTAAGCAAAACATTTCTTTAGAAATACATTCTGTAGTAGAACATGTAGTATTAATAACAGTAGTACTAGTAATATTTGTAGTAGTATTAATAGATTTTGACTTCAGGCTCCAATTTCTTTGATCCAGAATTGAGACATATTTACTGTTTTCAATCATTAGTATCAAATACCTTTCTATGAACCATCTTGTATTTTTTCAAATTAATGTCAGTTATATTACATATTCATATGTAGAATATTTAAATTTTAGGTGGCACACAAAAGATGATTATAGAGTATCAAATTAACTAAATAATTCTAGTACTAAAATTTTTAGTATAAAATTTGCATGTCAATGAAACAAATGTATGTTATTTTGGGGATTGTGTCTTTTTCATATATTTGAATGCAAGGAAATACACAGATTTTTAACTTTAGGAGTAATCACAGATATAAAAGTTAAATACCATCCCAAAACAATCTGTAATTTAAATTTTAGAAAAGAAAGACAATGACTGCTTGAATGGGATTGGGCATACCACAGTTTAAATTCTACAAATATCAAATATATTCGTTACTTCCTTCAGATCTCTTTCACATCTAAACTGCCTACTTCTTTTTTTTTAAACTGCCTACTTCTTTAAGATCTTAATTTTAAAATCTTCCTAATTGTAGGTCTCAATTTGTGTGCATAGCATGCTATGTTCTTCATGCATTTCTTTGTTATTTGTCATTTATTGAATTCAATGTTATTATTGTCCTTATCAATACATAAGAGAAACTCATGCTTTGTTTTCAAATATTTCCTCGGTGTTAGGACTCTGAAGGATCATGTTTCCGTGTTTGAGACTGGCAAGTTTCTTTTTCTTTTTTAATGTTTTATTTATTTATTCATGATAGACACAGAGAGAGACAGAGAGAGGGAGAGAGAGAGAGAGAGAGACAGAGAGAGAGAGAGAGAGGCAGAGACACAGGCAGAGGGAGAAGCAGGCTCCATGCAGGGTGCCCGACGCAGGTCTCCAGGATCACACCCCGGGCTGAAGGGGACGCTAAACCGCTGAGCCACTGGGGCTGCCCAAGTTTCTTTTAACTGGGAAGGTGGTTTATAACACTGAGTGTAAATCACATAAATGATTTTCTTACACCAAATTAATTTCACTATTCTGACAATATTCTAATATATAACAAATCTGGATTAAAATTTTTCTTTAAATGATTGAATTCCAAAATTACTAAAATGTATTATAGACTATAAACAATTTTTTTTAAATTCTAGAAACAATTCAAAGATCAAATTCATGTAAAGGCAATCAAATTCAATAAAAGTAGACGAGTTATAGGTCTTCAGTTAATTAAAAAGAGAATATAACTAGACATCCTTTTCCTATTTTTGGTTAAGATACATGTTGCCATTATTTTAATATTTTAAGAGAGGCTGATATTTTAAATACTTCATGTTCTCTTATATCAATATCATTGTTTTTGTTTACAATTAATATCATTTTATTAATACTACTTCTATGCCTAATGAGATAAATAATTAAAGGGAAGCCTTGGAATACTTCTATTTTGAACTTCTTTTGTGAAATAGTGCATTCCCTTTTTATTTAAGATTTTCTATAAATTTGCTCTAGAAACTAGCTACTAATACCATTGTTGTCTTTAATGTTTTCTTTTAAAGCCAGAATCATTTGTGTTAAAAGATTTGCTTGTGTTTTTATATGGCTAAAAAATGATTCATTGAAAACTTTCTTGGAAATTACATTTTCTCTTCATTATATATGCACATAAAATAAAATATATAAAGTTTCAAACTTTATATTAAAATGTATAGTTGAAACTGTAAGGAAAAAATCATCCTATTTTTGAAAAGAGATGATAAAGCTTATTTTATTGGAAAGATGCTGAACCAAGAATCTGAATACTTGTGACTTAGCCCAGGCCTGGCTGTCTATCTGATGGGATTATGACACAGATCAAGTGAAATAATTTATGTATACATTTCAAAGAGACATTCCATTCAAAGATAAATATCTCAATAAGTACATTGCCACCCACCGTCTACCCTCCTGACATTCCTTCATTTTAGAGTTCTACATTGATTTCAGTAACTGATCATTTGGGCCACTTGTTTTTTCTCTTCATGTGCTTTAAAGTCCTACTCCTATGTTTTAAATTCACCAACAAAGAGTGACACCCCTGGGGCAGTCTAAGATAGTGGTGTGTGAAGACTCTGAACTTACATCCTCCCACAGACAAAACAAATCTACATACAGGACAATTTCCTCTGAAAAACACCACAAAACTAGCTGAAAAACACCACATCTCCACAACAAAAGATAAAAGGACCACACTGAGACAGGTAAGAGATGCAGAGATGTAGTCTTACCAAAAACCCCACCCCTGGAGCAGGGACCCACAATCGGGGAGGAGGGGTGGATCTCTCAAATCCAGAGCTTCTCCTTGAAGAGTTCACCTCCACTAAACCAGCCTTACAAAAAATGTTCAAGGGACTTATTTAAGCTTGAAAAAGAATGCTAACTAGTAACAAGAACACATACAAAAGTAGAAATCTCACTGGTAAAGGTAAATGTATAGTAAAGGTAGTGGATTAATCACACAGTGGTATGAAGATTAAAAGACAAAATTAGAAAAATAACTATAACTATAGTAATTTGTTAAGAGATACACAAAATAAAAAGATGTAAAATGTGACACCATGACAAAACATGGTGGGGGTTAAAAATGTTGAATTTAGAACGTGTTCAATTTTAAACTGCTATATCGTCTTGAAATAGTTATACATATAAATTGTATATATACATAAACACATAAAACATTGTTATGTGTGAGCCTCAAAATGAAAACATATGTATATACACAAAAGATAATGAGAAAGGAATCTGAACATAACAAATGTTATGAAAGTCATCAAGCAGCAAAACAAGAAAGGAACAGAGAGAAATTATAAAACAACCAGAAAACAATTAACACAATGGGAATAAGTACAAGCCTATCAATAACTACTTTAAATGTAAATAAACTGAATTCTCCAATCAAAAGACATAAAATAATTGAATGTATAAAAAAAGACTTATTTGTATGCTGCCTACAAGAGAGTTATTTCATACCTAGACACATGCATAGACTAAAAATGAGGGGATGGAAAAAAATATCCCATGCAAATGGAAACCAAAAAAAGGCTAGAGCAGCTATACTTATATGAGACAAAACAGACTTTAAAACAAAGACGTAATAAAAGACAAAGAGGGGGATTAAATGAAGATAAAGGGGTCAATCCAGGAAGAAGATACATTTATAAATATTTATGCATCCAATATAGGAGCACTTAAATATATGAAGTTAGTAGTACTAACAGACCTAAAGGGAGAAACTGATGGCAATACAGTACTAGTAGAAAACTTTAATGCCCCCACTTACATCCACATAGAAAATTAATTAGGAAATACCAGTCATAAATGACACATTAGGCCTGATGGACTTATTAGATATAAAGAGATCATTCCAACCCAAAGCAGCAGAGTACACATTCTTCCCAAGTGCACATGGAATATTCTCCAGGATAGATACTCAGTGGTGAAAAGCTGAAAGTTATTCCTCTAAGATCAGGCAAAAGACAAGGATGTCCACTCTTCCACTTTTATTCTGCATAGTATTGAAGTCCTAACTGGTGCACTTCAGCAGGGAAAAGAAATAAGAGGCATACAAACTGAAAAAAGAAGAAATAAATCTGTCCCTATTTGTGGACTTAAGATTTCATATATAGAAAACCCTAAAGACTCCACTCTAAAACTGTTAGAACTAATAAATTCAGTGGCACAAACATCAAACTAAAAAGTTTCTGCATAGCAAACAAAACCACCAACAAAATGAAAAAGCAACTTTTAAAAGGCAGAGTATTTTGCAAATCATTTATCCAAGAATGGGTTAATATCCAAAATATATGAAACACTCATAGCAAAAAAAAAAAAAGAAAAGAAAAGAAAAGAAAAAAAAAAAAACAATCCCAATTAAAAAGCCGGCAGAGGATTTGAACAGACATTTTTCCAAAGAAGGTATACAGATGACCAGAAGGCACATGAAAAGATGCTCAACATCACTGATCATCAGGGAAATGCAAATCCAAACCACAATAACATATTACTGCACATCTGTCAGAATGGCTATTATCAAAAAGATGAGAAACAACAAGTGTTGGCAAGGATATAGAGAAAAGTAGACTCAAATGCATGGTGGGAATGTAAATTGATGCAGCCACTATGGAAAACAGTATGGTGGTTTTTCAAAAAATTAAAAATAGAACTACCATCTGATCCAGGAATTCCACTTCTGAGTCCCTGGAGAAAATAAAACAAACAAAACATAACACTAATTTTAAAAGACATATGTGTCCCTATATTCACTGCAACTTTTATTTACAATAGCCAAAATATGAAATTAACCCAAGTGACCCTCGATGGATGAAGAGGTAAAGATATACACATACGTGTGTGTGTGTGTGTGTGTGTGTGTAATGCAAGAGTACTCCACCTTTTTTTTTTTTTTTTAATAGTACTCCACCTTAAAGAAGAATGGAGTCTTGCCATTTATGACACCATGAATGGATCTGGAGGGTATTATGCTAAGTGAAACATGTCAGATAGAGAAAGACAAATATCTTTTACTCTACATGGAATCTAAAAAACACAACAAGTGAAGAAACAAACAAAATAAAAACATAGATGCAGAGAATAGAACAGTGGTTGTCAGAGGGGAATGGGGTGGAGAGCTGAAAAAGAGGTCAAGAGATACAAACTTCTAGCTACAAAATAATTCATGGGGGTGTGATGTACAGTCAATAATACTGCATTGTATACTTGAAAGTAGCGAAGAGAGTAAATCCTAAAATTCTTATCACAAGAAAAAAACCCTTTGCAACTTTGTATGGTGATGGATGGTAACTAGACTTATTTTAGTGATCATTTCATAATATCTACAAATATTAAATCATCATGCTGTACACTTGAAACTAATATAATGTTATATGTCAATTATACCTCAATAAAAAAGAAAAAAAGTATGTTAACAATGATACTTGATTTCACACTGTTAATACATTAGCTAGTGCACTAAAAATGCTGAGAACAGAAACTTGCAGATACCCATTTGCTCAGTGCTATTCATTTTGTTCATCACAACATCACATGTACAATATTCAATCACCAAAATCTCTGAATATAATTGAACCATCTCAGTATGAATAATAGTAATTAATCAATTGAAAAAGAAGTCATATTTTGTATCCTCTAATATAAAGTGGTAAACTCTGATTTCTGTGTCTTAGAGGATTAACAATATTAAATGAGTTAATTTTGCAACCCACATATATAAATTAATTCTTATACAATTTCAGAGGTAGCCTTGTCTGAATTTACACAGCAGAATGCATTTTTTTCAGAATGCCTTTTTTAAGAGCAATATCCTCTGACGAGTAAAATCATTTTTTCAAAGATTTACTTATTTTAGAGGGAGAGATTATGAGTGGGAGGGGCAGGTGGAGAGGAAGAGAGAATCTCAAGTAGACTCTATATTGAGCATGTAGCCCGACTTGGGACTCAGTCTCATAACCCTGAGATCACAACCTGGGAAAAACCAAGAGTCAGATGCTTCACTTAATGCACTACCCAGGGACCCCAAGTAAAAGGATTTTATATGTGATTTATAACCCTTTAAAGTGGGATCCATGCCATGCTAGTCCAACAGATGCTCTCCTCCACAAGAAAAGAATTCAAGGTTTGCAGAACTCCAAGAAGCACATGTTACCTTTCTAGGGTTACACCATGACTTGACATATTCCAATCAGAACTTCTATGGTAGTGAAACAATCTGTTAGCTCATCATTTCCTAAACATATTTGATGATAGAACCCTTCTTTGATACAATACCCATTAATGAGGAACATATATTAGGTGATGTTACTCCCAAGAATGCAAAAAATGTATATTCCTTGCTTTTCTCTAACACTAATGACAATAATAATACTACCCAGTCATTTGGTTAGTCAGTCAACAGATACGTGCTGAGTACCTACAGTCTACTGTACCTGTGTTGAATATTTCCAGTTTACAAGGCTCTCTAATATATATTCTTCTCTTCAGTCAACAAGATGGATAGTAGCCAGCAAATCAGCTTTCATAGACTCTCAAAAGCAATGTGGATTGGTGAAAAGAACATAAATATTGTACTCAAAAAGGTCAAGCTTTGAATCCCAGCTTTGCCATTTACTATTTTATACCCTTGAGCATGCTTAGGTTTTCAAAGGCTCAAATTGCAGTGAGGATTAAATGAGGTGACATATGTAAAGTACTGAGCACAATACTTTGAACATAATAGGCACTTGCAAATGTATGCTTTCTTCACAGTCGTTTTTTTGAATGCCAACAGAGAAACAAATTCTGGGTATGGACAGTATTTAATTCACCTTAATTTTGAACAGAGGCATAATATTCACTTTGCATTGTGCCTAGCTCTGTCAGGTAAAACAGAGAGGTGATTTAAAAAACAACAACAACAACAACAACCAAGAACCAAAAAAACAGAGCTCAGATCTACTGAGAGACAATCAAATACCCAGTATGTGTGCTACATACCATTACAGGGGATGAATACTTTATTATGGGTACTCATGGAATCAGGCCTCTACCTACCCAGAGGTGCAGGAAGGGACGAGATGTTATGAAAATAAGAACTAGATACTTCCACTGAATGAAAGTCATTCAAAAAAGAACTGATGGAGAGATGAAGATAAGGCTTCAAACAAAAAAAGAAGCTTCTGAAAGACCCAAAAGCATGAGAAAATGGCATGACTTAACTGATTGGCTAGAATTTTGTGTGGGAAAGTATTTATCCAGAGATGAAGCTAGAGACAGATCAAGAAAGGCACTGAAACTCTTACATTCGATTTCACCCTAAAGACAAAATATTTAGACAAAGCTTCAACAGGTTTAAGCAAACAGTGAAGTAGTCAGATATGCAGTCGTGAAACCACGCAGTGCAGAGTATGTGGTTAACTTGAATTACAGATTGTGGAGGACCAGCTAAGAAGAAGAAAGCAGTGTTCCAGGCTAGAACAGAAGCTGTGGCGACCAAGAGCAGATGGCAGGTGTGAGAGCAAGACTTGCTGAGACACGTCTCTGTGCCCACGTGTGTGCAGTACACCGGACACAGTGCATTTCTTCTTCTGCCACAGGCACCTAGCATCAGGGCAATACACATATCATTCATGCACTTGCAAAAATTACCATATAATTTTACCCAGAAAACTAAAAGAATGATCAACAAAGAAACAATATGAGCCAAAATATATTATTAAGTATCATTACAACATTTACTGCGTTTTTTACTTATTGCAGTTTCTCACTCATTGAAACCAAAGTATGTTACACATATTTACTGTGCACCCACAATATACAGCAGGGAATGTATAGCAGTGACAATAACAATTAAATACAGGTCAATGGAAAGATGTGTTTGCACTAATTAAAACTACAGTTATTTGTTCATAATTTTGCTGAAATGAGTGTGGGTTACACCATTGTTTATATGTATCTGAAGCTCATAAATATCATAATTGAAAAGGCAGCTTCGGGGTGGAATAGGATGCATCATTAAGAGGGATAGATGAAATAAAGAAATGAAAAGCCTTAATCCTTCTGAAGTTCACATCTTTTATATCTTATTGTTTCTAAATTTTGCTTTAACAATGCTCCAACATGATAACCATTGGCTGCTAACATATTTCAGCACTGTGCTAGGCATTTGGACAATTGTTGCGCTCAATTCTAATATAGTAGAAGGCCAAATTTGGTATTTACAACCAGAAGAGTGCCTGCCACATGGTAGGCATTCAATAAATATTATTGAATTTAGTAATACATGCTTTATAACATAGATTGATCCTAGCAAAGAAAGGGCACTTTGCTCAACTTAATGGATTGAGGTATTAAGAGGAGCATCTAAGAGTAGAGACTGGAGAGAATGGAATTGCTTTTCATGACTTGGCAAGAACTTTTGGAATTCTGAGGGGCCATCCAAAAGTGAGGAGGTGAGGACAAGTGGGAGCAGAAAGGAGGATGAGAGTCAGAGACATGACACATGGCTGAAGGTTACCCGAGAAAAGGCACTGGGGACTGTCCTAAGGACATCACAGGGACACCTGGATGGCTCGGTGGTTGAGCGTCCGCCTTCAGCTCAGGGGATGATCCCAGGGTCCTGGGATCAAGTCCTGCATCAGGCTCACTGCAGGGAGCCTGCTTCTCCCTCTGCCTGTGTCTCTGCCTCTCTCTGTGTCTCTCATGAATAAATAAATAAATAAAATCTTAAAAAAAAGACCATCAAAAAGCAGATAGTGGCCATTTGATCTATATTTGTTACTAATATTATGCAATGATCTCTGCCCCATCACATAGACACACACCCTACCCTCCATAAACTCCTTTTTAAAATTAAACTTTTCACATGAATAGTTTCTGTGAATGGATTTTGTGGAAATGAAAGAAAACTGTTAGACAGCATGAGGAGGAACAAGCCAGCCTACTAACTGAACAAATTAAGTATGAGCAGGGCTCACAGCCAGAGGTGATCTTGAACGTAAAGGCTCTGGTACTTTGAGGAAAATGAGGTCAGGCTTTGGGTTTTCATGGGGCATAGGCACATTGGATCCAGTTCATAGCAGCTTAGGAGAACCTGGTTGTATTTTCAGAAATTTCACCAGCTGATAGATTTCACATTGATAGCCTCCTATTGGCCATGATGGGATTATTTACACCATTGGAAATGAGCAAATGACTAACTCAGTGCTATAGTTATCTCCCCAAAAGCCAGGTTAGCAGCACTCTATGGAAATTCACCCAACTCTTCGGAGGTACAGTAACCCTAACTGACTTCTGTGTGAACTAAAACTACAATTTACGTTCTGCATTTATGATCTCAGATAAACGAGGAAAGAGGGTGGGAGACAAAGGAAGGGCATCGTGAATTTAAAGAGGAGGCTGTGCTAGTCAATATGGCACCACTAGCCACACCTGGCTTTTTAGTAGGAAACTAAATAAAAGTAGGAATTCACCTTCTCAACAGCACTGGTCATATGTCAAGCGTTATAAAGTATATGTAGCTGGTAGCTACCATTTTTGACAGTGTAGACATGGACCATTTCTATCAACACAGAAAGTTTAATGGGGTAGGTGCTAATAGGTCCTCTAATTTAAGAAACGTCACATTTTTTTAGGCTTCAGCATCTTCCGGTCGTTTTGGTGTAGCTTCGTGATGAAGTTGTAAACATCCGTCTTGGTCTCGATATTCTTTAAACAAGATATCTGATCATTATTGATTCTATGTCTTTACCAAAGGTTATGTGCAGTTTTTTAGAAGGGTTCAAGCCAAAAACTTAACAAAACTCTAACAAGAAGCTTTGAATAATTTTCATGAGTGGATACTTTGTAATAAAAATGTTAGTAGTTTAAGTCAAGTGATACCAGTTTTTTAAAAAATATATTAGAAAAATAGGAATTCACGTAATGTAGGAATCTCATTAGAAGAAATAAATAAGGACAATGATTAAAGCATTAGCAATTACCTAATTTAAAATTTGACAGTTTCCAGTAGGTTGGAATGCAAAAAAAACTGTCTAAAACATTCAATAACATCTCTTTGTTCAGACATTGCACTCTATGTATATTTACTTGATGGAGAGGTGGAGGTTGGGAATGAAAACTCACACTACATAGAAAATAAAATTAAAAAAAAGCAATATAAAAAATCAAAAGATAATAAATACTAGTTAATGGTGAAACTTGATTTAAGAAAATAAAAGTCTTTAAGACGTTTAGAACCTGCGCAATGAAATTCTGTGAAAACATCATGTAAAGGGTCTTATCAACAAACTCTCAGTGTTGAGGGCAAGGGGAAAAGTCATGGCAATCACATAAGCATCTCAGGCTCCAAATTAGTGGCTCTTGGGAGTAAAACTGGCCAACGGAGGGAACAGCTTGCTAAACTGCAGCTTGAACACATCATACTGTATTTGCTCCTAAAGAGATTCTCAAAAATGCTTCACGTGCAGAGATCTACATATACCTGTTCTTTCTGACATCAAACCATCATATTATGGGCACCACTCTAGTTGGGAGTCTATCTGAAATAATAATTTGGTGAAGTACCAGAAAACAATGATTATTAAAAAATGAGAACTTTTTTTTTTTTTTAAACAGCATCGTGTAGTACTATGACTTAACGTACTTAAGAGTAAATAAAGCACCCAAGGAGAGGCATTAATTCTTTCTGGCAAGATTGAATTGATGACTTCACAGCCTGAAAAAAAGTAAATTCTGTAAGAATAAGTAGGGCATTGTAAGGAAAGCACTCAACATCGAGTAATGTTTGAGACAGCCAGCTGGCAAGTGAATGTAGGTCCCAGCAAGCATTCTTTTTTTTTCTTAATTTTTTATTTATTTATGATAGTCATACAGGGAGAGAGAGAGAGAGGCAGAGATACAGGCAGAGGAAGAAACAGGCTCCATGCACCGGGACCCCGACGTGGGATTTGATCCCAGGTCTCTAGGATCGCGCCCTGGGCCAAAGGCAGGTGCCAAACCGCTGCGCCACCCAGGGATCCCGCAGCAAGCATTCTTAAATGTATTTTTCCGCATAAAATTATTATAAATCTTATTGTCTTTGGAGATGTGCTGGCCTATTATGATAGCAAATGTATAACAAACTGCCAATGAATCATGAACGGGCTTCCTACAAATAAAGAAATACTCGATAGTGCTACAGGTCAATCTTTCTTTCAAGGATGATGAAATCCAGACTGTCAGGAAATGGTGAAGCCCTATATACACCATGAGACTCTCTGCCAGGTTCAATGGGCTAACTCAACGCTGGTGGGCATTGGTAAGTAGAGGTCTCCCGGATCACTAGTGGCCCTTTGTATTTGGTCCGTTCTCTCCCTTTAATCACATATCACAAGGCACTTTTTCAAAAGTTTCACTACACACGCACTGTGTATATGATTTTTCTGATCTTCCAGTTTACTGCCTGATAAAGAATTAAGGATAATTTTTTCAAGCCTTCATCTTGGTGAACCTATGGTAGGTCTTTGTGGTTAGTCCCAATAAATCATCTTTTACTAATACTTCCTGAAATATGGACCAAGGTTAACATTAAGGTTATGAGATCCTTTTTATAGAGTTTTTAAAAAATTCTAGAGAACACGGAAACGTGACTAAAACACAAAATAAGTCTACTAAAAATCACTAAACAGGACCTATAGGGGTACTTGGAAAAATCTGTGAGTTAGTTCAAATATGTGAATTAAAGTTAGCTGTTTGTATAGGAAAAAGAAAGTATCTATGCAAACTAAATTTAAAATAATATACAGTACATAATAAGGAAAAAGCCAATATGCACACATTCAATGATTTGTGTAATGGTTGTGTCAACATTCCTCTCTTTAGGGATCCTGCTCACAAATAGTAATGCAAGAATCTTTTCATTATTGCTGAGAAATGACTATCCTAAGAGTAATGTCAGCATTACTACTGACATCATTCTTCTAGGTAAAAATATAATGACAATAATATAATTTTGAGTGTGTCTACACCCAGAAACTTTAACTTAAATCAATTTTTAAAAAAGCTACATAGCCAAGAGGTAAGCCCAGATAATTTCAATATTTTTTCATCCATTCATTTATTCAGCAAGTATTAATTGATCGTTTACTCTACACCAGATGCCTCCTTAGGCTCTGGAAATACAATAATTAAACACCCAGAGGCTTACCCTCACGGGGTTTCCACAGTTAGTAATGCACATTTGTGGGATATTCTGGAACAGTGCTTAACAAAGGAGATATTCAATCACATGCTTATTGAATAATCGGACTAAACCATCCTTACAAGCTACTTGTTTTTTTCATATGTAACTTTTCTACGAGACATAATTTGACCTTCAGCATACCCAGCAGTATAAACAAAACCCATAGTCATGATAAACATAATGATCATGCATTGACTGCTTATAACATGTCAAATGACTATGTGAGGCATCCTATCTACATTTTCTCATTAAATCTGCACAACGCCCTCCTGAGCAGAACTAGTAGTGTCTCCCTGCAGGAGGAAACTAGTATTTATCTGCAAGCTTATAGGCTACTAAACCAAAACTCAAAGCCAAGTGGCCTGAACTCACGACCCTTGAGATAAACTGCTACATAATGTTAAAACACAGTTATTTCTTTCCTATTAATTCATTTACATTTATTAGATTAACACTACGTAGGAGAAGTCAGGGTGCTGGCCAAATAATGACACTATGACAATAACCACCACAATAAGAGAATATGGTGTAGTCTCTCTGGATTCAAAGGGATTAGAGTCATATACTTGAGAAATGCAGATGGCATGTCACTGATGAATAGGCATTAGGTTCATTTCAATGGAACATGAATTTATCTAATACTCACTACATGAATAGAATTATGTATATAGACAAAAACAACTATTTGTTGGACTAAACTAAAAGACTGTTCAGAGCAAAGAATAGTATCAGCCAGTATTTTAGTTTTAAAATTCATTCTTGTTCTATATGTACTCAGGAGATAAACTTACCTAGGGCAATGAGTATCACTGAAAGCTGTATTACCCTCAGGCCTAAATGCTTACATTTTTGTGAATACTCTAAGCTAGAGGATGATGTTCACAAGTGTGGCCATCAGATGGCACTACCCTTTTCCTTTTCTGAAGAGAAGAAGTATGTGCAAAATTCAGTGACTGCAATGTCACTAGAGGTAAGGGGACAGAGCAAGAGGCAATTTAAACAGCTTTCCTAACCCCAAGAGAACAATGAGGAATATTTCTATCAGCCTGTCTCATTTTATTTTCACTTTTGCAATTGCTTATAAACTCATCTGTACTCAGACCCTTTGAAAGCTCCCCATCCAACTTGGGATAACACCCTTTATGATCCACATCTCCACAACTCTGTGTGACCTCCTCTCTTCCCACTCTGACCTTGTTCCTGCTATTCCAGCCACACAGCTGCTTTTACTGTCCCTTGATCTTTGGGGCATTCACATTTCCTCTTTCCTTTATGTGGAACTCTTTCCATGGACAGCTCAGTCCCTCACTTCCTTTAAGTCTGCTCAGATAGTAACACCCTCAGCGAGGCCCTCCTGCATCACCCTGTGGAAAACAGCAGCTTCCTTCCTCTCTTATCTTATCTTCCTCCACTTATCACTCCCAGATCTCATGGTACATTCCCTTTAGTGTCTGTTTCCTTTACTAGATTGTGAAGTTCTATAAGGGCAAGGATTTGGTCTTTTTACCATTATTCCTTAACACTGAGAAGAATGACTCTCATAGTAAGACTTGGTAAGTGAACACATAAACGAATGAATGAGTGAATGAAGGAAGGAAGGAACATCTAGGAAGAAGTAAGGAATCCATAAAACATTCGCCAAGAATGTAGATTTACATAGCACCAACATCATTCTCATATTTCTTCTTATATCTGCTTCATAAAATCATTACATTATGATCTATTAAAATTTTACATTTTCTATGGGCACCTGGCTGGTTCAGTCAGTTCAGCATCCAACTCTGGATTTCAGCTCAGGTCATGATCTCAGGGTCCTGAGATAGAGCCCCGCATCAGGTAGTTAGAATCTGCTGGAGATTCTCTCCCTCTCACTCTGCCTCTTCCCCTGAGTGCTCTCTCTCTCTCTCTCTTTCTCAAATAAATATGTAAATCCTTAAAAAATAATAAAATAAAATTTTGTAAATTAACTTGAAGTAAGCGTGTTAGGCACAACTTTCAGATTCAAGTATTGTTGGCCTACACTCCCATATACAAAATTATCATTTTATTTTATTTATTTTTTTTATTTATTTATGATAGTCACAGAGAGAGAGAGAGAGGCAGAGACACAGGCAGAGGGAGAAGCAGGCTCCATGCACCGGGAGCCCGACGTGGGATTCGATCCCGGGTCTCCAGGATCACGCCCCAGGCCAAAGGCAGGCGCTAAACCGCTGCGCCACCCAGGGATCCCCTATCATTTTATTATTACATGTCTCTTCCAATATTAATGTTTTCTGACCCCTCTCCCCAAAATCACAGAAGCAATGTGATTTTATTTTCAGCCAACTGAGATAACAATGGCTTTTGAGGTTCAGGCTCAGGGATGCAAATATTCTTTATATTCTAATGCATGAAGGGTAGGAGAAATGTATATAAATAACATTGTGTGAGGAGTTATTTTTGTATTGTTTTACAATTGGAAACACGGTCAGAGAGGTTCCTTTAACGTCTATATAAAGCAAAACCAAAAAGGTCAACCAATGAGATGAGAGAAGAATTTTTTTCCCTCATTCCCCCATGTATCTTTGCCCTTTTGTACTGTAAATTGCAGGGGCTGGCATTTAAATGCACAATGTCAAAGGCAAAGCACTTGCATTCAACCTATGCTAAGAGACAGCTGGCAAGGGGCAAAAAGAAAAATACTACCCTAACACCTTCCAGGGCAAACTGCCTATTGCACATCCCACTTTTCTGGTTTCTCCTATTACAGCATTTGCCCTGTGGACAAAGAAGTAGCCAAAGGAGCACTTTCCTTCTAAGGGAGCAACAAAGATACTCCCACCTCTGAGACCAATAACCCCTCCTCCCTGCCTTTGTTAAGCAAAGACACCAGAGATGATGATCTGAACCATTTCATCTCTTAAATCACGTTTGTTAACAGCAGCTATTTTTGTCCAAGGCTAATTCTACATTTTGCTTATTTGGCTCTCACAAGTAAAATTACTCATCCAGGACTGGGTAGGTGTAATGCACAAATGGAAGCAGGATTCAGACACTAATAAGGACATGCTGTAATAATTTCGACCAGAGGCAGCTTGTCATAATGGGCAGGGTAAGCGTGACAGTTATTTCCCTGGGGTAGGGATCCAAGCCAGCTGGCAAGGAACGGTAGATGTTCACACTATTGTCCTCCAGCAACTCAGTAGGAAAGAAACTGAAAAAACCAGTTTGTGCTCACATCATCAAATACGTCCTCAGCTGTTGTTTCACAGATTGTGTGTGTGTGGTGTGTGTGTGTGTGGGGGGGTAGTTAAACTAAGCAGCCGACAGACAAGTCCTTTCATCAAGAAGTTACTAAATCCAATCATAAAGTTTTTTGAAAAAACATGTTTAAATTTAGAAAGAGAAAGTAAGGATCATTCACCCAAGTTTTCAGTCTTTCTTTCCCCCCCTCCCTGCTCCAGCATAAGCGATGGTGACAGGTGTTCGTCCAATCACCAAGGCTGGCACCCTGAGGGCAGTGATTGTCACCTCTTCGCACATGTACAACTCCCGTGGAAGAGCCTACTGGAGTCTCATGTAGTTTGACCAAGTCTCCTCTCCCAAGGTACTCCTTCATCCAGCCCTGTCCCCAATCTCAGCAGATAGCCCGTGGTGTGATTCCAACCTGTCAGTTTATAAAGGAAAAGCCAAAGCCTGGATGATGAGAGACTTGCTCCAGGTCATGTGGCTAGCAGCAGGATTAGATCTTGCATTCAGGATTCTGACTCCCAGAAGAGAGACTTCTGCTTCAGGGCTCGTGGCTACTTCCTTTATAAGCCTTATTGAGTGTTTTCTCCACCTGGTGGTATGCACTGAAGGTTTGTGTCTCCCCCAAATTCATAGGTTGAAGCCCTAACCCTCTATGTGCTGATAGTTGGAGATGGGGGGCCTTTGTGAGCATTAGATGAGGTCCTGAAAGTGGGGCCCTGGTCTGACTAGTGCTCTTATAAGAAGAGACACTGGAGAGCTTTCTCTCTCCAAGGGCACACACCAGGGAAAGGATATGTGAGACAGTGACTGCCTAAAGCCAGAAGAAGCCTCAGGATGAAGCCTGCCTTGCTGGGCACCTTGATCTTGCAAAGAATAGCCTCCAGAACTATGAGAAATAAATTTCTGTTGTTAAAGCCATGCATCCTATTGTATTTTGTTACGGCAGCCCCTGCCAACTAATATACCTGGCAACATGGGACCATTTTAAAATGCAGACCTGTAGGCCCCATACTGAGCCAACTGAATCACAAACTCTGAGGAGGTTCACCATCATATCTAAATCTCTGGGAAACAATAATTTCAAAAGCTGGGATGCAATCACCTATACTGGATATCTCTGAAAATAAAAGGGAGCGTGATTAATAATGATACCAGTACATCAGATGCAAATTGATATGTATGTCACTTTGACCTTGCATAATCTGAAGCTCCCCCAACTCCCCCGCCTCCCAGCTGAAGCTTTGACCCTGGATATGGAATCAGAGAGAACAGAATTCAAATAATGATTTATTCTCATATAAGCAGTCGGAACTTCTATTCTTGTAAACGAATGAATATGTGATCCTGTTTGCTCATCTGTGAAATGTGGGTGGTGATTTCATCAGTTTATCTTCAGCACCTGAGTGATGGAAACATTGTAAGCAGGAATGAATGTTGACATGAATGATCAAATCTCATTTAATGGGGAATCCTGAAGTATTACAGAGATAAAACAAAGTGCTAGGAATATAATAGGTAGACAATTAATGTTAGATCTTTCCCCTATGGCTTTAGTACATAAAATTACAACTATCTCAGGTGACCTAATTTCTATTTTTGCTACTTTTGGATAGAATTCACTTTTTAGAGGCTGAAATTACAGTGGTAAGGAAACAAATGGTTTCCATAAAGTTTAGAAGTGACTCTCTTCTCTCGTGTAATAATGGCCAAGGATGGCAGCTCAGATACAAGCATCCTTTCAAGTCCGATTCCTGGTTCTACTGTTTTCCTGGAAGAGATGCCATGACTTTTCTAACAGCAAAACTGTCTATTATTATCTCAAAACAATTAACACAAAAACTTTTGAATTCAGTGAAGGTCAGAGGATTAATAGGTTTTATCTGCAATGTGTTTGAAAAGCTAATTAAGACTTCACATACCGCAGAGGAGACTGGGAATACAATATTTAGTTTTTCTCCACATGACCACAATGAGCAAAAGTGAATAGAGAAAGACAAAGTGGATGTGGAAACTTCACTGACAGGAGGCAAATCTTTTTTAAAGAAAATAAAATTGAAAGTGCTTCTTTGATGGAAGATGCGTCCTTTATTTATTCACTGGTCATATTTAGCATCTGCTTTATGCTGGCTTTATTCTAGGTGCTAGATATTCAGTATTGAACAAAACAGATATAGTCTCTCTTACTTTTTGACTCCTTTTAGCCTAGAGACAACTTAATTAACAAAGAAAAGACATTAAAAATAAATTCAATAAAATTTTAATTTTTGGTTAAAAAAAATGGAAAAGGGGAAATCTTCTTTGCCCCAATACATTATTTATCATCAACCACCAACTTAACAGGCATCTTAAATGCTAACATGAAAACAAGCATGTTATTAAAAGTCATCATGACAGGAAGAAATCCATTTTCCTCTGATGCTTTTGTATTTATTTATGAACAACAGTCTTCTAGTTAAAAAGCAAGGGAACAGCAGCGATCTCAAAATTCTCTGGGGAACTTTATCTGCTGAAAACCTACTTAAATCAATACTAATCTTTTGTTTCCCTTGCTCTGAACTTCAGTTTCCATGAACTGTTAATTTCATCTATAAAGTTTTGGATGGTTATGTCTTCCAAATACACCATGTTGGATCAGGTCCTCCCTACTTCTCACAAGCACTATTTTAATAGATCTGAACTCTACAATGTTTATTAAAATGGCTTTCTAACTAGTATTTCCCTCATTCTTTCTCCTCTGACAATTATTGCCAGGTTAAAAATTTTTTTTAAAGATTTATTTATTTATTTATTCATAGAGACACAGAGAGAGGCAGAGACACAGGCAGAGGGAGAAGCAGGCTCCATGCAGGGAACCCGATGTGGGACTCGATCCCAGGTCTCTGGGATCAGGCCCTGGGCTGAAGGTGGCACCAAATCGCTGAGCCGCCTGGGTTGCCCTGGCAGGTTCACACACACACACACACACACACACACACACACACACACACATGATCATGTCAATCTCTTGCATTTACGCCTTCAGTGACTCCCCACTATTAGCCAAATGAAGTGTAAAATAACTAGGTGTACCCTTAAAGGTAATCATGGTCAGCCACCATTTCGATGACTTGGCTTCAGATTTCATTTCCCACTGTTCCCCATGCTGCTCTCTCTCCATACTTTACTTGGACTTTTCTTCATCCTCCCCCACCTAATCTATGTAGGCTCTCTCAGAAGCAACAAAAGTAATTTTGCTACAGGGTGTAGAGAGATTACCTGAGACTGTAGGTAAGAAGTAAAGGTTGATGAGAGACGGAAAAGAGAGATCAAGAGAGAAAGCCATGATAATAACTTCTATTCTCCACCTTGGACTCCCAAGCAAGGTAACAAATAAATCCTTTTTCTTTAATAACTAATTTGAATTGAATTCATCATGAGGAATCAAAGACCTGATATGTTCCCTGCAAAGTAGTGGGCACTCCAAATATTTTTAAAATAATTGATAAGAAGGGTTCATGATCTTTACATGAAGTTTCTAATGGCAAATCATTATTGATCACAAGTTATACAAGGAGCCATTTAAGATAAAGTAGTTGAACAAAGTCGTGCAAAGTTATGTAACAAGACTTAGAGGTAACAAAAGAAGCATTTGATGGCTTCAGGACTTTAACTACCTAAGGCTAGGTTCTAGAGTACAAACTCCTCTAATTATCCTCTATTTTTCACAATAATGACAATTATCATAAGCTTTGAAACCTCCGGGATTTCTAATCAATATTGAAAATTATAATGGAGAGGATATGTATTTTCCAGGGAGCTATTAGGGAAAAAAAGAGCAAAAAGGTGTAACAGAAATTAATTATAAATTACTATGTAACAGAAAGGAGAGTGGGTTCTTTCTAACCACAGTATCTTGAGAAGCTAATAAGTGTAACAGCATTATGGGATATTGTGTTATCTCCAATTTGTCTTGGGCTGATTCACTGTGTTTATTAATAGTCTGGAGAGATAAACATGTAGTTAATTTTATACTCCAGCTATAAAATGCCATCTTTTCAAATTGAAAGTCAAAAAGAAAGGCAAGTTTAAACTCAGAATAGAATTAAAAGAATCATTTGGTTTTTGTTTTTTCCCTTATTTATAAAATAAAATGAGAGTCATTCCTGCTTTTAGTCATACAATTTTTAAATTATAGTACCATAATGTTCTCTGGCAACCAACTGCTGAATTAACAAATATAGTTTCATCTCTAAGTCTGATTAAATAAATGTATGTATATATACATATATTTGTACATTCACTCTCTAAAGCAGGATACCGTATAACAAGTGTCTACGAAAAAAATCAGAGAATTATTTTTCTCGTAAGAATTTGTGTAGCAAGGTGAGATGTGTCAAAATCCTGATATGATTTGTTATCTACTCCCATGACTTAATGGTTTTTAAATTGCTACACTTATTCTAAACGTGTATAGGGGTTTCGTTTGGTAATGGGCATTTAGGTTGGAAATGACAGAATCCCAGCATAAACCAACTTGAAAAAACAGAGGAATTAATTAAATGATGTAACCTAATTGCAGGAGGTCAAGTGGATGGTGGTTTCCAGGGATACCTGCAAGCTAGGCTTGAAATCCCATTAAAATTCCGCCATCATCCTTTCCTCTAATTCTACTTGTCGGTGCTATTTTCAAGATCGGCTGTAACAACAAGGGTGTAAACGTGACCAAGTGACCAATAGTGTTTCCTGGGCTCCCATTACTTAATGTAACCACCTCACAAAAAGGGACCATTTTCCTTTTGTCTTTTTTAAAAAAGTCCGTGGACAAGACTCCAACCCAACTACGGTCATGGGGCAGGTGGATCAGTGATGAAGATCTGAACTCCCACTTGAGCAATGTGATTGGATTGGGAAGAGCCATACATCAAACGAGCAGGATGAGAACAGAGAAGTGCCAGAAGGGAGGATTTTTAAGTGTCTACTGCCACTGTTTGTCAACACAGTCCTTCATCAGGTAAAAACAAGAATTTTTAATTGATCATACATATGTACTCTATCTAAATGTATGTACTCTACCTAACAGAATTCAGTGGCACTCAAGAATACTCTATACCTCGTATTACTGATGCATCAAACTGAATGAAAACTATGTCTCAAGCTGTGGTGTTTAACTCCTTCCTGCCTTACATACCTTCACCATTTCTAATTGGTTATTCTGATCTACTCCCTTTGTGCTGACTTTCACACACCCAATCCTTCTGATGAAGGCTAAATTCTTTCCTAGCAACCATTTTATAACAAAGTTGAAATCCTGGCTTTTGATATGTGTTATATTTTTACAAGCTCTCTACACACAAGGAGAAATAACTCATACATTAATTAGCTTTCTGCCTGTGGTTTTATTAAAACCACTTGCTAGCTAAAGACCTCACACATTGATTATAGCTGTCATTTTGATAAAATTTGAGTGAGGCTAAAATTCAGTTGGAACAGCAAATTAAAATTTGCACATACTGGTGAGACCCAAAAGCTGAAACCATGGGTTCTACTGGAAATGAAAGAGATTTGTTCAAACAACAAATTATTTGAAATGGCAAGAGCATGTGGTTAGAATCTCAGTTAATGACCTTGCTGCATGAGAAATGCTACTCTGGGGTTATCCTCAGCCAGTGGTTCAGGGACAGCCTTTTCCAACATTGTGGAGGACTTAGATTTAACTCTGAATGAGACAGAAGCCTCCAGAAAGGTGGATATGAGTGGATGCGGGGTCTCTATTGGCCCAGGTCCCTGAGTCACTATGATGAGTGAGCCCTTTTCTCAACACATAGCATGAACAAGAAATAAACTTTGCTAAAGTTGCTGGAATTTTTAGGATTTTTGTTGTAGTGGTTGTTTTTGTAGTGTAACCTTACATATAGAGGCTACAGATGATGGTGCCCAGACCAGTGTGATTCTTAAAGATCATGAGAAGGGGCCAAGCTACCAAACATATTTCAAAAGTGAAGGTGACAGGATTTAATAATAGGTTGAGGAGGAGAAATAAATGAGGCAAATATGACTCTGAAGATTTGGGTCTAAGCAAAATAAATAAATAAGTAAAAAGAACTATGTGATTACTTAACTGTTAAGAAGAAAAAGCTAAGCATAGGGAGCATATTCTGGTGTGTGTGTGTGTGTGTGTGTGTGTGTGTGTGTGTGTGTGTGTGAAATTTTGTAAACCATTTAACTTGGGGAGGTCTAAGAGGTATTTTAACGGAAATGTGAAATAGGCAAATAGATAGGTGTGGGGTTTAAATAGACATCATAGCTGGAGATAAACATTTGGAACTCATTATCACAAAGGTGGTATTAAAATCATGGGACCAGGGCAGCCCGGGTGGCTCAGTGGTTTAGTGCCGCCTTCAGCCCAGGGCGTGATCCTGGAGACCCCGGATTGAGTCCCACGTCAGGCTCCCTATGTGGAGCTTGCTTCTCCCTCTGCCTCTCTCTCTCTCTCTCTCTCTCTCTCTCTCTCTCTGTGTGTGTGTGTGTGTCTCTCTCTGTGTCTCTCATGTATAAATAAATAAAAATCTTAAAAAACAAACAAACAAATCATGGGACCATATGAGGTCCTATAGGAAGTAAATATAGAGAAACGGAAGACACTTAGAATTGAACCCTGAGGTGTTTCCACTTTTATTTTCTTATTTTCTTTTATTATTATTATTATTTTTTGTTTCCACTTTTAAATATCAGAAAGAAAGGGAGGAACCCAGCAAAAGAGACCAAGGAAAAGTGACCATAGAGGTTAAAAGGAAGGAAAAACTATGGTCCAAGAGGCTGAGTGAATAGCTATCAAATGTCAAATGCTCTTGAGAACTGAGGATTCACATTTAGATTTGGAAATGTAGAGAGAGGTAAATAGTGACTTGAACAGGGAATCAGAGGGGACGGAAGCCTGAGTACAATGGGTACATGAGACACTGGAAGGAGAGTGTAGACAACTCATGAGGAGTTTTGCTCTAAAGGACATCAGAGAAATGAGTTGCACCAAGGGGGATGCACCATCAATGAGAGGATTTTTTTTTTTAATGGATAAGAGATGGGATAGCATATTGTAGGCTGCTGGGTATGACCAGTAGAAGTCAAAATGAATTTGGAGAAGAGAGACATGCTGGAACAACATTCCTGGGTTAGCAGATGAGGATAGGATATTATGCCCAAGTGCAAAGGTTGTTCCTATAAGCATGAACATTTTAACTACTGTATTGCATTCAGCCAAGAAGGCTAAGGTTAAATAGAGACAGATGAAGGATGTTAGTGGATTCAACAGTCAGAGCTCATGAGAGCTGTCTTCTAATTGTTATTTTTCTTAGAGAACTAGGAAGCAAGATATTCAGTTGATAGAGAAGAAATGTAAAAAGGTGGAGGATTCAGAAAAGGGGGGATGTTTGGAAACAGTAGTTTCAGAAAGAGGACAGCGAACCAGTAGTAGAATTCCATTCTGGAAAGGAAACAGAATCACGGGGCAGAACCGTTTCAAAAGCCTCAGCATTTACTCAACACATGTCCACTGAGCCTATACTGCCTGTGAGGCACAGTAGGAAGTAGTGCAAATTCCTAAGAACTCGGTGCATCTACAGATTTTTAGGGAGTAGAGGGACTGAGTATTTCATCATATTCTCTTGGTAGATTCATTTCACATGTTCAGTGCCATGGTGGTTCCCCCACCCCTTTGTCCTCTGATTCCTATAACGAGTGTGTACCCACCTCTATCTGCACAGTGTCTTTCCAGATAACTATTTTTATCTGTTTCTGTTCCTGATGTATCTTAGCATTAGCCTTTTCACTTGTTCATCTTCGTGACCTTATATCCTAAGATTAATATAGCTGACAGGATATGGGCAGTGACTAACATAATTGCTATACTTTTTTCCTGAAACTGAAATTACTTTTTGAAAACAAAAGAGTTCTTTTAATTAGAGAAATATTATATGTGCTCCCATGACCTCTTCAATTAAAGAGGAAAAGTTCCTAACACATAACAACTCTTATTTTTGAGCCTCAACACTTTTGGTGTCGGAAAGCTTTCTTCCTCTGTTTTTTGCACTGTAAGTAACTGCTATATACCATCCCGCCTACCTTAAGTTAAGGTCATTGGAATTTTTCCACTGACCTGTCTCTAGATATTTTTACCCTGGGGACAATTAATCATCATTTCATATATATTTTTTATTTTTTATTTCCTTTTTTCATCGTGTTCAGGGTTTATGCGGATAGCAACACATTCTGATTAGATTTGGAATAATGTTTTATGCTATTGTAGACAATCAGGACAGAGTGTGTTTTCAGGTTATATACAATGACCATTTACTATGACCTTACTTTCTGGAATCAACTCTTAACCAAACTTTTATTTTTTTATAACTAACGGGAGAGTTTGGCAGAGGGCTGAATTTTAAATTATGATAATAAAAATCTTCATTTACAAGGTTAAATAATCTAGATATTAGTTTCACTTAGCCTGATGTTTAATTTTAGAAAAATGGGCTCTCATCAGTCTCCTTAAATTCAATATAATCATTCTTCCTGCAGATTTACCTTCACAAATCCCAGAGAGATACCCACTCCTCTTCTGCTTGAATACTTGGCATGGCAGACTTCACTGATTAAAAAGATTCTTTTTTTTTAAGTTTTTAATTTATTTTGTTTTATTTAGTAATCTCTACACCCAAGATGAGGCTCGAACTCACAGCCCTGAGATCAAGAGACTCATGCTCTTCCAACTGAGTTACCCAGGTACTTCCCAAAAGATTCTTTCTTTTTTTGTAAAGGTTTTATTTATTTATTCATGAGAAATACAGATTGAGAGAGAGAGAGAGAGAGAGAGAGAGAGAGAGAGAGGCAGAGGGAGAAGGAGGCTCCATGCAGGGAGCCCGACGTGGAACTCGATCCTGGGACTCCAGAATCACGCCCTGGGCCAAAGGCTGATGCTCAACCACTGAGCCACCCAGAGATCCCAAAGATTCTTTATTTAATCTTGAATATCCCATAATGTCTTTCCCAATGGTCTTCAACCATTGAGTCCTAATTCTCAGAGATAATAAAGAAAAAGTCTATACCTATATGAGAGATGTGGCTTGCATGTTCTCCCTGGTTTCTTGTTTCCATTTTAGATTCCCAAAATACTCTTTTCTGAATATAATCTGTTTTGTTTCTAAAGGTCTTTTCTAAAATCAAACATTCTCATCCAAGTGAGATTCTAATACCACAAAGTACAGTTGGAGGATTTCACCCTTTTCTCCAGATACAGTATTTTAATTGATAAAATCCACCATTTCATTTGCTCCTGATTTCCACACTATACCACCTTATGTTAAGTTACTTTTCTAAAACACTTACGTATTCTCTCCATAGATGGCAAGTAAAATATAGCCCTTTATCCTATATTATAAATAGATTTAAAATAAACTAAAATCACACTATTTCCCCAAACTAGAAATAGCTTCTTGAAGAGAACTCTTATGTTTTGTTTTGTTCTTCCCAAGTAGTGACTACTCCCTTTTATTGTGATTTTATTACGTTCATTTAGCTATCAGGGAATCTGCTCAAGAGATAGGAACTCTGGCTTAACCTAAGACAGATTATTCCTTCATTCTTGCCACGAAGGTTAGTTCCAGAACAGGCCCATAAGGATCAATTTTTACTCAATTCAGGTTTTCTGTTTGAGGTCTCAGGCAGCCAACCTATTCTTTTTCCCATAGGACATAAACAAGAGAGGATAGAAGGCAGGCACCACCTAAGACGGCCAACTGGCAATCACTGGAGCCAATACCAAGGAATCTTAGTCTAAAAAAATGGAGAGAGAAATCTCATTTGGATGATATCATTTTGCCCCTGGATGAAGCTGAACTTGAAGAGACTTTACTCTAGAATTGTAGTTAGGCAAATCAATAAATTTCCTATTTTAAATGGTCTGCCACTTGTGAAAGCAAGTATCCTCAGTGCTAAACCACTGTTCATATTTAATGTGCTCCAACCTCCATCCTGCTTAAAAATATGTTAAATGCATCTAGGTTAAATGCCTCATGACATAAGTCTATGGCATCCCCGTTCTAAATGTCTAATGGGCAACCTACCAGGACAAAAACACAGTTGCCGTACTCATGCCTTGCTGTCTGCGTGTGCTTTTGTGTCCTCTCTATGGGGGCAGTGCTCACAGTTTATTTTAAATGTCTGTTTATTTTCCTCTTTTCCAAGTTCTTTAAGAACAAGTCGCATGTCTGTTACACTGATCTATGTCCAATATTTAGCAGATTTCCTTGCCGATATTATGCCCTTATAAACATTTGGCGAGTGAAGGAATGAAGGAAAGCAGGACTTCTATAAGAAAAAGAATTAAACTCATAATATATCCTCTTTATTGCTTTCCCCAATGTTTATTTATGCCTGTCTGCAATATGCCTGCAAACTAACTAGGGAAAAAAAGAAAAAAAAAGAAAGGAAAAAGACACTCAATCTATAGTCATCATTTCCTAGAGTTGGCAAAAAATATTTGAGGATTGCAAGACAGTGAGTTTTCTTTGGTGAACTCCTACTGCCTTTACTAACTGGTAATCATGGCCAAGTTCTTCAATTGCTCCAATTCTGGGTTCTGTAAAATGGGCATTATATTCTCTACCTCAAGAGTTGTTCTAAGGATTACACGTGAAAACACTGAATACATTTAACTGTTACTACTTTAAAAATGCTCTTGATAAAAAGAATACATATTGCTACTATTAAAGCTATTTTGAAAATTTGCTTTCAGTAAACTGGGAGAAGCTGATATTGAAGGAAATATCATTTAATGTCTTCTAGACTTTACTTTCATAGAATGAAAAATCTTACAGAATTTTAGGAGACATGACTTATAAAAGTTAGTAGATATTTCACATCTATCTGCTCAAATGTATATCTCAGATCACAAGCAAAACTCAGACTATGTAATTCCCCAGCAAACTTGTCAAAATCCCCCCATATTTTCTAATAAAAAATTAATTTCGAATTAATATCTTACTTCCTATACCTCTCTGCATAGTCTCTCATTAAAATTTAGTTTATGATGTTTGCAAGAGACCACTTTGTTTTAATGTTAAATTAAATTATTTTGTTAGGAAATAATTCATTCTGAATATAAACTGTAGTTAAAAATAATTTATCTGAAAAAAAAATTTATCTGGGCATCTGAGTGTCTCAGCATTGAGCAACTGCATCAGCTCAGGTCATAACCCCCGGGGGTCCTGAGATTGAGTCCCACATCACACTCCCCGCATGGAGCCTGCCTTTCCCTCTGCCTGTGTCTCTCATGGATAAATAAAAAAAATATTTTTAAAAAATACACATTAACAAAAAAAGAAAAACATTGATATGAGATTTGGGAGATAATAGAAAATTATAACTAAAATAGAAATTAAAAAGCTTGATTGTGAGGTCAATTTAGCTTTTCATGTGAAGTCTCTAATGTTTTGAGATTTCAGTTTTTTTTTTATCAACTTGATTGTACCAATATGAATAATATGATTTCAGTTCTTCATAAAATTAATACATTGAAAAAAGTACCCAAATTATTCTACCAGACTCTGTAATTCCCTATTTTAATGCTACACATGCCCATTCATTTTCAGATTCATTTCTCTGGATGGTAATAGATGTCCTTCATTAAAGCTTTTAACGAGGGCACCTGACTGGCTCAGTTGGTGGAAGATGTGATTCTCAGTCTGGGGGTTGTAAGTTCCAGCCCCACACTGAGTGTAAAAATTACTTAAAAAATATTAAATAAATAAAGTGGGATAGTGTTTTTTTTTAAAAAAAAGCTTTTAGGGGCACCTGGATGGCTCAGTGTTTGAGTGTCTGCCTTCAACTCAGGTTGTGATCCCAGGGTCCTGGAATCAAGTCCCACATGGGGCTCCCCACAGGCAGCTTGATTCTCCCTCTGCCTGTGTCTCTGCCTCTCTCTGTGTGTCTCTCATGAATAAATACATAAAATCTTTAAAAAATAATTTATCTAATATGGGTACAGGAAATACTTAAAATATCGATATGCCCATGCAAACAGAGAAGGAATATTTGTAGTCTATTTACTGATTCTTTTTCATATGTATTTTAATCCTCTTGAAAGTACTTCACAAAATGCAGCACAACTCAAGTTTAGGGCTTATTTTCTTTCTGTCTTCACTCAGAGGGTAATTCTGATTCTCTACATCAAGTATTAACAAGATTGAAATAAGTCACTTGTAGATCAGTCCTTTCTTTCCAGGCGTAAGTCAATTTTAATATAAATCTTTTCCTTTTCTTAGGTTTAATGCGTACTTTAAATTCCTTTTTAAGTCAAAATACCTTTGCTTCATGTTTGCATTGGACCCAAACACACTTTTGTATTGTGCTAACCAAAAACTAGAACATGGAAGATTATCCCCAGAGATCCTATAGCATGGCATGATATTAATTCTCTCTCGCCTTCTTGAAGCAGTTTAGTTTCTATTCACTAATTCCGATGTGATATAAGAGGTAATCAAAGGTATCATATGAAGTAACAAGGCACAGCCATTCCTGTGTTGTTCCATTACCAAATCTCCTGTCCTCTAGCGAATAAGCAACAATTGTCTTACATTTCTGTGATTACAAAACACTTGAAAATATATTCTATTGCCTTCAAGGCAATTCAAGTATTGTAAATGATTTTAATATAGTCAAGTTGCCATCATCTGAACTCAGACTTGCAACCTAATTTACATGGGAACAAAATGCTAACTTGAAAGGAATATGTCGTTGCCTTATAATTAGGGAGTACCCCTAAGTCAAGACTGGGAGTATGAATTAGATCCGGTCTATTTGTGCCAAATTTACCATTATTTACTTCCTTAACATTAAAAAAAAATAATCTCATTTAGAGTGTGCAATAATATAACTGCAGTGATATCACTCAAAAGTGTGTGAAGTATCTATTTTTTCTTTGTAACTTGGTATTAACTGGTCGATTACTACAAAATTTGTAGAACTGTGGAAAAAATCAGTGTTTAAGTTTCAAAGTGTTTAATAAATAACACGTAGCTGATGTATTTGTCAAATCCTTTCTAAATACATATGTGCAAAACACAAAATACAAATATAAAATGACTTTCTGAGCCCCTTTTCAAATAGAGAGGAAAGAGAGTGAGCACAAAAACTCATATTAATTGTCTCAAGATACAAGTCTGGAAAATGGAAGTTTGCTCTTTTAAACTAAAACTTAACAGTGAAAAAATATTTGAAAGATACTATGTATTATCTTATCCAACGATATCTGTACATATAAAAATCTCAAGGAAGTTACTTTTAACTACACATGAATTTATTTTAGTGATCTGTAATCTGCCATGTAAATTATTTTGAGCTCTAATAGCTAGAACAATCTTATAAAAGATTCATAAATTAAAATAGATGCTATTCTATGTCTGGTAGGCAAAAAATTTAATGACATATTCAAAGCTATACATCTCTGTAAAGTATTATTCATAATTTCTCAACGACAAAAGTAGACTTGTATAGGGAAATCAAATAGTCAAAGATTTTAGTTTGTACAGAATTTAATTGTATTTGACCCAAACAATGATTGAAAATATGCTATGGAAATAGGTAGGGTTGCATTCTTTAAATCAACATAAACCTTATGAAGTGTTTGGGTTCTTTTTTTTTTATGAATGAATAATTCTTTAAAAGCATTAAAGTGCATCTCACAAACTTACCTTTTACCAGTCAGTGAGCATCAAGGACATTTTGATATGTCTTTTTCTAAAACTAAGGCTTTCAACTCAGAATGTATTTACTATTGGAGCTTTAGTTTTATCACCAGGGCTGCCTAATCTTACGTCGTATATCTTGCAGATGCATGCTTTTTGTTTTGTTTCGTTTTGGGTTTTTTTTTTTTTTTTACAAGGCAATCTAGATAGATTCTTCTTCATAACTTGAAAACACCAACTTATACAACTGGACCATCTGTGGCATTATCTCAAGAAAGGCAGATTATTTTTTTCACCCATGTGCTCATCAAACAATGAATTCTAAATTATCTCTTAGACTTCCACTTATACTCTGTCCCTTTGAGCATCAGTCTCTGGCATTGTGTTTATAGGTCCTAAATTCACGTCCCCAAACAAAACTGAACAAGACAAAAAAAAAAAAAAAGAGTCTTTACTTTTTTATATAGATACAACTAAAAAAGAAATCACTGCTTTCTTCTCCATTTTTGCACCTCCACTGCAATCTGGCTTTGTTCTTCCACTCCACAGGAGGTGCTCTCCTCTTTCCTGCCCTCCTGTCACTGCTTCTAAATAACAGTCACAAGATTGATGGCTTCGTGATTCTTGAACCATCCATTTCTGACATGCCTCTAATACTGAACTCTTTCGCTTTCCCTTCAATCTCTCCAGCAATTGCTTTCAGGCTCTTTTGCTTTATTTTCCATTATCTAATCCCTACATACTTGGAATTCCCCAGGTCTTGAATCTGGATTCCACTCTCTTTTCTTTTGACGCAATCTCTCTGGGTAATATCATCTATTCCCATGGCAATGACTATGATCTATATGGATTTCTGTATGTGTAGCTTTACTTCAGAATCCCCTATGAGACCCAGACCTACATATCTAACTGCCTCTTTCAGGGTTAAAATCCTGACCCTGACGTTTGCTAAATGTTTGACCCCGGGCAAATTAACTTAACCTCTCTGTGTCTTAGGTTACTCAATTTATAATGAGAATTGTTAACAGTTTATTTGTTCATTTATCATAAAGATTAAATGAGTTAGTATTGTAAGACAGTGAAAAGAGTGCTGATACAAAGTGTGAATGATATGTCACATACGCTTGAAATTTAACATACTCAAGAGGAAACTCTCAATTTTTTCCATCGCGGCTGTTCCTCAACTCAATAAATGCTATCATCATTTAACTGGCTTCCCTCTTCTCTTTTCTCCCACTTACCCATTATCAAGATGAGTATATACTTGTATAAAACATAAACCAGAATGTTTTCCTACACTGTGAACACCCTTCAGGTGTTTCCTATCACATTTTTAATAAATAGAAAACACCTACATATGTCCCTACATATTCTGACCCCTTGTACTTCCTCTCAGACATATTACATGGATATCACACACACACACACACACACACACACACACACACACACCATATTCATCATCATGTAAACACTCACACATCAATGTCTGGATCCTTCTAATATATCAGATTCCAATTTAAATGTCGTCTCTTAGAAAAGCCTGTTCTTTCAAGCCTATCTATTTAAATAGCTCCCTATCCCCACTCATTGCTTTCTGTCATTGCCTCAAATTTGTTTCCCTGTGGCCCTTACCCCAAGTTGTACTTCTGGATATTATGTTCACTAATTCATAGTGTGCCTCACTGGTCAAACTGTAAGCTCTGTTGAGGCCTATGTTCATTTATCCACCTCTGTGTGCTCAGCACCTAGTACGATGGCTGGTATGCAGTAGTGAATACTTCTGCAAGAATGCATGCCCAAGTGAATGAATCAATGAATTTGTCCTTTTCTAGCAGCTATTCCAGAAAAACTGGTCAGGTTTTTCAGAATCTTTCTTGTCATTTATAGTCCTATTCAGATAATTCTCGGGGAAAAAAATCATATTGCAAAGTGTGATAATGAAACATCATTTTATATCATTATCAGTTATCATGTCAAAATCATCTTCATAATTAATAGGCTCATAAACATTCCAGGGTGGTAATGAAGTTAACTCCAAAAAGTTTATAACAACTTATAACTCCAAAAAGGCCAGTCTGAGAGAAATGAATCATAGTTTTCACCCATTTCTACAATGGTATATATTTTCTCCAGGTGATAGCTGTTTCATTACAAGGAAAAGCAACTTTTAATTTTCATCTCATCATCTCATCAAGCGCTAAGAGAGTTATTTCTTCAAAAATATTATTTTGTGAAATAAAGAGAGGAAGAATATCCCTGTTTCTTTGATCTACGGCTTAGGCAAAGAACACCACTAACTACATTTAAGTATGCCTTGTGGGTACTTCAAATTGCCAAGTTTTTTTTTTTATCACTTTGTTTGATTGAGCCAAGTCTGTGCAATCCAAGGCCTTCAAAAACCTTCTCTCACTATATGAGTTTCATCTTATAAAATATTTTCTACCTCTTTGTGATAGATATACTTTGGATAGCCTCTTTCAACTTCCATTTTACCCTCTTTCCGGTTGGAAAAAATGGAATGCCAAAAATGTGCATCTTCCAGATTCACTTGCCGTGGATCAAATTCTACCAATTAGATGCAGGAGATTGAACATCAGAAATGTTTTGACAAAGGTTCCTTGGATGTGAGTGAGTTTGCTGAGACAACTTTGGTGACTGAAGCAGCTTCCTGCCTGGCTGACATGGCCTGGTTTCAGCAGTCCAGGAGTAGCCCCTTGTCTCCTGTCCTCCCACCGCTGGCATATGCATCCACTCTCCTGCACAAAAGCCTGTCCTAACTTGAGTGAAGTCTTATGTCTAACACTGAAGTCTGCTATAAGCATAGGGAGATGGTTTTAAACATTTTAAACGTTTTTATTTCCTTTTCTGGTGCCTTTTTTCATGGTATTCAGGCTGAAACACACCTTACAACACTGTAAAAATATCCTGGTGACTTTCCCCCCCCATTTCATGCAGTGTTTTTTTAAGTGGCAGATATTTGCTTCACCAGGAGCATTTAAAATTTATACAAAGCAAGAGATTATTATAATGAACCCTGATTCACCAATTACCCAGGTTCAACCATTATTAATTTGTGAACTGGCAATTTTATATCATGTAAAATCCCACCCACATTTTCCTTAGCGTAGATCATTTGTAAAGTGTGATTTACCAGTTTCAGGCAGTAGAGGCTCATTTATCATAGAATTTAAGTCTTAGATTCATTTGCATTTACATAATTTTAAAATATAAAGGTAATAAAAAAATAACAATATAAAATATAAGTAACTTTATATGTTATATAAACATAAATAATATAAAAGTCAACATAAATATAATAAATTATCACAATAAAACCCATAAGCATCAAGGCATATCTTACACATTGTAAATTTTCTACTCTTTGGGGCTAGAGTAGTGACATCATATATTTTGCCATATTCCTCCAACTATTTTAGGAAGAAATGACATATGTGCCCCAGCTCTTTAAGATTTCTGGTTATTTTCAATTTCTCTCATTATCTCTGGAAATCACTGCTTTCACATTTCAAACTGGCTGTTTTTAAACCATATTGCCTCTCACGTGAAAATACAGTTGGAGAATTAGCAAACTTTAAAAAGAAACAAGAGTTAAAAACCAGCATTAATTGAATCTCTGCTGCTCTCTCTCTGTCTCTCTCTCTCTGTCTCTCTCTCTCTCTCTCACACACACACACTATTTTGAATATTTGGGGGTTAAGAGCTTGTAAACAAACAAATTATACATATTTCCATTAGGAAGTTGAACCAATTTCTAAGAGCTGACAGTATTTTGTGTAATCAAAAGTAAAAATGGGGCAGCCTGGGTGGCTCGGTGGTTTGAGCGCCTGCCTTTGGCCCAGGGCGTGACCCCGGAGTCCCGGGATCGAGTCTCACATCAGGCTCCCTGCATGGAGCCTGCCTCTCTCTTTCTTTCTATCATGAATAAATAAATAAAATCTTTAAAAAAAAAAAGTAAAAATGACCAACACACACACAGAAAACTGGCTCCAAGAAGGCCAAGGTTGTTTTTCAAGACCAGCTGAGCAGTCCTTCCCAAGTGTGCTGAGCAACCACCCAGGCAGTTCTCTGTTTTAGTGGATGGGAACATGAGCACCAGCCTTGCAGGAAGAGAATAGATGAACGCTGACCTTGTGGGAAGGAGTATTGGCATAATCAGTTGTCTTGCCAGTGGTACGCCACCTGGCTTTGACATGACTGCTGGGCTAATAGCACAGGTGTCCAGAAAGCAGAGAAATATCAAATCTTCCCATCACTCACTCTACCTCAAGGCGTGCACACCTTTCTTCTAAAAAAAAAAAAAAAAAACTTTCTGCTAAAAAAACCTAAAACCAAACCAAAACGACAACCACACACATCACAGTGTTGGCAAAAGTATTTTTCTGCTTTTGTATTTGCAAACATACAATACTTTGAAGGTTACAATTCAAAACTTCGTTCTGCAAATACTTGGTAAAACCGATGGCCCAGAAAAGAGAACCATCCTTCCCTTTAGCACCCAATCGCATCACACACACACTGACCCAAGCAACGAATTTCTCAGTATAATCATATCGTCAGAATTGCATTTTCCCTTTCTCATGATCAGATACATATTTCACTAGGGACATGAGGAAAGTTTTAAGTCACACAAAATGAATGAGTGTTCAATAAAACACAACTGACTCTACAATAATACATCCTTAAAAATAAAAATTTGAATGCAAGGTGTTTGGCAATCAGACCCACAGAACACCTAGAGGTCTCTTCCTGGGCATTTCATGAGTCATATACCATCAGGCAACTCTTAAAATTTTATATTTCTTTTTACCCTTTATACAGCATAATGTTCAGGATTTCCTGCAATTTCTATTTGCTACTTTCTAGTATCCAGTTTGGCCTCCTATGGTCCCTTTTCAGGACCCTTCCCCATTACCTTTCTTCCCCCCCCACATAGGCTAGATACTCCCTAGGAAGAGAAAGGTTTTCACTGAGGCCATACAGTCCTGCTCTCTCCACACAAGAGCCTCCTTGAAGTCTCTCTTCAACCTCTCCTTCACTGAAGTTTATCTACGGCCTCATTTTCTAAGGCATTGTTCCCAACCTATTATTACACAGAGAAGATCTGGAAATCTCATCCACTTTAAGTGTTAATAACTGAGAAGAATTAGTTTGTTACCCCGTACACACAGGCCCTAGGAGATTTGCATTTTAATGGAGGACAATGCCTTCATAACTCAAAGGAATGGAATATCTCTAATGGTGGAATTTCAAGCATCACTGACACCAGCAGGGGAAATATTTGGGGGGTGAGAACACTTAACACCAAACCATAATATCTCATGTTATAAGACAACTATCTTTTTCACCTAGACTTAGGCTTAACCTGAACAGAAGCCAGGATTCATGATCGAACAAGAATTAAAACACAACTAAATATAAAGCAAAAATCTAAGTTGTCGAACAATTATATTTCTTCACAGGCTGCACGAGTCTCTCTGAGCCTCTTAGCTTGACAAGGTGGCGTTATTCTGCTATGTAGCTCTTCTCCGTTTCATTATGTCTCCCCTAGGATGGCCTTGAAAGTTCTCGTCAGCTTCACTAAATGTTAGACAGGCTTCTTTCTGACCTTAGGCTCCGGCCCTCCCTTTACCGAGAGCATTTACCTCAGAAGACTTGTCATTGTAAATTCTTTCTCTGCTCCTTTGAGACATAAATCTTTTTCAGAGCCTCTTTCCAGTGTTCTAACTCAAGAATACCTTTCTCAGGGATGAGGGAGCCATCCCTTTGAAATGTAATCATGGAGAACCACAGCACCCCCATCGCCCAGTTTCTGGATAGCAAGAATCTAAGTCCTGTGGGTACCTGGGTCGGAGTTGTAACACTACACTCCTTGCCATTAAGTCACTGAGTTAAGAAAATAAGTTTACTTTTGCTTTGAGGAGGCCAATTAGCACACACAGGTGGCTGGCAACCCTCCGCCCCCTCACAGCTCTTAAAAACCCTCCTGCTTTTTATTTCAGTGAAATTGAGTTCACAGTGAGTTGTAACCTCTCTCCTCTATTACAGCAGCCATGGATAAAAGCTTCCTTGTCTGCTTAGTTTTGTCTCTTGCCATGTTTGCTTTGATGGCCTGCACATGGGCAGATTTTGGTACCTATATCCACTTTACCTCCCCCTGAGATCCCGTCATGGATAAGTGTTGTTAACACAACCTGACTGAGGACACAAAGTACAATACCTTTTTTTTTCACATCAATGGCAGTGTCCTTGTCCGTCTTCTTTTTGACATCTTCTTTTTCTGATAGTAAAATGAGAACATTATAGGATTCGATCTGTTTCATTCTCACATATGTCAGGGTGCACCCAACTGCCATCATGGCATTCAACTCATCTTATACAGAGGAATCTTAAATCATGGCCATCGTCATGTCAAATATGAGGAAACCAGAACCTTCATTATAGAATAGTGGCTTTGGTGTGTTTTCTCTTCAGAAAGGGAGAAAATTTTTGCTAAGCTCAAAAAACAAAAAAAAATCCTCATGCCAATGGAAACATTAAACACCATTATTAATTATGGCATATTTCAATAAGTTTTTCTAAAGGACATTAAAAGGAATATAGTGAAAGTTCTCTGGGCTATCAGGCAACTGGAAGCTTGTCAGAAGCTCAGGAATCTCCAGAGCTCACTTGGGACTTCAGATGCACTATTTGAAAACAACCCTCTAAAAGTAACAAAACATGTCAAACCAATCAACAGTTTTTTTTTCCCCTTATACAATAATTGCCCTTTTGATAGATCCTTTTTATTAACCTGAATAAATAGGAATTCTCGTTTTTGTATTTGCAGTCCAATGAATTACTGAATTAGAATTGAGCACCAGTTCTCAGGAAGAAAAAAATTCAATCAGTAATAATTTGTAAAAATATTATTTTAAAAAATGTGTCAATTTCAACTTCATTTCAAATATTGATAAATTTCAGGAATGGTTGTTAATAACAATAAAATTATTAATTATTATTCATTTTTGCCTAGAAAACAAGAGCTTTCCCAGTAGTGTTACAAAGGGTTACCAACTGACTTCTGTGTTAGTTTTTAAATTACTCACCTTTCTTTTTTGTTTCAGAAGTAACTTTCTTCTCAGCTTTCTTCTTTTCCTCCTCTTCTTTTCCTAGAGAAGAAAATTTAGTACAGAAGAAAAACCAAGATTTGAATGAAGGATGACTATTAAGGCAATTCTGCCTCCAGACAGCTTTATGACGTTGAGCAAGTGATTTAATCTTTCTAAGCCTTATTTTCCTCATTTGTAAAATAACAGTACTTCCCTCAGAGTGAGCTAATGTTTACAAAGCACTCCACACAGTGCCTGGCTCACAGTAAATGCATAAAATTGTAGGTTGCTAATATTGTTTATAAATAATGAACGAGATGGTGTGAGCTTTCCCAACCCAACAATTGTTTGGTGCCTAAAGTAAGATAGTATATGAAATTAAAATCTCATTTCTGAGGAAAGTACAGCAGGTAAGCCAGGAGAATGACTTTTTTTGTTTTCTTTTCATATGTTCAATCTCATTAGAAATAATACACCAGGGCCATTAACGATATCTATTTTGACTTAACTGTTTTTCAAATCTGCTTCTCATCAGCAGGCATTTGGAGCTTGGTGACATCTGTCTGGCAGTCATGTTGGGGACATAGCTTCCACTGCCCTTTCCGAGTGGTTGTATCAACGGGAATGCTCACACTTCTTGCACCCAGGGGTTGTGGTAAGTCTGGGTGCCACATAGAATGGCATGTGGTGCCTCTAGACTTCTTCATGGAAGATTTCTTCTTCAGAGATCTGAGAAAATCTTGGTCTGACAGCAGAGGGAACCTTAAATGCCTACCTGTAGCCCCCTAACAACTGGACAACAACTGGTAAGTGAGCGAAGTCACATAATACAGAATTTTTGAAATGGAATATTCATCGTTTTTAGGTTTGAGTAGGGTTAATGATAGCAATCAACTAATTTTTATTCTCAATGAGGAGTGCTATTTACCTTATATTTGAAACAGTTTTCTCTTTGTCATTTGCACTCTCACCACAAGTATAGATGCCAAGCTTTCAAAGATTTTCATTACCCAGAACTTAATATTAAGAGATTGCTTCTATGCTGAAGAAATTCAATGCATAGTTCTAGTGTGAATGCTGAAGTTGTCTACTAATGACTGCATCTTATTAAATGTAGGAATTAATTCATTCCCTTAGGTATAGAGTTTTTTGTTTTTTTTTTTTTACCTACAAGATCAAAGACAACACTTTCAGTGTTAGAAGTATGATTTGTAAAGAACCCCTTCTCATGACTCTTGGAGATAAGCTTGTGTTGTAGGGAGAAATATATTCACACTCTGTCTAAATGTGTTTGCGGTGTACCATTAAGGCTCATCCAATAGAAGGAGAAAGTCAAGAAGTCCAATTTTGATAGTTCCAGAGTTAGATAGAAACCAATTCAGTTCCACTTTGCCTTTTCCTAAAGGTTTATGCATATTAAATATGTAAATTGTGTTTCAAATTCTGAATAAAGATACTTTTCATTTAAGTATCATTATTTTCAGCTTGTCTGGGAGAAATTTTACATAGCAGGGCATTTTCCATCTTATCTAAAAAAAAATGCACATATGCATTTGAGTTGAATTGACAATCGAATTGGCATTTGTTAAACATTTGTGCCAGAACATGGGTTAATTAAAATACAGATTACTTGTAAATATGTCTTAGCCCATATCAAATATCAACGCTGTAGTCACAATAAGATCACAACTCACTATCCAAGGCTCTCGGTTTCATAATGCAAATGAGTAAATATTTCATTTAGAAGTTCATGCCAATTAGTCCATCTTACGTTGAACTTCAGAATGAGAGTAGATATTTGAGGTCATGAGACAGAAGACATTCTTTTCTTTCTTTTTTTTTTTTAAAGAGAATACCCTTGTGCACTAAATCCTACCCTTTAAATTAATATAACTGGAGTTTTATTGTGGTGATACAGTATTCTTGCCTTAGTTCAGATTGAATTAATGCTTCCATTTACATTGTGCCTGTGATTATGGCCGTACACTGAGAGAGTCGTGAATAAAAGCAGAAGTCCACAAAAAGCAGGTATAAATAATGTACTTTAATAACATTTTTATGAATTAGACCTTTAAGCTGTCATTATGGGGCCTACTTTATTCATGGAGAATTCATTTAAAACATCAGCTTCTGAAGATTCTGCGTTTCCTCAAGCACTATTGTCTCTGTTCTGCAGGTGATTTGGCAGCAGCGGAATTAGTGGAATTATAAAAGACACAACAAATTCATTATATCCTACTTGGAAATAAAAGTAACCCACGTTTCTTTAATGACAACTCTCCTTCCCCTGACTGTTTTCTCCCTCAACAGTCAACAGTACGCTTCCCTTTCCACCTGATTATGCACCCCAATATTTAATTTCCTCCTCACCCTGTCTTCCAAATCGTTTGCTGTTTTGTTTGTGGCACCTAGAGAAGAGTTAGAGCATTTAATGCCATTGGCGTTCAGAGGGGTAGCAATTAAATGTGTCTGTAGCATGTGAACCTATCAATGCTTTGCCTTTCTCTGGCAAAAGTGTCACACGCCCTGCAATGATGGCTCTATCTGGCAGGGATCACAGGGAAGGCTGGTTGAGAGAGAAATCCTCTCCACAATGAGCAGCTCCGAGCCACAAATATGTTATTAGCTTCTGCATAAATTAACATCAGATGAAAGAAAAATTAAATGACTTACTTTTTACTTTCTAAGCCCTTACAATGGGCTTTTCTCTTGCTTTTGAACGTTTTTATGCCTTCTCAAAGCCAGAGAATGAACAATAGTTAATTATCATCGTAAAGCTTTCTAAGATGCCTGTTCCCAGCAAAAAACGGGAAAACAAATGCAAATGTTTAATTTTCATCTTATGTTGCATTAGTCGCCTTTTTTCCTTTCTACTGTAGAGATTATCCAAATTTTACACGTCAGATGGGGGCTTCTCTTCTAAACCTGTCCAGCCACGGTTGATGTATTCTTGGTCCCAGTCAAGTAAATAAGGGTGTCCTTCTTCCCTAATAATGTGCTCCAGCACATCTTGTCACTGCCACCTTATTTCTCTAGAGTGCCAGAGGTTGGCTTGGAAGTCTGCTCATAGCGTGATCATGGGAAACTTCACACAAGCAGATAAATTCAATGACACCAGTGATTATTGCAGTTCTCCATCGTTATCTTACAGAGGCACGAGGCAAGAGAGAAAGCACGGGTGCTGGCATGAGTGACCTTGGTCTAAATTCTGTGCCTGACCCTTTCTGGTTATGGAGAATTGAGCAATGCGCTATGACACCCTGAATATCATTGTCCTCTTTTGAAAAATGAGATTAATAAAACCTATTCTACTGGTTTGTTGTGAGGAATGGAGACCCTGAGCTGAGGTGCCTAGACCAGAGGGGATGTTCATAAAATAATGTTAGTAGCAAGTAATCTCATGCTATTTTAGAAACGATAAAAGTCTGACCACATATAATATCAGTGATTTCTCTAGATATGACACTTGTTGATGTATTTGAGTAAGTACGCACTAATTCTTATTTTTCTGGACAAACGGAGACTATGTCTGGAATATTTTATGTTGAGAAACAGCAGGGGAAAAAGTACATCAGTAGGATTTTACATGTTAGGAAGGAGTGATGTGCTGGAATGAAGAAGTGGATTCCAGTCTCAGGTTCACTGTAATTAGTAGCCACTGCCTTATGCAACTTTGAGGAACTCTTCTGTCTTCATCCATAAAAGGTAGGGGGACAAGTAGAGTGTGTTTAGAGCCCTCTTCACCCCTTTATTCCTTCATTATCCAAATGAAGCATGCTTCTCCTTGCATTCATTTCTCAATTTTGCTGGGAGCGGGTAACTTAGGAAGCTTTTACTTCATACATTGCTACTGTATGTTTTCTGGCTTTGAGATGGCTTAAAAATGTTAAATCTGGAGAAAAGCCAAATTTTAAGGCTTTAAGTAAATATATATAGGTTGTGTATATCATATATACATGAATATGTGCACACCGTGTCAGGTGGTAATAAGGGTCAGGAAAAAAAAAAGAGCTTGTTTTAGAGGATTAGAAAACGAGAGGATGGAAGGCAGCATTGCTTTTTGGGGTTTCTTTGGTTTTGAGTTTTTTTTAAGGAAGAAGAAAGGTACATCTTTCCAAATGGGTAAGATTTGAAGAGTGTGTTAAAAAATATAGGAGAGCTCTGAGCTATGGAGAAGACTTTTGCAGCAGAAGAAAAATATCTGCCAAGACCTTGAACGTAGAATCTGTTGTTTGTGGTATGACCGCCCCATTTTACTGTAAGATAAGAGATCACTGAGAGGTTTCAGGCAGAGAAATTATATGACACTGAGTTACATTTTAAGAGGCACTTTGGCTGTTGCTGGGTGGTGTTAAGTGCCCCGTTGGACTCTGTGATACTATTGTAAGGAAGAAACTTAAGAAAGTGAAAGAATTCAGTACAAATTTTTCTTTTTCTTTTTTCTTTATTTTCTTCCTCTGAATTTTATTTGGGATTCTTGAAGGAATGGAACATTGTAGAATGGTGCTAGGAGAACCTCACTTTACATTGTAATTAGGTTGCTATGGCAGCAAAACTCTCTAAATTAAGGACTTCACTCAAATTATCTGGCATAACTAAACTGGCCTGTCAGAACCTGAATCCGTTGTCTTTGCCCTGGCTTTTCCTTTAGTGATTGCTGGATTATTCTTGGAAGCCAGCTCTTATTACCAGCTATTAAAACAACCAATTCACAACCAGCAATCCTATAGCACCTTTCAGTGACTGCCCAGAGACTCTTAAAATGACAATGTTCTCAATCAACAGATGTTTATTTTGCCTTATTCACACCCCTGGCCAGGGTCCACACTTTGAAGAGATTCCTTCCAGGAACCAGGTAAAGGAATAAGAAGTGGGAAAGCTTAGTTACAGTAAGGACAGTTCATTAAGCCTCAAAAGGATTATGGACAAGGGATCTCAATAATTATTTTATGTGGTCAGAGCAAAGCAAAAAGAAAGGGGGGTAATTTTGGTTGAAAATGTTACTTATTTCAAGGAGACAGGAAATTACACTAACAGATTAAAGCACGTGGCCTTATGGGCAAGAGCATTTACTTGGTCCTCAGGTAAAAAGTCTATACATTCTGTAGCCAGTGAGGAAATGGACTCAGAAAAGAGCCACTTGCCCAACTTCCCAAACCCCATAAATGACACATCAAGGGTTCCAGACTAAGCATGACCGTGCATCCCGTTCTCCCTCCTGCAAGTGGAAAATGAAGCTTGAGGTAGACTCATTCTATCAAAAAACTTGCAAGTCAGCTTGACCCCAGTTCTGCCTCTACCCCATGTCATCAGCTTTCAGCCCCCTCACAGCCCCAGTGCTCAGACATAAGGACAGTTTTCTTTTGGATGTAAGAACAGTTTCTTTTTTTTTTTTCCATTTTTTATTTTGCAGGCAAAAGGGAATGCAAAGAGATAGATTCTTTGAAACATTTCAATTTGCAAAAAAAGTGTCTTATGCTAATTATACTTGATATTTAAAACAGATAAGGTAGATTTCCCCTCAAACCTTTAAAAAATGAGGGACCCCTGGGTGGCTCAGCGGTTTAGAGCCTGCCTTTGGCTCAGGACGTGATCCTGGAGTCCCGGGATCGAGTCCCTCATCGGGCTCCCTGCATGGGGCCTGCTTCTCTCCCTCTGCCTTTGTCTCTACCTGTCTCTCTTTCTCTGTGTCTCCCATGAATAAATAAATAAAATCTTTAAAAAAATAAAAAAAAACTTTCAAAAATGATAAAAGCTTTTTAGATAAGTGATTGTGTTACTTTTGAATGGGTTACATTTACATAGATGAAGGTTGCCACATCTATTTATTTTCACTTTCCTTTTTTTTAAGATTTTGTTTATTTATTCATAAGAGACACAGACAGAGGCAGAGACATAGGCAGAGGGAGAAGGAGGCTCCAAGCAGGGAGCCTGATGCGGGACTCGATCTCAGGACCCCGGGGTCACAACCTGAGCCCAAGGCAGATGCTCAACCACTGAGCCACCCAGGTGCCCCTGTTTTTTTCACTTTTCTATCTGGAAGGAAAGAACAAAGGCAGCCTCAGTGTGTGTGTGTGTGTGTGTGTGTGTGTGTGTGTGTTAGAGAGAGGGAGAGACAGAGAAGAATAAGACAGAAAAAACTCTGGTTTTTATTTTTCCTCTCAATGCTTTTACATTTCAGAAAGCAAATACTCAAAGTTTGTTGACTTTACTAAGTGAGAAGCTCTCCATCTCCATGCATTTATCTCTGGATCGCTTCATATAGTACAATTGCAAGTTTTTGTTGTTTCCCTTGTGGGCTTTTTTTTTGGTGGGGGGTGTTGTTTTGGGTTTTTTGGTTGTTTTTTTGTTTGCCTGTTTTTGTTTTTTGTTTTCTTTGGTGCTGCTGACATTTGGAGACTTTGGAAGAATTCTTTTAATACTTTTAAAGTTTATTTTATGTGTAATTGTTGCTTCCTCAAGGTCTTTTATTGTAAACATTTCCAATGTGTCTTTCTATAAAGGTGAGAAAAGCATAAATACAAGATTCTTTTCTAATACCTTTTCATTTTTAATATCACACAAGTTATAAAAGATTAGTTTTTAAATATTTTCACCTTGATGGTTTTATTTTTTTACATTTTTCTGTATTTGGAAATGGATCACAAAAGTACTTCATTACATGTGGAACGTCAAGAATGTCTAGAAACATCAGAAAATTGAACTTTTCCTTTTTGGGATGAAATCATCAATATTAGAGAAAGCTGGCTATCATTCAAAATTGAAACATACATCACTTTATAGTGTCATTTCAAAGATACTGCTATTTTATTTATTTATTTATTTTTTGATACTGCTATTTTTATAACAGATTCTTGAGAAGTTAGGACTTGATTTACTACATAAATTGAAAAGACATAATAGTAATTTAAAAAAATAATATGACTTGAAAATTACTAAAAGTTATTGGTATATTGGGCACATACATAAGTCTGATTTTCAAATGAAACCTTTCAATCTAAAAAAAATGCCTAATGGACATCAATATTAAAAAGGAAACAGGTATCTTTTTAAAGAGTACAACTTTAAAGTTGCCAACATTTTATATGTTGAATTCAGCTTTATTTTAACTCATGGGCTACATAAATTTCATCTTCTCTCATGAACTATACCAAACTACTAACAAATTCCTTTGTTTCCTCCTTACACATATAATGTCTATTCCAGTAGATAAAAAAATTATGTTTTAATGTTAAAAACATTAAGAGCATTAAAAAAAATTTTTAAAGACATTTAAAATCCACATCTAATTGAAGTGAGCAACGCCCACTCTTTATTACGTGAACAATTGCCAAGACTCTACTCCATTTGGCTAAAACACCTGGCTTTAAAGACTCATTTTGTTCTAGAGAGGAAGAAAAATATCTTTTGGAATTGTAACAAGATCCTATTATAGGAAGAAACATTTAGGTCAAGCTGACACAAATAACAAAATAAATGTTTTATAAAGAAAAACTGGTACTTACAAGTTAGAGCTTTGGAGGAACCCAGTTCTTTTTATAAAATGCTTTATGATAAAAATTTGCTAGCATGAGAGAGTTCCAATCAGAGTTCCATAATAAGAAAGCTACTAATAGATCACATTAACTCATATGTCCTCCTTTACTTCCTCTCTGGTCCTTTATAGATGAAAACACAGGGGAAAAAAGCTGTTCGTTTTTTGTTTTTGTTTTTGTTTTTTTTTTTGATACCATGATAAAAGTTCTGAGAGAAACTCGAGACAACAAATAACAGATGGGTTCTTTTCTGTTTCCTGCTTCATGGGTGCCACCCCTGCTACAGGAATGCTGCTAAATAAATACTGTACTGGAAAGTCAATTCAGACAGGCAAGCCCCAGCTATACTGTCAGATGTGTATATGGAGAAAAAGCTTCTCTTATAGATCGGTCAATAAGAAAAAGTTACTGGTTTTCACCAAAAAGTCTTTATAATGATCAATAATAGGAAATCAAAACCAAACAATAAGGAGAAAGTTCTAAATTTGGAGGCACAAGTTTCTTATGAAATATATTTGATGTCTACTAAAATGTATTTATAGTTCATAATCCATGGGAAACTCCCATTTTTTCCCATTCCTCTTTCCCTGTTTCTTGACACTCTTCTACCTGTTTGGTTTTATGTTTCTTTTTTAAAAAAGTTTATTTGACAATCAGTTATTAAGACTTACCTACTTTTCCACAATACTAAGTGAATTACACTTGTCCTAACGCACTAGCTCAAACATAACTGTGTTATCTCATGTTCAGCCCTACCACAGTGTTGCAATCAGAAGAAACAAGAAGCTAAAATTCCAGGAAGGGTTAAAAAAATAAAAAGAAAATAAAATAGGAGGAAGGTTTGAAAATAAATTTAAATCTTTCCTGAAGTCTTTCAAACAGCTAATGTTGTAGGACCAGACGGTCTAAAGATCGATTATTTTATTCAAGCTTCCCAATCCTGCCTCATGCTAGCTGTTTCCCTACCCCCTCCCCAAACCCTTCTCTTTCTAAAAACTTACTCTAGCCCATACTGGATCTCTTATATGCTTCTCTTGACTTCTTTTCTCATTATCCAAATCTTTTATTTTCTTCTGGGGACTAACCCTTTCTGTTTCAACATGAATACATTTAATTCTTTGGATTCCTTCCAATTTTTCTGCTTTTTTAGCATATTCTGAGAAGAACACAAACACTTGGGACCTGACTAGGTAAACCTAGAATATACCTTAGATGTTAAGGTGGGGGAGAAAAACTGAGAATATTTATGTTAATATTTGTGCATCCATCACATATGTAAATCATCAGTTTTTAAGAATCCTTTTCAAGCCATTGGAAGGTGAAAGTCAAATAAACAGTGTTGTACCAAAGGTAATTTGTTAGTTTTGGTAAATGAACCACGGTTATGGAAAATGTGAACTCTAGAGGAAGCTCGTTGAAAGGTGTACAGGAATCTCTGTATTATCTTTACAACTGTTTTGTATCTAAAATAATGTCAAAATAGGAAGTTTAAATACGGTAACATTTTCCATAACCATGATTCATGTGAAAGATCCTTAATATACTAGTGTACAGTGTGAGTGTCCAAGAAGGGAATCTAACACATATTGACCAGAAGTATTTTGGCATGACATTTTTTTTTCCTCCAAGAATATCATGGAACTAGAGATCCCCAGAACATCCTTCAGGAAATGCTGTCCTAAGATTCTATGACACAAATATCTGCATTTCCTCATTTGTGAACTCCAGATGCCTATATTCAATTGTCCAATGGAAATGGCCATTTGTATGAAAAGAGCCTAGCCTGCTGCCCGACATGTGGCATAGTCTTCTTTTTTAATCCAGATCCAGTCTCCACCATGACCTTTATGAGCTGTGCTAACTAGGCCCCTTGCCCTCCAGATTCAGGTTATTTTTGGCTTATAAGAGGAACATCAAGAGGAAATAGAGCAGGAAAAAGGGAGTTATTTTCCAATTCCCTACCAGGTTCATTGAGGATATTACGCACACCATTTTACAGAGTTTTGATGATATATATTCCTGAGGAAGGACATACCTTTGACCAGACATCTTTTAGAGTTAAAAGACTTTTGGCTTTGTAAACCATTCCATTTCCCCACCCCCTCAGGTCTAGGACCAATAAAAGCTCCCTGTTTTTGCTATCCCTGGGATGCTTCACCGTAACTCTGCACAAACCTTTATAAATACTACATTCATTCAACAGTCTTAATTACCCATTTTCATGTGCCAGGGACCCTGAAACACTCAGCAAGCCCCAAACTAAGCTCATTATCATCTCCCCAAACCTTTTCTTATTCTTAATGCCATCCATTTACTTAGGTCAGATAAGATTTTAGCAATTACACTCAGCCCTAACACTTAATAGCCAACCTAAGAAAATGGAAACAGACTAAACCTGGATACGAGACACCTTGGATATGAACTTCCAATTCCAATTCCAGCTAACCCTTAACAACACAGGTTTGAACTGCATGGGTCCATTTACATGTGTATTTTTTAAAAAAATAAATCCAGTATAGTACTATAAATGTATTTTCTTTCATGATTTTCTTATTAATATATTTCTTTCCTCTAGTTTACTTTAGGAATACAGAATATAATACATATAAAATATGCCTTATCAACTATTTATGTATTGATAAGGCTTCTAGTCAACGGTAGGCTATTGATAGTTAAGTTTTCACAAAGTCAAGTTACATATGGATTTTTGACTACAAGAGGGAAGACAATCAGTTCCCCTGACCTCCACATTGTTTGAAGGTCAACTGTTTATCACTATTATAGATATATTCTCTTAGATAATTTACTTGATTTCTCTAAATTCTAAAATGATGTGAAATCATATTCACTGCCTAAAGTTGTTTTGAGGAAAAGTAGGATTGTTTAAAAAAAAAAGTAGCGTACTTATTCCCCATGAGAAGTAGCCTCCTATAATTATCTCATCTCCAGACCCTCAATTTTCACCCCTCAGCCATTCATACTTTCTATAGCTGATACAATAATCTAGAATGCAAATCTGATCATACTTTTCCTTTGCTCAATTGCTTTAGTAAGCTCATGCAGTCCATGAGGAGGTGTAAAATCTTTAGCTGTGTGTGCAAAACTCTTCAGGATATGACCCAAGCCCTGTATTAAGAAATTATCTAGAGTTTCACGTATAGTGACTAATGTAATTAGTGCAGTTACCTTATTATCTTCTATAGAGAACAATGAAAGAAGTACCATAAAATTTAATGATTAATTATATACACAGAGAACTTTCATGATTAAAAAATGATAATAATAATAGCAATTAATAATTGAGTACATAACTATTCTAGAAAATTTAAGTTGGACTCCCTCTAGAGCTGTTTGCTCCTCCCCACTCACCCCACTTAGGCTTTCCCTCTCTCTCAAATAAATAAATAAATAAATAAATAAATTCTTCAATAAAAAAAAGGAAAATGTGCTAAGTCATATATATGATTTCATTCAATTGTGTTAGCAACTTTCTAAGTTAAATAAGTAGTGAAAGTAGTTTGGTTTATATATTTTACCAAAATTTATAACTAAAGGTCAATTCCATTAAAATTGCTGAAAGATATAAGTTTATTTCACCACAAAATAAAGAAAAATATTATATTGGCCTAAAGTTCAATAAAATTTATTGTGTCATAGAGTTAATGGAATAAGAACTGGGCCAAATTTCTATTTTATTATTTTATGCTCTTTGCTTCTCAGGATATATCTCACTGAAGAGAAAGGTGATAAAGTTCTTGGCTTAATAGAATTGTAAATAAAACATTACTAGCTCCTGTAGAACATTGTCCTCGGATGCATCCTATGGTAAGAAATAATCTTATAATAAGTTTCTTATAATGCTCCTTTCTCCTCTACACAAATCCTACCAACTCACTCTTTATGGTCCAGTGCAAGTCTTGTGATTTCATTGCATAGCCTTGCCTTACTCATATCTCATCTTTCTCCTAACTTTTACAGCCTTTATGATCTGAACAGCTCACTTTTGTATGTCAGTAAATAATGCTTCATAGTGTTATTCACTGCTTAAGGGCATGCCTGGTTGCCCCAACAAATAGACATCTCTCCCCGACCACAACCATACTGTACATATCTATGGCAGCTCTTTTTTTTTCTTAAAAGATTTTAGTTATTTATTTGAGAGAGCAAGAGAGGGAGAGAGAACAAACAGGGAGAAGAAGAAGCAGACTCTCTGCTGAGTGAGAAGCCTGAGGTGGGTCTCAATCCCAGGACTCTGAGATCATGACCGGGGCTAAAGTCAGATGCTTAATTGACTGAGCCACCCAGGCACCCCCAATAGTGGCTATTTAATCACTATGCAAAACTATGCAGTCTTCCTTTTGCTCTCAAGGCAGTTTATTACCACCCACCAGCCTAAAAATAGTAAGCTTGAAATCTCTGTGTAGAAGCGGAAAGGGACTTAAGAGACCATTCAAGTTCTGGTCCCACACTACACAGGTAAAGAAATGGAGACCCTAAAATGTCAGTTGGTTTGTCAAAGATCATACAACTGATTAGGGTCGAAGCTGAGATTAGAAGCTGAGCCCTTGGTCTTCTCTCTAGAGTTCTTTTGCCCACCTAAGAGTGATGCTTTTATGGTATTATTTACAATTACCATACCAAGTATCAGTCATTTATTTATTCAAGGTATACAGTATTTATTCACCTTATATTTGGCTTTATTTATGCCAATTATATGTTTATAATGGAATATTAAAAGTAATTTTAAGGAGGGGCACCTGGGTGGTTTGGTTGGTTAAGCATCTGACTCTTGGTTTGGCCTATGTCATGATCCCAGGGCCCTGGGATGGGGCCCCCATCAGGCTCTGCATTCAGTGGGGAGTCTGCTAGAGATTCTCCTTCCTTTTCCATCTGCCTCTGCCTCTCTCCCCACTTATGCTCACCCTCTCTTTCAAATAACAAAATAAAAATCTTTAAAAAATGAGTACTTTAAGGAGAAGATGCATACTTAATAAGGGATCACTTAACTTCTTTCTTCCACATACTTGCCATAGGAAAGTTGTAGCAATTTTTACACTTAATGTCCAGTAATTACACATGGGTGGAAGTCTTCTATTCTTCAGAGCACAATAACAACAAAATACATGATGTTTTGATGTCCATGTTGAGTAGAGGGAAAGAAAAAAATCCTTTCTCATTGTTGATTAAAAATAATGAAAATTAAAAAAATGAAAATAAGGGGATCATATCTGGTAACTGTGCTTAATACTAAGCAGGTGTTTTTGGTGATGGGGTGAGAATGGACAATGTTGCCCGTAGTGATTTGTTGGATCACTGAGGATTTTGTCTTGGAGCAGTGAGGGGCTAATCCCTTCCGAGAAATACAGTTCTTATAAACAAGAGATGATAAAGTGGCTCTCATACTAAAGGTAAGAATAACCCGTCATGTTAAAATAACAGTTGCCACTTCATTCAGGGGAAAAAGTCAATAGATCGGTTCCATAATGAAAAAAGTGGTTAACTATATGACTCTTTGAACTTATAGACTTTTTAGCCCAATGGAGCTCCCAGTAGACATGGGAATTCTCTCACAAAATGCAATACTTTTTTTTTGAAAGAATGTGATAATTAATATTATATTTGAGTTAGTCCCTTTTAAGTGATGTCTATAATTAAATGCAAATTGACAATGGCCAAGATGATTATATGAGGTGGTTGTTATAGGAGATCTGTTTAATGCTATTGTAGCCAATTTTCCACGGCCAAACATGTTCTAAAAAATACAGTGAGAGTCAAAGGAAACAACTGATTTAATACACAATTAGCCTTCATATCCAAATATTTAAAGCAATAAAAACTTCATTATGATGTGCAAAGCATTTGATGTGGGAAGAGGAGTGAAACTGAACAAAGGCAAGATACAACTTCAAGGCATGAGACAAATAGCCTGAGATAAGAAGCACACCAACATTTCCAAGAAGGAGTTGAGTGCCATGGGAAACTTATTTTCTTTGTTTTAAGTGCCATGAAAGCATAAAGGAAGCTTTTAAGGGCCTCACAGACATGAAAGCAGTTGTAACAGAGCAGACTCGTAACAAGGTCCATGATTTTTAAAAATCTACTGATCAAATTGTAAATTGTTTCCAATGTCCTGTGAACAAATTTAATAATCCAGTCTATACCTAAAGACAAAAAATGCAGACTATGTTTAAGCTCCTACATTTTGACCTGTTATATCTGTATTCCTCAAATCAAAAAGCACACTTCAGTGCCACATGTAAGTTCCTTTTTTCATAATGCCATTTTCTTGCAACTTGGTCCTAAGGAAGTTCCAGACTAAAATAGTGCATCAAGGGCTGTGCATAATCAGCCTCACTAAAAACAGCTTGATTAATACTAAATATGTCCTAGTTCCTAATCAATTATGTTAATGAAGTCGCAGGCAGCACATCTGCAAGCCCTGACAAAGCCCATGATCTCAGCACCGCCTGATAACGTGGACTCCTTGGAAAGCTGCTCGGTTCCAGTGTCCTCAGCGTAAAAATGACTTCTCTGGGAATTAAAGGGAGGTACTAGCAAAAGCCTTGTAATCCCGCAACACCGTTGTTACTCACTTAAGCACAGTATTGGCTTCCACAATGAAATGTCAAGTTACATCACTCTTTAAAGAGAACAATGGAAACCTAAGTGTCCCGCTTTGCAAATGACACATCCTTTTCCAAGTGACAGACTGACAGGCAAAACATTTGCTACTTCGTGTTTTATGAACCTCTAGTAGGAGATAAACTGGAGTCAAGCACTTGAATAATCAATCAAAATCTGCCTCAAATTGGGGAATTGGAGTTCCTTGATTTATGTCTATCTTGCAACAACAACAACGGAATTAGAATCCAATGAAACTTAAGGTGACACTATTATTTATGGGCTCTCCCTTGTCCTGTGAACATTGGGGCAGTGAGAGTCACTTGTCAGTTTGGTGTCAAATTATCTCCAGGCATATAAGCTTTTATGGTTCAAATGCTAAATGAAATGTGAGTCTGGTGTCTCTCTCTCTCTCTCTCTCTCTCTCTCTCAACTGTGTTCTATAAAGTTTTTCCAAATAATCTGCTTACTAGCTAGGTAAATGCTACATAATAGTTGCTGGTGATGAGATTACTGTTTCTGTTTTATTACTTTCAGGATGATTTAGTTATATTCGAGTCCAGCTAAGACATCTAAAAAATATTTAACTCCCATCAATATCAAGCATATACAAAAACTGATGCAAGTTGGGAATTTATGCTGGTGAAAAACTATGTATGTTGGATAGGCAAAACACAGATCATTGAGTATTCAAAAGAAGAAATATTTAAACAACTCTAATTGTATGAGATGACATTTAAACTGCTTTATTAGTAACAAGGTTTAGAGGTCACCCAGGACTATGGACTGAATTGTGTCTCCTCCAAATCCATATGTTGAAACTCTAACCCCCATATGATTGTATTGGAGACCAGGCCTTTAAAAAGTGATTAAGCTTGGGACTCCTGGGTGTTTCATGGTTGAGCATCTTCCTTCGGCTCATGGCATGATCCTGGGATCCTGGGATCGAGTCCTGCAGCAGCCTCCCATGGGGAGCCTGCTTCTCCTTCTGTCTATGTCTCTGCCTCCTTCTCTGTGTCTCTTATGAATAAATAAATAAATAATCTTAAAAAAATAGAAAGTAATTAAGCTTAAATGAGGTCATAAGAGCAGAACCCCAATCCCACAGAACTGTGTCATTCCAAGAAGGAGAGCCACCTGTGCTCTCTCTTCACCATGTGAAGACAGCAAGAAGCAGATGTCTGCAAGCCAGGAAGTGGGCTCTTTCCAGAACCCAACCACCATGGTCCTCTGATCTTAGACTGTGAGAAAATACGTTTCTGTTTTGTAAGCCACCTGACTTGTGGTGCTTTGTCCTGGCAGCCCTTGCAGACCAAACATCAAGGGTTGATCAGGAATTTAAGAAATGATTATATCAAAAAAAAAAAAAAAAGAAATGATTATATCAAGAGGAAACTATCCTCACATAATCATCACACGGAAATGGTATCTGGAGTCAAGAGAGTGAATGAGGGAAGCAGATGCATGTAAGTTGATGGAGACAATGGGAAGCTCCCAGTATTCAAGATGACCACACTTAAAAATCAGTAAATTTTTAAAAAAATTGTGTGGGCCAAAAAAATGTGTCTGTAGCATTTTGGGAAGGGAGGCGAAAGTTTCAACCCTTGGACTAGCCTTGGCCTGTTCTCTAAATATTCAAGAAGCATATTATTGATTTGGAGTTTTGGAGCAAGATTTTACATATACCTGACATTAAATTGTGATCTCTAACGACCAAACGAATTCTTTTTTTTTTGATTGATATTGATACAGCATTGACTTATAGATATGGGATTTTTATTTAAAATTTGCAACTGCTAATTCATTCCATTTGGGTAGCTGGCCAAATCAAAATATTTTTACATATTATACAATATGTTATTATAATTTGCAAGTATAATGTAACCTTTCCCCCCATTCCCACTGGCATTTCTCTTGTTCTCTTTTAAGCCTTTCTAGAATGCTTAGGTAGTTGGCTTGAAAACTATTGTTCTTTCCCAGATAAATAGCAGTCAGAATTTCTCCATGAGTGGCATTTTAGTTGTTCTGAGGGACATTTGGCCAATTACAGATCATTCAGGTGACTAATACTAAAATAAAGGCATTTTAAGAAATATTCCGTTGCTCTCCACCCCCCTCTAAATCATGTAGGGATTTGCTACTGAGATGTAGTTTTGGATCAACAACATCAGCCATCTTTCGGAGGTTGGTGATATGCAGAATCCTAGGCCCCAGCCTTGACCTACCGAATCCAAATCCACATTTTCACAAGATCCCCAGGTGATCTGTGTGCACATTACACCTTGAGAAGCATTGCTAGGGTATTCTAGACTGAGGTCAGAGGATGATGTTTCTATTGCAGAACTGCATGAAATCTAAAGCACAAAACTTTATGTCTTTGTCTTCTAAAACTTGTTGATATCTCAGAAGACATGAAGATAGGATCCTCAAATGTTGATGTCTGCATAGTAATATACTAGAAAGATCCTTCGGCATAAACATAGAAATTTAGGGCTGGACTCCCAGACTTGCTATTTACTAACTTAGCATAAATAAAATTCTAAGCCTACATTTGTTAAGCCTTAATAATGTCTACATTACGGGGTTTTGAAATCTCAAATGTAAAATGCATGTAAGTATAGAAAACATAACATTAAAAATAATTGTGGGTTTAAGAGAGCTTAGCTATAGGTGTGATTTGGTCAGGATCTGGCCAGAAAGTGCATAGAACATGCTAATGTCAAAACATGACCTATGGAAAGCATCACCTGACCAGCTACCCAAATTCTTCCCTGACCATTGACTATATGAAACATAAATTATCGCTAAAAGGATCACTGGATCTGTGGTCAGTTGGATAATGCATCTCTCACCAAGGCATTCAGATTTAATTAATTGAATTAAAATAAAATGGAGAAAAGGCTATTTGAAACAGGCTACCAAGTTCACATGTTTGCTGTAAAGTAATTGGTTAGATCTGTAAGGGTTTTTGAACATGGACATAAAACCAAAGTTCTCAAAATTTAATGTGTTCAAGACTCACCTGAGGAGCTTGTTAAATAGAGATTTGTCTTTCCTCTCTAAATTGCCAGAGAATCTGATTCACTTGATCTAAGATATGGCAGGAATATGAATTTTTAACAAGCTTCACAGTTGATGTTGGTGCTAGTGATCTGCAAACTATTCTTTGTGAAAAGTTGTGTTAAGTCAATAAAATGCAATAGAAAGAGAACTTCCTAAGTTCATCAATATCAATCACAATAATAAAAACTACAATCATTATTGTCTTTACAATACCTCACCATGATAAGTAATATGAGTATCTGTGTTTTACCAATAAAGAGACTGAAACCTTAGTTATTCCATTTAAGTGCATCCAGGTAGAAAAAGAACCAGCATTTGGATCCAGACCTGTGTGACTCAAGAGCACAAGCTATATATAAAGCACTATACTATTTTCAAAGACACCGGGTTCCCACCATCTCTCTACATAAAAGAAATGATCAATAATGCCTGGGTCCCCTTTGTAGAAGGGGTTTGGAGGATACATGAAATGAACTGAACTTCTCAGACATTTCCTCATTATTGGAGATTTCATTTGGGAAAGGAGTTTGAGGGATAGAAGATCCGTAAGGTGTAGAGGAGAGGACAGGTTACATGGATGTATAATTCTAAATAACAGCCATATAACATTTTCTTGAATTCCATATACCAATTTAGAATGGCCTGCTCAGTAATCTTACCTGGATATTCCATGGGAACCTGTCATATTCCAGTCTGTCTTGAACCCATCAACTTTCTGCTTCTCCTCCCCAGGCCTATTTTATTTCAGTGGTTTCCTGTCTTAGTTAATTGCATCTCTATCTACCTGGATATCTAATTCAGAAATTTGGAGTCATTCTTATCACTTGTTGCATTTCAGTATCTATATTAATCAGATACTTTGACCAGTTGATGGCCTTTCCATATGCTTTTCTGATCTATCCGCCTTTTTCCATCCATAACAGTAGTGTTTAGTTCCAGCTTTATAACTTGGTTGGACTATTTTCTCAAGTGTCTGTAACCAATCTCATGACACCTCTCCAGCCCAGTGGGATGGCAATCATATTGGGCAGTCAAATTGATCTTTTAAAATGAACATGTCTGTCCCATCCATGAGGAATTCCTTGTCTTCTATAGGAAAAAAAATTAAATCTCTTAGCTTAGGAGGAAATATTTGTGCTTGTATATGTACAAAATCTCTCTGGAAGGGAAAAAAACAAAACAAAAAAACATTGGTTGCCTATAAGGAGAACTGGGTAGTTGATGCATCGGGCTGGGAGGAGACTTTCCACCCTATATCATTTTTGTAACTTTTAAACTTAGAACCATGTAAATGTGTCAAAAATTTTAAAAGGAAATAAAAATTCCTTAGCTGGGTGAAATAGCACAATGTCAGAAATTTGCAGAAGAAATAAAACCACAATGAGAAAAAAAGGAAGAAAGAAAGGAAAGAAGAGAAAGTTTGGATAGGCAAGAAAAGAAAAAATTTGGTAAATGTATCTGAAGGCTGAGTATATTGCAGATTATTTTTTTTTTTACTATTCAATGTTCTATAATAATAATTTAAAGATAAAAATAAATCCCCAACAGCCCAGGGTGGCTCAGGGGTTTAACGCCACCCTTGGCCCAGGGCTTGATCCTGGAGACCCGGTATTGAGTCCCACGTCGGGCTCCCTGCATGGAGCCTGCTTCTCCCTCTGCCTGTGTCTCTGTCTCTCTCGCTGTCTCTACTCTCTGTGTCTCTCATGAATAAATAAAATCTTTAAAAAATAATTTAAAAAAATCAATCCCAAGCTTAGCCTACAAGGCATGTCATGACCTATACTTTGCATGCCTTTCTATGAGCTGTCCCAGCCCCTCTCCATGCTGTCTTACTTATGTTTCTCTGGACTAAATCCCTTTCTTTCTCATACCCATGGCTTTGCATATGCCAGTTCTTTTATTGGTAATGTTCTTGCCTTCCTTGCTTATTCCTCCCTATTCTTGGGACTTTAGCTCCTCAGCCACCTCTGCAGAGAAGCCTTTCCTAGAGTCCTCTTCACTTCTTCCACCAAGAGCTATGCCCTCCCTTCTCTAAGCTCCCATGGTACTCAGCACTGACTTATTTTTTGGTTCTTACCACATTGTGGTAATTGGCACAACCCTTAGAAGCCAGCAAACAGGGCACCTCCTATAGGCTCTGTACTTTACAAGGCTCTATGGGCCCTCCTCTTGCTACATCTTGTCCTAGATCTAGGAGTTTGTGGTAACAGCAAGGTGTGACTACCTGGAAGTTTTTCTCTCTTATACTCCAGATCCTAAGACCTCGAATTTTTTCCCCCAGGCATTTCTTTCTCTGCTATCAGTGCTATAGTTACCAATATAAAGCCTCAAGGGGAAATTTTTGGTTTTCCAAAAAGCAGCAAGTAGTAATTTCAGGAAAAGTAAACTGCAGCTTAGATATACTAAAGCTATTTGAGAAAATACAGATTTTGTTGTTTCTGCTGTTACTGTTTTATTTCTCTTCCTTCTATTTTATCTACAACAGAGAAGACTTTAGGAAAAATAAAATACTTGCCTTCAAGAGTAGGTGATGCCGGAGTGGGTCTGGAAGCTTGTACTGTTGGTAATGGAGGTGGTAAGGCTGGGCTTTGTCCTGTGCACACAATGTAGGAGTAGGTATTGACAAAAAAAGGATTAACAAATTTAATATCCATGACTAAAATAGCTAGATCTCTCCCCAACATGCATAATTCATAATCCAAAGTATAAATTCATATTATTATGCAATAAGAAAAGTGTTATTAGGTGAGATCTTTAAGTGGATACATACACAGGTTCCGTTATCTTCAGAGCCATTTCTGAATATATTACTTTTCCTAGATGTATATACAATGTTAAATATATCTATTGGACTTCATTAATGGAAAATCTACATGCAATCAAATAAAGCAATTTATTTTCAATATGCACTTTAAATTATGGAAACTAAAATCACAGAAGCTAAGAGGACTCCTAATATAGAGAAAAATCACCATTTTTTTTTCATTTAACTAAAAATTCTCAAATGATATAATAGGGCAATAAAAGAAGGTTAAAATTCATGGGCCTTTTGATATTGAACAGGTACATTTTCTTCTGCCAAAATAAATGACCTGCAGTTAAGTAAATAATGGGCCAGAGGGAAAATATATTCAGTTTTATAGAGTCTTGAAAGGCTCCCTCAAGTCTCTGGGCTTATTATGAACTGTATAAAAACCCACAATCGTTTCTGAGTGCTTCCTTATCCCAAGTGATTTCTTTAATTAACCCAAACCATCCAGGCCATGAACTGTAAACATTAACTAACATATGATCCCATATGAAATGCTTGCAAAATGTTTTATCATTAATTTTCATTCCACAAATTTCTGCTGTGTGTTTCTTTTAAATTCAGGAATTGATGTGGGCATATGCACCTTCTAAAATCTCACTGACAACTAGATATTATCAACTGTCAGCAGACCTGCCTGCTTACTGGAAGATTTCCTTTTTTAGAGTTTGTCAAAATTAGTTTGCTCTGGTGAATTGTGGATTAGCAAGCAGAGCAATTGAAGTGGCACACATACCACCCTCTGGGGTGGTGAGAAGGGAAGCATCCCAGACCCTCATGCCAAAGAGAAGTCTCCATTCATTATAGAATTTCCCTACAGTTGTTAAACTCACCCAGGTTCATTCTTGAGCATGTTTGAGTGTGCATAAAAGCACATTGTCTCATAACATACAGGCCAAATACCTCAAAAAGTATCAATCCGTATTCTTATCATTTTTTTTCCCTCCTGAGAGCAATATTCGATGGAAACATATTGCAACGTGCAAGTTCTTCTTTCAGTGTACACAGAAAAGATGAGGCTGGGAACTCTAAAAAAAGTTTGATCTCCTTTATTTTTCCCTAGCTAACATTTATATATTGTTTAATCTGTGCCTAGAGCAATCCCAATCAGTTTTTGAAATATTATGTTATTTAATCTTTGTAAGATCCTTAGGGTGTAGGTGTAATTTTCACTTTACAGTTTGAAAACTAAAGTGACTAGGTTTTCAGGCCATTCAGCAACTAAGAAATGGAGCTGAATTTCCATGTAGGCTCCAGATTTGGGGTGCTTAAAGCCTCTTTAAAACTTCCTAGGGCCAGAAAAGGGTCATCTTTTATAAGGGAATCCATGACTGCCGGTGGAACTAATGCATGAAGCTTCCACGCTGAACCCCACCTTCTTTGTAAGTCAAAGGCACATATACTTGTAAATATCCATTCCCAAGTCTTGCTTGAGAGCTATTCTTGAAAAACTATTTCTAAGGTTGGTTGACATTTTGTAGCTCTTAAATCCAGGAAGAATCTAGATTTAGGGAGGAGCCCATTAAATGATTAAAGTTTAAAATCCAAGTGGCCATGAATATAAATTAATTGTTTCCAAATACTGAGGCTTTCAAAAATATCTTCATAGAATGGTTCCTGTTCAATCTAAGCCACTTTCTCCTTGTCATATACTTTCATGAACAGTGGTGATGCAAAATCACAGTCCTTTATAGTCTCGATAAGCTTTTTAGAAATTTATTTCAAAATGAAATTCTTTCTAGGGAATTATTCATATTTTGCACTCGAAAATATTTTTAGCTTTTCTGGGAGGAACTATGAAGTCACTATTTTATTTTAAAAACATTTCAATGAGCACTTATTATGTGCCAAGACCAAAGACGTTAAACCCCAGCCCTGCCTTCAAGAAGTTCTCAAATACTGACTAAAACAGATTTAGATCAATATAATAGATTGCTATAATATTAGCGTGATGATGAGAAATTTATTTATACAGAGGGGATGTTGCAGAGAGATCCTTGGAGGAGGTTAACTGTAACCTGTGTTTAAAGATGTAAAATGAAAAAATAAATAAATAAAAATAAATATGTAAAATGAGTTTGCCAGATAAAGAAATGGGAATAAGGGATTCCACACAGAGAGAATCTGGTGAAAATAAGTCATGGAGGCCAAAATTTGGAGGACTCCTAAAGCAAACAAACTGGTGCAAAAAATATAATATCTAGTTTATATCAAATTCTCTAAGACGGTGACCAACTGTGTTATGCTTCCCACAGTGGCTGACTGCACCAGTGTGATGCAATGGAGACAGTGAGGAAGTAGGACCATAAGAAAAAGAGAAAGAAAATCCAGATGTCTTCCTGCCTCCATAGTGACAGTTGTAAGTCACCCTGGCAAGGGAATTATTAGCTCAAAGCAAATTTATATTGTGGTAGGGAGCACCCAAACAAATCAGATATGTCATCCTTGAGTATGACATGTGACTTAAAGAAAATTCTTCTTTTATGTCTAAATAATGTCAGAGAATATTCTTGAAATCATAGACCATTTTATATATGAATAGGTACATTATATAATCAATAATGCTTATGTAATGTTATACTAATAATAAAATTTTATAGTCAAGAGGGCTGCTGAGTATAAAGACTGTATGTTTAGGGTCAAGTGGTAAGAGCTTCACCTTCATCACTTACAATCTGGGAAAACTTGAAAATCTCATGAAGTATTCAAACCTCAGTTTAGGACTTATGAAATGAGGAGAGTTTTTAGGGCCGTTATGGGGATTCAGCAATGCAGCATCTAACACAATAAATACTCCAAATACTAATTTTTTCAATAATGAATTTACAATTTGTATCCCATCTAATTACACAAGAAGACTCGAAATAGATTTTGAAAGTACATGAACAAAGATATAACAACAGGTAAAATTAAACTTGACAGAAATAGCAGAACTCATTTACAGGGAAGAAGCTTATAATTTTATTAGGAATATATTCCTTTGCAATTCCTGAGGATTGTTACTTTCTGAAGGAACGATTTAGGTTGTTGAAATTTATGTTGGGACTCTAAAGGTGCCCTTCATTTTACAAGCTATTACCTGAAAATCCCTCTGACATTCAAACATAGTGAATTGGCTTTATTTTTTTTTTTTCCTTGAGTGATTTGGACTGGCTTATTTCCATAATACCTGAATGGCGTGTTTGTAAGCTGCCAATATTTTATTGTTCTGAGTTTTTTCTCCCACGAATCAATTTGATTGTTTTTGGTTTAGCCAAATTCCACTGGGAATAGTAGGCAGTGTGCATTCCTTCTAATGATCTAAGTTACCAATGTTTTCTTTACACTGCTGGAAATGATGCATGGAATTACTTGAAATCTCAAGTCAAGTAGGAGGCTATGGGCTGAATTCAGATAATATAAAGTAAAAAACAATTCACTATACTAAAATTTAATTCATCTGGTTTCTTTATCAAAAGAGATTCCATACAACATTTCTATACAACTAAAACCTACCCCCTACATCTTGAAACAAATGTTGAGGAGATGTTTTTCTCTAATGCCTGATAGAGATTTAATTCCTTAGGCTACTATTGCATTCTCCTGGAGGTACTGAGTATGTCCAGAAAATTATAAACTCCTTGAAAAACCTTTGTACTGCCAACAATGAGTAGTGATGGATTCTGGGATAGAGATGGTGTCATTCTAGCAAGTGACCATTGAGTTAAAATTCATTTACATTTGAAAAAAATCATTTACATAATGTGCACAATAATTACATATTCCTATCTCATTCTGTTCTTTCAGTTTCATAATAATCAGTAGTGAATCTATGACTAACAGTGAAGTGGGGAGATCTGAATTTAATCGAAAATGATGGTCAAGTTTGTTAAAGCAATAACATTAGTTGTATGCATTGCACAAGGTTCCTAGGCTGAATGTTTTCATAACATGTAGAATAATATTTTTAAAGTTTGGAATTGAACAAATAGGAAAATTATGTATAGTTTTATATCTTAGACTGAGTCATGTGATTGTGCTAGTGTCCTTTATTAAAAGTAGGGACATTTTGCTCTCCAGGTTTCCTTACTGAGTGTCTTTCACTTGCCATGCACTTTTGAGAGAGGAGTAGAAGGAGTTTGAGTATCAACAATTCCTCCCTTTCCCATCCCATCTATTAAACAAAAATTTTAGACCCCTCATATAATAATCCTAAATTTGTGAATTTGCCTCTGCAATGAGGACCTCACCAGTAAGGAACCATCTGAAGAAGTTCAGGACTTCATATGAGGTGGGTGGATCAAGGAGGTATTTACTCCAGTATAGGCATCTCTATACCTGCCACTTATGAACTGTTAAATTCTACACAGCTACTTTGCATCCCTTATACATGATCTCATGGAGAGGGTACTCAGGAAACAGGCAATTATTCCTTAATAGGTCTTAGTTGTTTCAAGGACTTAGAGAACAATATATCTCTGCCCTAGCTGGCTTGTTGTAAGTGTTCATGGGCATATTAGTGCAAATGAAATCACTGAGGGACCACAGTGAAGACAAAGACCTTTTTGTTATAGAGCTTATGTTAGAGATGGAGGGAGACAGGTGATCAACAAGCAAGACAGATCATTTTTGAGCTCAGGAAAGTAGGGACATCAAAACAGAGTGGTGAGGCAGACAATGCCTTGGGGAAAGAGATGGTGCTAAATTGGACAGAAAAGGAAGAGTAGGGCCACCATGAAGGAGGATTCCACTAACCTCTGAAGCTTTGTGCAAATTAGAAAAATGTGTCCATTCTGAGTGTGTGGAGTCCATGGTGGCAAGATTTGACTAGGAAAACCCACTTAGTGCAGAATTAAGACTCAGCTCTTTCCTAGGCAGTTGCTGCTCCAATGCAGGGCATGTTGTCTCAGGGTGGAGGAATCAGAGTAAGGAGTCTTTGTGTAAGTACACAAACTGCACAAATGCAAGACATAGGAAGTGGCTCTACCTCTAACGAGAACACACTAGAGCTCTGACTTGAATACAGCAGAGCAAACGTCAGAAAGATCTGTGACAAAAGGATTCTTGACATGGTAAAGCAATGCCAAAAGCCAAAGCTAGGGACCAGCCTGGCTTGTTTAAAGGTCATTGATGATGGAGAACAGAAATGAGCTCATATCAGAGTCTTCTAGGCTGTTCCAGCAAGTTTAGATCTGTCCTAAGGGCAGTGGTAAGCTTTTGTAGGGTTTGAGCATGGCATGTAGGTTATGACAGGCAGCAAGAGACCAGGTGGAGACAACTGAAATAACCCAGGTGAAGAAGTGATGTGGACTTACACTAGGTGGACTGAGGTTCATCATTCATGCAATAAATATTTATGGAATGCCTACTTTCGTAGGATATGGAGTTACAGCAGAGAACAATAGAGACAAAATCACCCATGCCATGGGGCCGAGATTCTAGTGGATGGAGACAAAAAGTAGCAACTAAGTAAGTAAAATGGAAATAAGCATCCTATGAAAAATCTATCAAGAAAGAGTAATAAGGAAAGCTATTCTGAGTAATGGTGGCATTTTTAAATATACGATCTATGAAAACCACAGAAGTTGTAGGTAAGTGGATGGAATCAGAGTACCTTTTGACATAAACACAATAGGACTATTCAATGAATTTAATGTAGAGAGTGAGGGAAAGAAATCCTTTGACCTGAGCTTCTGGGAACAAATGAGAACACTCAGATAAGGGCAAGGAATTTTCCATTTACCCAGCTAGGTGCCATTTATGGACTAACTGCTTAGTCATTGTTGTCACTTGGATTATATTGTTTTCAATTTTGCCAGAGGTCTTATGTAGAGGACACTGAAGTAGAAGCCATAATTCCTTTATTGGGTTATTCCAATAACATCTCATTGGCAAGTAATTTTCAAGTTTTTTTTATGATTTTAGAAAAGTTTTAAGCAAATGGATTATTTAATATAAATTGGCTACACGACCCTACTATAAGGGTTTTAAAACACCAAAAGCTTCAACTTCTTAGATCAAAGAACCTCCTCCAGGCCAAAATGTTTCTACTGGAAAGGTTTCTTTCCATCCTGATAAAAAGCTTCCCTAATATTTCCATGTGTTATATATTTGCATATTCACTTTGATGGAAAGCATGGAATAGTAGCCAAATGCATATTTCATACATTCTTTTGATTAAAAATGATAAAGGTAATATCAGTGTTTTTTCCTCTTCATCTCCAATTTATGAAGTAGAAAAATTTTCCATAGAACAGTCAACTAAAGAAAGGAAATAAGATTGATTTCAGATCATATGGTTCTTCTATTTATCCTTATACCTTGATTATGACATGATATCTGATGTTTGGGACCTAATAAAAATAGGGGCATAGAATCATGCTCATAGAGTGTTGAGGTGTAGGAGAGACCTTTGAAATCAACTATTCTAACACCCTGATTTTTCAGATTAAAAAAAAAATTGGTCCCTGGAAGGATAAATAGCTTAACAAAATCATGCATTGAGAGCAGATCCAATTTAAGATTAAGGTTTTTTTTTTTCCACTCCATTTTATTTTTCTATTTATTTAATATCTATTTGGAAGGCCAAGACAAATGCCAATTATTTTATCTATTGTCATTAATGATTCATAACCCTTGAAAGATCTGTAAGTATTTACTTCAGACTATAAAGAGTTTTATCGTTTTCTTCAGTGATTATGCTTTGTTTAACCTTAATTAGATGCTGAATTGACCTCCAGTGGCCCATCAAAAAGGCTCACTACTTAAATCAATCTTTTTGTTATCTGACCTCATTTCCACAATTCTAGATAGACTTTCAAGTAAGAGGCTTCAAAACTCTCAGTATTACCATTTCTTTGCTTTTCTTAGTTTCTTCTAGTTATCCGGACCATATGTATTTCAAAACCACAGCAAATTGTATTTGCACACAAAATCAACCGAGGGACAGACAGTAAAGATGGAAGAAAGAGACAAATAGGTAAAACGAACTACACATTTTTCTTTTCGTGCAAAGGTCAAAGCTGGGAGGGAAAGAGATTAATGAGGCAAGTTAGATGGACTGCAGTCTCAATTAAAAGAAATAAAAATAAAAACTCAGAAAGCACTCATGCACTTAGAATACAAATATCCTACTTGCTATCTAATCAAAAATCTCTAGAATTGCAAATTCTTAATGATGAAACTTCCTAGAACCTGGCTTATTCTAGTAATTCCTCAAAACTTGGCCATTTTATCATCTCCTTGATTCTCTTCCATACAATCCCCTTACAGCTGCATATGCTCCCAGAGCACCTAGGATGCACTTTATCTTCTATTCTTCAATGCATTCCTTCATTTACAAGTTTGGGCTTTCCTTCCTTCCTTTTTTTTTTTTTTTTTAAGTCTTCACTAGACTATGAGCAACTTAAGGACAGAGTTTGGAACAATATATACTTGGGTAGGAGAATGAATAATTAAAGAAGAAAATGAATGATTAACTGAATTAAGTGAATCAGTGAATGTTACTAAATGCTACTCTGTCAAACTGTTTCTAGAACATTTGCATATGAAAAGATAGAACTATAGTTTTTTTTTTTTAGTTCTTGATCATGTACAAAATACTTCCAACAAAATAATGAAATTTTATTGGTTTATTTATTCATTTTTTTTATTTATTCATTTTTTCATTTTAAAATCATTTATACTTCCAGACCAAAGCATTTTCTTTCTGTGAGAATCAGTACCTATTTTATGAATGGAACAACAATCTTCCCATGAAAGTGAAACATTTAATGTGTTTAACCATGGCTACTGGGAAAATAGTGAGCTAAAGCCCAAAGATAAGAAAATGTAGCTTCACTAAGTAGTTTAATCAAGTTATAGCACTTGCAATATATTCTGAGTATCTACAGGTCTCCTCAAGTGGACAGAAGACTATTTAGATTATTCACTGAGGTATTTTTCAGCCCAAACAATTCCACACCTATAGATTTAACTTGAATTAACTTGTTTTAGTGCCAAACATTGAAATCTAAAGACGTTGAACAACTTGTAAATTCACCTGAGTGACTTATAAGTAGGATTTATATATGCAGATTGTCAGTGCTGCTCTTTGCACAGTAGTATGTTGTCTTTGTGTTTTTCATTTATTTTAGAAATAGTATAAAGAGACACGGAATGAATAAATGTATAAAATTTAGAATAATCAGCACTAAACAATTTCAATTAATTACAGATAATCATTATATTGTTATATTATGCTTTAGAACTCTATAGTCAATGATATCATTTTATAATAATTTAAAAGACAGATATTAAATGCAGTGCTCTGTATTATAACAAAGTGATATTATTAATGGACATTTTAAACCTTGTTCTATTGGAAGATAACTTAAAATACAAATAATACATCTGTTATGTTAATTCAATATTCAACTTTATAATGAATTCAGATTAGGTCTCTGAGATGTTGTTTTCCAGTGTCAAAAATATCTAATATGCTTTACCAAAATGGAGATGCCTACTTTCTAAGGTGTTGAGTAGTCAGAGAAGCTGTAGTATAAAAATGGCTCATCTTATTAGAAATCAGCTTTTGCAGTATTATTTATAATAGCCAACATATGAAAACCACTCAACTATCCATCAGCAGATGAATGGATAAAGAAATGGAATCTATCTATCACCTATAGAAAAAGAGAGAAGGGAGCATTATTTAGCCATAAAAAGAAAATTTTGCCATTTGCAGCCTTAGGGATCGACCTTGAGGTTAATATGCTAAGTGGAATAAGCCAGTCAGAGAAAGACAAATATCATATGATCTCCCATGTGGAATTTAACATTATAGAATTCATAGATGCAAAGAACAAATTGGTGGTTGCCAGAGGTGGGGGGTGGGGGGGGAAGAGTGGGTGAAATGAGTGAAGATAGGCTAAAGGTACAAATTTCCAATTATAAGATAAGTCCTAGGAATGTAATGTACAGCAAGGTGACTATAGTATTGTTTGTAAATTGCTAAGAGATTAGATCTCAAGAGTTTTCATCATAAGAAAAAGAATTGTAACTATGTGAGATAATGGATGTTAACTTAATTGTTTCACAATATATACATATAGCAAATCATCATATTGTATACCTAAAACTAACATGATGTCAATTATCTCAGTAAAACTGAAAATAATTAAAGGAATCTAAATAGACTCTATGCTTTAGTTAATTTTTAAGAAAGAAATCGACTTTTTTCCCCTGGCAAATATTTAAAATGTTGTACTTATGTATGAATGTTAAGTACATAGTTGAGTAGAACTAAAAATGTATGTATAGTTTTCAAGATTTTGTCATTTATCTTTAACTCAAAATCAAAATTTTGAGTTAAAATCAAATTGAGTCAAAATCTCGAGTTTCACTTAAATCCCTCTTCATGCCCTTCCTCCCTCACACATTAACATACTAACAAATAATAGGCTATCATTCATTTAACTTAATTGACCATTGTTTTTGATGCAAAAGAATCAGTTCTAAAAAGGTTGTTGTTTACCAGCCAGGTAATTAACATAGCATATATCTAAATATGAGTACATTTAATGTGTTATAATCTCAAATCAAAAAATAATAGTTCAGGCTTTATAGTCAGTATTACTTTTCAGAGATCCAACACACTACACAGATTTACTCAAAGACGGAAAATCAAGCCACACCAAATCATTGATCACTGGGATTGTGAGTAACCAGGAAGGTGAGGAAATAAAAGAAAGGATGGCTCCCAAGACAAAATCATTATATTTACAGATTGTACTAAAATAATTTACAAGTAGAATAACAAATTCACTCCTTAAGAGATAGGAGGCTTGACATTTTTGTAAACTATCTAAACATGAAGAACAAATAATGGCTCCTTCTGTCTCCTATCTTTCTGGTTGTTTGACTTTAGATTTTACCAAAGGGGTTATTGACAGAGAGCAGCTGGCACAGTTGATTGCTAAATCAATTCCTAACCTGCTTGAATCTGTTGTTTCATTCTCAGTAACTTCAGGACCCACCAACAACCTTAGAGATAAATTTATTCTATGCTCTCCTCCATCTCAACCTGCTGCCACTCTAACCATTAAGAATAAAATAAGCTTAAAAATCTAATCATGTAGTTAGGTGATATTTTATGAGGCCTATGGCCAGTTTAGAATCCCAGGAAATTTAAAAGTAAACCATATCCAAGATTCCTTCAGGATTTTGGTGACAAGCCACTTGCTTGTCACCATTTGCTCTTAGGTATGAAATCCCGGTCCCCAGATTCCTTTCACTGACCAACCAACGAAGACATCTGAAAGTTACCAGCAGATTGCCTGCTTTCTTTGGCAGTTGTATTGACAACATTTAGGAGTGCGTGTCAAATTTGCATTGTATGAGAAACAAAGATTGTTTTTCTTAAATCATACCACTTACAAAACAGAATGAAGGGAAAAAAAAGAAAGAAAACCTAAGAGGTAGTGACCCCCTTTAAAAAAATATATTTTCTCTCTTCTGTTAGAGACAATATCCAGCCATCCAGACAAACTCCAAAACTTCTTCTTGGTTCAATTTCCTAATCTATGAGATGGAGTTCCTAGGTTCTGATAAGAACTTCATCAATGAGATGATCCATGTCCACAGTTGAGCACAGCACCCGGCCTGGCATTCCATTAGGACTTGGTAAGTGGTAAATCTTTCCATTGTCTTCATCAATGCTGTCATCATCACCTGAGATCATCCTCAAAAATCCTTAAAGGGTAAATAGCTGCAAAAAAGTATGTGTATGACTGAGCTTTCCTTCAGCTCCAGGAAAGTCACTTTAACTAAGATTCTCTGTGACTTTCCTTTCTCTTTACCCTAAAATGCAGAGACATACTTTTTTAAGCTATAGCATGGCATTTGAAAAAAAAAAAACAGTGCTGCTTCTCCTCTACACAAGGATCACGTCCATATAAAATAAAATCAATTTGGCACTTTTCAACCACCCTGTTTAGCTATTTCCACACCACATAGGACTTGGCAAAGGGAAAGGATGTTGCAACTGTCCTATCCTTTCTCTCCACTTGTGGGAAAATTTCTTTTCTTTTCCTTTTTTTTTTTTTTTGTTTAATTGTCTCTGACACATGCAAATATTCCATGTTCACAAGCAATTTGAAGAGATATGAAAAGCCTAAGGACGAATCATAGAGCCAATTAAAAAGAGACCTTCTGGTTTTGGAATTTATCTCAGGAGGAGACAAAGGATTTGTCATTTTGTTTTAGCAGAGAATTTTCTACCAGGTGCTTTAAAAAAGATGATAAAATTCCACACCTTTTCAACTACAGGCATATAACATAAGCTGAAATATTTCAATACTTGCACTTGATAGATAAAGGATAAATGGTAACATGTTAATAATTACTGTTTAATAGGCTTAACACCACAGTTAAATTCACAAATATGTTCTCCCTTGAATGACACATTTGGAAGCCATCCAACTTCTCTTCCTGTTTTAAATTGTTTATAATTGATACTATTTTGTCATTTAAAACAATACACACTGCTTATCCAGTGTCTGCCAGCAGGCTATTTATAATTATACAAGAAAAAAATATTCCTCCGGGAGAAAAATCATCATTAATACAATCCCATCATAAATATTAGAAAATGGAAACTGTTTACATCTTATGCAACTGTTTTATAAAAGAGTATTAAATCATCAGGTTGTTTTTTACAGGATGTTTCAATATGACAATATTGGTTCTTTTTCTCTATTTTCCCTCACTTTCTATATGAGATTCTAATTTATACAAACAAGTTTTAGCCACTAAATACACGCTCGTTACGTAAACACTATGGATGATTACTATAGAAAGTGATTTGTAGGTGACAGTTTTTCTTTCAGGAAAACTGCATGCCAACCACGAAGCAGAAATATTGAATAAAATAGAGTAGTGGGAATTTAAGAGATGTAATATAAACAATTAAGTGTGAATGACAAAAGATAGGCACTAAAGTATAATGGGGTCTAATTTGAAAGGATGTATAATGATGCAGATGACATGCATATGATATAACTTTGTTCAGTTTTTCCTCTGTATTGATTTCTCATTTGGTATTGTCAATTAATATAGAGTACACATACTTCATCTTATGATTATTCTGCTCCCCTTAGAGTGAAAAACTTGGCTACCTAAATAAAAATAAGTAATAAATTCGTTGTAAGCAATTAATAGCAACAATCACAATGAGGCTGAAGGTAAGCATTGAAAAAATACCAGGACCACACCTTTATGAAGCCTATCCTAAGCTCTATGGCCCTCCCCTCTTTAGACATTTCTTATGAGTGTAACCTGCAAATATGATTTAGAACTTCATTAGTATCTTTTCCCATTTTCCTCCCCTACCTGTTTTATACTGTTCATTGCTTTCCTTATAATAATCTGAGTAGCTTGTTGTCTCCTTCTGCTTTGCAACTCATGTTATGACCACTAGTATTGAGTATATACTATGGATTTAGTAACTCTTGGGAGACTGATTAATATAGAATGACTGAGCATATTAACTGGGATGTTGATGAGTATATAAATAGGCAAAATATATTCTCTTCAAACGTGGTATAATTATTACTACCATCTGGTAAGAATGGTACTATTTTGTCTTAAGCTAGACTATTTCAGAAAACCAAAATGTAAAATATGAAAATGTAAAGTACCGCTAGAAGAGCAGTCATAGTACTGACCAAAAAATGCTGAGCAAGCATTGAACATCAAAATGTTGAAATTGGTAACATTTATGTGAATATTTCAAAATTAGTCATTGTCTTCATCTTGCACAAACATCCTGGCACAGGGAAAAACGGCCATGGATGAGGAATCATCTATAAGTCTCTGAAAGCAGTCATATCAAACTGCTTAGTTCACAATTAGTTCTGTCAAAATAGCTATGGGACATACTTATTATTTCCATGTTTAAATTAAATCCTGCTTAAGAAAAGTGGTAAGAACTATATATTTACTTGAATGGTTAGAAAGAAAGTCACGGATTCTCTATTCTTTGTCTACAGGGCCGCCCAAATGAACCTTGGAATAGCAGGAGGGGAATATATTCACGTAATTACTGGAATGCTTTTTTAATCTGCACTCTTGCATATGAACTGACAGATAAGATTATTACAAGACATGACACATTAATAAATAACACCTAATTAGTTTGATAATTCTTTGATTAAGCCTTAATTTTCCTTGCTTTTCATGCAGCAATTCAAATGACTCCGTATTATTTGTTCCTTTTTCAGACTATTTTAGAACATGCTTTGAATAGTCTCAGTGGGTTACCTGAGGAGGAATTTATTTTTGTCTGACAACAAGTCCGTGCCATTAACAGTGACAAGGCTAGACCAAAACGATACTTGAATCAAAGTTTCCTCACTGCAGATACTCCTCTAAAATCTAGCACCACTTTCAAAAGGGTAGGAAGCATGTGAGAAGAATGACACAAGCCTTTGTTTTGTTCTTTTTAAATGGACACAGAGAAGTGAAGTCATCGAACTCGATATTATGAGGACATCAGTCTTTTTATTTACTAGCTTTCTCCCCAAACCTGCAGCCTCTTCATCACTACAAGGCTGCTTGAGAGAGAACAGCAGCGTTAGAGGAATCACAGCCACTCAGAAGTGCTCGGATCTACGTCTGTGTACATACCGGCTATTTATAGTGATGGGAATGTTTCGTGGATGGATTGTGACAAATATGAAAATCTTATACATTTACCTTGAACATTGCCCACCTTCAGATAATCAGAATCAACCCTCACGGGGATATGCCAAGTCCATGAACTATGCACACCTGTGATTAAGCATAGGATTTCTCCCCTTCACTTCACCACTTCGTTCTAATGCTTTATGCGGCCTACAGTTTACAGACACGTGTCGCAAACCAGTCTTTGTTAATTCTGAGCCTCTGTCTCTAGAGATACCACCAGTAACTCCCTTAAGAATCTTTATGCGGGGCCTATTTGCAATGCTCAGAAGCCTGTCATCTTCTTAAATAACAAGATTATTTCTAGGAATGAGTAAAGAGGGCTGCTCTGGGATGATCATCAATAATTTTTGTCATTGAGATAAATATTAGGCATCATGAATTTAATTCAATAAACGTACCATGGATTTGGCAAAACATAAGCCAGGAGGGATTTAAAGCAAATTTTTCTTAAAGGTATGTCCAAGGCAGAAAACAAAGACTTGCTAGGGAGAGAATGGTAATCATACACGATCATTAAATCAGAAAGACACAGGGAGGGGTGAGAGGAAAAGCACAATTTTGCTGTATTTGGACACAATCACCAGCCCCAACACCGCTACAGACATACATGATGCTTATGCTTGTCAGTCAAGCAGTCTTTCCAGTGTGTGTGTGTGTGTTCATGACTGAATCCACATGTCAACTCTAAAAAGTAATGTCTATGATCCCACTTTAAAGGATAAGTAAGCACCATGCATATTTGTTCACTGTTATATCCCTAGAATCTGGCATAGGACCTAGAATTTACCTAAAATACACTTCAATCAAACTCATTCTATGTATTTAATGCAAGATTTTTCATATGATCCTCAATATCACAGTGTGGATTATGTATTTTTGCCCACTTTATGTAGGGGGTAAGACCAAGGCTGGAAGACAGCAGATGGCTACAGTGGGCAAAATTAGTGTTACAGATGATTTGTTGCTGTGGATCCGAAAAAAACGTTTTCCTCTCCCTAACACAATTCTGCTGGTAACAACTCATCGATATGTGCTCAATGACCAAAGAAGAGCCCACACGCGGAGAGCCCGGGACCCGTAAGTGTGCTTTGACCCTTTGCAAATGTGTTTTGTCACAACCTTATCAGCCTCCTTTGACGGAGGAGGAAATGAAGGCTGAAAGAGATTGGTTAATTTGACTACGTCTTATTTCAAGCAAGTGGCAGGGCCTAGAATTGAAACCGTGCTTTCTGGCTGTGGAGTCTATGCCTAACCACCTGATTTCACCGCCTGAAATGTCTGTGTGTGGCTACCTCTGAAGATCAAAGCAAAGTTGTGCAAAACAACAAAACTCAGCCAGAGAAGGAAAGGAAATCATTGCTTCTTTCTAGATGATGGCTCAGTGGCTCAGTTCCAGCACTTTTTTTGTTTTTACTACACTATGTTTTTAATAAATAGTCACACATATTTCACCCTCCTCATTTATCTCTTAACTTCATTTGAGTTTCTACCACCTGTGTGAACTTTGATTGTCAAAACAGTTTGTAGCATTTTGAGTTGCAACACTAATTTCGTAAGTTACTTGCACCCAGTCCCCATGACCACCTATATGAACAATGGCCTAGTAAATTTGCCCTTTCTTCCTTTAAAGCCATGTTTTTGGTTTATCAGCTTTTGCAATATTTCATAAACTTTACTCCATTTTTCAATCCTTTAAATCCCTATCTGATCACACTCTCTGAAACACTGGTTTCACGTCATTGTTCTGCTTAAAATGTTTCAAAGACCCTCTTCCGCTCCAAGTTTCAGCTTGGCCTGATTGACCGAGCAGCTGTAATGTCACCACAAACTTATCCACTTCTTACTTTGCTGATGTTTTCTAGTCATAACTTAGCTTGCTGTCAATCTGATCCCCTCGTCGTTGTACAAGCACATCAATTTCACACGCACTGGCATGTCACGTCCCTGTTCATTTTCTCTTCCATTCATATACAAAGCAAGGCCTGTGTATTCCTTTAAGCTGCATCAAATACTAATAATCCATCCTTCAAGTCCTAGATGTCTTTATCTCCCCTGACATCAGGAACCACAGATGTCTCTCTGAAACTTGTAACAATTAATATCAGTATTATGCTCAATCTCTCTGCCAACTTTAACCTTTTCCTACCATTTATTAGTTCCTTTTTCTCTTTCAAATACTCATCCATTCCACTGGTTAAAGTTAGAGATCTTCCTTTAGCATTCTTACATCCCCTACTGTGCTTGGTTGGGGACTGCAGATCATGAAGAAGGTATTCAGTATCTGTATGCCGACTTCTTTAACTCACTCTTTTGGCAACCTCATTTCCACCATTGACCTCTCCCTGAAACTCCACATTTGGTTGTCTAACTGCAGATGACTTCAGAAGTTGTTATGAGAATTTAATGAGTAAAGTGTGTGAAAGTACCTGGTATGAGCCTTGGTATTTAGCAGGTGCTTGACAAACGATGTTTGGAGGGGAATCTCACACATATTCCCCTTTTGCAGCTGAATAGCAACTGTGGCTTTAAGAACAGAAAAGGTATCCAAATCTCCTATGTCTCCAGCCCTGCCCACTCCTGTGACTTTTGACCCACTCTCCTCCTTTAGCCCCTATTTGGGTTTTTTTTTTGTTGGTTGGTTGGTTGATTTGGTTTAGTTTTTCAGGCCAACAACCTCTGAAAAATCTTACTTTCCTCTCCTTTGGTATTTGTGATAATAAATCCCATGATTCTACTGCTGTGATATCTCTAAAATCATCTTAATCCTCTTTATTACATCTCCCAAGATCAATCTTAACTTCCTCTCCTTAGACATAGCTCAACTGGTCTTTCCAATTTCATTCCCTCCAAAGCTTCTTGCACAAATGTTTCCAATTCTGTTTCTCTTTCTAGGTTCCCTGAGTGTCAATCGGAGTGAGCCACTTGTAGTTGTGCATCTATACCTAAAAAAGCAGGAAGCTTTGGGCTTTAGAATTAGTCAGGCTGGGTTTGAATCCCCTGTCTGCATGGTGTTTGACTTGGACAAAACACTTAAATTCTCTCTACCTCAATTCTCTGTTCTATAAAACAAGGTTGATGATAACACTCTTCCCAAGTTTTATAAGGATTAAATAAGATTATTTTAAGAAACTAGCAGAGAATAAATACTCACCAGCTGGTAGTCACAAAAGAACATTTCAAGATAGTGTGATTCTGTGCCTTAAGTGTTATCCCTTCAGCCTTTATATCTTTATCCTTAAATTCATATAGACATAGTCTACCAATGTCTCAAGACGCATTTCCATTTTTCTTTTTCCATAGGATCTTCTCTGATTTTTCACACCAAAAGCATTATCTTTATTGCAGTAAATTTTCATAGTAAAAGAGAAAGGAAAAACATGTGGGGAGAGAACATGGGCATGTAGTTTCTCATTTCATCATTTTAAAAACCTTAAGAAATATATTTTAATAAAAAACTGAGACTGAAAAAAAATTAGCAGAAGAAAAGTATTTAAATCCTGGCTTGTGTGACCTTCACATTTATGTTCTCACTATTGATTTTCAGTGTGCCTATCAGAGTCTATTGAAGCTAATCTTAGTTTTTTTTTGTTTTTTTTTTAATCTTAGTTTTTGAGGTTTGGTTTGGTTTGGTTTTGAGCAATTATAACTACTTGTAGAGACTGACTTGTCTTATTTTTTCTTATAGGTTTTCCAAAGGGCAAAGAAAAATATTACTTATTTTTTTAAATAGAATAAAATTATAAATTAAATGTAGTTTTTTTATAAACAAAATTATAAAATCATTTAAAAATTCATTATAACTTGTAATTACCATGTAGCACCATTGGACAATTTTGGAAATCCAGGACACATGATGGAATCTATATTATACTGTTTTTCCCCCCATCTTGAACATTTCAATCTCATCAACTTAGGAATTATTTCATTATTACTCATCAATTATTCCTAACAATGCTAAAAATGACTAAAATAATAAGAAAAATAGAAAAATGATGCAGTTGCTTGGAAGGATGATGCAACTGCAAAATAAACCATCATTATCTCATCATTATTCAGCTTCCCTGCTGTGACTAAAGTAGTGCATCATCATTTGAGAAGGTATAAAAGAAGTCTGGAAACATTTGTATGGTCTACTTTTAGTTTCTTTGAACACAGTTTAGAATTTAGAAGTTCTATTTTTCATCTATAGCTGCAAAGAGAAGAAAATCAACCGAAGAAGGTATTTCAGTTACTAAAATCAGGAGATGAATGCAAAAAGAGAGATAACAGTATACTAAACTTTAATGATTAGGGTGAAATTGAAATTGATCATTCAAATGAAATCTCAGACCATGAATTTTCAGATAGCAATGAATTTTCTCAAAAATCAGCGAGTGAGGGGATCCCTAGTGGCTCAGCGGTTTAGCACCTGACTTCAGCCCAGGGCCTGATCCTGGACTCCCAGGATCGAGTCCCGCATCAGGCTCCCTGCATGGAGACTGCTTCTCCCTCTGCCTGTGTCTCTGCCTCTCTCTTTCTGTGTGTCTCATGAATAAATAAATAAAATCTTAAAAAAAATAGAATCAGTAAGTGAATAATTCATTTCAAAGGACAAAAAGGAAATATAGTATTCTCATTCAGTTAGTCCTTCAACCATGACCTTATCACTCAATATTTTGTGCAAGAATCTAGCCTGTCTCATTTTGTTAGAAGGGTATGTTACAGTACTTTTTCACCTTTTATAAAATCTGTGTGAGAAAATTTGTAGTTTTTAAGTGCACAAATGCTAAAGAAAGGTAAAAGCAGGTATCAGAATGAAATCAATAATGTATAAATTAAAAAATCATTGGATTTATAATTTTAAAGAATGTTTATAAAGCTAAAAAATGTCTCACAGTGATGGGATGGAGATGATATTGTCTTCTCAATGAAATTATGAACCTCAAAGATTTCAAAAATTTGCTGCATTTTTGAAATATAAATTCTAAAAGAACCAGAAATAATATTGTGCTAGAACCTATTAGAGATGTGTTTGAAATCTGGAATTAGTATCTATTAGATGCATATATGACATGTTTATGCATGATAAATAGATGTGAAGTTAGTTCATTTTGAAGATATTTCCAATTTGGAGTATATATACATTCAAAATCAGAAAACTGATTAAATAAACTTTTAGCTTTGCTGTATTTACATTTATATCACAATTTTCAATATCCCTTCATCCTTACTTCTATGAACCATTTTTAAAAATGATTCAAAATATTAAAAAACATTGAGAGGTCCAAGTGGTAAGTGGAGATAACTATTGTTCTTAGTATATTGAGATGATCATGTACACTTTCTAAACCTCTATTGCACTTATCAACTTATCCCTGGTTATAAAGTTATTTATGCTATGTCTTATCTCTTTTCTAGGCTATCAGCTAGCTAAGGGGATTCAACAAATATTCATTGAGTTAACATCAAAACTCCCAAAGCTTTTATTTTGTGAAGATAATTAGATGTTCGAACTACAGTAAGTATGTTTTTATGGAACAGTACTTTTTTTAGAGAAAAGTAAAGTAAGGCTGACTCTTACCTAGTCTTTTCCATTACAGCCAATTGAGCTCTGAAATACATTAGATTAAACCGTTAAATAACAGTGACTATAATGCAATTACATTTGACCTCTTCTCAGCAGGATCAAACCAAAAATGCAGTTAGGCACAACTAAAGTTCAAGAAAAGGATCTTAATAAAATAGGAGTACTAACTTATTCCTTGAGGCTCTTTCTAGCTTGGACTTAAAACCCATAGAATTGGAATACGAGCTGCCAAAGAATACCTTATTATAGTCAGAGAAGATTTTGATAGGTGAATACCTTCAATTTTAAGAGAGCAAATGACACAGAAAGTGGAATAAATTACCTTGACATAAATTCTTGGCCCAAGTAAAAGTCAGACAGCAGGTGGAATTTCAATGGTTGGGATAACTTCTAAGGGATAAACTTTAACTGGTATTGAACTTTAATCGTAATGGTTTTATGATTACAATTTTTTTTTCATACAGAGATGAAGAGCTGAAGAAAAGTATTAAAATGACTAAGCAAAAGTACAGGAGGCCTGGTTCCTGTGCTGGACATTTAAATTGATTTCCTTATCTATAGTAAATATGAAGAGGTCTGTGAGCCATGTGATTTTTTTTTTCCTTATTGAAATTTATCTCTTGCCTAACTCAGTTGACTTTGCCCAGCAATACATGCAATTCATTTGGCCCAGGGGAACTTGATGAAGAGGAAATGTGAAAATGCCTAGCAAGATCGCGATGGTTCTTTTAGAGTCTACGTAAATGAATGAAATTATGAGTATGGCTATCACTTAAGAAAAATGTGCTTAGCAGCAAAGTATTGAAAAGGAAATTGGAGTTACTGGAAGGTTGATAAAGATGAATAAATCTGAAATCATTTATCTTGACCTTCAGTACTATCAATTTCTAAAAGCAAAACAAACAAAACAAAAAGTATGAAACTCTGTAAATTGAGTCTTTATGTAGCTACTATATCTGCCTTGACTGGTTTCCTTAGTTGTCTCATAAGAAAATGACAACTAGACTATTTAATCCTAAAAAGTGTGAATCATCAGCCTCAGGAGAGCCACCTTAGGAAAACAGGGTGGGTCGTCCTCCCTTCCCTCCTCACTCTTTCCTTCTTCTTTTCCCTAAGGCAGTTTAGGGACTATTCAAAACATTTTCTATAACATTGACCATGTACACAATCAAGAGATCTAATGGCAGAGTTGTTAGATCATTTAAGAGCAGTAGAGAGAATATTTTTAGAGAGGGAAGCATTTCAGTATCTATAACACCCCTAAAATTATACATTGCACATATACATCTACTCCAGTTGCCCATAGGGCCAGCCTTAGTAGAATATACTCACTTTCTAGGTTTAAATAGAATTTTCTTGATTTTCCAATTTAATATAGAGTGAATCAGTACAGGTGAATTTTAATTAGATTCAACAAAATGATACGATCCATACATTTAATGTTGGCTTGTTAAGATGGTCCTCATAATTGAGGTGGGGATTGTTACTGACCGTAAGATAGTGCATATTCACTACGGAGATTCAAAAAGAGCAATTCAGTTCATTTTCAGGTATTTCTTAGCCAAAAAAATTGGTAAGACTATCGTTGTTAGAAGTATTTTATTTAATGGGATAAAAGGCAAACCTTGAGACTAATGTCATAGTGTCAGTACATTTCATTAATAAGGTTTTCCAAATCACAACTGTAATTTGGGCTACTTTTGAGGGTGTGGCAACATTATATAAGGGAAGTTCTTTATCCCAAAGGGAAAATCAAATTATAGTTTAAAAAATTCATTACCAATAATTAATAATGAACTCTAGCTAAACAATAACAGGTGTTCTACTAATTCCAAACAGAAACAGATGGAAGCACAAATGTTTTATAAATACTGGATACACGCAGAGCAATAAACTTGGCAGGAATTGTTTTATTCTCTAATTGTCAGTCAGAGTCAGAGTCTTATCACTTGCATTTTCTCTGAATTACTGTACCCAGATAAAATCTTGTTTCTCATTCCTTATTTTTCAAAACGCAGGCCATATTTAGTGCTCTCTGTACTGTGTCACCAACAAAAGTAATATAAATTTTCCTCCTGTGCACTTATGAAGGTTCATAGAATTTGTTACATGAAACAATAGGCATACCATATAGATATTTTTTCCCTTCTCCAACTTCTTCCTTTCCAGCCCCTGAAAGACTAAAATACAGAATTTCCCCCAAAATACTGATCTACATATTCCTGTATTTCTTAGACATTATAGCAATAAGCCTTCAAAATCATGAATGTAGGTAGATGAAATAAATTAGGAAGGCGGTTAGAAAGGTAATAACTGCTAGTATGAAATATAATCCCATAGCACTTGGTAATGATTTCCAGGAGTTAGAATATCAGATAGTGCTACAGATCTAAACTCATGCCTATTTAGAAAATGTTCACATGGGACATTAGAAGAGTTTTCCTGTATAGTTAATAACAGAATTCTCCTTAACTCAGGCAGAGATGGTTTCACTGTTCCTTCTGATCCTCATTTGTTGTTGAATTTTTGGAAAGAAATGATTAGCTTGTGACTGTTAAACTCTTAGCATCTCTCATTGACTTTGACAATGTATGGTTCCCTCTGTCCTGTGAGTTTCCTAGAAACTGCATTCTATGATCAATTAGTAGCTCTATGAATAATTTGGGGAGCACAATGAACACATTATTTTCCTCAAGCAATGGCATTTAAAAACTCGTGCTCATTAGTAATATAGATTCATGTTGCATTACAAGGAAATAGTTGATATTTTCGAAGCAAAATATGTGTAGAATATAACTTTTTAAAACCATCACAGTTAAATAAACTTGTCAGCAAATCTGTTACCTAAAATTGACTTAATGTTGTAGAGAGAGCGAGAGTCACTAATGTTGTTTCTTTCATGTGGGGTACTCACGCAGACAGGCTGTGCTAAATTGAACGATTTAAAGAATAAAGTTAGAATAATAGTATTTTATGTATCTATTTATATGCTTGGTCAACAAATTGGCAAGGTCATGACTCTGACCTCAATGTAAGGACACTGAAGACGAGGTGGGGTTCAATGATTTGCTTATGGTACAATGCTAGAAAAGGATGGGGTCTAGCATTACACCTGTATTTACGTCCAAAGCCCTGTTTTTTCACTATATTATTAAATTAGTTTCCTGCATGTTTCCATTTAATTTTACTATGCTTTTATACACGTATGTTAACAATCCTTTTTCCCAAATGAGTCATCATCCAACTGAGTCACCATACTTTTCAATGATTTCCCTTTCATTTCAGTTTCTAACTCATAAGAAAGTAAACAAAAAAAGAGTAAAAGGATTTAAAAACTGAAGAAGAGGAGGGAGTGGAAATTCACTTGAATAAATTATGAGAATTAACTCAATTTTCCTGAGAGCCAAAATTCTCATGATCTTCAAATTTTCTAGGAGCTAAATGTGTTATATACTTGTTTTAAATATGATGATGCCAATTTGCCAATACATGCATAAATGTAGTCATAAAGTTTGGAGAAATTTCCATGAAAATAGTTTAGAGGCAAAATATAATTTGCTTTAAACAAAGCAATTAAGCTTCAATTATTCTAATTTAAATTATCTCCTTCCTTAACAATACCATCTTCTTAGAATTGTTCTCCCAAATATAACATAGTTCTTATCAGTCTTTAAATCTGCAAAAGGCCAAGTATAAGCAATGGAGTCATTCATTCTTAGTTAAGATATTAGTAAAGAATCCCTTGTTACACTCTAGGCAACAATTAAAAAAGATAGGAGAGATGAGAGATAAATTGCTTTCAGTAAAAATACTTTCCCATTGTGTTAACTATTAACTCCCAGGTTGACTATTTCCATCAATAGTAGATCCCTGGAGTGGCTAATCTTGGTTCATGTGAGAAAAAAAAAAAAATTGAAACAAATTAAATATTTGAATTCTGATGGATTTAATATGAATATTTTTCACTACTGAAAAAAAAGGGATACTTTTATTGTCGGCGGCCTTATAAGTTTACTCGAAATAAAATAAGATGATTCACCTCTTTGCTCCAAGATATTATTAAAGATATTAGCATTTTTTGTAGATGAAGATATTAGCATATTTTTTTTTAGCTTTCAGCCAACTTCATTTGCAATAGGCCATGCGGTAAAATTAAAGGCCCTAATGCCAGTTATTACTTCTGCTTTTTTACTGGCTTTATTCTAGATCTACACATGCATTATGCAATTTTTTAAAATGAAAATACAGTTTAGTGCACACACACACACAAAAAACCAACTGTCTGAGAGACTAAGACTATTAGAACAGACAAGCACAAAAATTTTTTTGGAATACCTGGTCTTAAATCCCCATGGACAAACATGTCAATCATATATCGACAGAATGCATACTGATCTGATGGAGTGGAAAGAAAAAGAGCAATGAAAAAATGTCATCAAAACCATTTTTTTTTTCCTAAAGAGAAATGGCTTCACAAAACAAACAAAATAGCACAATTCTATTTCAGTTACTACAATATTTTCCGTGAAGGAATAATTTGCACTCATATGAACACACAGGGGAAAAAAGATGTAATAAATGTAAGATTCTATTTCTTCCATACATAAGAAATATCCTTAAAAAACTGCACAAACTACTTCAGGGTAATATCATACAGTTGTTGTTGTTGCTGGGTTGTTTGTTTGTTTAGATCAAAACGCTTTTCATCAAACTCATTACAGAAGTCATCATATTAGAGCACTTTTTCTTGTGATTCCTATATACACTTCCAATAATGAACCAGAAGTTTTGAAAGAGGAAATTATTTCCAACTTGGAGCACTTTACCAATTATTCATTGCAAGCCCTTCTGCTAAGTGTCTAAATGGAGCTGTAGAATATCTTCTTGAAAAGGCAAGCAGGAAGGCTAATTCCTTTGCAAGGCGTTAGGGGTTCTGCATGGAAATGCTCTCCAACTAGAAGAGTATGTGCAGGAGAACAGACTTCCAGCATCAAACGATGTCATTGCTAAGCTCATTAATTGAGTAGTCGCCATTGAAGATATCTTATGATCTTGACTAGCCTATGGTCTATGAAAAAAAGTTTTAAAGAAAAAGGATTTGAGCACTTTAGGCAAACTTAGTCAAATGATTTCAGTTTGTTTGTTTTTTCTTTATTTTCCCTCTAAATCAAAGCCATCGTGGTGAACTTTCAATTTTTGCAGAACATTACATTCTGCTGAGGTCTTTCCGACACAAATTTCAGTGGGTGAATTATTCCATAAGTTTTGCCAGGTCTTCTTTAAAACTTGCATATTATGAAGTTAATCTTGTTCAAGATGATTTACCTTCTAAATAGCCATTTCATGAATCTAACAAATCCAAAGGCAGCTCTAGGACCAAGAGTTTATTCAATTTACATAACATGACACACCCTTACGTGCTTGAAATTAAGTATATCAAACATGGGAAATAATAAAACTTATTACTGTATAATAAACACACATACAGTGATTTTTGTAAACCCTATTTCTTTAAAGTATTAACAGTATTTTTAGGGTAATCCATTTTATTATGAAATTCTGCCAGTCTTCGAACAAATAAATGTAGTTATTGCAGTAAATGTAAAAATATAATCCTTTTCATTAGTACCTAAATATGAGTAAGCCAAAACTCATAAAGTTTCAAGGATTTGCTTGTGTGTTGGTTCTTGAATTACAGCACATTTTCCCATAGGTGAGGTGGGAGTTGGTGGTTCTCAGTTCAAATCCAGGAATCTATTTGTTCCTGGATATACCCGTGGTAACAGCCAGGGTTTCTAAAACCACGACACACAAACCCTATGGCACAGGAGAGAATTAAGGTTAACATAGAAAATATTTTCTCTTTTCTGGACAGACATGTTTTGTCGAGCAAAATTCTGGAATAGGAGATTTGGCTCTAAGATACAGAAAAAGTGTATTTCCTTTACATGGCAAATTTGAGGTGGAGCAAGGGTAGACTTCCTGAAATGTTCAAGCTTCTCACTTTGTTTCAGTACCTTAAGTGACAATATTCTTTTTAGATTTGTCTTTCCTACAATTTAGAAGTAGTTCTCAAAGGGCAATTTAAATATCAAGCAGACAAGGCATGTGTTCTAATTCTAGGGTCTAAATCCTAGAATATGCATTTTTAACAAACTCCTCAGAAGACCTAACTAGACTACATACCAGAATCATCGATCTAAAAATCCATCAGTTTTTTTCTTTTCTTTCACAGTGGATTCCTAGTGACACAATCGCCTTCAGAATATGTGCATGTAAGAAGGTGAGAATGCAGGGACTATCTGGAATTTGAAGGGTTTGGGTAATCCCCCAAAATGAAATAATGCTCTCTGCATTGTGCAAGTGGCAAGTTGTGATGGCATATTTGAACACACAGCATATGGAATAGTATGTTGAATTAACTAAAGTCTTCATGCTTCAGAGTTTTTTTTTTTTTTTAACTGAATGCTGACAGTGAAATTAGCCTCTATGTTAAATTATTACCAAAGTAAAATGCTTGCATTTATTTCACCAATATTTTCTGGCTCCAAAAGTCATTCATTTAATTAATGTATCAATAATCCTCTGTGCTTCCAATTTAAGAAAGAAAATTTATTTTTTAAAAGATTGATTGATTTGAAAGAGAGAGAGAGAAAGAAAGAAAGAAAGGAAGCAGAACAGGGAAAGCTGCAGAAGGAGAGGGAGAAGCAGGCTTCCCATTAAGCAGGGAGACTGATGTGGGGCCACATCCCAGGACCCCAGAATCATGACCAGAGCCGAAGGCAGGTGCTTACCTGACTGAGCCACCCAGGTGCTCCCAAAATTCTTTATTAATTAAAAAAAGTTTAGTTTTTTAATCTAGAAAATTGAATTACAATACTTAGATTGTTTCTGTTTTGAGTGATACTGTGATGTTGCATTCTAATAGCGCCAATAGGAAAATGAGAGGATTTTTACAATATTTAAATTAAGAATTTTCAAATATTTTAAATGAGGATGCCTATTTCCATCTGTCCTGAGTGTTGACCTAAACAATGTGCAAGAATTCTAGGCAAGTATATGTCAGGCAGCCTCCAGTGTGTCTGCTTCACCTGTCTAAGGATAAAGCAAAACCAAGCCTTTCTGATTTGCTTCTTTAAATGCAACTCGAACATTAAACGGGGAAAATTTTCCTAAAGAACTGTTCTATTATGCTAACTTTCATAGTTTTGTGATAATAATTCATATATAATAATTCATATAATTTCATAGGTGGTCACCATTTGTTAAATTTTTTTCCCACCAAATGAACATCTCCTAGGAATAAACACATGCTAACAATTTCTCCCCTCCCCAAGGAGCAGTCCTGGATGTCATGTTCCTGCCATGTTCCCTGTGGAGTGGCAGCTGAGAGAAAATGCATTTTAGGTGCAGAATGTCAGCAGAAGGGAAATTCTAAAAAACCTCTTATGAGCATGAGGCATGTGTACTCTGGTGCTCTATGGGAGTTTCATATCAGCTATATTCTCTCCGCCTGCCACAAATATTCAGATAGTTGTTGAAAAGAAGAAGATGAAGAAGTAGGAAGAAGAGGAGGAGGAGGAGGGAGAGGAGGAGTAGGAAAGGGAGAAAGAGGCAGTGGAGGGGAAAGAAAAGAAAGAATGAGTATAGCAGTGGGGAGGTTTGGTTTTCTCCTTACCCATAGATTTGTCATAGGACATCAGAAAATCAGAGATCAATGCCTGAACATGCCAACCTTCTTACCCTACTTTAAATAGATTGGTCCATAAAAACTAGATTATGTGGTACGTAAGTGGATGTGTAAGTTTATGGTAGGCATGTACACACCTATGGGTCTGATTCCCAATGTTTTACATGAAAATATAATGTTTATAAATATGTAATATTGAGTAACTACATGTGAATATATTTTCATGTATACTATATAATTTAAAAATTGACAATACGTGTAAGTGCTAAATGTAAAAATCTGTTTCCAGGGAAAGACCTATAGGCCTTATTTATTTAGAAAGCTATTTGAAAAAGACTCAAATTCATCAAGACTAACTTAAGCTAAGCAAATAACTAATCCCTTGCCCAAAGGAGAATTTACTCAACTATTTTACTACATCATCAATACAAGAGTCTCAATTTCAAAGCCACCCCCCAAATAGATTATTTTTTTTTTCCCCAAATAGATTATTTAAGAAACACTGCATCTTCGTTTATCGTGTTTAGGTGAAACCATAATGTGATCAGGTTTTTTTTAATAAATAAATGTTCTTAAATCTTTGCTTAATTTAAAAAATATTTCTGTCTAACCAGCAATTAGAAGTAAGGTTTTGATTATTTACCTAATGATTTAATTGACGGTAGCTGTTTTATTAGGGAGACTTACTTTAGCAAATGCATTTACTTAGTTGATAAAATCACATTTGTGCTTTTGTTTCTTACTTTCAGTGATATTTGAATGTCCTTTTTATAGATAAATAGCTCTTTATGTACAAATGAAAACAGTAGATTGAAAATGAAAATGGTAATAGAATGATATCTTGCATAGTTCTGATTACTGATATGAATGAAATACAATATATGTGACCTAGAAAATAGACATTATTTTAAAATGTTCCAGTGATGTGTCTTTATCAATGAAATGTGCTCCCCCCACAAAAAACCCTAAAGATACTAAAAATGGATATCAAAAAGTTTATTCATGTTCCAGTTACTAGGTAAGTATTGTGATACCCCTGTATATAAGTGGTATGAATTTTTATATGCTGTATTTATGAACAAAAAATAAAAATATATTTGGTACTTTTCAGCTGGTTTCATGTGATTATTTTCGTCTTTAAAGAGCAATCTAAAATGCAAAGTATTTTAGGACCCTGATAATCATTTTAAATACATATATCAGTGAGTCAGAAGATTAGTTTTCCTGTTTTCTATCACAGTAAAATAGTCCATTTGAAATATTCCCTTTACTTACTATAGTTCTTTTTCTACTCAAAATATTTCAGAAATAACATACGGTTTTAAGAGAGGTCATAAGTAATAATCAATATTTTTAATTTTTTCGATGCAATATAATCATTTTTACAATTGAATAAAAGTTTTAGGGCTCCAAAGTTTTAATCCCACTCTTTTTCAGCAATCCACAGAGTTTTCAATTTAGGCGATGTTCCTTTATTTCAAAATTTTGTGATTGACAAAAAAGAGAGACAGACATTTTTTTCTTTTTTCCTTCCTTCCTTTTTGAAATATAGTCTCAAAAATATATAACCTCTGTCAAATCAAAATTTATAAATATGACTTGTGAATTCAAGGGAAAAAAAGTGATTCAAAGAAAAAATACAAGAGAGGATTGCAAAGACAAATACCACATGATCTCACTTACATGTGGAATCTAAAAAACAAAGTGTAGATTTCAAATTTCATGTCTTGTGTCTTCTGATGGTGAAAATTATCTTCAGTTTCACCGTCCAAATAGGTTACTCAGTAGTAAAGTTTTCAAAATTTTTAATGAAAATCTCATAGAAACCATCCCTCAGTTTTAGTCCTCAAATATAATTATTCAAGACTACCAGAGTAAAGGAAAGTTTTATTTTGTAACACCCTTAAGAAAGATTTGTAGAAATAGTTCCTACATAGTAGATTCCACGTTCTTAATGGGAAGCCTTAGGACAGTGTAGCGCATGGTGCCGGGGATAGACATCAGGAAGAAGAGATTCAAGGAGAAGCAGAGATATGAGATGAGCCCTCAGCTGCCCTCTGAAAACTCCACCCTTTTGTGTCTCCATAGCACCTTTCCATAAAGCATTTAAAATTTATACTCCACCTCCATATTAAATGCTCTATTTCTGTGAAGTAGGGATGCACAGTGTCAGATATGGAGATTTCTAAAGTCATAAATTTAGTCAGTGGAAGCTAGCAAGGAAACTTGAGAGTTCTTTTCCCTGTATCTTCCTGTCCATTAAATTAACTGAATTTAATAATTCAATGCGTATTCTAAGTTATGTGCTCTTGCAGAGAGCAACAGGAATGTACGGATAGTTTTTATGATACTTGTACTATATGGTTTGAACATATGCCCTTTAAAACCTCCTTGAATATTGTCATTTTTCCTGGACTGCTGTCCTCCAAAGAATAGGAAACATAAAATTGCTTTTCTACCTCTTAATAGAAATCTCGTGCCTCAAGAATTTAACATTTATCCTCAACCTTCAAATAACTTCAGATAACTAACTCAAATCCTCTTCTAAAAGTACTTCAGAATGCGTCTTTAGATATGTGAACACATTTTAGACTCTCTATAAATGAATTTTAATTCCCAAATATTGCGTTTCCTTTCAAGTGTATTCACTTATACCAGTATTTTTATTCCCACTTGAAGTCTGATCTCGGTCTTTTTGAGTTTTTAATTTCACTGTATCTGCTTCTTGCCCAGTGTTCTCTTAGAACCTCCGGCCACCTCCTCTGAATGTTTACCTTTCTGTTCATGCTTGGCCACAGCCGCAGTCTCTTTCCCCTCCTTCTCTTTGGCTTTAGGTGGTGTTTTCTGTACTTCTTTGACTTTTGCAGCTGTTGGCTTCACTTTCTCTTGTTTTCCACCTTTCACTTCCTTTTTGATCTTCTCTTCAGTCTTGGCTTTCCTCTCTTCTGTACAGATTAAAGAAAAGTTGGATTATTTTTGTTTTCTTACCAGTGCAGCATTTCATCTTTCATTGGTTGCTAAGAACAATTTAAAAAGAAAGAGAAAAGAAAAACAATGGAAAGAATAGCATCCGTGACATGCGTACTTGTGACTATTATTATCTAATTTTTATATTGTCTATAAAGTGACAGGTTAGGGATCCCTGGGTGGCACAGCGGTTTAGCGCCTGCTTTTGGCCCAAGGCCCGATCCTGGAGACCCGGGATCGAATCCCACGTCGGGCTCCCAGTGCATGAAGCCTGCTTCTCCCTCTGCCTATGTCTCTGCCTCTCTCTCTCTCTGTGTGACTATCATAAATAAAAAAAAATAAAAAAAAATAAAGTGACAGGTTAGAGTACTTAGTTGTAGCTCAGTTGCAAGTTGGACACTTTCTTAATTTGTACATGAAAACATTACCTTTTGGGTAGCTAAGAGCTTAGCATAATCAACAAGAGGCCGTTTGAAATACACAGGGGACGTATGTACAGGTGTGTTCAGTGAAAGGCAATGCCCATACAAAAGAGCCTTTTTAACAGGCTATAGTCATTTTGTTTCACAGCTGAAATATCTTAAAAATCATTCAAGAAACTGAACATAGTATTTTAAAAAATAACTATTGAGAGTATAAATGTGGAATTACTTGCACTGGTAGTGACTAATACGAATGAAACAATAAAATCCATTAAAGGATACCTCAGAAACATTCAGCCTCTAATGACTTTAAAGAGATGGAACGAGAGCAGAAATTGAGATATTAGCTGCTGCTTAAGTCAGAAATAATCATTCTAATGACTTTTAAAACCTCTACATATGTCCTAGTGAACAGAAAGAGCTATAAATTAGAAAAATATCTTAATTACAACATGTACGCATGTATATTCTACACACACATATTCTTAATTTAATATCCTATGCCTTTGGGAGGAAGGAATTCGAAATCTGAACTAATCAGCTTGTGATTCTTTCAGTTATTTTTCAAAAAGCAATATTAATATAGCACACATTTGTGGGAATTTGTTTAGGTAGATCCTAACATTGGACATTATTTTTTCTATGGGACTACACATGATCACTAGACACCACAGTATGTCTACTGCAACGTGGACTCTCTCATGTCATTTGTCCATGTAATGGATAGGCCTTGTCACTCATGTTGAAAAATTTGATGAAAATACTATAATCAAGTTTCTTGACTTTAGTATAGTAAGCAATAATTTGAGACTAATGCAAGATAATATTGCGAGGTCCCATGAAGAGAAGAATGAAAATGACAATGCCTGATGCTTACAAAACCAAAATCATTTGTGGTACTGCATTTACTTGAATGGATCAAACTTCCCAAAGCACTGTTCTTCGGAAACTTTGCAGGAAGATGATGCTACTATGTTATGAGGATATTATGAGGATATTCCTATGGTCAAATAAATTTGGAAACACTAAGTTAAATCAGGTTTTTTTTTCACTATGAAATTTCTCAAAGCTAAAGTCTATTGAGAATCTTCAAAGAGGGAGATTTTTCTATGCCCTGTTTTCCTAAGTTACTTGGTCATAAAACTCATACAAAAATCACTCAATTACTCCACAAATTTCCAATGTCTTTGTGGCTTCCTTAACTATATTCAATTGGGGATTTTCTTGTATTTCCTTTATACCACTTTTAAATCCCCTTTGCTGGTTATTGCTCTTTTCTATATTTCTGTGCCTGAAATCATCAGCTCTCCGCAAATGACTTTAAATCAATATAACTCCAGAATCTCACACCAAATATTTGTTAGTTTCTGGCTACAAAGAAAGTTCCCCTGAGATGTGAACAATACCTCCGACTCACACAATTCATCTAGGTTCACCTAATGAACCCTTCCAGAGAGCTGATTATGGCATGGGCTCAGAGTGAGTTGCAGAAGCTCTAAAGATTAGCAGGATAAAAAAGGTTAGTATAGCTTTTAAAACCCTGCAAGATCTGGTTTTGTCCTATCTCTCCTCTCATAGCATTCTTTCTAAAAGTTTCTTTCTCCACTAGACTACTTTCTTTTCCTTGAATATCTCATGTATTTGCTACATGTCAAACATTGCCAGGCTTACATTTTTATGTTTTCCACATATATAAATTCCTTTGTGGCCAGCACATATCCAACGAAGCACACTACCATTGGAATTAATCATTCCTTCACCTGAGCTTCAAATTGCCTCAACTTTTATTAAAGCATACCTGCTTTTCACTGTTATGTGTCTTGTATTACAAATGATTGTTCCTCATCTCTCTTCCCTACCAGACAGAGCAACTTGTGGATAGAAACTATATTAATCATTTTTATAGCATCATAATGTCTAGCACAATGCTTTTTTTCAGGGAAAACACCAAAATAAATGTTTACTGAATTAGCACTTTGAATCAAGAGAGAACACTATAAGTTTCACTGTACATATAATACACATATAGAAATAAACATTGCACATATAAATGTGTTTAAAATGAACTTGACAAAACTTGAAAAAATTGCCAACTGGTTTTTTGTTTATACTTTTTGCATGTGAAATTGTAATTTTTGTTACATTAAATGACACCTACTCACTTGTGGGCAGCACTTGATTTAACCTTAGCTACATACCATGGAATTAACAATATATAAGATATCTAATAAACATACTAAATACTATTCATCTTTGGAGTTAGGACATAACAAATTTCAATCCTTATTCATAAAAAAACTGTCAACTGCTTAACTTTTCTGTTTCTCAGTTTCTCTCATAAAAATTTACCACTGTAGCTATTTCTTCCTTTAACAAAGTGGTAAAGATAAGTAAAACTAATGTGAACAAAGAATTTGGACACTGAAAAATAAAAACACAAGAATTTCTAATATTAAATCCTCATATCCTGCACTCTTAGAGCTCTTTGGAGTCTTCCAAGAACTTAGATTTTGGTGTGTAGCACAATTACTATTTATATTCATTTTACAGATGAGTAATCTTGGAATAAAGGTCGTTTGCTTTTCATGCACCATGTGAACATGGTGCAACTAATAAGGCGGGAGTAGACGCAGTAGAACCAAAATGCCTAACCCATTTCTCCATTACACTAAATTGCATAATATTATTAATATTAAGCTCTGAGGATTATACCAAAAATGTATTGTATGACCTATGAGGGGAGATATAAATATACACAAACCAGTGAAAATAATAGAACGTCTTCTGAAAGTGATCAATAAGTAGTAACCTCCCCTACTTCATCAAATACACAAATATCTGAAGATCATTATTTTCCAGCCATTTCAACAGCCTGCCATAAACTTGGCTTACCCCCCTCACTTCTCTTGCCATCATCTCTTCCTCTATTTCTTCCCTGTCTTTGTTATTTTTAATGAACTATAGGAATATGCTGGTTTTCACAATGAATATGAGGTCCTACACATGTATCAGAGAGGAAGTCTTGAGGTGGTTCAGACTTCTGGACAGGCTGTCTGTGAAACAGAGTAAGAAAGGTGCCATGTTGGGGCATCTAGATAGCTTAGTTGATTAAGTATCTGCCTTCAGCTAAAGTCGTGATTCCAGGGCCTTGAGATCAAGCCCCTGTGGGACTCCCTGCTCAGGAGGAGTCTGCTTCTCCCTTTCCCACTCCCCCTCCTTGTGCATCGTTCAATCTCTCTCTCTCTCTCTGCAAATAAATAAATAAAGTCTCACTTAAAAAAAAAAAGTGCTGTGTTCCATGGGAACACCTTTGGCAAGGTCTTTAGAAGGAGATTTCACTTTACTTCTGGTAATACCTCTCAAATATAATAGATTTTTTCTAAGTTAATTTTCACATACTATAATGAATACCTCATTAATCTTATTCTGTTTCCCCCCAAATTACCCATTATACAAAGAGCATATCCTATGTATTTCCTATATTCCTTAAATAAGGTATATATACATACATAAAATAAAAAGGGAAATTATATTTGTGTGTCTATATACACACATAATTTATACATATATAGATTATTTACATCTATCTCCCTCATAAGAATATAAGTATGTAAATTAAGTATTTATGATTTGTGGCAGGCCAGGCTGATTCAAGATGGCCCCCCATGATCTCCCTTTCTGGTATTCATATTCATAATCCTCTCCTCTTGAATATGGGCTGGGCTATGAATTTGCTGCTAACCAATAGTATGTGACTTCCAGGATTAGTCTACATAAGATTATTTCTATTTTACTAGCTGATTTTTTTTCTTGCTAAGTTTGATGAAGCCAGCTATCCTATTTAGTGAGACTCGCGTGTCAAGGAACTGAGTGGCTTCCAACCATCAGAAAGAATTGAGGTCCTGATTCAACAGGTCTTGAAGAACTGAATCTTGCCAACAGTCATGTAAATGAACTTGGAAATTATCCTTCCCCAGTTGAACCTTCAGTTAGGCTTTGTCTAATACATTGACTACAGTCCTGTGAGACATTGTGAAGTGCATAGGACTAAGCTAAGCCATGCCCAGAGTATTTTTTTTTAAGATTTCATTTATTTATTCATTTATTTATTATTTCATTTATTTATTCATTTCATTTATTTATTCATTTATTCTTTATGAGAGACACAAAGAGAGAGGGAGAGACACAGGCAGAGAGAGAAGCAGGCTCCTCACAGGGAGCCTGATGTGGGACTCCATCCCCAGGCCCGGGATCACGCCCTGAGACAGAGGCAGAGATGTCTGCTCAACCACTGAGCCACCCAGGCATCCCCATGCCCAGAGTTCTGATCCACAAAAGCTGACACAGTAAATGTGTATTGACTTAAGTTTCTAAATTTGTGGTAATTTTTTCGCAGCAATAACTAACTGGTGCAGTATTAAATAGATATTTGTTAAAGGAATAATTGATGCTTGAAGACCTTTAATATCTTTGGAAAGAAAACTAGACTTATGCTCAGTTCACTTGGAGTTTTGTCTTAGTTTAATTATCTACTAGTTATATGATCCAGGCACAATGTTTTTTCTCCCTGGAGGTCAGTTTCTTCATCTGTTAAGTTAGGTAATTAGGTGAGATGATCTCTAACATCCCTACCAGCTTGAAGATTTCATATGTATATGAATTTATTTTCTTTCAAATATGTCAAAAGGAAGAGAATCAAATAGATAAAATAATATACCTTTAGCTATAAAATTCATCTTAAGACTAAATTCATGCTAGCTTGTAGGAAACAAAGTCATAGTTTATAATCCATCTATCTTAATAAATTGATACTTGGTTATCTTATGAAAATATTTAGTAAAAAACATATCTACCTCAAATACTTAACTATTGTACATCATGTAGACAAATACGTTAAATTTTGAAAGTAGACTCCAATGTTCATTTAAATGATTAGTCCCTTGAAAATACTGAAATTTATATTTCTAAAATATACTGGTCATATAAAATCTATATTTTAAAACCGGAAAAGAAAATGTAAATTTAGGAGACAAGATTGAACTACCAGTTAGAATCCATATTTTTTTAACATCAAAAAACTGTAAAAAAATTTAAAACTAAATTTATAATTTAGTATTTATGTAATCCTCCAAAATACATAACATTATGTTTATATTCTAATTGATATGGGGGGGTTATATTATTAAGACACTTTTGGTCTTCAATGGCTTAATATATCAATCAAGATATACGCATTATCCTTTCTTCTTGAAAAAAGAAATCCTGAATTTGAAACTTCTATAATTAACTCAAAGCGTACTACTGGTCAAAAGCTATAAACCAAATATGTAGTAAATTACCACAAACTTAGCTGCTTATTACCACAATATCCATTTAATATCTCCCAGTTTCCAAAGTTCAAAAGTTTTGGCACAATATGACTCCATTGTTTTCTGCTTAAGGTTCACAAGGCTGAAATCAAATTGCCAACAGAGCTGCATTTTTTACTGGAGGCTCTGGGGAAGATTCACTTTATTCAACATGTTGACAAAATTCTTCTCACAGAATTGAGGGGGGCTGTCTATGTGCTCCCCTCAATTTTCAAGCCAGCAATGGGGAGACAAATCCCTCCCACACTTCAAATCTCCCTTTCTCTTCTGTGACATCTCTATGCTTTAAAGGTTCATAAGATTACACTGAGCCTACCTGGATAATCCAAGATGATCTCCGTAGTTTAGATCAACCTGAACTACTTCTGCAAAGTCCTCTTTGGCATGTAATATAACATATCCATGAGGATAACAGCAAGTGGTAAAGGTCTTGGGGTTACAAATTCTTCCCATCACCTATGGAAAAGCCCTTCATCTTCCTCTTACATTTTCATAGGCTCTATTATTTTAAGCATGTAGTTTTATTATTCTTTAAAATATTACATTTTAAATATAAGACCAAATTAATTTTTGTGTAAAGGAAATGCTTAATACTTATAATACCCAGCTATCTGACACCCAAAATGTAATATTTTCAAGTAAAAATAGTTTAGTTATAGAAATGATGAAGGGGCGTTGGCGTCTGGGTGGCTCAGTCAGTGAAACATCTGACTCTTGTTCTCAGCTCAGGTCTTGATCTCAGGGTCATGAGTTTAAGCCCTGCACTGGGTTTCATGTTGGGTGTGAAGCGTCCTAGGAAGGAAGGAACTAGTGAATGAATGAATGAATGAATGAACAAAGGAAAGAAAGAAGGAATAAAGGGAAAAGTTACCTTTTGCCATTGTCTTTGTTTCTGGTTTTTCTTTTTTCTCAATTTTTTCCTTGTGAGTTGCTTAAACAGAAAATTTTACATTAGTACACACTTTCAGTAGATTTCAAGCCCAAGTTTTCTCTTTACCTCAATTTCTATAGCCACCAAAATCATGAACTATTTTGAAGATCGATGACATTAATAAGCCTGATTTAGAAGTAAAAAGATACTAATGTAATAATACCTGGATAAAGCCCAATTTAAAGATTTAGAAAGCATTTTGAAAGCTACTCTCATTCTCCTTTTTAAAGTTATTATTCTAAATAGATAAAGTTTTCAGGAAAGACAGAGAGAGCAGTTTTAGGATAACTTGTCAAAAGATGCTATTTTATCAGAGAGAAATACTCTCTTTATGATTAATCAGAATAAATATTTAAATCAGAATTAGAGCTTTGATTAAGAACAGTGTTTCTCAACCAGGACATAATTGACGTTTGGGGAATAATAATTTCTTACTATAAGGGACTGTCTTATGCATCAAAAAAAAATGTTTAGCATTTCTGGTCTCTGCTTATCAAATGTCCTCCACTCTAAAGACATTTTGACAATGAAAAAGTTTTTCTGAATAATCCCTAAGAAATAGTATGTTTGGGAGAGAACAACCAATAAAGTATAATGTAATCACAAATGATTCGTGATTGTGTGTAGCTTCTTAATTGAATAGTATTTGACATGATACCTGAAACATTATACCTTTTCATCATTATGTAATAAATTAATAAGTCAATATGAATTTTTTTCCCTAACTTTATTAAGTAAAGGAGCATGTGCAGGTTAGTCATCTTTCAAGTGTACTAAACTGTGTGTGGTTTGGTAGTTTCCCAAACCACCATACATTTTTCAACATTTATGTATTATTTATCAGAGAATAATGGGAATGCAACAAGTGATAGGAAATTAAATGAAAAAAGTAAGAGATTTAATTAAACAGTTGGGTTAAGGAAAGAGCCAAATTATTGGAGTAAAAAATTAGAGTCCCAATTATTTCCATTTCTCCAACTATATAATACAAACATTAACATCCATCAGCTTTATTTGTATTATAAAAGAAAAGTGTCTCTAAACATGTATTTAACAAACTATTCTTTTAAAATACAGCTGATGAATAGTTTCTCCAGAACCTTGGAGAGATAAAGCAAACCTCACAGAAAGCTTAAAGCACAATGCTCCGTTGAAGACCAAGTGACCCTGACAGTTGCTGAGCTAGAGAAAGAGCAGGTGCCTCCCTGTCCAGTGAGCCTGTCAACCTCTCAGCCTGCCCCCACAGCCCTCTCCACTACCGTTTGGGGTTATGAGTAATAGCTTGGACAACATTAGCTGAAGGAGCACTATGCCAACCTAAGAAAGGCACAATTCACACAAGGTCATGGAGCCCAGTAAAATAACTTACTTCATAAAAAGCAAACTCCTTTCATTGGTTAACAATGAATGAAAGGACACTTACAATGAACAATTTTGTTCTGCTTTCCAATTTGAAAATTCCCCTGTAACATGTATAATTTAGTAGCAACAAATTCTCAACTACTTTTTAACAAAAGATATTTAGCCACTGGGAAAGTTGAAAAAAAATCATAAGAAATATGAGATTATTTCATTCACTCAGAGTGCATCGAACCTGATGCCAATAGTTCTACATAAATTAATAGCAGAAGGGAAATAAACACCTGTTTCTAGAGCAAAAAAGGTGGCTGTATTAAAATTTGTGACTATTATCACTAAGTAAACATTAATAAAGCAATAAGTATTTAATTTGAAATTTTAGATGTGATTATAAAATAAAGATTGAAACATGTTTCAATGATCTGATTCCTAAAATATTCTAAAATAGTCTAGCTACGGAATGTTTCACAGAAGACAGCTCAGCAGGTTATGTATATTGTGGATATAGAAATCAGCTAAAATCTAGCACAAATATCCTAGACATATCCACTCTAAAACAAGAGCAGAAAAAAAAAGAAATTAAAGTTTTATTTCACATCATACATTGCAATGGATTTTTGATGAATTAAAGTTAAATGTGAAATACAGAACTAATTTTTAAAACTTGGGGCAATATTAGTAAGTATTTAATTAATCTTTGAATGAAGATTCAGAGCAAACATGTCAAAAGAAAATATCAATATATCTAGCCAAAGATAAAAATTCAAGAATCTAAGCACAAACACATGCACATACACATATATACGCTCACATGTGTCTATGCACACAGACAGAAACCCTAACCTTAACCATGAAAACAGAGAAAAATATCTGAAAAAGTGACAAAAAAATATACCCAGATGACATGCACAAGTATTATTAGGCAAAATCTGTAATGAGTGTGAATAGTTACATAAGAAATATACATCACTAAAAATCATATTTAAATCCTTCAACCTACAAATAATAAGCAGTTTAAAGATAAAATGGAAGAAAACATCTCCATTTAAATACTATGAAACTGGTGGAAAGGGAGGTGGTCAGGGGGTGGGGGTGACTAGGTGATGGGCACTGAGGGGGGCACTTGGTGGGATGAGCACTGGGTGTTATGCTATATGTTGGCAAATTGAACTCCAATAAAAAAAATGATTAAAAAAATAGTAAATAAATGCATACGTACTATGAAACTTTTTTTAAAAAAATGAGGAAAATACCTATTTACTGACATGGAAAGATCTCTAAGGTATATTATTGAACTATAAAAGCCAGAATAGAGGACACATTAAATTTTGTGTAAAAAATAAAAAACAGCAAGAAACTATAATCTATATTATCTTATAAATACATATTGAAGCTCTGAAAGATACACATAAAACTCAAATATGGTTCATTGTGTGTATGATTGGGTAGGACGGAATGGGATCTGAAAGACTCAGAGGAAGGCAGGAGCTTTTCAGTGTATCTGTATGTATGAAACAAGGAGTCTACATTGTAGTTTCTAAACTAATACATACAAATTAAAATTTGTTAAATTCCAGTCCTATAGGTCATCAAAGAATGAAGGTTAAATATAATGAAGTATACTTTCTTACCTGTCAAATGGGCAAATATTCTGTGAAATAATACCCTCATTGTTGGCTAAGGCAGTCTCACAACTGCCAGGGGAAAAATAGATATATTTCTAGAAAGTAAGTTGGTAACAGAATTTGAGTCTTAAGTATTCTATTTGCTTCAACCTAGAAATGACTCCTTATAGATTCAATTCTAAGGAAAATATCATAATACAATTTTTAAAAATCCAATGTAGAGAAGAATTCAAAGGAGGAGGGGCCAATGTGAAAGAACAACAGTAAGACTAACTCCGTACCTTTCTTTTCAGATTTTTCTTTTTCTTTTACTTTTTCTTTTTCTCTGTGTGCAACTGGAAAAAAAACAGACAATACTTTTCACTTAAAGAGAATAAATAATGAGACGTTTGCATGGCAATTTTTGATGTCAAAAACTTATCTTTTGCTTTTGAAAATCTTTTTTAATTAGAATGAGGTTTTACATAGTTAGGTGTTTAAATATTAACAAAACTATATTTTTTTATTTCTAGTTTTATTTCATATCCATGCACAAACTTGTACCAAAACCAAGTCTGATTGCAAATGTAAGAATACACCTCAGCTCTTTCAAATCTTTAACTTCAACATAATGTAGTAGAAAATTTCAAAAATTTATCATGTTATGCACCAAAGGAGCCCAGCATAATACTGGGAAAAACAGCAAAATATAAAAACAGAAATACAGAGAGATAATTTTCTGAATCCGATGCAAAGTATAATCAACATAAATTATGTGTGTTACCCTTCTACAGAAGCATTCCATACTAAAAGTTTTTGAAAATATGCTGGCATGAGACTAGAATGACACCAAATCCTTTCAAAGAAAACTAAACTTAATTTACTATAAGCCGTGATCCAATTAATTAATATAGTAGGGCTCAAATTTAAATCAAAATCTATCCCCACAATTTAGTCATAACTCTTATTAACGGCATGTCCAATGGTCAGGCTAGAAACATGGGAGTCATCCAGGATTCACCTTTTAATTTCCATTTATGTTCATTTGCCAAATTCTTTCAATCCACCTTTCAATATTTCTTTTACACATATTTTTTGATCCAATATTATATTCTCCTCATTGATTTACACAAAAATATAGAAAGCACCTGCGGTGTGCTGAAGACTGTTAGGCAAGACAGACTGTATCCTCGTCACTGTGATGTCAACAAGCTGACGAATAATGGAAGTAGGACAAACAACTGCAAAGGTAGTTAATTGCAGTTGATATAACTGCCATGAAGAAAATATTTAGGGTAGCATTCAGAGACCTAGCTAGTCTGTGCACTTGGGGAGTGTCTCACATTTAAGGAGGTGAAAGATGAGAAGACATTAACCCGTTAAGGGAAGGGGAAGGTGAAAGGGAAAGAAACCCTGTCAATATTTGGAGTAGAATGCCCTTATTGCTACATTATTATTGCAAATATTATTATAATAATATCCTAAATATTCCCTTGAACCTTCAGCTTGGGATTTTTTCAGAATAACCTTTCTAATCCCTATTAGAAAATCTGATTATACTATTGACCTGTTACAAATATTAGCTAGCATCTCCCTCATTGCCTACACATGGTATCTTTTACATAGTAGGTGCTATGTAAAATCCAAAACTATTTTATTGCTCTGATGGTTTGATATTTGCTTATCAACCCAATCTTATCCACATGAACGTCCCCCTGAACTTCACGTTCCAGTTATATCAAAATGATTGTAGCTCCACATGCACACCGTGTGCCCTCCTGTCTCCCTGCCTGTGCCTTCCACCTAGAATTTCTACTCCCGCGCTTCCTCTTGTCAGTGTGCTCTTTCAGTACTGACTTACTTTCCTCCTCCACTGTAAAATGTTCTTTCATCTCTACTTAGTTCACACATCGATGGAACCATATGCATAATTCCATTTTAACAATTAAGTGATAATACTGCCACTGTTCATGTATCTGACTCCCTAGAAGGTGAAATCACTCCAAAGCCTATGCCACATTATTTCATTTTCGTATCCCTGGCTCATCACATGGTGTTTGCCCCATAGTGTAATTATAATAGATTTCTTTTAGAGTAAGCCAAATTCTGAAATATTCTAAGGAAAACCTCTTTCACCTTCTAATACAATCCTATTTATTAACGATATGGTATAGATATTATAAGCACTGCTTGCTTCTGGCCACTGAAAGTTTTATAGTTTATCAAAATTTCTTAAATAATTAAACCCCAGTGAGAGGCAGAAAAAGAAAAAAAATTCACCTTTGAACATCTCGACATTATTTTTCCTCACATTTAATACTCCTTTTAGGTGTTTCTGAGTTACTAAGTTCAGTATAAATATCTCACAAAATAAAGAGAGGACATTATTTGTAAACATGACCACAAATAGCTTATTTTGATTCTTTGGGATATCTATTAATTAAGCTAAAAACCAAAAGAGAATCTTGGCAAACACAAAGCCTCTTTTAAAAGTTCTCTAGGGGGAACCAAGTTTGTATGAGATAAGCTGTGCTTTTGGAACCTGATTGGCAAAATCCCCAGGAGAACACCTAATCTGTGTCTCTGCTTCTGTGAAGGACCAGACCTCACCCACCTCGGACAGCTGGTTGTCCATTCCACTAAAGGATTTTCTGGCTGACGTGTGCGCAGGCATAAATGGAAGAATTAAAACAAAATCAAAAGAGCAAGGGGGGGCTGAATTCATACTCAAATTAGCATATTAATGCCTTATTCCTGTTACCCTCGGGGAAAATCTGGTTCCTCACAGTCTAAGTTTTGATTTACAGACACAATCCTGTATGCTGGAATTTCATTATCCCCCTCAGAAATGGTACCATAACATTGCTCAGTGAAACAGCTGGACCCATGTGCTCTAGGGAGCTGCTCAAAATGGCAGACAGCCACTAAAGCTTCTTGGATGAAAACTTCAAACTTTGGCAAGACTGAGCTCTCAGATACCAAGTTTTAAAATTTATTTTATCAAAGCAATGCAACCATCAGTAACTGCCTTAATAATCACACTAAAATAGAAAACACTTTGCTACAACAACTGCATTTGCTTGTGCACCCCATTGCTTAGAAACTACAACCAGAAGTTTTCATATAGAAGAAGAAAAAAGTACCTTCCTTGTCACCAGCTCTGTTTGGCAAGTTACTTCTTAGCCAGGATAGTTTTAGCTCAGGACAAAATAAGCTTGTTGCACCTGCTGGAGCTTAATTTGTTTGTCATCCTTATTTACAAGAAGCAAAAGTCCCTTCGGTATACTGATAATTAAAAACAAATGGAATCCACCAGTTGGAATTGCCCTGATGTTTGGCATCGGAGTTGGCATGGCCCTGCTATTCCTGCACTTGCCCAGACTCTGACCTTTCCCTGACCAGAACATTCAGCTCAACTTAACACTGCAGCAGTCTCTTTTGCCCACCCCATGTGGTCCCTCTCCAGCATTCTGCAAGCTGTGCTCTGTGCTTTTACAGAGCTTGGCCCTGGCAAGTTATCAGACAGGCCCGGTGTCCTTTCCTAAATGTACTAGAACTCATAGTGCACCTGACCCTGAGGTTCTAATCCAGTAAACCTTCCCTACAGGCCAAGCAGTAGGCATTTAGGGCGAGGTTGGTGGAGCTCTTTGCTGATCTCTCTGTTTCTTGTTGGAAAAACTCAAAAGTTGGGTGTCAAAAAGTTTTCAGCACTGAAGAGCCTAGGCCTTAGCCAACACTGAACAAAATGTGAGATGCGTTCTTGGTTAGTATGTATGTCTCTGTATGTTTTTGTGTATTTAGTTTTGTAACTAATCTGTAGAATTTCCATTCTGTGCTAAGGCAAGATGCTCTACACATTCTAAGCGATAATGATGAACTCAATAGAAAAACACTCTTGAGGAGAGAAAATTGTCCATGATTGTATTACTCATTCTTCCTAAAGGATGACTTTATCACTTTTTACTTAAAATAAGCACACAATTTTAGAGCTGATAGAAACCTAAGAGATCAATTAGCCTGAACTTCTTTTTTCTCCAGATAAGAAAACACTGCCTCAAAAGAGTCCACGGTGGAGAAGAATGAGAATATGGTGATCAGATTGCCAAATCAGTACTCTTCCTCTAAAAACTGTGAAGCCTTGTCCATGTAGGTCTTGTGCAGACGAGAAACTTGTTTTTAAGAATCAAAGGCTGCTGGTTGGATTCCTGAAGCATGTTATCTACAGTCAATCCTGCAATAATATATACACTTCTTTTTCACAATAAAATTACATTTCTTGGGGCACCCGGGTGGCTCAGTGGTTGAGTGTCAGCCTTTAACTTAGGTTGTGATCCTGGGATCCTGGGATCAAATCTGGCATTAGGCTCGCCACAGGGAGCCTGTTTCTCCCTCTGCCAATGTTTCTACCTCTCTCTCTGTGTTTCTCATGAATAAATAAACAAAACCTTAAAAAACAGTAAAAATAAAATTACTTTCTTTATATATTAAAATGTAGATTAAGCAAATTACCCAAAGTTATAAAGCTCCTCTGATATATGCTTCAAATCACAAAGTATACAGTTAAATTCCAAAATAATAGTGGATTTTTTTAAAGATTTTATTTATTCATAAAAGACACACAGAGAGAGGCAGAGACACAGGCAGAGGGAAAAGCAGGCTCCCTGCAGGGACCCCAGGATCACGCCCTAAGCCCAAGGCAGATGCTCAACCACTGAGCGACCCAGGCATCCCCCAAAATATTAATTTTACTCTCAAATCTGATTTAATTGTACAGGTAATTTCCCCTTCAACTGAGGCTCAGTCAGAACTGTAGCCACCTCCTCAAAGTGAACAATCACTGTGGGGGAGGTAATGTATAGCTTTGTGTAGAGACTTCTTGTCTCATTTTCCAGGCTCATCTTGCACAACTGCCAGAGAGAAAAAGAAAATATATTTTGTACTGTAAAGAGTCAATTAAGTATGGCTGAGAGAAGGCAAAAGTAAAAGTTTATACAATACAGGCTGGCTAAATTAGTTTGTGGTCTTTGAGAGCATTTTTATAAGGAGCTCCAGGATATTCAGATACATTTTAATGTCTTATCCTTTTTGGCTTTTGATTCTCATCTCCAGCAAAATCCTTTGCCAGCCTATGATTCCAGTACTATAATTGTTTCCCAGAAACAATCCTAAACCAGTCAATCAGGATTATTATTCTAAATTACCCTCTTAAAAATGTTCTTATGACTGCATATAATACCATTATGCATTGAATTGCATAGTCTCAAAAGATGTGTTGAAGTCCTAATCCCCAGAACCTCAGAATGTGACCTTAGTTGGAAATAGAGTCTTTAAACAGGCAATCAGGTTAAAATGAAGTCGTTAGCGTGATCTTTAATTCAATATGACTGGGGTCCTCGTGGAAAGGGGAAATTTGAACACAGAGATATGCACAGAGGGAAGAAATAGGGATGCAGGGAGAAAACCACTTGAAAATGAGGGTAGAGACTGGAGTGGCTCACCTATAAACCAAAGATTGCCAACCACCAGGAGCTAAGAGAAGCATGGAATAGTCTCCAGTAGAGCTCTTTGAGATCATTAATCCTGCTGAAATCTTGATGTTGGAGACAATATATAGGCTACTATATTTTTCAATTGATGGTAGCAAATACATTTAATTAATCTCTGTAACTGTGAAACAATAAATTTCTGTTATTTTAAGCCATCTGGTTTTTCATACTTTGTTACTAGGAAACGGATACCGATACTAATCATTTGGGTTCTCTTGTGCTCTCTTAACCAAATTCTCACCTGATTTGTTGAAGACTGACCCTTGACCTAGATCTTATGTCTTCCATTTTAGGTTCCAGAGTGCACACATAAATCCTAAGCTGTCCATTCCCTATAATGCTTCACCAGAAAACTGCAATCAGAACTATTCAGCAACTGAGGCAGCCAGTCGTCTCCTTTAGGACATCTCTTTTGCAGTACTTACTACACAGTGGTATAACTGTGTATTTGTTGTTTTAGATCTCTCATTGGACTGAGCCTTAAAAATTTATTCTTGAATTTTGGGTGCTCAGTATGGTGTTTGGTACAAATTAAATACTATGAATAACAATGTATATTATTGCCTAATGGCTGTGACCAATTTTTTTCTATTTACAATATCTCCTATCCAGGATTCTCCCATTTCCACTGGCTGGTCCACTTTGATATTGACCACATGCCATTCATCAGCATTCACTTCTCCCTGTGAACTTTTCCCCACTCCTGAGGTCAGTTCTTCACCTGAACACTAAAAATCTCAGGATGAAAAAAATAAAAATAAAAATAAACAAAAAAAAATATAAATAAATAAAAATCTCCGGCTGATGTAGCAAATACCTATTGTTTTGAATGCCTGAAAAACTTTCCTTTTGTCTAGGAACCATCTTGGATAAGTTTCCCTCATATAGTTGTATGTTTACCCACCAGGTTCCAGTCTCTTTTGGTTTATTCTAGGAGTAAATTAACATGTTTAATAGTTAAATAAAAGCCTAAATGTTATCTGAAAAATAACAATAAAATTTGCAATTGCAGAAGGATCTCTGGGTGGCTCAGCTGTTCAGTGCCTGCCTTCAGCCCAGGGCATAATCCTGGAGTCCCAGGATCGAGTCCCACATCGGGAGCCTGCTTCTACCTCTGCCGGTGTCTTTGCCTCTCTCTTTCTCTTTCTGTGTCTCTCATGAATAAATAAATAAAATCTTTTAAAAAAATTGCAATTGCATTAGGCAATTGCATTAAAAAAATTAAATGAAAGAAAAAACTGGAGGAAAATAAAAAATATATTAGTATTTATCTTTGGATAATTGGTTTGTTGTTCATTTTTCTTCCTATTTTGCATTTTCCAAATTGTCCAAATTAATCTGTATTACTTTAATCTATATTATTATATTATAAATTTTATTGTTTTTCCTAATTACATGTTACAGATTGTCTTTGTTTTAATAATGGAGCTTACTATCAAATTCTTCAATTGCTGCTGACTGAATAAATTTGACATTACAATAGCCCAATTAAAGCTGAAAAATTATATATATTTGAAAATAAAAATAGAAATATCCAAGGAAAAAATTGTCAATAGAAGTCAAGTAAAGATTAACAAAATAGAGAAAATGAATATTTCATTAATTAGTTCATTCATTATTTCAATGTTTATTGAACATGTTTCATGTGTTGGGTACTTTGCTAGATGTTAAAGTCATTTTTAATTTGATATAAGCACACGAATTCAGAGCGGGTAGGAATCTGAAAGACCATTGAGCTTGAATCTCTTTGTTTATAAATAAGAAAACACAGAAGCACAAGAGGAAATGTCAAAAGTGACCTAGAACATATATGAAGACAAATATAGTTCCTGCCCTTAATGAATTAGATCCATACACCCAAACCAAAAATTGGTGTCAACATGCTTTATAGTGTGAAATCAGGGATCGAAAAGTAGCATGGAGAAAATGCCTAAATGACCCCAGAGTGAAAGACGGCAAAGAAGCCCTATGAAAGGAACTGATAGTCCATCTGAGAATCAAAGAAATGAATAAGAGACTTGCCAAGTGACTCCACAAGAAGAGCCTACTAGCCAGAGAGAATGGTGCACACAGAGCACAGAGCTGTGAGATGGTAGTGGAGCCTGCTTAGGGAGCACCCCACAGTGTGGTCGCCTATGACACAGGCAGTGTGGGTGGGTCTGGGCTGTTATGATGGGGGCAGCAGAGGCTGAGTTGAGAGTTCAGGGCGTTAAGGAGGAGGTTACAGGGTGGGAAAGTACAAAAGGCTGGACACTTGTATGGTTATCGCTGATTATATGAAGAGTGTCTTCTATGCCATGGTAGAAAATGTGGTTTTTCTCTCTAAGGCACTATAATGGCAAAGGATGGATTTAAACTTGTGAGTGTCATGAATAGCATGAATTTGAAGGGTAATTCAGGGAAATCAGTTAAGAAGTGACTCTCCTAGGGGCACCTAGGTGGCTCAGTCAGTTGAGTGGCCGATTCTTGATCTCAGTTCAGGTTCTGATCTCAGGGTCATCAGTTCAGGCCCCACACTGGGCTCCATGCTGGGCATCAATCCTACTTAATAAAGAAGTGAAAGTAAAAAAGAAAGAAAGAGAGAGAGGGCCCTAATCTAATTGAGAAGTGATTATGGAGGAGATAGCAGTGGAAGGGGTGAGACTAGGATAAATTATAGTAAAGAAGGAGTATGACAAGGGCTAAACAGGACCACTCTTTGTAATGAAAGAAACCAAGATGTCTTTGGTAGGACTGTAACTCAAATCCTTCTGCAATGAGGCATATTAAATGTTTACTCCAGGAGTGATGAGAGAGAGTGGTGAAGACTATGATAAACAGTAGGTACAGACCCCACCTAAAGACAACCAATTATTTTTTTTTTTTTAAATACAGCCTTGTCACTGGAAACTTCGATGGACTATACTCAAACTCAGACTCCAGGCCTGGAGTTAGTTGACAGCAATTCTAACCCTGTCCAATCATTTGAATCATTAGAAGAACTCGATGCAAACCCTGGTCTCACCTCCCCAAAATTTAATGGCCTCAGAATGGAGTCTGCAATGAATATATATATTTTTAAAACTATCCAGATGATTCTAAAGTCCATCAAACCCATACCACCACTGGCAATAATGATCCCCAGTTCTGCAGCTTGAATAGCCTGGGCAGATAGTGATATCCTTTATTGTGACCAATAATATAGAGGGATAAAGACATTCTGTGCAGTGGAACTTAATACAGCTTCAAACACACTGAGTGAAAGAAGTCTGTTAGTTAACTGTGTTAAGTCAGATGAGAGTTGTGTAGGAGGGTCCAGATACTTTTCACATTCTACTTCTTTAGTCTTTTCAAATATCAAAATTAATTAACCACTTGGGTGCTTAAGTTAATCAATGTTTTAAATGAAATGTGAAGAGATTATCTAATATAAAAAATACTTGAGGTATTCAGGTCATTCTCAAGTTTTTGATTTAAAGTACATGCACACTGAGTATGAATTTTTAACAAGGAATTTATATTATAATATCTTAAGGAAGTTATGGTGCTATCTTGGCCATAATTAAACATTATCTTACTTCTATTATGACTAAACTCTTCACATATCCTTGCCAGGAAAAAAAATTAAAAATGAATATCTGGCTTCTTAAAATAAATAAAAAATAATAGAATTATTCTGACTATTTCTGGTAAACGATGAAACCTAAATATGTCCTCCAAACATGAATTCCCTAACAATAATAATTTTACATCTTATTTTTGCTGTGCTGATGGCTAAAGTTATATAAAAACTCTTATGAAAATGTTGCTACAGTAAATTTGGCAAAGTTTGCCATTCTGTGATCTCTATCATTAAATACTAAATTTTGTATTTAGCTATCAGTCTTTTCTAATATTTGACTGGTTTGTTCTCTTATAAAAGAGTAGCTCAGTGGGGTGGTTTAAATAATGCCCCCCTAAAAATGCATACCTGTCTTAATCTCTGGAATCTGTGAATATTACCACATAAGGCAAAAAAAAAAAAAAAATAGCAAGGTGATTAAATCAAGGATCTTGAGAGAGGGAGATCATCCTGGATTATCTAGGTGAACCCTAAATGCAACTCTTTTCTATGAAAAGAGATAATAGGTAGTCAGAGGAAGACTTGAGGACAGAAGAGACGGCACTGTGACGACAGCAGCAGCAATTGGAGTGATGCATCCACAAAGCAAGAAGTATAGCCACCCTAGAAGCTGAAGGAGGCAAGGAACAGATTCTCTTCTAGAGTTCTTGAGGTAGTTTGGCCCTGATGACAATTTGTGTATGCCCAGTGAAACTGATTTTTGGTTTATGGCCTCTGGAACTGTAAGATAATAAATTTCTATTGTTTTAGGACACTGCATTTTTGGTAATTTGTTACAGCAGCCACAGAAAACTAATACACACACAACATGCCATTTGGCATTTCTACCAAAATAATAAGTACTGTCAGGTCTCATTTCTCATCTTGCTAAGTGTAGAAATAAAGGTGAGGCAATTTAGAGGTGGAAATTGTTTATTAAGTACCATGCTATGCAGGTAAATCTCAAGCAAGACAACCCCAGGCCTCAGTGAAGTTAATCAGCAGATTACAAGGTCCTAACTGTGGAGGTTCAGAGAAAAATTCAAGATCCTTCAGCTGTGAGAAAATTCTAGTACAGACACTTAGACACAATGGAGCAAAAAAGAAGAAGGAAACTGGGGTGGAGGGATAGTGGGAAAGCCACATACTCTTAAGTTAGAGAAATCTGAGATTAAATTTTGGCTTTACCACTTAATAAACATGAGATATTGAGAAAATCATTAAGGTCAGATAAACCTCTGTATTCTCGGTTTTAAATGGGATTATACCTCACATATTGGATTCTTCCGTGAAGATTAGGTGACATGTTAGGATCATAGATTAAGTACAATGTGTGTTTCATAGTAGATAAATGCTTACATGAGGTTTTTGTTTTGTTGTATTTTGTCTTGTTTTTAGGAAGGGAAGCACAAATACAGAGGTGAAATGGCAAAAAGGTAGTTTAGTGTTGTGTTACAGAATCTTGGGATGAGAGATCTTAAGTTCCTTCAGCCTATGATACAGTGGGTATCAAGTGGTCCCAAATATAGGATGAGAAATAACACAGCGAAGAAACCTGCAAAGGATTGTCAGTGACCTAATCAGTAGTGATAAAGAGGATTAGTTAATTGACTGATAGTTACTGCTGAAATTAAAATTTGCCGAGAATTCCTTGAATAGTTTCATATATATATATTTCATAATCATTTAATCTTTACAACTGTACTCTACTCATTTTTACATATGAGAAAATAGAGGCAACAAAAAACAAATCAACCTGTCCAAGGTTACAGAGTTAGTAGTTAGGAGATCTGGATTCTGGTTAATTCAAGATATTTCTAAAAGTAGGAGAAAAGAGTGGTAACATCCTTCTTTGTCAAAATCATATATTGTGCTCCTAGCTTAATTATTGAATAAGCATGTCTAGTGTTTTCCATGAGCCAAAGAAATGGTCTTTAACAATCATGACTCAGACCTCCTACTTATGACAAACAGCACTAGTTTCTATAATTCTCTACAATGACTATCTATCTTTTGTTTTAAGACATATGCATACATAGTTACTTATACCTCTGAAGGATACCCAAACTGGGTGAGACTGACTGATATTTCCTGTCATTTGATATGTGGCTCTGCATCCCACAATGGTCATCTACTCCTCCGAATTACCCATGGACTGCGGGCTCTAGACTGCCTTACTCATCTCCAGCTGGAAATTAGTTCTTAAAGGTTACACAGGAAAAAATTCTAAAAGATTTGGCTTAAATATGAGTGTATTCTGCAAGGTCATTTTGACCTACAGAATCTTCCATTAGAAGCCATCACTTTGGACTGGAAACAGCATTCTTCAAGCTAACTTCTGACACAGCAAAACACTCAGTGCCTACAAACCCCTCCGGCATGATGGAATTTTACGCACTCACCGGGGCCATTTATATCAGCAACAATTTGGTGAGTGGTATCTTGGTAACCCAAGAAAAGTTAAAATATGGTTGTAAGTCTCTTCTAATATTCTGCTGAATTACTACGTTATTTTAATATAAGGTCATGGATATAGACTTAACGTGATCATATTGATAAAATAAGTGATAACTTCTTTTATGTAGGGACAAATCAAGGTTAATTAAAACAAAAACATTAACTAACGTGTTATAGCTTATACCTAAAACCAAAATGAGTACTTATTGCCAGATTAAGAATTAAAGGGCTCACCCCTCAGTTCCAAGAAACTGTTGCGTTGCCCTAAAAAACATCTGACAAAATAAACAGAGGGAAAAATAGGAATAAAAATTACCTTGGCTTCATGAATTAAAATCATTTAGATAAGGTGGATGACTATAAAAAGTACTAATTTTCTATGAAAAGAGGTGGAAACCAAAATCGATTCGCTGATGTTTAAAGTTAATTAGATAGCATATTTATGTAGAATTCTTTTGGAAATGGATTTTCTCTGGGACTACATTTTGTCTGTTTTTTTGTATTCCATTTGATGAGCAAATTATCTACATGTAAAGTTCCAGAGCTTTCCCAAAGACTTAACATTCCTAAAGCCCTTTCAAATACCATATGAATCCCTCAATGGAGAAAAGGAGAGAAAGAGAGAGAGAGAGAGAGAGAGAGAGAGAGAGAGTGTAATCTAGCTTCTATCACTTCCAGTATTTCTTTCTCTACCAGCTTCACCAAAACACATCAGCTTTTTATTTTTTATTTTTATTTTTTACCAGCTTTTTAGACTCAGATAATTGTTGGCATGTTTATAACCATCACAGGATACTCTTACCTTGGCTACATTGTATCTTTTCTTATAAGAGTTCAAATTTTTAGATAAGAGTTTAAATTCCTAACCATCTGTCATGCATAACCATGACTGATATGAAATGTGGCATAGAGAAAACATATTTATCTACATATGTGAATAGCTATAAAACCGCATATATTTTCACTGAATTACCTGGACATAAAAAGCAGGCATTATTCTACCTGGATGAAGAAACCAAGCAGTAAAATGGAAACTTTCATTCATATTGGCACAGGAAAAATATGGAAAGAAGAAACTACCCCTAAAGCTCATTGAAGACTTCAACAGTTGAAGCTCCATTTTCTCTTTCTTGAGAAATACTCACGTTTCAAAATATATTTGGTCTATTCAGGGAATATATTCAGGTAATAATCTCTAACCCAGCCTTTGAGAAATTTATTTTAAACTTCAGCCAAATTCACTGTTTTAATTATGCAAGACTCACTAGTTTAATAAGCCCACTCTACAGCCCACTGCTCAAAGTCTTTAACAGCAGGACTCTAATAGAACCAGGTCCAAAATGCAAATGGTGCCATCTGCATCACCACATCCACTCCAGCAGTACTGCTATTAAATTAATAGTACAGTCTGCAAGATAAAACAGCAGAGACTCCAATCGTGTGGAACCAGTTGAGTTTCTGTTTAACTTCCAGCAGACTGAAACACAGTCACGGCTAGCTTAGTTAATCCATACCCCGGAGCTGTGTCCTATTTCCCTGACCAAAGGAATTAGGGACCAAAAAAGGAAAGGGAACAGTAAGAAGACATTAGTTCCCTAAGTACAAATATAAATAGGTTTCAACTGAGTAAGCTTCAATGTCCCTGATTGTATAAGCATTCATTGACCAATCAGGAATGAATTCAAACATTAGGATTAAAGACATAATATGCAGAATGATTTAAGCTCTTCACAAAAAGGAAGTGCATAGGTATATTCAAAATGGCATTTTAATATAGATTCACATATTGGTATAATTTAAGGTTAAGCAGAACTTCTATTATTTGAAATCCTACTATTTGCAACTAATTTTACATTAGTGAGTTTTGACATAATAAATATTACACAAAATTCAATGTCTATCCAGAACAAATTATTTCATTTTATGTCCAGAGCACATCTTTTTATGATATGGAATTATGATATTTTAATTTTTTTGATATTTTATTTTTTGCCCCGACTCACTTAAAATGCATGTGAGGCTGGTCATTGAGGAATCCTGGACATATTTAGAAATATATCCCTTTGAAAGCTCTAATTTCCTAGAGGTTTCTTTAAAGTTTTATGACTACAAGGGCCACTCCTAGAAAAGAGATGCTTGTAAAATGAGCAAGACAATGCTGGCCATTATTAATATGCCTCAAATGCAAGATTGCAGTTACTGGATTCAGTTGAGTTGAAAGGGATATTAATCATCACGTTGTCAATGTCCATGTACCCCCTAGAGGCTGTGAAAGAAAGCTGAGGGGTCGTAGCAGTCTGTAGTCAGGCAATATAATGACTGCATTTCTGTGCCAAAGATTTTCAAGGTACTGCATGGTGCAAAAAAATTCAAGGTTAAAAAAAATTGACATTATAGTAACATATTCAAAGAAGAAAAAAATATTTGCTAGGCAGTCCAAAACTGTATTTACAGTACTGTCTTAGTAAGTAAAAACCAGTGGTAAATAATTTAAAGATTGTCACAATGTTTTGAAGTTACTTTGATTGCAATACTTAAATATCACTTCTATATTTGTACCTGAAGTTAACCGAGAAATACAGGTACTCATATACACGCTTTCAAAAATGTTAAAACAAGGGAACACTCCACATGAAAATGTTCCTTTCTCCCATATGAATACCCAAAATATATATCCTAAATAAAAATAAAAATAAATGCAAAACAAAACAGTTACCTTTGGTTAGTATTTTCCTTTCAGGTTTCTCCTCCTTTTCAGCCTTTTCTTTGTGTATTTCTAGGAAAACATAAAATTTATTATTTAAAAACTCTTTTTGAAAATGTATAAACTATACACTATAGCTAAACTTTAAAATTTTACCTTGAGATCTAATTCTTCCTCAATGGAAAAAGTCATTGTAACATATTGCTACATAAATCACTCATTTATTGAAATAAGGAGAAAAAAGTTGGATTTACCTCCAAATTAGTGTTATTTGAAAAAGCTTAAAAACTTACATCAGTGAGGATATGTTGTCACCATTTCTAGTGCTAAAATTGATCACAAACTATAATTATGTTTTATTTCAATCACTTTCAATACAATTAAGAATCCTTAGTAAAAATGTCATTTAGATTGAGGAAGATTTCATTTTTACATATTAAATTAAGAATTTGTGAAATGAACTGTAACAACCTAATAGGAAATATATCTCAGAAGTATTGACTCTAAGCTATGTTTATAATCAGTATTTGGCATTGCATTTAGCCAATAATTACTGCATGCAGATATGACACATTTCATGGAATAAGTCAGCTTTTTTCTAAATATCAAGTTTTAACAAATATATTTAATTTGCTGCTAGCTTCAGTATACATTCACTGCCAAGGCTTAGAAAATGAAGTTAATTCTGAATTTGCAGTTAATTTGGATAGACCTAAATTAGATATTAGAGTTTACAAATACGATTACTACCTCTGAAAAGTGACTTAATCTTAATACCATGGTTTTTCTTAGAAAAATGCTAATGAGTTTTACTTATTTATTTATCACAACTTTATTTCACAGATGATCTGAGATGGTGCTAATTACTGTACACATTTAAATTCTCCATTTGTAAATGTGAATTTACATTTTCGTAATTTTTCCAGAAGTCGAAAATCAAGATCAACTGTAGGAAATTCCTAAGTATCTTCAGAAAAGATGGTTAGTGACTTTCACCTGCTAAGGAGGTAATCCTCACTGTGAAAATCCACCCGCCCCCCTTGTTTGCCCCATGAATCTCCCCTGTCAGCATTTACAGGGCCATTCCTTTACCCTTATCCCACCCCTGACTTCGATATGGCAATAGAGATACACGAGAGTTAAGATACCTAATCACATCTCTGATAAAAGTTCTCCAAGTATCAAAGAGAGATCTTCAAAGCCCATAGGAAACTTCTATTTCCCTGCCTCTCTCACCATATTTAAAAAAATCTCTTCTCTATAGATCTCTTAATCCTACTCCAGGTGTGTGTGTGTGTGTGTGTGTGTGTGTGTGTGTGTGTGTGTGTGTTTGCACGTGCACGCGAGTGTGTTCCAGATATCTGTTGGGCACTTATCAAAAGTCCTTTTTGAGTTGGGTGAATCATTGTTTGGAGGTAGAGTGGGGCTACTCTGTGCAAACTGTGGTATTTAGCAGAGTCCCTGGCTTCTACCTGTTAAATGCATCCCATCCCCTGTCATGACTATGAAAAATGTCTTTTAGACATGCCAAATGCCCCCTGTGGGACAAAAATGAGCCCCCAAGAGCTTGCTCAGATGGCTCAGGACTGTATTTCTTTTGTTTGCCCTGTGCTCTTGGTTTCCACAGCACTTCTACAATTATGCAAGCAAGAGTGTGCTGCACCATAAATTATCATATAGAGGTACATGTATGGAAAATGTTGATGTTTATAAAGAAACACGCCCAGTTTGCAAAGGCACAGTAAAGCCACATCCTATAGGCTATAGGCAATAAAGCTAACATAAACCTTATTCAACACACACACAGAATCTGCATCTTTAGAACTGTCTAAGGACATGAGATAACCAGCCTGCCTAATCACTTTCACTAGCTGGACCTACACTGGGCAGGAACCGCAGGACTTATGTGCATATTAAGGACATGGTATACAGTTAGTTGAAATTGAGATGCGTTGTGCGCATAAGTATATACTGGATTATGAAGACTTAGTACAAAAAAGAATGTAAAATATCTCATTAATGATTTTATATTAATAACATCAGAATGATACGATTTTAGACATATTTAGTGTGATCATTTTACTTGTGTGTCAACTTGGTTAACTATCCCAAGTCATTCAAATGAACACTAATCTAGGATTTGCTTGGAAGGTATTTTACGATATAATTAAAATCCCTAATCCATAGACTTTAAATAAGAAGATGATTTTGGATCATGAGGTTTCCCAGAGAGAGGGAAGAAATTCTGTCTGGGGTGACAGCTTTCGTCCCTGCCTGTGGATTGAAGTTTGCCTGTGATTTTCCCTTCCTGACTACTGTCCTATGGGCTCTGACTTGCTTAGCCAGTCCCCACAATGACATAGGCCAATTCCTTGTAATAAATTTCTTAATATACAAATATATCTGCATAATCTTCTACTGGTTCTGCTTTTCTGATTGAGCCCTCATTGAGACACTGATTAGGCTAAATAAGACACATCAGTACAATTAATTTCATATTATTCTTTTTACATTTTTAAACATGTGGCTACTTGAAAATTTTAAGTTGCATATGCGGCTGACATTATATTACTATCAGACAGTGCTGTTTTATTCCCAGGAGTGGGCAAAAGGTTTAAAAAACCTTTTTAAAACCTTAGGTCATACACACGGTTAAATCTTTTCCAAGTGAAAAAAAATTCAAAATCCTCCCCTCCAGTACCTTACTTCCTCCCTTCTATTCAGACCAACAGAGGCTATGGAGAAGATTGGTGCTTGTAGAATTCAGGCCAGTAAAGCAAGTAAAATGTCCAAGATTTAGAGGAGTCTGGATAGGCCAACAGAGTCAGCTTTAAGGGATAGTTCCTTTTTTTTTTGCTGTTAGTGAAAATATTTATTCAAACCTAACTGTAGTACAGTATCAAGCTGAGTTAAATAAACATTAAATGCATGATATGTAGTTCCTTAGGAATAGGCCACCGCAATATCATAGAAATTTTTAACAACACATATTTCTGCAGTAAGGTTCAGCAATTATGACGTGATTTCCACACTGAGAAACAGGAATAGAATGGATTTAGTTTTTTAAATGCCCAGTATTTAAAAAAAAAAAAGGCTGAGGGAAATGACCTTAGAATTTGAGGTAAGACCTCAAAATGACCCTAGGATTTGTTTTTTTTTTTTTTTTATGATAGTCACAGAGAGAGAGAGAGAGGCAGAGACATAGGCAGAGGGAGAAGCAGGCTCCATGCACCGGGAGCCCGATGTGGGATTCGATCCCGGGTCTCCAGGATCGCGCCCTGGGCCAAAGGCAGCCGCCAAACCGCTGCGCCACCCAGGGATCCTGACCCTAGGATTTGAATACAGAAATGAGATGAAATTTTCTAACCTGAAAGCTTACATGAAATACTACATTCATTGTGAGATAAGGCCTTGAAATTGTCATTTAGAATAATATTTTTCCTTTAGAGGTAGGCGTGTGTGTGTGTGTGTGTGTGTGTGTGTGTGTGTGTTCTCTGCAGACATCTGTTGGCCACTCAGAAGAATAAAGCAGAGGTTCTGCAGCTCCCACAGGAGGATCAGACCTGAGTTAGAACTTTCTACAGGACCAGATGCTAAAGATCATCTGCCTGGGTAGTCCTGTCAAAGCCTCCTAGCCTTACTTGGTCTTGGGAAGCACACTGAATAGGGTGGTGGTTTATGGGACTACACAACCCATGTTGGTCCATGGCTGCATTTCCTGCAAGGTAGATGGAAGTTTTCACATCAGAGAACAGAGATGAGAAGCAGCAGCTGGAGCCCCCTTGGCACCCCTTAGTCTATAGCCTTTTCGTACACAGAAGCATCCTATTAGAAGGGAATGAGCTCTAGATATGGAACAGAATTGAAATGAGCAGGAATCCATCCTGGAGGGAAAATATAAAGTGAAAGAAGATAAATCTCAACAAGAGTAGGATCAAGAACACCATGAAAAGGTGTGTGTGGGGGTTATGCATTGCCTACCACTTTCCAAACACATAGGAGAGAGGTAACCCTAAGAGGAAGATAAATCCCCGCGTGTTGGCTATACCTCTCAATAAGTTTTCCTTAAGAAAAAAATAAAGATAAATGAAACTAAAGAAGAATTAGACTGAAAAAAAATAATGTACTTCCGAGTATATGTTTTTTTACTTTATAGGTAGATGGAGCAGACACAACCCAGTTCTGCAACTCAGACCAATGTCAAGGATAAAATCCTACTATTTTATTTTCCTGATTCTGTACTTCAGTTTTTTTTTTTTTTTAAATTTTTATTTATTTATGATAGTCACAGAGAGATAGAGAGAGAGGCAGAGACACAGGCAGAGGGAGAAGCAGGCTCCATGCACCGGGAGCCCGATGTGGGATTCGATCCTGGGTCTCCAGGATCGCGCCCTGGGCCAAAGGCAGGCGCCAAACCGCTGCGCCACCCAGGGATCCCCTGTACTTCAGTTTTATACACAGGACTGCCTCACTGCTCTGGGCAGATCTACTTAGATTTCTCACAAGTGACGGTGGGGGTCATGGATTAAAATACACACACACATACACACAATAAAATCTTTACAGCTCATAGTGAAATATGATGACCTACATAGAGATATTTTTGCAGGAACATCATCAGCTAATTTTTTAACCCATGGTCACTTGAAGACCATTAGTATTTCTACAGTGGCAAGTGAAGGAAGACTTGTGCAGCTAACCCTGTAAAGGCGTACACACACCTACATTTCTCTGCTTATAGAAGACAAAAGAAATGTATTTCTTAGGACTCAAACTTAAGGATAAATTTAATCTCTCTCTGCATGTTTTATTGCAGCACTGCGTTTTCTTTGGGGATTGGATCCTATGACTAGTGTCACTGCCTGTGGCTATCAGAAGCCTGAAGAATCCAATGAAGCCTCTGCACATGTGCCAGTTCTGTCTGCTTACACTTGAGCCAGGAAATGAAAACCATTCCGGCTCCTGTCCAATTGAGTAACAACGTGCTACCGATTTAGACTTCAGAAGGATATTTTTCTCATAAGCAGATGATGTTTGATTTGTTACTCTCGACTGCTCTTTCCAGCTAAGAACCATTCGTATAAGAATTAAAATTAAATTTTAAAGATTCAAGTCACTAAAGGTAGAATTTTATTGCCCTATCATTTTCAACAAACTTCCAAGAAAAATAAAATTTCCAATAGCATATTAAAACTAGCTCCAGTTGTTTAATAATTTCTTAGGCTGGTGAGTAACTCCATTTTTTTGGTAATATGATAAAAATGTATCATTGCATAAAATTGCACTTAACAACATGACACCCTTTAGGAACAGTTCCCTTAAACCTGCACAAATCCTAAATACAAGGGACAAAGAAGGTCAAAGCAGGCATCATTCACCTCCAAATATATGTGCGTTGCCATTAGACTAGCATCCAATGTTGCTGAAGACGTAACAAGTCTCAGCACCAGATGCCAGTTGGAATCATAAGCCATTTTGGCAACTGGTAAACCTTAAAGATTGTTTTGCAGCTAATAAGGCACAGAGGTCAAAGTATCTTGATCCAGGTGTGAGACTACCCACAGGCCCTTAAGGATACAAGTATATATTTGAATTCTGAGAATTGAGGTGGGAAAAATAACATGAAAAAAGAGTGACAATTATCCCAAGGTGTCAGGAGGCAAAAAGAAATTCCTTTTGCCACCAAGTCACCTGTAACCTTGCCTGAGAAGACTGAAGCAGTACTCCACCGATGTTTACTGCATTGGAAAAGCTGTAAGGACACTATAAGATTCACCTAAAGGGCAAGGTATTTCAACAGAATGTGGGAAGCATTTTCCAGCTTTTCTCACTACTCCTGATTTTCCTCTACTGCTTTTCTCCATACGGACGTAAGTATGAATGAATATAGAACGTGGAGAAAAAAAATTAACGTGTGCCTTTTTAGATTCTTACTTTTATTCATCTCCCACTCTAAAACTAATGACTTTCTCATGACTTGAAGTCATTAGAAAACTTGATCAAGGGCACTTGGGTAGCTCAGTGGGTTAAGTTGCTGCCTTTGGCTCAGGTCATGATCCCAGGGTCCTAGGATAGTCTCTTTAGGCTCCCTGCTCAGTGGGGAGTCTGTTTCTTCCTCTCCCTCTGTCCCTCCCTTCCCCCTGCTCATGCTCTTGCTTGTTCCCTCTCTCTCTTTCTCTGTCCTCATTCTCTCTCACTATCTCCCAAATAAATAAAAATAAAATCGTAAAAAAAAAATAAAATTTGATCACACTAGGCTTTAAATGCATTCACAAATTTCTTTCATTTAAGGAACTCGAAAAATTTAAACCTTGGCTTTCATGCTTTATAATTCAATGAAGATAACAAGAAAATATACCCTCCTCAGTCAGTCAGCCTTTTTTTCTAAAGTCCAAAACCAAACAAGCAACTACTTTAGAGTCCAATGTCTCTGAAGACTTGTAAAGTGCTGGGAAACAAGAGGTGCAGATACCACATTTTATTATGTTGTTGAAAATAAGTAAAAATTACTAATGCTTAGGGTTTTCATTATTTATGCATTGCAATGATCATTAAATGATAATTTTAATAATTATCATATGAAAGATGGCATAAACTTATGGAATTCTAATATTAAAATATGCATTTTGTTAGGATACTTAGACATAGATAACTTATTAACAGATCTATACAAAAATATCCTTATCTCTGACATGTATTAAAATACCTCTTAGTGTTTAAGATAATCCATGCTGGAATCAAGCTGTCCAATTGAAATCTAATGCCTTTTCTTCCTAGCTGTGCAACTTTCATTTCTTTATCAGCAAACTGAGGTTCTTAATAGTACCTTCCACATAGATTTGCATGAGGATTAAAATTTGTTAAAATTTAAAGAATTAAAATAGCACTTGATTATTAAGTAGCATCCTATGTGGCTGCTATTATTATTATTATTATTATTATTATTATCATTATCATTATCATCTCTCTCACTAAATCCTAAATTTGATGGAAGCAAGAATATGTCTATTTTGTTCCACACTAAATGTTCAACAATGGTGGCTGTCATATACTAACCACTTGATAAATACATAATAATTTTTTAAAATAAATATTTAGGTAGGGCTATGAACAATAAGCTCTTGCACAATATAGAAAGTGGTGGTGGAGCATATCTCACCTGTTCTTTATGAATCACCTCTCGATTGAAATTCTAACATAAGCAGGGTTGAAAGTTTTGAGAAAGTAAAATGTTGTATTTCTAATCATTTTTACCTTTCATTAGAAATCCTGGGGAGGGCAGCCTGGGTGGCTCAGCAGTTTAGTGCCATCTTCAGCCCAGGGCTGCCCTCCCCAGGATCCTGGAGTCCCAGGATCAAGTCCCACGTCAGGCTCCCTGCATGGAGCCTGCTTCTCCCTCTGCCTGTGTCTCTGCCTCTGTCTTTGTCTCTCATGAATAAATAAATAAAATCTTAAAAAAAAAATCCCGGGGAAAGTTGCAGAATTTTACTATTTGTAGAAATATAATAATGTAAGTGAAATCTATTCATAAACTACAACACTTGTACAAAACTTAGATTTTTTTCGTAATGTCTTCCTGGAACACTGAAAAGCTAAATAATAATCAAAGTAAGGATATTGAATATTTTTAATTTTTTAAAATATTAGTACTAATTAATATAAGAACTAATACTAATTTTTAATACTAAGATATTTTTAATGCTTTGCCTTATTTCAAAACTTATTTTTATGTAAATATCTATGAATAAGTCAACTATGAATTGAATATATTATACTTGTAACAAAATGTTGACAATAAAATATCCATTTCATTAGAAATAATTGGGGACAAGATTTAAAAATAGGACATGCCACTTAATGTAGCTTAGAGGAAGGCGTCCAAAAATTCTATCCCCCTTGTTCTACATGTTAGGTACTATTGCAGTTGTCTAGCGTTCCCTATTGATGCTTACGGTATTTCAATGATAATCGGCACTCTCCTTTATCTGCTGGCCCTTGCCTGTATACTTAACGGGCATCTTATATACAGAAATAATGAAATTTTGGCATTTGTTATACATATTTATGCTGGACATCTGAGAAAATAAGTATAGATTTTAGTGATCCTTTGGGTGGCCTAAAATGGAACTTTTAGGTATAAGGGGGAATTTTCTGGTTCTCACAGTGTGTTCTGCATGTCCCACAGGACCATGTAATTATTGAATAAACAAAAAATCTTTAAAACTTCTCCAAATTAGAAGTGAAGATTCATTTCATTGGCTTGATTCTCCTTGTTCATCTTTAGGCTGGTTAATTTTATCAATATGCATTTGTCTAAATTCTATGTCCCCAGAGTGCCAGGGGTAATCATAGATCAACAGATTTCCCCAAGACTCTGAGTTCAACTTCCAAATGGAACTTGGAAAAGGGGCCATGGCACTAAAAGATGGGAGGGTCACTAGAAGTAGCTATCAATGGAACCAGATCAGTGAAAATAGATTGTGTCAAAAGATTCCTAAGAATGGCCTTATTCTATAGTGAAGTCTTTCTGAGTTATTTAGTATGTTACATGTATTTTGCTTGTGATAAATAGTTTTTATCTACTTATAATCATAACAAAGCTTATTGTTGAACAGTTTATAATTTTATTTAAGATTTACATGGCCAATTTAAAGCATACAATTTTTCTCTATTAATATAACACATTGTTAACAAATTAAAAATATTATCAATTCAATATTTTAAAATGACAGACTCAACAAGTTAAAAGGATAATCTCTGTCACCAAGGCAACCATCCTGATTCTTTTAGATAACAACCAAGTTTATTAAATTATTATGAGGGTTGTGGATTTCAATGAATGCTTTTTATCATTATGTTTTCTCCGCATATCTCACAAGCAGGAGACAATATAAAATGTCTTCTTACAATTTTTCTTATTTTAATTGTGAAAATTCAAATTATTCATTTGAACAAAGAACCTCTATTTATAAGATTTTGCCAATTGTGATTAGGACACAAAAGTTTAATTATGATGAATAACCAAGCAAGTCTAGTTATCTACCCAGTGGCTAATTAAGGATCCTTAAGGGAAAATATTGTATTGAAGTCTCAATATTTTAGAGAAACATTCTAAATGATGTGTAGGTATTTGTATATTTTGATGATTTTTCTGATAATTTTTCTGTTATACTGAGAAACAAAATTTTGAGGAAAGCACACTACTGACCATTAGTGGAGAATAAAAAGAAAATTTTTCTTTCCCTCAGAGCTACCAAGTGTTTGTGATTAAGCTGGTGTACACTTTAGATATAGCGGTAGACAAATCATTGAGAACAGTTTCCTTCAGGAATGTTGAATCCCATAAACATAAAAATTTTTTGGACCTTAAATTTGTTAGATTTGATTCTTTGGTAAAGTTTTGTAAAATAAACTCAACTTTTTGAAGAAAAATAGTAGTCACAACACTGCATGCTCCTGACCCCTACAAAAAAATTTCAGAATAAATATAATGATATCTGTCCAACCTCATTTTTGCCACTAACTCAGTAATCTTAGGCTAATCCATTTTTCTTCTTTGAATTGTATTTTCTCCTCTATAAAATGAGATACTATTTCCCATGTGTTCATAAGCCAGATAGAGATAGAAATGATCACAAACAATACCTTTTATAAGATAATCACTAAGTGGACTTTATGGATTTGGATGGACTCAGATGACATTTTATCTGTGTTAGAATGTGTGTTTCATATTTGATGATATACTAGACAAGATCAATGTAGCTGCACATCAGAATCATCTGGGGAGATATTAAAATGTATTCCTGAGCTACAGCCCAAACTTAATCAATTAGTCTCTTGTGGTAAGGAGACTTTTAGGGATCTCCAATTTAAATAAGCTCTCAGGTGGTTTCAGAACCACAGTCAGAAGTAGGAACTATTGTCTAGACCAACATTTCTCAAATTTTAATGTGCATGTGAGTCGCCTGGGGATCTTCCTAAAATGCAGATTTTGATTCATTTGGTCTAGATGAAGCCCGGTTCTGCATGTCTAAATCACTCCCAGATGATGCTAATGCTGCTGTTCTATGGAGCACACTTTCAGTTGCAAGATATAGTTCAGACAAAGCTCTTGGAAAAATTATTAATATATGACATCACAATTTAATAATAGAATCATAAAATATTAGGTAGCTAGAAAGGACCTGGACATCAGTAAAATCCAGCGTCTTTGTTTCATGGATGTGAGAACTGAAAGCTACTGGGGTTAAGTGACTTAGCCACAGCAGGTTAACATCAGAAGGAGAACCAGTGCAAATATTTTCCCATCATATTCCTTCGAGTCTACCTCAATCATGTTTAAAATGTTGATGCGTTCAGCTGATGAGCATCAATTGTCAATAGTTATTCCAATAGTCTAGGGCAATGTGACAGTGATATTAACTTGGTTTGCATTTTATCATTCATGGTTTGGTATTTTTTTAATGGTAAATTTATATAGAAGAGCAGTCACTATGTATAAACAAAATATGCAATTATCCACTTATCTTTGACTCTCTGCCTTCCTGGTGTCACAATGCATAAAAATCACCCATTTCTAGAATTCATCAATTGGGTTGCAATGGTTCTCACCCTGGTTGTGAGTTAGAAACACACTGGGGAGGTTTCAAAAATACAGCTGTTTAAAGCTTGACCCCTGGAGATTCTAGCTGGGCAAATCTGAAGTGGAAAGGGATATGGGATTCCAAATTAAAAAGACATCTGTGGCTTTCCTGCTAAAATTCATTACTGCAACAGCATCCCTCCTCTAGATTCAAGAACCAATCCTTTTCCAGTCTCAATGTAAAGAATTTGGGGAATGCTACCCTCACCCTTTACTCCCAAAGGTGGGTCTATTCCCTAGGTCTTGACAAAGGGCATGTTGCAGGTCACTGGCCAACTGATTGGTTCTAAGAAGGGTATATTACTCAATACAAATCAATGAGAGTATGAGAGTCAAATACGTAGTCTTTGCTGAAATACTTGGGGAAAAGCACAGGATCCTCTCCTGAGTTGCTAAAGTAAAATACTTTGGGCCTGAAACTTTGGTCATCATAATTGTCAGTAGGAAAAGAAAGTCAACCTGGGAATTAAGCAGTTGAAGGAAAGCAGGGTTAGGAGTAAAGAGAGAGGTTTTACTCATCACGTTATTTAAAAATCTATATCCAGCCATCTCCCTGAAGCCAGTTTCACTCTTGCATCTTCAGTCATTCAAACCATTAAAATATCCTTTCCATTAAGTCCATTTGAAATGAATTTTGGTCTCTTGTCATTTGAATCTGATGCACAGAGGTGAGAACCACTGGGAGGTTTTCTGTTTTGTTTTTTAAATTAAAAAAACAAATTAGTCTTATTTTTCAACAAATCATTCTAAATGAAAATACATAATCTAGAATATGTAATTTAACTTTAAACCATCTGTATGCAACCTACATCTCATTACTTATGATTTTAAGAAAGGGAACCTACATAACTGGAGAGAAAAGAGTCTGGAATAACAGTTTCTCATTCATTCACTTCTCCATTACTTATCCAATCTGATTTACAGGTAAGATGGAAACAATCCTAGGATCAGATTGTGGTGCCAACATCATGGCGAATCAGAAGGGTCTCTGAGACAACTCAACTCTGGCCCAACCATTGTACGTATTTCTTGGGGGAACAGGAATTTCAGTGCTTCCTCTGGCCTGTCCCTTCAGGCTCCGGTTTTATCTACTATTATTTGTGGCAGGATTTCCATACTATTATTTACGTAGTTCTGGTTCTAGTTTGCTCCTGGTTCTAGTTTGCTCACCTCCACAGATGTGAGCTCTTTCTAGTAGCATAAGGTACAAAAATTGTCAGGGAGCACCTGGGTGGCTCAGTGGGTTAAGTGTCTGCCTTCCGCTCAGGTCATGATCTCAGGGTCCTGGGATCCAGCCCCACATTGGGCTCCTGGCTCAGTGGGGAGTCTGCTTCTCTTTTTGGCTCTCCTCCCCTGCGTATGTTCTCTCTTTCTTGCTCAAATAATTTTTTTAATCTTAAAAAAAAAGATACAAAAGTTGCCTGGCCTGGTGGACCCAGAGTTCATGATAGCCACAACCCCATGGAGAAGTGAATCTCTGGATCACTGACCACATCTTTCCTTTACCTCAGCCTCCTCAGACTTCTTTATTCTGAGTCCACCTCCAAGGCTGCTGCCTGCCTATTTTTTCTGGGCTTTGTCCCCCTGCCATTGTGGGTCTGATCAATAATCAGAAAAACAGGCCGAAGATAAAGCAGAGAGTTCCTGGTGTAGCCCAAGAGTAATGTGCAGCACAACCATTATGGGGCTGAGTTCGGTCCAGACTTACTAAGTGAAGAGGTCCAAAGATAAATGTATCTACTTAACAAGTTTACTAGGGCCTACCTAGTAACCAATATTCTGAGCCTATGAATATTAACAGGTTTAGTCACCTTTCCATTTCCTCTCCCTTTTTTTAACTCACCATATTTTTCAGACACTTAATGTTCAGCCTGGCGCAAGCCACCGAAGCTGCCAGCAAAGATGGATGCAATCAAATCTCTGGCACGGAAACTTGTCCATCTATCTTACTCCCGATGACGGGATACAACCTTCTCAATGGCCTAATACTAAAGTATTGAATATTTATGATGCACAAATTTCCTGGCTCTTCCTTATTCACCCTGACTGCAAAGAGCTATTGTGAGTTCCCATCAATTGAGAAAAATACACAATGAAAGAACCGAGTTTAAATTTACTGGGTTCTTTTCAACCCAAGGAGCTTTAGGGAAATTTAAAAACACGATTATAAGGGGAATGTAATTGGTTTTGCTCTAAGTAGAGAAGAGCCTCTTCCTCTGCTGTTGACATGCATCAGGGACAATCACAGAATATCAGTCTTCATGGTAGTTCAAACTTAAGGACAGTTCCTTGTTTCAAACAGCACATAATTAGGAAGCAAGAAATTCAGCCCAATGTAGTGGGGCATCTAGTTCTTTCCTATAAGGCAAGCGATGATTTAACACATAAGGCCACTATGCTCCTAAAGTTGAGAAACAGTTTTCCTTCCCAAAAAGCTGAGTGTGCCTAGATCCAAATACCTGAAATTACTCTTTCTTCACTTTAAAGCTAGATATCTGAAAATGGCATTATAAAATGTAACTTCTTGTTAGGGCACTCTTTTTGTCTTCTAAAATTACATATTCCAAAGGACATGAGTGCTGTAATGATTATTCTTATATACAGAGTTGCTACAGACTGAAGTTTAACTAAGAATAAAATGTAAAAAGGAGGTAAGTATATTCATTACATGGCACTTGGAAATGTTGGCACAAAAATTAAAAAGCTATCTATCAGCGAAAGAATTATGCTCTCTTTAAATGTTTACCCAATCTGAAAAGTCAGAATCACGTAAATACCAGTATAGAAATATGAGAGCAAAATCATGCTAGGTTTGTGGTAAACTGATAGTTGATATTTGAAAATGAAATAGAGGGGCGCCTGGGTGGCTCAGTTGGTTAAGCATCTGCCTTCAGCTCAGGTCATGATCCCAAGGTCTTGGGATGGAGCCCAGCGTGGGGCTCCCAGTTCAGCAAGGTACCTGCTTCTCCCTCTCCCCACTGCTCATGCCCTCTCTCTCTCTCTCTCTCTCTCTCTCTCAAATAAATAAATAAATAAATAAATAAATAAACTTTAAAAAAAAGAAGAAGAAATAGAAAAATACCAACACCTATGATTAATGGAGATGTATTTTTAACTTTAAGAAAACTGGATTTTCTCTCTCCCTCTCTGGCTCATTCCTCTCTCCCTTCCTCACTTTATCCCTTGTTCTCTGTATTTGTTTGTGTAGGCAGAGGTGCTATTAACTTTGACTTGGGAGTACTTATGAATAGTTAAGAGAATTAAAACTATTTTTTTTATTTTTATTATATTTCTATTTTTGCCTAAAATCATTCATTTGCAATACAGTTACCATTATTCATATTTTTATCCTAAGTTCAGTTTGTATGTGATCACCTCATCATTAACAAATATGCAATGCCCAAATTATTTTATCTCACTTGCTATCCCAGTAAAATTAATTGCTCATCTATTCATTAAACTCTTCAATAAGGTCTTTTCAGTACTTTATACTAAATAAGATCATCTTTAACTCATTTGCAATTGTTTTGGCTATAGAATACAAAGTTACATTGATCCTGCTATTATTAGTAAGGAATGATTAACTTTATTAGGCAAATCACATAAAAACTCCATTGCAGTCATTTATTTATTATCTTATTTAACAAACTTTCAATGTCAACATTTGGGAATGCTGTACACAAAGACTTATATGTTCTCCTCCACCTAACATATTGCTTGAGACGTAGAAAAAACACTTCAAAAAGATTTACTGAAAAACAAATTTACTGAGGGGATAAAACATGTCAGTGTTCTGAAATAGCAATTATTTAAGGACGCACATTGTTGACTGTGGTGGAAACTTGGGCCTTCCTGCTGTTTTCACTCAGAATCCTCAGGTCATCCAGAACACAAAATGTTCATTTTCATTACAGACACTTTAATTTTTTTCCTTTAATAATACCTTAGAAAACTTTGGGAAACTGCATCTCCTTACATATTTTGAAGATGACTTGTAAATTTTTTTATCATAAGTAAAAAGTTGCAAACAATTTATGGCTTATTATGAATTTTGACGTTTTTAAAAATAAAATTGCTTCCCTTCTTTAAAAAATCAGGTCGATGGACTCTAAAAGTCATAATATTGTGAGATTCTTCATTATGGATTTAAAATAATAAACAAGCCTTTTAAGACCTGGAAATTGTGGATCTTTCCTTTTTTCTTTTTGAATTCATATTTTCATTCCATTTCTCTCACAAAATTTTACTCAAGAACAATATATTTTAACATTGGAAATTTTTTTGATTATACGAACACACTTCTCTAGAAAAAAAAGCAAATATATTGAATTTTAGAATTTCTTTCCTATCCTATAAGAGTCTAAAGGTTAGTATCTTACAAATTTTCATAAGTATTATTAAACATGAAAAGCAAAATTTTATTAGAAAGCCATCTATCTCTTTATGAGATGTATAAAACTTTAATTAGTTTATGTATTTGTGGATATGATTTACAGATGGAATTGGATAATATTCAATGACAACTCTTATCCTGTTATTTACTTTTATTTATTTATTTATTTTTTAATTAAAGATTTTCTTTATTTATTCATGAGAGACACAGAGAGAGAGAGGCAGAGACAGGCAGAGGGAGGAGCAGGCTCCCTCCAGGGAGCCTGATGTGGGACTGGATCCCGGGTCTCTAGGATCAGGCCCTGGGCTGAAGGCAACACTAAACCACTGAGCCATCCAGGCTGCCCTATTGTTTACATTTATTTATTTATTTATTTATTTATTTATTTATTTTTAGTTATTTTTTTATATTGTTTACTTTTAAAGGTACACATATTGAGAAGCCTTAAGAACACCTATGCGCACATGCATACATAGGCCTTATACATGTACATGTATATAGAGCTAAGCACATAAACAGCCACACAAACACAGAGATAACAATTTTATTACAGAAATATTTTTTTAAATATTCCTCCAAGTAATGGTAAAATGACATGGGGAATCAACAAAAAATGTATTTTAAATGATCACTCAGCTGAGTGACTAATGTCTCCTTCAGTTATATTAGAAACAAAAATTTGAAAAACACATGATGTGCAAAAGATTTGTTACTCTATTCTGAGAGTCATTCACTTTCTGAATATCCTGGAAGTCAAATGATTTTATCAGACTCTCAAAATGACTCCTAGATATATCTACTACTCTCACTCAGAAGTACCTTGTGTAACCAACCAATATATTCAGAAAGGGTAAAGAAAAATCAAAATATTGTAAATTATAATGATTTTGGATAAAATAAGATTATTGTATGTGCTTTTAAATGTATGTCTTGCTTTAGGTATAGTTCGTTTAAACCTTGGATGCTACTCACTTTATTTATAAAAAATGTTTACCATCTTAGGTAATGAGCAAACCATCCCTTGTTTTCAAACCTCTTACTCAAATCAAATTTACGTCTCTCAAAAACATAACTTTTGTTTTGCAGTTCAAAAGATTTTAGTTTGCCTCTTGAGGAAATTATTAAGAAAGAAAAAATTTTGCAACACATCTGGAAGACATGTTATTAAAAGTAGATGAAAAAATAAAATAAAATAAAATTAGATGAAAAGACTAAAATGAGGTAGATTTAATATAATAAGCTTATTTTGAAAACAAGTTATAAAAACCAGATAAATAAATATTCTATTGTACATTATTTTATTTGTAATAATGTCATGTAATATATAGGTAAAATTTTTAATTGTTTATGAAACTAAGATATGATAAAGAGTTTAACATTTCATCAGTATATGTGTGAAGGGGATATCAAATTCTTTTTTTTTTAAGATTTTATTTATTTATTCATGAAATACATGAGAGAGAGAGAGACAGAGGCAGAGACACACAGGCAGAGGGAGAAGCAGGCTCCATACAGGGAGCCGAATGTGGGACTCAATCCGGGTCTCCAGGATCACACCCTGGACCGAAGGCAGGCACCAAACCGCTGAGCCAATTCCCGGGACATCAAATTCTAATGTTTTATTTTGGGGACTAAATAGATAAGTTTCAGATACAAAAGAAATAACTTTAATAATTTTGTTAGCTACCATAAAATTGTATAATTATTATACAAAAGAGAATATGTATTAAATATATACTTTTATATATATATAAAGAACCAATAGTTAGCATATAGTTTATATTTTTTATTAATAGGAGGTAAAAAATATAACCTGCATAACATATAATGAATAAACAGTGCATAATGTATTATGCATATATACATAATACTTTCATATATGTGCATATACATAGAGTAAATTGGTTCTGCAAGTAGCATATGACTTAATTTTTTGTCAATAGGAGATACAAAATATTAAACAGCTTACAATAGATGAAATAAGATGGCATTTGACTATAATCAGAGTACATGTTTTATCATATATTTACATAAAGTATGTTTTACATTCCTTTTTGGACAATACAGAATTAATATGAAAGGTATCACAGAAATGTGGCATCTATGGGCTTAGTCAATGCATCTTTAAAACTTTAGTTGTTTCAGAAAATATCCCCATTATATTTAAAACAATCAGTGTCACTAACCTACACTGCTTTGGTTGTCTTTCAAGCCAATGGCACTTCCTAAGTTCGAGTATTGAGAATAACTTGAAAAGAATTACTTACATTTAAATTTTTAAAAGCCATTTTTAGCTCCTATTATTTCCTATCTATATATATATATTTTTTTTTTGCTTTGCTCCCATGGGAACCTCCCTCAAGAGCAATGCAATCCTTCACATTATTCAGCTAAATAAAAGGCAAAGTCATTATTAAATGGAACTTCTTGCTGCTCCACTCTCCTCTACTCCACCGTCTCTTTGGCGTTAGACCATCCCATCACAAAAAAAGAGCACTTGTGTATCAACACCATGGTTCTCCTCTAGCAGATGTATGCAGGACGGAGCAGAAAGACCTATTGGTCTTTTTGGTCAGCATTCCAGCAATTTTAGGATGGGTGAAGGCTATTTCTCTATATTGTAAAGTAGAAGCACTATTATGAACTTAGATGTGTTTTCAGGCAAATCTATCTTAGGATGGTATGCAAATATAGTTTCATTCTTTTATAGCTACCTGCACTTATGTGCCCCTTGGAAGGTGGGAGTCAACACCCATGATGTATACCCTACTGCAAAGAAGCTACACATCAGGAGATTCCAGATAAACAAAGCACACCTACCATACACAACCCATAATTGTTTCAGGAAATATGATTTACAATGGTACTTGTTTTTCATAATTATGAGTTTTAAATAGTTATAAAATAAAAATATAATATTTTATAATGATTCAGTGCCTTGGATTCTCATCATATAGTGTTTGATAATAGAATTTGCTATTTAAAAATTTTGACAAGCTGAAGAATAAAGATGCATAAAGACCCTAGATCTAATACCTTAAAGCTGTATTTATATATAATAACATAAGCCACAGAATTGCAGACCCAAAATTTCATCCATATTAATAATCTATTTAATAATCAATCCTGCAACCTTGAGATTATTTGACTGTACCATTATTACACATTAATTTAGAATTGTGAACTTCACCTATAAATAATAGTGTGGTTGAGTTTTTATTTTGTTGAAAATAGCAGCTCGATAAACGAAACTAATATCTGGTGCATTTAAATAAAATGCTTCATAAAGACACAGGACAGTTAAGTAAACAATACCATAGCCTGATAATTTAGGTAATATAAAATGACTAAATATTATTGACTATATCTGAATGGGAAAGAGAGTATTCATGAAGACATCAGTAAAGTGTCATTTAAATGGATGAAAATCAAATGTTTTAGGAGATTGTCATTCTAGATTACCAAAAAATATATGCTTCTTGAACCACAATTTTTAAATATGAAAATCTATGAAACAATCCATCATAAAATAGGGATAAGTTCATTGTATCTCTTCTCTAATAATACTATTTAAAATATGCTTTTGAAAGCAGAATATAATTAGAAATGTTCCACAAAATTTTACACACTTCTTTAAAATTCTCATCCCCTCTATGACACTACAAAGGCAAAGCCTGTAAATAAATAAAAAAACCCCAGTAATTATAATGAATTATATTTCCTTCAGTCCACTTCAACTAATGTTCATTATTACAGTTTCTTTACCCAAAGTAGGATATATAAGATCTTTCCTTAGAAGTCCATTTTCTCATGCAACTTTGTGAATAATATGATTACGAAAATATATTCAGATGATTTTTAGTCACTTCTTTCAGTAATCTTTCAAGACGTTCGTGTACATGGTTTTAAACATATATATCACTTAGACTGTTTTAACTAATGAGTATTACTGACATCTTTTTCAAAAGTATCCTTACAAACTATTTAATAGTTTTTCTGTTGGTGTTATAAAACAAAGCAATAATTAAAAAAATAAACAGCTTTGTGTGGATTTTCAATTTATGCTAATCATCACAAGAGACAATTTAAAAATAATCCCGCAGGGAAATTCAAATCAAAAGAAAAGAACAGATTCTTTATTAAATTCTAGATATTGATTTATGGAGAATATGATCTTATGACATTCTTGTAAAATTCAATTTACAAGTAAGAAAATACTATTTATTTTTCTCTCTTCCATTTCTAATTGGAACACTCATTCTACATAGGCTGTTGTTTCCTGATAATGACTAGTAACTCATTAGCTTAAACTTTTACTATGTTCCATGCACTATCCATTGGAGGTCAGCTATTAAAAAACTGTTTTTAACCTCAAGTTTATAAACTAATTTACAGTCTCTAAACCTGGATTTTCTGGCTGAGCTCTGGCTTTGTGGATCCTGGATTTGTGATCAGGAAACCTGTCTTCTTCCTCAATAACTTCATAAACACTTTCATTTCTGGCTTTCCTAGATTGGAGTTTCACTAGTTTAGCTCTCATTTGTTGGACAAGTTACAAATTCAAATTTTCCAAATTAACATACACTAAGTGGATTTTACCCCAGATAATGAGATAATCATCATCTGCTCAGACAAAGCTGAAGCTCCAAATTTGGATCCCACTGTTTGCAACTACAGTAGGTCTAGGCAGATAGCAACAGAAGCCAGCAAATTCTCCACTGGAGTAAACACTCCCAAAAGCCTGCTGCTAAACAGGTGCAGCAATAAGTAAAACATCACAATTGTATCAAGTCTGGCCATGTGTTGACTGTTTCTTTTTGACAGCACCAAATATGCCTCAGGGATGGTATCCCATCTCCCCTTGTCCCTTCTAGAAATTCTTTCTCCTTCTTATGAAAACACTTGCCCCTGTGAGGCTCTTGCCCCATAGCTATACCCCTTTTTCTTAGTCACATTGCTTCCATTTTTCTGGATTTATGATCACCCCAGTCAGTTACTGACGCACCTAGCAAGATATATTTCTGCAAGGAATCTTTCTATTCCACATCCAATTATACCGAGGTAACTATTCCTTGGGGATGATACATGACACGTACTGACTGGATATGTCTTTGCCTCCAAGATTACTCTTTTCTATACTATTTCACACATCCTGTCCTCTACTCATCACCTAAAAATAAAGACTATTAGTAGTGCCAATAAAATAAGGAGAAAATGAACAAAAATGTAAAATTAATAAATCTGGCCACAGTGATAATAAAGATCATGGGCATCATCATCTTCTGGGCCATTTCTGAGGCTACAGAATTCATTCCTCATTCCTTCAATTCCAGGTCACATGGATCTGTGTGTAGATGGATTTGTACATCTACTGAAGAAGGTATCAATTAAATAATCAACTTAAAAATAGTGGGATCAAGTTCACTGGAAAGAATCGAGTATTCCTCTACCTAACTATAGATCTTGATCTAATCACAAACAAAAACTGTGCATTAAAAATAAATTAAGGCTACAACTCATGTAAACATATTTGAGTCACGCTGAAAACCAACATTGCCATAAAAGAAAAAAAAATATTTTTAAAGGTGAAAACAACCAACCTTTTTGTTTCAAGGGAGGCTCCTCTATTTCTCCTAAATCAAGACAAAAACAGTTAATTAGAAAAACTTTTAGCATAGCATAATACTGCCTCTATTTTCCCATTTCCCTTTGTTCATTAAAAAAGCCATCTATTAGTTTTGACATTAGTAGTCCTTATATTACTTTGCCTCCCAAATTCCAGTTTTTAAATATAAACTTTGTTTATGTACATTTATGTGAGATAGTTTCACTTTTATGAGTTCAATAAAATCGTGGCAGCCATCCAAATTATACATTATAGTTCATATATCATGTTCATTTCAGTTCTCTATTGTTCGTCTCGACCTCTCGCTGGGGCCAAACAAATACAAATTCAGACAAAGTCATAGAGAGGGCTAAAATAATAAGAGCTTTCCTGGTAGTCAAGACTGAATACATGATTTCTGATGACTAAGGCTGACTCTAAAAAATTTCATGTAAAAGAACCATAACGCGTTGTTCTTTTCACATCCACTCAGTAGTTTATGTATGGTTGGGGTTTATTTCCTTTTGTTTATTAATATGTGAGAGAGTACATAGGTTAGTTGCATAATTTTTGTGACTTTTAGACTATGTCCCTCCATTCTACACCTCCATTTGGTTCCATAAATTTACTTCTGATTATGATTTTAGTGGGATTGCTTTTTGTTATTTGATCATGAGTATGACTTACATCTATAAAACATGTCTATCAGTTACTGTTTGTTATTATTTCAGTCTTCCTAAAAAATAAACTTGTGAAATAGCTACCATTTTTTTCCCCAAGGATGCATGTAAGCGTGAGGTACTATTGTGAATTTGTAGTAGTGCATAGTAAGACCCTCTCTTGCTCTAATGCTACCCTAATGGTAGATTTAATTTTGACATCCTGCCATAATGGCAGATAAGCTATAAGATGAAAGCCAAATAGAGATGAATTTACTGAGTTTGGCAGCCTGTTGATAATGCTATTAGAACTCAGAAGTGTATTCATTTTGGTTTAGCCTGACCCAAGAGTTCCTCTGTGTTTAAACTTAAGAAAACCACTGTAACGCATAACTAATATCAGTCTGAGAAGTTAGGTGTGTCTCTATGCTCTTTGTACCTTTATCAGTGTCCTCATCCCCATCATCATCATCTTCATCACCCTCAGATGAGATGATGTCAGACAGCAAAGAAAAGAAGCCATAGACCCAGTCCGTGGTTTCTTCCACAGCATCATGTACAAGTTTTAGAGGATCTGAGCCAATCTTGGAAAGAGAGCTCGCTAAAAGTAATTAAAAACAAGAGAAAAATGTTAGAATCATTACCAAAAAAATTAAGAAAAGCTGTTTATCCTGATTTGTGCCTTTGGCACAAAATGTCAGTTTTGTACATTTAAATGTCTCTTGGCTACACTTTTTTGGGGTGCTCAGAAATAGAAACTACATTTTGTCATAGTATGCATGTGTATTCAATTAAAAAGAAAAGTTATTGAATACTTATGGTACCAAACACTATGGGGCTACCAAGAAAGAAATTGTCCCTGAGAAGTTTATAATCTAAATACGAGTTTAACACAGGGAAAATTAGGAATGGATTGAAATAATGTGCATCTATGTTAATCAAATTGCAATATACACCCTAAGTTATGGATATTCAAGAACAGAAGATATTGTTGTCAGATATCATACTGGAAACCAACATGGAGAAGATGGTCCTGTAAATTTTCAGGCAAACAGTAAGTGCCAAGTTGATATAAGTAGCTTTGACTAAACTAAGACTGATAGGTCCATTTATTATAATTTGTAATGCATCAGGAAAAATCTGGAATTGTCAACATAGTATTCATATCAGGTTCCAGCTAGATTCAATTTATTTAACCTTGTTAGGCATCCCAATACCTAAAAATAAAAGGTATTTAAGCTTCCAGTAATTTTAGTAGGTAGAATTAAGAAAAACTGAAACCTATAAATCTTCCTTATTTTTTATATCCTAGGAGGTAGACACCATCTGTGAAATGAAAGATTAAAAAATAAAAGTACAAGCAAATAAACATAATAGGTATTTCCAAAATGTTGTTTTTCTCACTTTAATTATATGAAAATTACTCTGAAGGGGCAGGAGAGTTTCTAATATCTGATTGAGAGGCAATCTATCTAGAAATGTGGTATAAGTTGCAATTGACTTTTCATCAACCCAAATTAAATTTTAGATTTATGTTTTCCTTCATTTAAAAAAATATTTTAGCTTTTCAGAGATTTTTCTCCCTTTAATACCTTAAAAGAGTAGAATTATGTCAACATATTATTTTATTTAAAGGTTAAGGATTCTAAAATTAGGCTTTTAATTTTGATGGAGTTAGAAAGTCACCAGAAGGTTAGATCAAAGGGATGAAGTGATTTGACTTATGTAACTTCATTCTCTGTGTTGAGGGGTGTGAAAGAGTGCCAAGTTGGAAACAGAGAGATCATTAGGAGCCAAATGAAATAAGTAAGTGGGGAAAATGATAGTGATTTCTATCAGGATGATTGTGTGTGTGTGTGCACGCGCATGTGCATGTGTGTGTGAAATGCAGTCATTTTCTGAACGCAATTAAAAGATAGAATTAATTATATAGACTTATAGTTTGGCTCCTGAGTGTGATAGAAAGAGAGGGGTAGAGCATAACTTCAAAGCTTTTGGTATGAAAAGCTGGGACGATGGAAATGCCATTTGCTGAAATGGGGGGTCTGGAGAGAAACAGGATTTTTTATGGGTAGTATATAAATACCTGAATTTTAGACTTGTCAAACTCAAGATGCTTATTTGAACTCTATGTGGAGATATAGATGTTTGTACAACTCAATATGACCTACGAAAGAGAAGTCCTAGGTGAAGATAGAAACTTGGGAGTTCAGTAGAGGATAGAAGGTATCCAAAATCATGATATTGAGTGAAATCATCATGGAAGTGGACCCAGGAACATTCCAACATTTAGAAGATAGATCAGTCAGAGGGATGAACCAACAATTGATGATGACAAGGAGAGATAAGACGGATGGAGACAGAGATATAGACACACGCCCACACATCCAGAGAAAGAGAGAGAGGGAGAGAAGCATAAAAAAGAGTGTAATGTCTTGGATATCAAGTGAGGAAATTGTCTTAAGAAGCGTACAGTGATCAACCGGCAAATGCTGCTGATAGGTCAAGTAAAATGAAGACTGAGAATAGACCTTTAGATTTAATGACGAGGATGTCATTGGTGACCTTCAAAGGACTGTTTCAGTGGAATGCCTTCAAGACTAAATGGGAGGAATTTAGAGATGGTAAGTGCATTTTCCTATAAAGTAAGTGACAGAGTTTGGGCAATGTTTGAAGAGAACTAGAATTACAGCTGTTTTCTGTTGTTTCACATTGTTAAAATGGAAAGAATATGCCATTTTCTGCTGATGGGTAAGATCCCATAGATGACTTAGACAGCATATATATTAGGAAGGGGAAAAGTGATATGAAAGAAAGGATTTCCGGGGAAATTTTAAATTTTATGTTCCATTTCAGGGGATTCACAGCCTATTCAAGGATGCCAAGTTACAGAATGGTGGTTTCAGGAAAACTTATCTCCATGACAGTGGAACTTTACTCTTTGTATCTTAATTTTACTACATTCTGGAGAGTTTCATATAAGCAAGATATGGTAGTCTGGCTGATGAGATTAAACCTTACAGAAAGAAAATGAAATGGAATTTTATAATTGCAATTGAAAAATTTTAAAGAACTATATGTAAGGAACTGGATTGTAATGGCACCATTAAATGTATTTTTTAGCACTAGTATATTTTACATCTAATGGAAGAATATGGCAAATGGGATTTTTATGATCTGAATAGATTGAGACCATTTCCCCATTTCCCTTTTTTCTAAATGTTCACTGAGGAACTTAACAATAAAATCCAACAAAATAGATACCAGTTTAATTATCCTTATGCCTAAATGCACTATATCTGCTCTGCAGACATGTATATCGCCTGGTTCTAAAAGAGTCAAACCAAGATGCTTTCATGAAGTCAATGTGGCTGGCTTGAGATCAGTCTCTGATTTTTAGTTATGTGAACAACAACTTTAAAAACATAGATATAGATGTACATATAGATAATGGATACAGATTATAGATATATTTTAAATAAGATAGTAGTCTTCAAATTGATTCTTAACTACATCTCTCAGATATCACATCCAAATTATATCAATAGAAATAATACTATACAATGCGACTAAACCTTTTACTGATGTGGTTTTTTTTAAAATTATATTTTCTTACCTCTCATGTTTATGTGAGTTAAATTAAGTACATTACAGTAAGGATCATCATAAAAACAATGGTAGCTGACACTTAGAGAGTGTGTATTACCTGCCAGATACTACTCTAAGAACTTTATACATACTACTAACCCACATTTCCCTTTCAATAACCCAATGAGGTAGCTATATTATTTTATCTCTCCATTAAATATAAGAAAAGTGAGGTTTGGCTATATTCCTATCAACAAACAAACAAAAATAAGAATTTACAATTAGTTCTAGAGTCAGATATTGGATGAGAGATTCTGGGAGGTGTTTTCTGACTGTTAAAGAGGAAATAAGGACTTTGTTGCATGGGCACATAAAGCCTGGAGCTACTGTATCACCTTATAGCCATGAAGACAGTAGCTGATTCACTGAGGAAGGCAAAGGTTAAAAATGAAAGAGCTTGAGTCCATATGACATTGCTGAAGCACTGAATTATCCAATCTTGGAATAATCACCCTACTTCAGGAGCTTCTGTTATGAGAGATAAGAAATGTTTCTCAGTGTTCAAGTCACTCTTAATTGTATCTTATATTTCTTACAGAAAAATATACCACCAGATGCAGGGGAAACTGCTCTAGGCTCCTTATGATCAGTAATTGGATTCTTGGCACTGATAAAAGAGTGCCAAGAGAGGCATGAGAGGCAAGGAAGAGTTTAAAGTTAAATAAGATTTTTATTGGTGCTCTGTCTTTGAAGCCAAACTATACAGATCCTTAAGTTTCTAAATGGGAACATACATGGGAAACTAGTCATTTTCTCTGCTTTCCTCCTAAAGAACCAAGTCCATGTTTTCACCATTATCCTTGACCATCAGTCTTACATTCCTCAAGTTATATCAGACTCTTCTTTATCTTTCAAATCCTGACAAACATCAGCAAACAACAGTTACAAGCTTGGGTTCTGAGCTCAGACACAGCATTCAAGTTCAGGTCTCCCATCCAGTACCATGCCAGCCCATACTGGAGGCAGAGACAGAAGGAAAAACTAGTAATAATAGTCCTGTCTTTATTTAAAATTTTGATATTTTGTGCATCACAGATTTCTGCATTAATTTTAAAATTTTAAATATTGCATTAAAATATCATGCATCTTGGTTACTGAGTTTTTCAGAGTCCTTACATTTTGCACCCAAGGGTGAGTGTTTCACTCACCTCACTTTCATCCTGATGCTCCCCCCATGAATAGTGGTATGATGTTGAGAAGATTCACTTTTGACATGTCTATAAAATTCACTGATTCCTATGCTTTTCCAAAGTCACCCCTTCGTGCCTATTATCTTTATATTCAGCGTTCTCATATGCCAGTTTATAATATATACAGTCCTGGCAAACAATATTATATGGTCGGGAAAAAATATTTTTTCTGTGCTTCAGTTTGCAGAACTGTAAAATAACAATAAGAGTAATGATACTTACCTCACAAGGTTGTTGTGGTTATTATATGAGATAATACATTCGAAGCACAGCATGGTATACCTGGTAATTAGTAAATGTCATTGTGGAGAAACAAGCAAGATTATCTTGGAATCTTGAATGAGCCAGAGGTTCTTTTGAGTTTGCTAGCTGGGACTCCCATAGCAGCAAGCTCTATGTATGATCTCAGCTTCAACTAAGGTCTTGCACAACAGTCAATTTCCTATAACCCTGTATCTCTGTATCCTACATTCCCACTGCATGGTATCCATTCCCAAATGAATTACCCACCCAACGATAGGCTGCCCTCATGCGTATTTGATCCAAGGAAAAAGCAACTCAGAGGGTGGATTTGCTCATCTGCCTCTGTCTGAGCCATTCTAAAGGATGGTGACTGAACAGGAATCTCCGGCATCTTCTGACCCTTTGGCCCGTGAGTCCCTGCTTGTACCGGATGGTACTTGCTGAACTTCACTCAAACTCATTGTATATAAACTTTTTGGTATAAAGCACCTAAAGCAGAGTAAAGGAAATAGTAAACGTTAAGTAATTATTAATTCCAACGTTCAGAGCCACTTAACTCAAACATATGGTGGCGCTCCAGGAACGTAGGCTGTAATAAATATTGTCTGGTGATCATTCAGTCACTACATCATCATAGGCCACCTCCACAGGGTCTGTGAAATCCAACAATGCGTTTATCAGGACTCATGAAAGAACTAGTGACTGTCCCTTACCTCCCAGAAAATATTCACATCTAAATATTTGGATCTAAACTGACGTAAGGGCTTTTAAACGTGTCACAAATGTTATCCCAATTAGGAAAAATTCAATTTGTATGTATATTGATGTGTGTACCTTGAGCATAGGAACACCCAAATGAAATTTACTAAGAAACTCTTCTTTCAAGACAATTATTTAGGACTTACTGTGTGCAATAACCTATCTTAATATAATCAACATAGTGCTGGCACTTGTGGGCTTGCTAGACAGGTGTTTCTAGTTTTGATATGTGAAGAATACTGTCTGAAAATATAGTTTCAATTTTCCAGACCTAAAAAAATTCCAATTTTAAGTGACTGGTTTTCCATTCTTACTGCAGGTGAGTGCTGGAATACTTTTGTTTCTGTTAGTGAAAATTTGATCAAGTTAAGAAAAATATTAGCAAATCATACATCATTTAATATGCTCCGTGTCACATAACAATTCTTGTTTGAAGTACTGTGAAATTACTTGGTCTTTGTTTAGGATATACAGAATTCCCTAGAACTTAACCAGTACCAAACAGAGCTTCTGGTGTGTTTCTCATTCCCATGCCACCCTCAAGGATGGGAAGAAGGGAGACATAAGTAGGTAAGACGAGTACAAAGATAAAAAGATATAAATGCTGTGTTAGTATATGCAGAAAGCAATGGCTGTCTCCGCTGTGTTCTTATACTCAGAAATGTAACTGAAAGAATGCAAATTCTCATTAAACATTTTGGACTTGAGGTTTGGCATCATTTATAATAGTCAACAATTTCCTAAGAATATAAGGATGAAATGCTGATTTAATTTAGCTTATTTTTAACCAGAACATATTTGAAAGGAAAAGCACTCACAGTGAACTTAATAGCCCTCTGAGTCTTCAGATCTCAGAGTTTCCAGCATTGACAATATTAAGTGCAGATACTTAAGAAGTAACAAACAAAAATATGTGCTTTTATATCAACTTATTAAGGTCAGTGTCTTTATCAAAGTGACATTTACTCAAGACATTGTACTGTAAAGCATTTTAGGATCAGTCTGAAGTAACTTTCAAACAATTTCTTATGGTTTAGACCACTTAACCTGAACAAACTTGGTTGAACTCAATGATGTCAGAACTGCCATCTTTAATTTTTATTATCACAATAGAAGTGCTTTCACTCTCTTACACTCTCTTATATGCCCTTTTTTCCCCATGAGTTTATTGTTTTCTTATTCTGTATTTCACTTCAAATTCAAAGTAAAGCCAATGAGAAAAATATAACACATCCAAGGAAGTCAGACTTCAAGAAATGTTTAATGCAGCACCTTTATTCCTCCATAGTTAATCTCTAAGGTATACTTATTTCCTGCCAATGGACGTTTGTAAAAGGCACACTAACTGGAATTCCAAATCTTCCCATTATTTTCTCTTGAAAATTCCCTAGAAGATAGCTATATTTTTGTAAGATCACTTCAGTTCCAGAGACAATATTTGATATTTTGGTATCTGAGAAGTAACTTTTGTTGGAACCAGAATAGTAATAATTTGTAGCACTAACATACCCCCCACCTTTTTTTGTTTGTTTGTTTAAGAGAGAGAGAGAATCTGAAGCAGACTCCGTGCTGAGCATGGAACCTGATGCAAGGCTTAATCCCAGAACCCTGAGCCAAAACTAAGAGTTCAATGGTTAACCAATTTTGCCACTCAAGTGCACCCCAACATCGCTTTTTAAAAAAATAGCTTTTCCACCTAATAAATATTTTAAAAGAGGCTTGTTCTGAATATCCTCTCTTTAAATCCACATATAGTAGTCCTTTAAAATGATTTCCACTGAATAGTTCATTGGAGTGGACCTGGCTAACTAATAGAGATGGTGGAAGAGCAAAGGTAAAAACAATAATAAAATGGAGAAATGGAAGCCAAAGAAAATTAAATTTAGCTACCCTAATATAGGCTTTGCATTGGATAACCTCCACTGCAGTATATAATATCATTGCAGTATAATATCATTTCAAGGATTTTTGCATGGACAAAAATGTGGAATTCAAGCTATATTGCAAAATTTCCTTGAAACTGAATATGTAGGTTAAAATAAATGTTTGTATTTGTTTGATTAACACTTAGCAATCTAGCAAGAAATATAAATATTAGGTCAGCTCATTTTAGACTGCATAATTAAGTAATGAGGTAACAAGATATTTCTGTAGAGCATCTCTCCATTGCGTTTATTAAGAAAAGAGTATGATGAAGACTCATTTTTCTCTATTTAAATGAATGTTTCCACAGACAGGTGATAATCATGATATTGCCATACTCAAGAATATATGTTATATTCCAAAAGTGGGATGTTCAGAAGTTGTATATAATCACCTGCCCTGAATTACAAAAATTATGTATATTCAAAACCAAATTTCTCCAAGTAATTTTCCTCCAACTGGGTTTTTAACATAGAGACGATGTACAAAGGTTGAAATTCCCTTGAATTCATTATCCTTACCCTCAATAAACAATCCTCAAAAATGGTGAAATGGAAAATGAGATTTGTGAAATTTCCTTGGTATTTCTTTTCTTTTTTTAAGATTTTATTTATTTATTTGAGAGAAAGAGAGAGAGAGCACAAGCAGTGGATGGGGGGAGGCAAAGGGACGAGCAGACTCCCCACTTAGCAGGGAACTTGATGCAGGGCTCAACCTCAGAACCTCAGGATCATGACCTGAGCCAAAAGTAGACGCTTTACTGGCTGAGCCACACAGGCACTCCTTTGCTTGGTACTTCTAATAGTAACCACACTATGAGAGATTTTTACTTACGCAGGTGGAGCTGGGGTCTGAAGGAGAGGAAGAGGCATTTGGAATGAAAATATGGACATGAAGTGGAGGGAGCAAGGAAATCTGGAGCCTGCAAGGGATGGGATGAATTTCATGAGAACAAACTGGAAATTGCATCAGTCCTATGATCTCCAAAACTTCCTCTCCACAGAGAAGAAGCTGTTGCCCTTGTCATGCTAAATATGCTCCTCAGCCAGGAGTGGAAGAACCTGAAGAAGGATCTATCAGAAGCTGGAGTTGTTGGAGGATCAGCCACTGTCCCACGCCAACGAGGTAAGCCAACAGACAAGGACAACATCCATACTCATATTTAAAGGAAGACATCTAAAATTTTAAATAGGGGAATAATAATAATAATAAAAAGATTTGCAGTTTTCATTGTGGCCTCAGAATGAAAAGGAGGCAAAGGCAAGATTATAGGCAAAAAGAGAATACATGGCTATTGCAACAATCTTGGGAAAACTAAGGCAGGATTTCTAGAGATAAGGCACAGAGTATGGAACAGAACCAAGAGACGTTTGACAGTTCAGTAAGTGGTTTTTGATCACTGAGTAAACGTTTATGGATAGCAGGGAAAGAGGGAAGCTTCCAAGGAGTCCCATGTTTCTGATTTTAAAAACTGGAAAATGAATTGGTCTTAGAATCTAGGAAGCAGGCTTTGAAATAAATATAACTAGTTCAGGAATCTTGAGTTTGCTAAGCCAACTGAACATCCTTATACAATTAGGAAAACTGGAGAGAGATTGAGGTTCAGGACAGGGAAAATAAAAATGCTTATGAGATTAATTTTTCCTTCAGAATAAAAATAGTTTTACTGACTCCCATGATGGGATGAATGCAGTTTCTTAAAACTTACCTTAATGTGCCTTGATTGTTTTGAACTGTGTCACTGCTTTTATCCTCTAAATTTCACAATCTAGCCATTTTATTTTTTAATTTTTTTTTAATCTAGCCATTTCAGAAGATTGATCCTATTATTAGATTGAGAGCCATATATTAAAAATAAGTAGGCTAAATATGATGTCAGCTTGTTTATCACTTATTTGAGTAATGCAAAGCCATGCAACTGAAGCAATGGAACAAGGTAATATTGTCTGATGGGGGCAAGAAGCCAATGATGCCAAAGAAGAGTTATAAAAGTGCTAATATAAGATTTTAATAAATAAGTGACTGTCAACAGTTCTAATGCTGTAAGGCTTAACCAAGATGAAGATGTTAAGTGTGCAAGTTGTTCACACTTAAGTTCACGATTTGTTCATTTGTTCAATGTGTGTTTTTGAGACATTTGAGCAGAGTGATAGAATAGTGTCAGATCACCTCATAACAGGAGTTTGGCTAGAGAATCAGAAACAAAGAGGGTTATAGCTAAACAGGGATATAAGAAAGTGAAGGAAATTTGTTTTTCCAAGTTAGAATACCCATAAACACCCATGGAAAAGGAGAGACTAGAAGTGGAGATTTTGAAGATACAGGAAGGAGATGGCATTTATATCTAGCAACATTTGAATGTGTCAAAAGGTACCTTCATGGGGCTCTTTCCTCCTATACACACTCAGATACACACATTCCCTTAAAAATAACGAAGGCTTTTAAAAAGCTGAGTCTTCCTGGGGCACCCTGGGTGGCTCAGCGGATTGGGTGTCTGACTCTTGGTTTCAGCTCAAGTCATGATCTCACAGGTTCTGAGATGGAGCCCTGGGAGTTTGCTTGAAGACTCTCTCACTCTGCCCCTACCCCCTACCTCCCCCTGCTCTTTCTCTCTATCTCTCTCAAATAAATAAATAAATCTTAAAAAAAGCCAAATCTTCCTGAAGCAATAACTCATACTTTGAATTAATTAAACAAGGAGATCATTAGGCTGAAGTGCTTCTAATGCTCCAGCAGCCCACGTAAACACAACCAAACCTAAGACTAAATGCATCAAGGTTAAGAAACAAAAACCTAAGGATAAGAAATCAAAACCTAAGGACAACCCATCAGGAACAGCCAACCAACCTTTCCCAAATAAGGCAAATGCTTAGCTACAGCCAATCAAATAATTTCCTTGCTTTGCTTCAGCCTCTTTTTTATAAAAGTCTTCTAACTCCTGTAAGAGGAACTCTCATAACCACTTTCTGTTTGGTGATGCCTGGTTCCAATCGATTTTTTCTCCAAACTCTTAACATTTTGAATATGCCTCAGTTTATCCTTTAACATCCCAGATAAATATATTTTCCCAAATCATTGTCCTTTTTCTCTCCATCTTCTTTTCTCTTCCACTCTATCTTATCATCTTTTCTCTCTCTTCTCCCTCAGATCTCTGGATAATACCCATATTAGATTACAATAATCAGGCTTTCTCTTTTTTAGTGATAGCCATGTAGGAAATAAAATAAAATAAAGGGCCGACACAAAGCTTTTGAAGTACATCAGATTCTAAAAGATAAAACTCATGTGATTTACCATTTTGAAAAAATAAAATACTTGCAGATGGTGGATATTTAGATGCTTTTAAACCAAAGAAAAACTAGGATCCTGATTTAAAAGCACTTTTGGTGAGCTAATTGTTTTATTGACTGCACAAGGAAATGACTGTCACTTTTCTAATCTACATTTGAATAGTCATAGTGTAGCTCCAATCCTTGCCATTCAAAATCTGAGGCATGGGCATTTTCCTTCTGCTTTTTAACATTTTCTCAATTCAGATTTTCCCATACTCATCTTTACTATTAACAGACTCCAGTGTTTTAGAAATGTACACTTGTATGGAACCCTAATGAAATTAAAGACAAGCAACTTCAGTTAAAATTACGTGGCTATTTCAATATTTAATAGTCTCATGGCAATGTTTCTAAGTTATTCTTTGCTATTCCTCAACTGTAACTTTTTGAGGCAACGAGGAATGCTACTGAATGCAAATAGATGTACACTTCACCTCTCTTTCCCAATATGACCCCAATCAACCAATTTCTTGCTGGCAAAATCGTGTTGCAAATGTTTAAGCCTGGAATATTTCCAGCCTACTGGAGCTAGACCCATGTCAAATAAAGGGCATTTTATATTCTGAAACAAATTGCAAATAACTTCTGGCCTCTTTTACTCATGTCAAATACCTAAATAAAATGAAAGGATCTTACTATACTTTTATTAATGAGCATGGTGTGGTTCTTATTATATTAATTGAAAAACCAGTTTGCTTTCCTCTTTAAAAAAAAAAAAACAAACGTATCTTAAATATGGACACAGTTCCAATGCCATAATATTAGCAAGTAAGGAAAAGCAAGCTTTCCATAGATTTAAAGATTTTGATAGATTTGTTTCTAAGCTAACATTCAATGGAATTAATTTTCTGGTAGCATAAGAATAGTCAAAATATCACTGTACTCCAGTTGGATGATTTACTTGGATCATTATATTACAAACCTAACAGACCAGTGGAGAAGAGAGATATTATATTTGAGATTAATATAGCCATTAGTATATCTGGACTAATTATTTAATAAACATGCATTTGGTCAGTCAAGATTTAGTTTTGGAAACTCTTGACTATATTATATAGTCTCTTTAGCTATTCTATTGCTCAGTGTTAGCTGAGGGAATAATTTTAAACTTGTTTTTTTTTTTAACCACCTTAAAATGTAGTATGTAGTGCCATGAATTATGTGCTTACTCTATCATATAAGAGTTACAAACCATTTCAGAATGGCTAGGACATTTACTCAATGTTAAAATAAAATATAGTACTTTAATCATTGGATTTCTTTTGTGTAATTGCTCGAATCTATGTATATTCACATGATATTTAAAAATTAGAAATCAAGTAGTCAATTCATCTTTTTGAAATATGCCTATTCATCTTTTTGAAACATTGAAATATGCTTAAGGTCATGAAGAATAAATTAAAACAGTACTAACTACAATTTATCTAATAATGACAATGTGCCATTCAAAATACCAAGTGTTTTGTATGTATTAACTTATTTAATGTTCATAGAACCGTATGAAACAGGTACTGTTATTATCCTGGAGGATGAACTTGAGGCACAGAGAAGTAATTTCCCCAAGATTGCACAGCTCCTGATTGGTAGAGTCAGGATTCTAACCCCAAATTCTAGCCCTCAGAGCCTGCATTCAACTACTTTGGTTCTTGTCTTGAAGTCCATGTGTTCTTTTGTTATTACTGTTTTGTGTCTTTGCTTATTTGGTTATTCTTTTTATTTGTTTGCTTGTTAGATATGCTTAGCAAATAACTTCTGTTTAGATCATACAAATTTTATTGAACAATATATATCAGGCAATAAGATTAAGATGAATATGACAATCCTTACCTTTGAAATCCTTAAAATCCAATTGAAGGAAAAGAGGTTTAAAACGTATTTTAAATGTGAATACTAATATTATCAGTATCATCATAAACTAATATTTTATAAATAAATAATATGCTCAGGGTGCCTCGGTGGTTCAGTTGGTTAAGTGTCTGCCGTTGACTCAGCTCAGGATCCTTAGGTCCTGGGATCCAGCCCCACATCCAGGCTCTCTGCTCAGCAAGGAGCCTGCTTCTCTCTCTCCTTCTGCCCCTCCTCCCTGTTCTCTCTCTCTTTCTCTCTCTCTTGCTCACTCAAATAAATAAATAAATAAATAAATAAATAAAATCTTAAGTAAAAAGAAAAACTATGCTCTTTACTCAGCATTCAGAGTTTTAAAAATTGCTCTCATCCTTTCCTTTACGAATTTACTTATTTATTCACTTATTCTTTCACCTCAACATTCATTCAATGTTTGTTGAGCTCATACTTTGTGCTAAATACTTCTAAGCACCTGAAAAATCAAGTAAATGAAATAAAGCCATTATTTTCCCCAAACTTAACAGATCAGTGGAGAGGAGAGATTTTAAATAAATAATCACATTCTGGGGTGCCTGGGTGGCTCAGACAGTTAAACCTCCAACTCTTGATTTTGGCTCAGGTCATGATCTCAGAGTTGTGGGATCAAGCCCTGCCTGGGGCTCTGAGCTCAGTGTGGAGTCTGTTTATCTCTCTCTCTACTCCACCCCCTGCTCACACTGTCTCTCTATCTCTGAAATAAATAAATAAATAAAATATTTTTTAAAAAATCACACCCAATTAAATATATACAACTTGTAAATACCTACTGTGAGTAAAGAGTAAATAATATAACAAGGAAATAAGACAAGGTGACTTGATTTATATTGAAAGTTCAGGAAAGGCTTTTGTCTTTTGGGTTTCTTTGTAGATTTTATTTATTTATTTATTTGAGAGAGAGAGACAGAGATAGTGCTGAGCAGGGAGCCTGATGTGGGGCACGATCTCATGACCCTGGGATCATGACCAGAGCCGATGGCAGACGCTTAATCGACTAAGCCACCCAGTCACCTCAGGAAAGATTTTTCTAAGGAAGTGAATTTAAGCATAGCACTGAAAGATGTATAATAGCTGATCCATCAAGAAGTGGGGTGTTAACAGATGGTATGATTTATAATTGTATCCATCTACACAGATAAATTTATAAATTCAACATAAGGCCTCATTCGGTAAGGTTCAAATGAGTGGTATAGAGCACTGGTATCAAGTTCTTGGGTTTTTTGACCTTGAAATTCACCACCAGCCAAAAGCTGGAGCCCAACATCGAAATGTCAACCTTTTATTTTATAGAAGAATGTCATTTAAAAACAGTGACGGAAATAATATCTGTGATTATCATCATTTCCAAAGAGAATTTTAAGACTAAAAATGTAGGCACAATAAAATTAAGAATACTTTTTTAAAATGAATAAATGTTTATTTATCTTTTTCCTCCCTTCATGAAGAGGCAACAAACTTCAATTAGGATCTGGAAATCACTGAACTATGGAAACTTCTGCTTCCTTGATTGTTTATAAGTAGACTGGATTTGGGTAATGGAATGTATCCTTTTAGATGTAGTGACCAAGAGGACAAAACAGGCCTGGGACATTGAATAGAAAAGTAGGAGTTGAGATAAGACTTGAATCAGAATTAGAATCACACAAAATGTCAACTATACTTGAAAACTCAGCACACACGAGTGCTGATAAAGTCTAAAATGTTGCATTCAGTGCCTCGGTCTTCCAAGTCTCCTAAGATGTGATAACATATTCATATACAGTCACACAGACATCTCTCTCTCTACACACACACACACACACACACACACACATACATACATACATAACCATTAAATGTTAAATTTATACATTCTGATTGGCTTTGGGTCTTTCCTGAGTCATTTTCTTCCTCTACATTCAAAGCCTGACAGACAGTGCACCTGCTTAACTGGGCTAAGTGCCAGAAAAAAAAAATCAGGGAAATTAATTTCCAAGAGCAGTAGATAAATGGCACACCTCATTAGAAAATCTATTTAAAAGGCACATCAGGAGATGTCTGCAAGACTTTCATAAGAAATTGATGCTTCCTACCATCATGTCCTTGCTGGCTTTCTTCTCAGATTACTGATCTTACTTCCCGGTAATAAGATTCAAATTCAAGTTATGCTTAATGAGTGCCTCCTATGTGCCAGGCACGTATGTTTTACATAGATTATCTTATCTAATTCTTACAAAATTGTTTTGAAATAAGTATGTGGAATGCATGCAAAAATTACCAAATGTGCTTCTTGGAGACTTCCTGGTACAGCCATAGAATGATTTTTCCTTCTTATGGATGAGGATGCTAATAAATTATAACCATTGTTCTTAGGCACAAAAAGCCAAGAGTACTACAATTTGTCCTGTATCTTCTGACCTAGAAGAAAATCATTAATATCTACTAATGCCTGAGTTTGTAGTGATCTCTTCAGAAATCCTATTTTTTTACATCATTGTTTAGAGAGAAAAAGTTGTCTCTTTATATATAAGGCAAACAAGTTTGTAAGGAATTTCAACCAAAGCCCACAAATTCTGATCTTTAAAGAGTTATTAAATCATCAGGACTCCACTCTGTTTTCTGCAAGAGCTTCCTTGCTGACTCTGCAAAAGCTTGGGGGCAAGCCCTCTGGCAGCCTTTGTGATCCTCTGGCCTCAGGTTAAAAAAAAAAAAAAAAAGCAACATTGCCCTGCACTAACCACCATCCCACCCCCACTCCAACTTGGCCTTTCTGAAGACTTCCATCTTCCAGGAAAAAAAGTAAAGGCAAGAAGGATAATATCTGGGTGATCAGAATCTTGGTTTGTGTCTGTTGTCCTGAGGTCAGTATAAACAGCTCTCCATTACATGCTCACGGGTGTCCTGTTTTATTATTATTTTTTATTATTATTATTTTTAATAAATTTATTTTTTATTGGTGTTCAATTTACCAACATACAGAATAACACCCAGTGCTCATCCCATCCTGTTTTAGATGATAAGCTATACGGTCACCTACATGATGGCTTTGTATGCTGTTAAATTGCTACACTAGAGCTACATTTCCCAGAACTCCCTCATGTGTAAGGTCTAGATAACAATTGGGCACAAGAGAAATTCTCATGAGCTTTAGAAAGCAAAACAGAAATATTAGCCATTGCTTATTCTCTGAAGGTTGGTGTAGGGCAGGTGCTCTTGCAGCTCATGCACATTATCACCCATATGCTGGCTGACCTTGACATGTGGCAGCAGCCGGCCACGTGTTCTCCAGTTCCCACTGGACCGCCTCCTACAGCATCTCCAAATCCTGGCCAGGTGCTTGTGCAGTTCCGTAGTGGAAGGCACCAATTCATCTTGCAGCTCACCCACATCATTGTAATTTGAGGTGGAGAGAGTCAGTTAAAGGTTCCAGTTTGTCCTTAGTCTCCCTTATTCTATTTCCATCTGCCCTTTCCAATGACGGGATTCAGGACATGCTTCCCCAAATATGGCACCTTGGCATATTGAATGTTTTCAGCTGAAAGAATTTGAGAAATGACATGTGCAAGAAGGGCTTCCTGACCTTCCTCTGAAGCAGGTCATAAAACTCTCATAAGAAAGGTGTCCTCCCTAAACCCAGAGGAAAGGAATAGCCTTATTTCCAAGATGCCCAGAGGAATCTGAATGAACAGCCCTTGCTGTTTCCCTCAATTTATGACACTTAGCTCCTACTCTTTTTGTCCTGTCACGTTTTTCCCCCACTTTCCACTTTTCTTCAAACCTAGCATAAAAATGCTTGGGTTTAACTGTTTCTTAAGGTCTTCCTTTCTTTATGAAGCCTCCTGTGTCTCATAAAACTTACATTAAATAAATCCGAATGCTTTTTTCATGCTAATTTATCTTTTGTTAGAGGGCCCCCAGCCAAGAGTTTAGAAAGGTAGAAGATAAAGGTATTTTTCCTCTCCTACCCCCAACTTCCACTCTACGGACCCATGACCTACTTCAGATACATTGCAATAGCCCCACCTAGACTGCCAATCAGCTCTCATGAATGCATAAGCCATATACTAATCTACTATTCTATACCACTCATGGTGACTCTACTCTGATCAAATTCTGATAGATACACTGTATTATTTTTGGATAGTGTTTGAACTTTATTTTTAGGAAGAAATGAAGGATATGTGAAATCTTTTTTTCTGGTTTCTGATTTTGGTGGGTTTTTTTGTTTGTTTGTTTGCTTGTTTTTTGATGTCCTAAAATTTTTCAGCTTAGACAGAAAGAAGCAAAGTCATAAATTTTGCAGGCAAGAAAGCAAGGTAGTATTCCTATTTGACATACAAGGAAACCAAGTTCCTAGTCACGTTAGTTTGCAGGTTATGGAGTTGGAGAGTCAACTCAAGTCTTCTGAAAGAAGCACATAAAAGCTGATTCTACATATGCCTCACAGGTACATTATTGGGTACATCAGATCAAATTAATAAAATCAGGAAGTGTGAAGTTTGCCTAGAAGAGAATCCTTCTTCTCAATCCAGTACAGTATTTACTTATGAAAATAGATCTTCATTTCTCTATGAACAATTTCTTAATGCCTTAAAAGTGTTTACCCACTTTTTAAAGTGCCAGAGAGTAATTTAGAGCCCAGGGACACCTGCCCTCTCTTGTCTTCAGTTATTCCCAGTATTTTTTTTATCACTAGCCTGGAATTGACAATATATATTTCAAAAACATTATGTAGTACAAAGACTCATCATCCTAATAATATTAATATTTGGTAGATATCTGAAATGGTATCAATTAAAAATAACATGAGAACATAAAAGTACCATTGGGACACCTGAGTGGCTCAGGGGTTGAGCGTCTGCCTTTGACTCAGGGCATGATCCCCGGGGTCCCAGGACCAAGTCCCACATCAGGCTTCCTGCATGGAGCCTGCTTGTCCTTCTGACTGTGTCTCTGCCTCTTTATCTCTCTCTTTCTTTTTCTGTGTCTCTCATGAATAAATAAATAAAAATCTTAAAAAAAAAAGATAAGTATACCATTTACATTTTGACACTCTTATTGAAGCAAATGATTTTTTTTTCCTGTGAAGAATCAACATAAAAAAGGCAGGTTAGATGGGATCCCTGGGTGGCGCAGCGGTTTGGCGCCTGCCTTTGGCCCAGGGCGCGATCCTGGAGACCCGGGATCGAATCCCACATCAGGCTCCCGGTGCATGGAGCCTGCTTCTCCCTCCGCCTGTGTCTCTGCCTCTCTCTCTCTCTCTCTGTGACTATCATAAATAAATAAAAAATTAAAAAAAAAAAAAAAAAAAAGGCAGGTTAGAATTCACTAAATGGAGAAAAGAAACTAAAATTTTAATATGAGTGTATATATCCCATGCAACCAATAGTTAATATGAGTTACAGTTTTATGCTATAATTATACAGTCTTTGAACTTACACTATTTTGGTGTCCGAAATTGCACATTCAAATCTGATTTAGCAAAAAGTATTTGAAAAAAATTTTTTTAAATTTTTATTTATTTATGATAGTCACAGAGAGACAGAGAGAGAGGCAGAGACACATAGGCAGAGGGAGAAACAGGCTCCATGCACCGGGAGCCTGATGTGGGATTCGATCCCGGGTCTCCAGGATCGCGCCCTGGGCCAAAGGCAAGCGCCAAACCACTGCGCCACCCAGGGATCCCTAGCAAAAAGTATTTGAACTTCTTATTTGAAGAATTTATATATTTGTTCTTTAGAATTTCAGATTTATGATTTTTTTAATTTCAATTTCATTGGAGATTATTTATCTTCTTAGATGTGACCTCATGATGCCAATCATTCTAATACATCATCTATCTTTTTGCACCCGTTGTAATTACAATAAATTTTTATCAGCTAGAGTATTGGATGGCATTTCCTCATATCTAAGTATTTACCTCAAGCTGTACAGCTTGGGAATATAATTTTCTGAGAGTAGAATAGGTGGTAACCAGCCTTCAAATTGGTCCCCAGTGATCATTGCCTAATGGTATTCATGCCATTCTGTAGTCTTTTAGGACAATAAATAGGGCTGACCTGCATAACCTAAAGGAATTTGCAGAACTGACAGTATGTGATTTTCAAGCCTAGGTCATAAGAGGCTTTGTGGCTTCTGTCTTGTTCTCTCCTGGTCTGAGAGCAGTCAGCTGCCATGTGGTGAAGACATACCAGCATTACCTTGACAGCCAAATGAATAAGACATCTTGCCAATGGTTCCACTGCCACAGAAAGTCGTTCAAACATATCTATAGCCCCATACAACTTCTTTACTACAACTTCAAGATATACTCTAAGCCTTTCCCAAGCTCTTGACCTGAGAAAACTGTTTGACCTAATAATTGTTTTTTTTTTTAAGATTTATTTATTTATCTGAGAGAAAGAGACAGAGAAAGAGAGAACACAGAAGAAGAGGAAGAAGTAGACTCCCCACAGAGCAGGAAGCCTGATGCAGGGCTCAATCCCAGGACCCTGAGATCATGACCTGAGCTGAAGGCAGACACCCAACTGACTGAACCTCCCAGGTGCTCTTAATTTTTTAAAAAATATTTTTATTTATTTATTTGAGAGAGACAGAGAGATAGTGAAAGAGAACATAGGCAGGGGATGGGGGCAAGAGAAGGGGAGAAGTAGGTTCCCCACTAAGCTGGAAGCTGGACTTGGGGCTCAGTTCCAGGACCCTGAGACCATGACCTAAGCCAAAGGCAGATGCCCAACCAACTGAACTACCCTGGTGCTCCAGTGTAATAAATGTTTATTGTTGTTTTAAACCACTTATTTTTGAGGTAATTTATAATGTAGTAATGGATGACCATTACAAAATATGACACGTAACATTTCATTTTATAAACGTATTTCATTATTTTTTGTTCTGATTTTATCAAAGTTTTTTTTTATTTTTAAAGTTGGTCAAAAATGGATGAAATAAAAATTTTATGGTATTTTTTCTTCCTAATATAAGAAATTATTTCAAAATCTAAATGTCAACATTATATATCCTTCAAGAAATGGATAGCAGAAAACTTACAACATCACAGGCACTCAGGTACGGAGATGAGTAAGACAGTCCTTGGATAAGTTTAAGTTTCTGAGTGAAAAAGATAAGTAAAGAGATACTTATCCTACAGTGTGTTAACTGGTGTTAATTAATACAGCTACCCATAAGGTACCAAGGGAATGAAAGCACAGTGCAGCGAATTTTTCTCAGGAAATCTGAAAATGTTTCACCAAAAAAGGGAGTTAAGTCTTGAAGGATGAGTTCATCTTTCAAGAAAATGGAGGAATGAGTCTCTACTAGTGATATTAATATTCATACAGTGCTTGTGATAAAGCAGGTTCTATTCTAAGCACTTCCAATATACTCTCTTATATAATCCTCTTAACAATTTTATTACATAGGTACCATTATTGTCCCCACTTTATAGGTGATAAAACTGAGGCAAAGAGAGGCTAAATGACTTTTCTAATATCACACAGGTAGGATGTTATAAGATCTGGATTTAATACCAGCAAAATCCAGCACCAGAATTCACATTTTTAACTACTTTACTACATTTTCTGGTTGGGGTGGGGTGCAGTGGGCAGGAGGACAGTAAAGGCAGAGGCCAGGAAGAGTGAGAATGTATGTGTTTCTAGGCAAAGAAAGGAGGAAAGAGTAATAGTAAGGATGGCTGGAAAATAGTTTGCATGAGCTGAATTACAAGATAAAAAGGGAGAGCTAAGCCAAGGCCTTGAATTGCATGCCAAGGATTTTGTACTTTGCAACAGGAAATACTTGGTGAAATTGATGTTTTATGAAGATTAGAGCAATGGTAAAGGGGAGAGATTGGATGAGGGAGACCAGAAGAAATTGCATTACTGCCCTTAACAGAAAATCCAGGTCTGAAATGTCGTAATGAAGACAGTGGTAACCAGAGAAGGGAGGGGATTCATGAAACATGACAATTCGTTGGCATTGAGCATGGTGATTGTTCAGGTGTCCAGCAGATTTAAAAGATGACTTGCAGGGTTTTGTTGTTGTTGCTGTTGTGGTTTTTTTGTTGTTGGTGGTGGTTTTTTTTGTTGTTGTTTTTTTGTTTTTTTGGGTTTTTTTGGTGTGTGTGTATGTAATGGATAGATGGTTAAGTCACTAATAAATATAGGAAACTGGGGGAGGAGGCCTCAATTAGAAGATGTGCCTAATAAACACTCCTTGAAAGAAGAAATGAAATAGCAATAATACAGAGCCTATTTTTTCCCCTCTAAGAGGAAATGCCAGTCACACAGGCATTACCAATAATACCTAATTACAGCAGTCCAGGGAAGCTCTACCATGGATTGTCAGTGTGTCTTACATTTAGTAATCTAATCTAAAAATCTAATCATAGGTAGCCGCTCATTTTATAAAATAATTAAGGACAAATTCCTCGCGACGGTAATTTCTGTGGTGTACTTAGTAGATTACTACCTTTTCAAATAGGAGATTTACAAACAATTCTTAAGATATGTCTATTGTAAAACTTGAACTATATTTTATGATCATATCTGGCTCTAAAATGTAAATGAATGAAATTCTAGAAAAAGAAAGAATAGATGAACTATCACAGTTGATATAGACTCAAGGTAAATAAAATTACCTAGGGTACTGTAAACAAGTTTTTCACCTAAAATTCTAGGCCATAATTTTATATTACAGGCATTTCAATTGTATGTTCTTTTAAAAGCCTACATTATACAGCGTACCAAAAGTATTGCTTATTTAGAGCAGAGGTTCACAGTTCTGGATAAATAGTGTTTTTCTCTGATTGACATCATGGGACTTATCCATCTGTTAGATAATGCTCACTTTAGCACAGCTAGCAATTGTACTGCAAGAGGAATCCCCTCTATCGCTTCTTGGCCTTTTGGCCAAGATCAAGTGTAGTGCAAGAAAAATCATCTCAATCACACCACGTGTCAATAAACCCAAATGATCCAGTTCTATGACTTTGTTATATTTATTCTTATATTTCTCTTACTATAGCCATTGCCTGGCACATATACTGGTTCTTGATAAATGATTGCTGAATGAGTAAAATGCCATAATCAGAAGTAGAGGATCTCTGACGATACAGAATGCAATTTATACCACTTAGAGTGTCTGGGGTCTACTGATTCCACTCCCACTGGAGAAAGAAAATGGGAAGTGGGGATGGGGATGAATGGTGCAAATATGTAGGAGTGCATTAAGAGCTTAATGAAATGGTTTTGCTTGTGGTAAAAAGCATAAATTTATTTGTCTCCATAGTTAATATTTATCATACACCTAAGTCTTTCCCTCAAGGAACTCACAGTCCATAGAGCATGTCAGATGTGGGAATACACAAATATAATTTTAAAAGAGTTAAAATACCTTGAACAAAGAGATAAACAGTATAGTCAAAGATTGACTGGGCCATAATGAAAATCTGTCTTTCCTCATTTGTGTTATTCCTATTTTACTCCAAACCCATGAGAACACATGGCCACTCAAGATGTAGTATCTCATTATCAGTAATTCTGGGAAAATCCTTTTCACACTCTTTATTTTCAGGAACTCAAAATAGGATGTTTTGATGGGAGGAGCAAAGAGACTGTCTGGAAAAGAAGCTTGGAGCCAGATGGTAGAGGGGCTTAAAAATGCTTTACACAATTTTCCACTTGTCCAGAAGTTTTTTTTATTTGGTTCAGTTTGGTTTTAAAATGATAAAATCCCTGTTCTACCAAACTTTTGAATCATTATCTTCGTGAAACTGTAACCTTCAGTTTGTGTTTGGGGTTACAAATATGGAAATACATTTCATTTGAAATCACTGACTACAAGAGGCAAAGAAGAATAGAAGGAAATGGAGGAGAAGGAAACCAGCCTTCCCTGACACTCGAACACATTCGTGGGGAGCTTCATGTCTCACATGAAGATGAAATGACAAGCAACAAAGACGGCAGGATTGCTTCTTTTCATCTAAAACCCACATTCCATGGATCTTACCTGAAAAGTTTTTGTAATCCACTAGGTCAAACATAACAACGGCAACAGCTGACCATGTGATGATCAGAGCAATGACCAGAAGCCAGGCTGCTGGGGAGCTGAATGTTGTCACTATGTCTTCTGTGACTGTCCTCTTCAGCACTTTTCCAGGGGATTTGGGCACAGATCCATTTTTGCTGTCGATCACAGTTGTGGTAGTAGATGCATTTCCTAATCAAACATTCAGAAGGAAGAATCACAATTTAGAACTTCCTGTCAAATATTAATGACCAAAACCCCCACACAGATTATATATTTATTGGGTTGTTTGCATCATTTTCTATAGTGCACACGCCTCTCAGTGGCAGGGCCACACCTCCTGCCACCTCCCCAGGATTTACCCTAAGCTCTGAAATCCACCTGCCCTAGTGATTAGCATCCCTCCTCTCCTCCACACTGTAAATAATTCCATGGAAGCCACAAACTTTGTCATCACCTTTAATCATTTTTACTTCTCCCTTACTGCCGCCTACATTCACTACCATCAAAGGCAATGGATTTTTTAGACGAGTTGTTTTTCTGACACCTTTTCCATTTATTTAGGTTCGTATGTCAGTTCTGAATGTGAGCAAAACTATCTCCCCGGGTGAGAAACGAAATCAATGATCAAGGAGTTCAAATGGATGAAATCCTTTTTGGAAATCCTGGTTTAACCGTATAATTGACCCTTCCATGGAGGACATTCATTTTTATTTGTGAAGGGGCACAGAAGATCGAAATGAATGATGTTGGAAAATCTCATTATATCCAGTAACCCTTTTATCCCTGCTTTCAAAGGTCTACATGTTTATGGAGGAAAAGATTCAAAAAATATTTAAAAATAGCAAAATAAATAGATAAATGGATCATCATTTGTAATCTCATGACCCAGAAACAGTTGTTATCAATGTTGTTCCACTTATACCTACTTTTCAGTACATACATTTAAATATATAAATATGTCTTACTTGTTTTTGAAGTCGTCATCACTCTTTCCTTTATATTTTTACTAGGCAATATATAATAAACAAGTTCTCTTGCGGTATGTATTCCATAAAATACCCACTTCAGTGGCTGCATGGCACATCACTTCGTGGCTATGCATAATTTAGTAAAAAAGCTTTCTATCTTGGGATACGGTAGATTTTTTTCTCAGCACACATTAATAATTTTTACATTAGGAGATTTTCCCATATATAGAATTTCTGGGACAAATAACATTATTGCCTTTATATCTTTTAGAGTATATGTATGTGTTTGAAAATTAGTATATATGTTTGAAATTTTTACATGCCAGGAGTCTCTGTTTTCTTATCCTTGACAATTCTGGGTATTACCGGTGTTCAAACTATTTGCAATCACATAGGGGGAAAATCCTGCTTCATTTGTAATTCTTGGATCACTAGAGATAAGCTTTTGGTATATTTATTTTCCCTTTATATTTTTTATCTTGGGAAATTTTTTGTTCAATGTGCTATAAACCTCCATTTGGTGGTTTAAAACCCATATGCACATATACATGTACACAATCATATGTCTGTATATATTTATATATCTATGTGTGTGCGTGTATATGTATTTATACATATTTATACATTTTTAATAATTGCAATAGTGTATACATTATGTCATGTATATACATACATAAACACACACATATGATAGCAAAATTTTATCTGATCTTATGTTGTCATTTTTCCCCTCAACTGTTTACCTACCTCTTTTTTTTTTAAGATTTTATTTATTTATTCATGAGAGACAGAGAGAGAGAGAAAGAGAGAGATGGCAGAGGGAGAATCAGGCTTCCATGCAGGGAGCCTGAGGTGGAACTTGATCCTGGGTCTCCAGGATCAGGCCCTGGACTGAAGGCGGCGCTAAACCGCTGAGCCACCCAGGCTACCCTGTTTACCTCTTTCTTTTCTTTCCTTTTTAAGATTTAGTTTCTTTATTTTACAGAAAGAGAGAGAGCATATGTGAGCAGTGGGGTAGGGGCAGAGGGAGAGCGAGAAAGAAACTTAAGCAAACTCCGTACTGAGCATGGAGCCTCATGCTTGGTCTCATGACCCTGAGATCATGACCTGAGTGAAAATCAAGAGTCTGACATTTAACTGACTGAGTCACCCAGGAGCCCAACAATTAACTATTCTTAATTCTAGTTTTTACTTCAAAATTACATTCTCAGACTAAACAAAACAAAACAAAACAAAAAAACTCCAAATTTTCATACTCCTTTGACACTTTTTTTTTTTTTTTACCTTTGACTCTTTGCACAAAATAAATTTCACCTAAATGGACAGTAACTACTTGTAGTTACTTTTAGAATGTGCTAAATAACACCTGGAAGGTTTTAGGATTTTCAAACTGAAGGGAATTCTTTGTACTCCTTGAAGACCTCAGAGTGGAATTAAAGTGCTCCTTTCAATCTTTCAACCTCTTTCTCTACCTGGCACAATTCTTTCTTTCAGTGAGGTCTAGCTTTATCATGGAAACAGTAAAGCAAAACAGGTCGGCCATAGGTTTTATAGACAAGAGAGATTGGGATTAACTTCCTGGCTAGAAGGTCACTACTGTTTCTCACCTCTGAGTGAGAAACCTCCGTAACTGAGGATGGAGGATGGTAAGACTCAATTCGCAGGTTTATGATGGTAGAGAAATAACTCATGTCAGTTGCTTGGCAAATTTCCTGCTACGTCGAATTATTCAGTAAATGGCAATACAACAGCAACTAAACTATATCTTCATTATTCTCAACATCACCATCGCCATTACTTTTACTGCCACCTCCATGGCTAGTACAACCATTACTAAAATGGTAAGGAAAGGCCAGGAGGGCAAGATTAACCTCAGAAACAATGGTAGAGATTGAAAGACTAACTCTTCAATAAATCCAGGCATTTGTTTTCATTGAATAAGCCTATACGTTAGGCTAAGATATTTTCAGGGAGCCAAGGTGGGATATTAGGACTCCTTCAATGACCTTCTTAATCAATTAATTTACTTCTTGTGATGCAGAAGGACACAGACTACAATTTATTCATATTAATGGAGAGTGTTTTGCTCTGTTAACCAATCAAGAGAGATGATCTATAACAAAGTTATGTTGTTATAATGCAAATGTTTTCAGCATCATGGAATTTGTTAAACCAAAGAGACAAATTTTGAAACTTCTAACAGCTGTATACACAGGGTGCTGAGAGTTTGAATCCAGTTCATATGAAAACTCTTAGCTATGGGGGGGGGGAGGAATGAAAATACTACATACATAATTAAGTAGTCTAGTTAATAAAGTGTTACTTTTTAAATTTGTTTCTTTACCAATAAATAGTGCTATCCTTCTCTTGACAAGAATAAGTGCCACAAAATCCTGTCACTGACTAGGGGGGAAAAATCAAATACGTTCCAAGATATATATTAGTAGGTATTAAAAATAACCAAACATAACTAAAACAAACATTTCTAGGTGATGATTGTAAATCTAGCCCCATATTTTTAATAGATTAAAAAGCTGATGACGAGATCAGTGGTAAAATGAATTAATTAAGAATTTGAAATGATTTTAGGTCGAAATTAACAATAGCGACAACCTTTCTTTTCTGAAAAACTATGTGAATACATATCCCAAGGTCATGAACTCAATTTAGTTGAAATGTTAGCAACATGGAAAAATACCTTTAAAAAATAGATTTCACACACTGTACTTGAGATGGATCTCAAAGAAGGAAAAATTAGAACGAACTCATATCATATCCTTTCATTGATTTTTGTGCCAAATTCCCATCACTTCTAACGGCAGTTCTGAAAATGGATGAAGGACAGGAGTGCTTCGAAGTGCAATTTAAGATCCAAGTGGGGCTACAAGTGAATCAAACCTTCGGAATAATGATTTGCTGGAGAGTAAGTGAATTACAAGTGTTTAGGAGAGGCCACCTGAAAGTTGATATGTTGCTAATCTCCAGTTTTTTAACCTCTGGAAGACTTCCTACTACTGCTATATGGAGAACACCAGAAGAATTGCTTTTGCACTTCAGACTCACTTCAGTGAACTATGTGTTAGAGAGTATTTCTGTAGGCAATATCATACACACCTGCTTGGTATCTTGAAACCAAAAGAACAAATTTACTGGGATTTGATACAAATTAGTTGAATCTTGGTCACATTTCCTTTTTCCTGGTCACATCTTTAAGCAACAAAAAAATTTTAAAGGGACAAGAATTTCCATATTTTTTTTCTTTTTTTTATCAGAAAAATGAGAAACTATAAATTCAGAAAGCAATGCAAGTTTAGTGTTAAAATGTGAACTTTCAGATTTAAAAGTACTGATATTATTATGAATCCCAAATTTTATCTCACCTCATAATCCTGCCAAAATAATTATGGTATGATATATTAAATGAATGAAAATGTTAAAACCAAATGATTTTTATTTATTTTTCTCTCTTTTTGTCTTCACATCCTCAAAATTTCCACTTAAAAACTAATCAAGACTCAAAGATGTTGAAAATATATTCTGTGTATCCAACTCAGAAGGCAAAACTATAAGCAATTTGGAAGTAATCTGAAGGTTATACCACTTACAGAAATTTATGTGTTTCCTTTGTTATGGAAACACACTAAATTGTACCTTTCATTTTCCATTCAAATTTACTGCAGAAGCCACACCGAGCCAAGAGGAATAAAATGGAGGGGAAATAAATTGCCTTCTCTGACAGCTGGTCAAGATAAATGTGAAGAGCAGAGTGTGTAATCTGAGATTATTTAATGTTTGAGAAGTACTTTGAAGATGACAAGAGCTAGTTATTGATACGGTGGAAAAAATGAGAGGTAAATATTACTGAGAAATTTGACATAGGCAATGCTCCTGGAAAGTTGGCATCTCAGAGTAGCCAGGATATCTGACGGTACTTTCCATGCCTACTATTTCATTCCATTCCTTCTGATTTCATACAAATTACTTTGATTGCCAGAAGGCTAAAGTCAGCTTCAAAAGAAGTGGGGACTTGGCTGAAAGGCCATGTGACTCTGTACCATACAGTAAAATTAGGGGCTGCTTATGTAATGATGATTCCAAAGACCCAGTTTTGTAGTCAGGTTAGGCATTGAGGACTAAATCATATGCCTCCTAAAAGAAGTCACTTAACCTCATCATGCCTTATTAATCAGATCAAACTGCCAAGTACACTCGCCCATTATTATTCCTAGGGGAAACTGACAATGTAATCTCTTCCAGGATGCTCAAGAAAGACACCTATATTCTAGAATGGTATAAATAAAATATTACATTCTTATTATGTTAAAGCATTAATTATGAATTTTGCATTTTCCTATGTGATGTGGTTTGTGAAGTACTCCAATGTCGTATTTTTCTTTCAAAAATATGAGAACAAAGGACGGAGAAGGAGTATATACTACAGTGGCATTGTAGAAATACGTTTTATTCCAAAATTATATTAAGAATGTAATTCCCAAATACAAGTAAGAATGACTTTTACTATATTTCAGTGTTTCAGAAAACACATGTAAGTAAGAATTTTGGAGAAACATTGCTAAAAAGATCTTTTGGCAAGTAAAGTTGAAAAATGAAAAACCCATCTTTTATCAATCCTGGTGTCTGCAGAATGTCCATGTATCACAAACATAGACATCTGTGACAATTTAATTATGTTTTTCTACAAGTATATATAAATTGAATGAAAATAGGTTTTGAGAGGCGAGATATACCATGACAATTCACAAAAACAGTCTTTGTCAAAATAATCTTAGGTGCTTTGAGATATATATTTTTAGATAATTATATGTGTGTGTGTGTGTGTTTGTAGTTGATAAACCATAATAAATACCTAATATTTAAAAGAATTCAGATTCTAGGCACTTGAAAAAAAACCCTATTTTTTCTCTTTCAAGGTAAAAGTGGCTTTGTCTCACACCAGAAACAGATCTCCTGCTAATTTCAATGAAAACCCTAAATTGCCACAGTTTCTCTGAGATTTTTAAGATGCGATCATTGTAATGATATTCCAGAGAATGATTTAGCAACCTAATCTACCTACAAAGGTAGCCAATATATACTTATTTTTTGCATTAACTAATAATCCTTCCTATCAATCCACTCCCTATATTCTTCCAGCAGATGAGTTTTTTTTTTCTAGTGGTAGAACTAGAAAGTGAACCCTCATTTAACCCCCAGCCATAAGGCTGGTTCTTTAAAACAAGCCTGACCAATCAGAACACCCTTTTGCCCATGACCATACAGGGATGGACAATCAGAATCCTCCACATTTTTTTGTGGAGCTATTGAATGACATTCAATTTCTGCTGAGGTTGGCAAGCTGGTGGGGTCTACCAGTAGTCCTCTAGCCCATTGGTTAGAGAGTCTGTTGCAAGATGGAAGGAGGCAGGATCCAGATTCCACTGTGTAGGTTTACAGAGCCAGCTGTGTTTAGAGTCAGAAAGACCTCTGGACTTTCCAGTTATATGAGAATATATAAAATATTTTGGTTATGTTTGTATTACTAGCCATCACAAGTTCTGAGTGATGCTCTGGCTATGGCTAGGGATGCAAATAATTCTTTTCCTTCAATGTTTGTGTTATGAGGAATGACATTCAGAACAATCTATCCAGATTCTTTTTAAATTATTTTCATTTTTGAAAAATAAAATCTCTTCATTTTCAAGTGGCTTCATTGTCGTGGTTCTACATAAAAAGAAATCTTTCGGTGTTTTCAGGGTCAAATTCAGATATTGAGGTACTCTTTCTAAGAGGAAGTCACTTGTGTTCTGGGTGAGTGAGAGGCAGGATCTCTCTTCCTGGGTGGTAGTCCCTTACCATGACCCGCTAGTCCACTTTTCAGTTTAGTAGCCCTTCCTACAAATTAAAATAGATGTCTTTTTTTTTTCTTTTATTAACTCTGGTAAGCTCAGCCTGCCCCTACCTTTTGAACTTTTCATCTTCAACTTAGCAGTTACTCCTTTTTCTACAAATAGTAAACTGACTTTAGAGATGAAGAGCAATAATGATTACATAACTAGAGTTCATTTTTTGAAACAAAATGTGTTGAGCTCCTAACATATTAGAGATAAAATGCATTGTGTTTTACCAATTTAAAGTGGGCAAGGATTTCTGATGAATTCCTTTTTTTCTTTTTAAAAAAAACAAAACAAAACAAAACAAAAAACTCCTCTCTTAAAATCTAACTTAAGAATTTCAACTCCTTAGTGGTATTTCTGTGTTCTTTTGAAATAAACACTATTATTTTTAGCTGTGATTATGTTTTTGATAAATACAATGACATAAAATCATCCTGACTTTTGGAGAGTTCTTTTTTTGTTGTTGTTGTTTAACAAGTTTCTAGGTTGAGAGTAAGTGATATTTTTTAAAAGATTTTATTCATTTATTCATGAGAGACACAGAGAGAGAGAGAGAAGCAGAGACACAGGCCGAGGGAGAAGCAGGCTCCATGCAGGGAGCCCGACGTGGAACTCGATCCTGGGTTTCCAGGATCACGCCCTGAGCCGAAGGTGGCACTAGACCTCTGAGCTACCCGGGCTGCCCTGATCTATCTTTTCATCGCACGTAGTACTTCAGCACTTTTTACACTGTGAGGTCCTAGTAAACAATAAATGTGAAAAACCATGTTTAGCTAAAATGAATCAGCTTTTAAAAAGTACCATGCTAAATAACCACAATATTTCTGCATATATTTACTAAATAATGTCAATAATTAAGCAGACACACTTGTTTCTGATGAGGCAATTAGAACTAGGATCTGCAATGTTATTAGGGTTGTTGCCTCCCAAAGGTGTAACATCTGGTTTCTATAACCAGCTCCGGCACAGTAAATGTACAGATGAATAAAACTGCTGATGGTCAACTTACAAATGCATGCTGACGTATCATCTTAGTCGGTGAGGGCTCCCATAACAAAATACCACAGACTGGATATCTTAAGAGAAATTTTTTTTTCCTCACAGTTTTAGAAGCTAGAAATTCCAGAAGACAGTGTCAGCACCATAGATTCTGGTGAGGACTCTCTTCCTGGCTTGCAGATGGTTGCCTTCTCACTGTGTCCTCTCATGGGACAGAGAGAGCAAGAAAGCTCTCTACCATCTCCTGTTATAAGGGAACTAATTCCATCATTAGGGCTTCACCCTCATGATCTCATCTATACCTAATTACTTCCTTAAGGCCCTCTCTCCAAATACTATCATGTTGGGGATTACAGCTTCAACACGTAAATTTGGGAGTGACATGATTCAGTCCATAACAGGCATATTTCTATTTGATTATTTAAAAATTGGTCAATGAATATTAATATATTTTAAGATTAATAAGCATAACTATTTTAATAGAGCTATATCTTTCATGTTAAAATAATAGAAATCATGGCCATGGTCCATTACTACCAATACATTCCCTAGTGGCCCAAATCAAAATGTCAGAGGGTACTACATATCGTGAGGTAGTTTAAGGATGGAAATTCATCAACAAGACCCATGAGATCACCTTTTTATAACAATTATTTTGACAGATTCAATCTGACTTATTTTAGGAAAATAATCCATCCTCACCTCATAAATGCAGGAAATATCATGCAAGAAGATAAGCTGTCTTAGGGTCTGTCTGATTTTATAAGTTTGAGGTTTGGGGATAGAATCCACAGAAAGTCTCTCAAATTTTGTGGATTTGGTTTCAGGCAAACAGAAGTAGACTGGTTTCTAGCAAATGTGATTTGAACATGACAGGCATAAAATCCATAAACTATACCCAAGTTCTTTTGAGAAATTAATTTTCTAGCATTTTATGTTTGGGTTGACTCATTTTCTTCCTGGGCCAAATATGCATAATTGAAATGTTTTACCTAGCCCCAGCATTCCTCCTACTAAATTGCATTCGTTGTCATTGAATCACAAACTTACTGAAATAGAAAAGGCTTGAGTAATGGCATGCTATTTCAATTCAGAAAAAAAATACTAAACTTGGTGCTTCAAAATCATTAGCTTTTCATGATTTGTTGATTCTACTGTGTTTTTTCCTTTCTTTTTCTTAAAGATATTTTCATGGAAATCAACTATTCCTTAAGAATTAATCAACTCCTGTTGCTTTTACCCAATGTGGAATCATAATCCTACCAATTGCAGTGTCACAGTAGCTTCTACTTTATTTTCATTAAGGAAGTGTGACAATCTCTCCCGAAACCCTCCATAAAGGCACACAGGTATTCATACTCCTTTCACATAAATGTATTCAGTAATAATAATAAGTACTCCATGTAAAGCTTCTTAAAACTATAATCATATAAGATAATGGGTTTCTCACATTCTCATCAGCAACATTCAGTAAATTTAAGAAAATGCAAGAACTAAGATCTAAATTTCTTTCAAGTTTACTTCTCTGTATGAGTTCTTAGGTAATTGTTTCATGAATCAACCTGGCTTGTTTTTTGATATACTCAAATATAAATAAAACTGAACCTATGTTTTCTATTTACAAGGAAATTTCCATCCATTAGTTGGAAAAGTAGTGATAATTTAAAAATTTCATCTTTTTCATATGTACATGTAAATGAATAAGGATATTTTAGAGTACATAACCACTTGTATAGCCAATTTAACATTATATAACCAATAATAGAGTATATAACCACTAATTTAATTGAGTACCCCAGGGATTTTAAAAATAAAAGTTGTAAGAAAGTATCCTTATTTTTTGCATCTTTAAATTAAGAATAATATAAATTGACACTTTCTATAGTTACCCCAGATTTAATGTTATTGCCATAATTTGACTGAAAATAGATCCATCAAATTCTTTAAATCTTCAATGAAGCAAAATAATAATTTTTGTGAAAAAAGATATATACTTAGAATTAAGCACTACTGTAATAGGATATGATTATATTTTGTTTAACTTGAACTCACATCATTACTAAGCTACTTGAAAAGTTTAGAACAGAGCGGTATAGCCAGAGCTTTCACCTTTCTCAATTGAGTCCATGTACCTCATGAAGAAAATTGCATGAAGAAAATGCAGGCGAAAAATTTAGAGAGAGATAAAATTTGCTGCGTTGTTTAAAATCATTTTATCTATAGGAAAAAAGCAGCTTCCTGTGCCTTTCAAGGACTTCTAAATGAGCTTGTGGCTCCTTTATGCATTTCTGAAAAGAACATTAAGGTATCCATGATCATATTTTAAAAATGCAAGCAATTAGGTAAACACAAATAATACTTTATACAAATCTTTCTTTTAGGGAGTCCATAGAGTTTTAGAAACAGCTGATAAAGCTGCACATCTATAGAACAGAGCAAGTATTCTCATCCTCTTTGATACGAAAGGAAACTGAAACAAGGGAGTTAAAGAGAACCAGTTTTTTAAAGTCTACTCATTATCAGAGTTTCCAAAGAATTAGTATTGCTTAGTCCCCAATATTAAATCTTCTGAATTGTTTGTCCAAACAGACCTAATACTGATCTTAAACTTAATGTCTGGAAGATGCCACTCATTGGCAACTAATAAAAGGCTTTGTCTCTGGCCAATTACAGTTCTGAAATAAAACAATTTTAAAAAGCAAAGATAAAAACAAAATGATGAATAATTGAACTTTTTAAAACTCCTTCACACTCTTCAAAATTTCAGTTTTACTAGGAAGAAGAGCAGTTTTTTGATTGAGTGTCTAGAGATAAAATTATATCCTTAGCACCTCAAGGAGTAAGAAATAAATGGAAAATTAGGATCTGGCCCTCTAAGAACCTGCTTGGTATTTACTGTCAGGTTAGACTCAACTATGGTATCAGTACTGGGGAGTGAATAAGAGAAGCCACTATCCTCAATCAGCCCAGGGTTAATTCCAGGTGTTGGGACCATCAGTGTTACAGAGAATGGTGAAATCCCCTATCCTTTCATTTCAAATAGCTTATCTGAATAGGATTTTACTATTGACAGACCAGTATTTCTGACATTTAGATCATTCAGAGCAGTTATTTCTATGGAGTGAGCATTTTTATAAGCTTTATTTGACTAAGCTTATTCAAGCTTTACAACTGCATTAGTATCAGCAAGCCATAGCAGATTCCATAAAGCAAGCTTTATAGAATTGTGGTTGCCCAATAGCATACTCTTTTGGAAATTACTAAGCAGCCTTCCCTCGAGTAACACAGCTCCAGTGCTATGCTTTACAACATGTTTGAAATCCAATGTCTCTATCTTAGAAGAGGAGAAAACAAATGGAAAGCAGTTCAGGATTCTTTTTTTTTTTTTTACATTAAAAAATCTCTTTCCTTTTTAATTTTATAACAAAAGGAGAACATATTAATATTCAAATTTGAATATTGAACTCTTTGGTTCAGCATTAGAGGAAGTTCTTCAAAGATAGCATTGATTCTTTTCCACATCTTACTTCTGATTAAATGTGTCTCCTATAAAAGACTCTACAGATCGTAAAAAGAATCACATCATAAAAAAGTTTTGCTAAGGCAGCTTTCAGGAGAAAATTATAATGGCTAATATTCTAGTCCCAAAATTGATCATAATTATATTGCTTTAGGCTTCTATAGCATCTCTGTTCCAAAGAAACTAAAAATCGTCACACAAGCCAGACTTTCTGGGGAGATATATATGGATATATATATATGATTTCCTGGGAGAAACAGTCATTTCAGAAGCCGCAGTTACTCATAAAGAACATTTGGTTAATAATCAAAGGAGATCATATGGGTGAGGTTTGTCAAATCTTAATATGGTAAAAAGTTGATTTGTCATTTGGCAAGAATTAAACACTTATCAGTTTGCTAGGGCAGTCATAACAAAGAACCACAAATTGAGTGACTTAACAGAAATTTTTGCCTCATGGTTCTAGAAGCCCAAAATCTAGAGTCAAGGTGTTGTTCCTTTTGAGAACAATGAGGAAAAATCCTCCAGAACCCTCTCCTGGGCTTATAGATGGCTGACTTCCTGTTCATTTCATTAAAATATGTTGATGGCATTTTACGAGAATGTTGTGTGCATGTCTATCTCAAAATTTTCCCCTTTCTATATGGAAACCAATCAGATTGGCTTGGAGCCCATGCTGTTGACCTAATTTTATTTTAGCTTGATTACATCTGTGAAGATTCTATCTCCAAATAAGGTCACATTCTGAGGTATTGGTAAGTCAAGTATTCAATTTACAGATAATGGGTAGGGGTACACAGTCCAACCCATGACAAGTACTACATGGTCTCTTTGCCATATTATCACCAAAATTATCTTGTGAAAGATTAAGTTAAATCTATTCTAAGGCATTACCATTAATGACTTACGTAAAATGAAGCCTTGCATTAATCAAGTTGTCAAGAAAGTTTTAATTCTTTTTCAAATTGCAAAGGTAACTTGAAACTGTGAAATTATTCAAATGATGGCCTTGGTAATAATGCTCTATTATTTTCCTTCTGTTATAGAAACATTAAATTTTAAAAATATTTGTATGTATAAATATTTGTATTTTAAAATGTGTATGTACATATAAACATACAAACACCACAAGTCAGGCAAATGCCATCAACATATTTTAATGAAATGATAGATTATCAAAACCCAAAATAACTGCAACTAGGTCAGATATTTAACATAGCTTCTTATCTATTCATTTTTTCACTAAATTGAAGTATTAGATTCCTTTAACCAGATATTTCATATTTTTATGTCTTAATATATAAACCATAGTGTAAATAAAGGAATCAACATTCATGGATGTTATGCTTTCAGAGAAAATTTTATTATAGGTTGTAGACTTTATATGATTTAATTATAACATGTCATAAAAAAAAGTAATGATTGCTAAATCAAAATATTTACAATAAAAATGTTTCTCCAAAGAATATATGCTTCCTTCACTTATCCTAGAAAAAGAATAATTTGCTCTAATAATTAAAAAATGCCTAATGCATTAGTGTAATTAAACAGAATGAAATCCTAGCTATAATATTGTTGATTGATCCTAAGAAAATTTACTCAGCAAAATCTACTGCCCTCACATATTTATAACACTGGAAAGTTTTTAGGGTTAATAAATGACTTAAGAGCCATAATGCAAAATGTCAAAAAATAGATTTGGACATATTTTTTAGTGTTAGTTAGATACATCTTTGGTGTTAAAAAAGAAAGTCTTTCCATTTATCATTCTTTTCTGAGGAATTCTCAGTAGCCAAATCATCATTCTTTAGCAAAAAGGTCTAACAACTGAAATAAAAAATAAACACAAACAAGCAAAAATAAGTCTAAATATGGTTCCTGCCCAGGATATGCCTCTGTAATATGGAAACAGTGTAGTTACCCTGTCTGCGAGAACCACATTTCCTTATTCATAAAATAACAACAATGTGTGAACCCATAGATTCCATAACATGACTGAAATGCATTCATAGCAAAATAGAAACATCTTCTGGTTTCCTGCAAATTGTTTCTCATGAAACTGAAACTGAGTATAATCTATAAAATCTAAGTCTTAATTATGTAAAGCAGAACATTTTAATGAAATCATTTATTAATTTATTCCATTGTTCATTTGTACTTTTCATAGATCTTATGAATAAAAGTCTTTTTAAAAATTCATTATTCTAGTAGCGCTTCCTTCGACACAATATTTTATTATTTTTCATATGGCACTTTCTGCAGTCACATCCTCCTCAGATTCTGTGACCTAAAGCAAGCTATTAATGAATGGGACAAAATCAATTTGCCCTGCAATGGATCCTGATGAAAGACTGAATAGCTGCTAAGTGGACTTTTCCATAAATAGATTTGCAAATCTAAATGAGAAATTAAAAAGCATTCAAGAATTCTTTTTATCTTCTTTTAAAAATGGCTTTGGTTCTTCTGAAAGGAAAGAGTAATCAGAGAAAGCCTTGTCAGGTCATCTTAAAAAGACATTTAGAATATGCCACAGGTCCACAGCAAACGGTTAGGGATGGAGCAAGAAACTGGGAGCTGGGGTAGGGCGGACTGGGGAACCCTGGGGGTGTCACGTACCTGTCTGCAACAGGTCAGGCTCTGCAAATGTAAAGCAGGGGTTGGCCCCTCCCTTCCTACAGTGACCAAAACCAGGTGACAGACAGGGAAAGGATGTGAAAATTCTTCAAGGAAAACCATAGTGCTCAGGAAATGCTATTAAGGGAATGTGACCTATAGCAAAGTCCTAGGTGCATTAGATGTCCTTGTACACAAGCAACACAAATCCAACGGACTGTGTAATTGCCAGCTCCACCTCTGAGGCCCTGTTACCTCTGATCCCTCATCCCTTCCAGTTAGTTATACACTCCAGCAAACCCAGAATGGCTGTGGTTCCTGGGACGCATTCTTCGGTGAACTTGAGCACTCCACAGCCTAGGTTTGAAATAACTCCACCTGATTCTCCACCTTGCCCCTTCCTCCTTCTTCAGGATTCCACTTACTGAAACATGACCATACTTACTCATTTATTATTGTCTTTTGTCTATTTTTTATGTTTTCCTGCTATGGTAGCCCAGTTGAGCTGCTGCAACTGAGATCATATGGCCCAGCGAATCTACAGTATTTACTGTCAGGCCCTTTACAGGAAAAGATTGCCAATTCCTGCTCTTTGGGTTTGGGAGAGCAACTTACAAAGTAGGAACTTAAAAATAGATATTTAATGGTTTTAAAATTGGGGAATAGTAACTGAAGCTAGCATTTCTTAAATGTTTATCAGGCGTAGAGAAGGTATATGGCACGGTGATGGAAAAGGACGGTGCTGGGTTAGAATCCTGGCTTTTCTCCTTTCCAGCTACTGGCCCTTAGCACTCACCTGTGAAACCGAGATCATTAAAATGACCTCATCGGGTTATCATGAGAAACAAAATATTTAGCACGGTGGTAGGCAGAGTAACTATTAATTCCTTTCCCTCTCTTGTTCACGTTCCCCTTAACTTAATCTCTTATTGATAATAGTGGTAAGTATTCTTCCAAATAAATATAGCCCTTTTTAAGATTTATTTATTTATTTTAGAGTGACAGAGTGGGAGTTGAGGGAGAGGGAGAAGGAATCTCAAGCAGACTCCACGCAGAGCAAGGAGCCTTGCATAAGGACTTAATCTCAGGACCATGAGATCATGATCCTGAGACTATGACCTGAGTCAAAACCAAGAGTCCAGAGTTTAGCCAACTCTGCCACCCAGGCGCCCCTACATATGGCCTTTTTAAATGTCTCTTTTAGGGGGAAAATGACTCCAGTTCCATCCATTCATTTTGCCTGCATCTCTAAAGTACCAAGATTAAACTTCTTTTTCAAGTATATGATAATTGAGGTTATATAACTGAGAATGTAAGCCCCGAGGGCTCAGAAGTTCATTCCTTTGAAGAGACTACATTGCAAAGTATACAACTGATGTTCACCTCACTCAAAACCACCATTATAATAAAGCCAAGAAATGTAAACAATTCAGAAATGTATTTCTCCAACCAACGTTCAGAACCCATAATGGGTAAAATCCTGCATTTCCATTCATATGAAAACCTCATAGTGTTTTAAATGTATTAACCACCAATTACAGAAAGCACAGCATCGCTGTTTTTGTTCATCTCTTCCACAGCTTGGTGCTATTCTTTATTCTAAACAGGCACGGGGTCCCGAAGGATTTTCTCGTAAGGTAGTTATTTGGAGCACAAATGTATTTCCCCATTTTAATTAAAGGATGTTATGAAGGTTGGTTATGGTCTCAATATGCCCATCAAAACCTTTTTAATATGATGCAGCTGAATTGTTATACAAATAAAACTGTAGACATGCTCATGCTTTTTTATGTGTTTGTATATTATCTACCTCAGGGATGGGAGCGAGGCCCAGCCAGCTCAGGCCTCAGCTCTATCAGGCAGCCTGAGATATAAACCTCCCGGGTGAGTTAATTGTCCCTCCTGGATGCTTGCAGACCACCCTCTTTGTACATTTACCTGAGACCTAACATAGTATATTGCAATTACCTGTTTATTTTTCTGAGTCTCCCATTGGAATGTAAGCTCCTTGAAGCTTCTTATATTCGGTTGCATATTTCTGGTGCCCAGTACAGGGATTGGCTCTACGTAAATGTTACTGAACTATTGTGGTGACCTGAATATAAATGCCTCATGGTGGTTTTTTAACATAGTAGATGCTCCAAACATGGGTACTGTTAGAGAATGAGCCACCACCCCCATGCCCTCTGTATTATCAGTCCCAGGCAGTTGTTCAAGAGCATGTTTTGCATGTGCCCCTTTATCAGCAGATTATCGCAGTGTGTGAAGCCTTGGTAACATGTGAGGCAAAGGTGCACTTCTTCCCCCCAAAGCCCCAGAGGGTCGACAAGTGGAACATTGCCGAACCCCAGCCCCTTTCTTTAGCTCTCTAGGAGAAAAGAGCCAAGAACAGCAGTGTGCTCTTCTGGGAATGACACAGAAACAGGCAGAGCGAGTCAACAATGGAGTGAACTGGTTAGGAATCCTGAGAGTGAGGGCTAAAGAGAAAGGCAGGTGGCTTTGCTGTCGGAAAACAAAGTAGGGGTGAGAACAAAGTTTGCGGGCACAGGAGCAACAGTAGCTGTTCTCAGCCTTTTGGGGGTCCTAAGTTTTGTACAAGTACAGCTGCATAGGGATAGAATATAAATTCAGAATTTTGTGTTAAGAAACATCCAACAACTCTGGTTCTAAGTGGTGAGGGAAGAGGGCTATGGAAGAAGAGCAACTGCCATCATATTCACAGGTAATTAGAAGCATCTCTGGGAGGTGTTCGTAGGTACAGGACTAACGTCCCTTTTTTGCTTTCTAAATTTGAGCTTTGAAGAGCATGATTCTGCCTTAATTCAGCACAATTGTATCTATTTGATAGCAATGTATGCATCTATGGCTCTTTTTAATCATCTTTTTTTGAGTCCTTAAAAAACTAAAATAATTTATTTATATTGTACTTATCAGTTAAAAAACTGAACACAAGTGAAAATTTGCTAATATGAAGAAAACTTTTTTTTTTAAATGTATGCCATGTGTATCTGATTTCTCATCCTTCCTTTACTCCCTCAGCCAACCATACTTGATGGCTTATTTGTGTTAGGGTGAAGGCTGGTCAAAGATGGCTATTTGAGGCATTGCATAGTTAAATGCAATGTGATAAATATTAAATATTTGCATATAGTTTTTTAATAAAGATCTTAGTACTAAAGTTTTATACTCTCCTGGATGGACAATGGAGACAGGGTTTGTAGACAGTGAAATGTGTTACCTACCATTGGCCCTTCTGACATCTTAGGGCCAAAACTGACCAACCCTTTATGAACAACATAATGCTTTACCTTGAAATGGGTTAAAGAACCTAACCATCATTGACACTTTTTATTTACCCTTGCTGCATATCTAGCCATTAGGATTTAAGAATAAATTTGCAGCCCTTTCTGTACCTTGAAAAGCAGATTTCATCACGACAAAGACTACATTTTCTTTTCAACACTAAGTCAACTATCATAGAGAATCAGAGAATGGTGGTCTTGGTCAAGGCCCCAGCTACTCCACATGCCTCATTTGTGCTTATTAGTAGATGGTATTCCTTCTTCTAAGCAGTCATAACTGCTATACCAGAGATGAAGACTGTTAAGGAGAGAACATGCTAGATTTGTACCCTTTCTTGCTTCTTCAGTCAGGCACCTTTCTGCAGGGTACAACCTATAACATTCCCATTCTATCTGAACTGGGGAACTGCAGGTTGGCAGGTAACTAATAACCAGTTCAAGAGTTTTTGTTTGTTTCTTCGTTGGGCTAACAACATCATACATTTGTGTAACACCTCAGAATCTGTGATGCCAAATTACGTAAGTCATATCAACTGATCTTCCTGAAGGAGGCTGAGCAGCTAACCCCATTACCACTTTAGAGAAGAGAAAACTGATCCTCAGAAAGACTATGTGATAAGTCCTGGCAAATAGTGGTGCCAAAATCCAGATCATTAGGTTTAGTCAACTCAATCAGCTGGAACTAGAGCATCAAGAATAATAGCAAAACCCTACTGAGGTAATCATATGTCACACACTAGTCTGAGGGCTGGAAATAGAGTCTCTACTCTTAGGATATCTATATTCTAGGGAAAAGAAATCATATTTCAACCTGTTTTCAAGATGAGTTTGCATAATAGGAGATTCAAATTTAAGTGAACCCCTTACCTTCTTCAATGCAACCAATGCCAAGAGTTACCTTATCTCAATCTATCGCTGAATGAAGGAAAAGGAATGAACGATGCTGACAACAATAGAGAAACTGAACTCTATGAAAATAATGATACTTACCATAAACTTTCCCCTCCCTGAGCTTATGGAAGTAGACTTTAGAAAGGACATCTTTCAAATGAAGACTCTCATTATTTCCATATGCCCTATGGACTGGCAAAAATCCCAAAATGGCAATAAAGACAAAACTTACTCATTATGCTATTCCTCCACAACAATGACTTCATACTATTTCTTTAGCCAAAAGACAGTGATTATATTTAAAATAAGTATGCAATTTAGATTCATAAAAATTATGCAGCAATACAAAATTAAATTTTGGCATTGGGATTTATTATTCAATCTAGCACCAGTTCTTATTTAAATTTTAGATATTTAGAATTCAAATTTTTGTTATTCCAGAGGCTACTATAATGTAATGGATGGATTTTAGGGCTATTGAAATCCAATCACAACCATAATACTATTCGTTTTGACTTTTTTTTTTTTCTCTATGGTGGTTTTTAAATATAATCAGCACAGAAGAAATTAGAAAGCCATTATAGGAAGAAGCATGCTTGTGTTTCTGTCCAAGTTTGGTTTTTCATGAATTGTAAACATAATCTAAACTAAGATCACAAACACACAATTGGAATCTGGAAATGAACAGCCTGATTTAGTCTTATCTAGATGCCATTAGGAAAAATGTAAACGCTTGATTTTGTCTTTTCAACCAAACTCAATAAATAGCTTATATTTTATTGGAATTTTAGTACAATAAATTATGCTTAAAGTTTCCTTATTTATATTTGTTTTCTTTCTATATAGTGATCTTTTATGACTTGCCAAGCCACTTTACTTTGATGCTATATTTGATTTATTTTATCCTATAGGTTAGTATTATAATGAGAGTTCGATTTACTTATCCAGTCATTCGCTCATTTATTCCCCCGACATTCACATACTTATTCATTCATACATTCACTCACAAATGTTTACCGAGCACTTACTTGTTCCAGGAATTTTCTAGGTTATGAGGATGAAAAAGATGGACCTAGGTCTGCTCTCTTTAATTTTTTAAAGATTTGAGATTCTTTATACTATATCTCACTGCCACTGTCCATTTTCCATAGATCCTGAAGCTTTTGCTGAGATAGTAACTGGAAACTCCCTCATATAGCTACTTTGCAACATTTTTTAAAATTTGGATCTTCGCCAAAATCTCAACTTTGAAGCATGTATTTCTAAAAATACCAATGGGGATAAACTGAAGTTAACCATTTGAATGCTTCTAATACTATTTTTCTTACATGCATCAATTGCAATAACATACCCACCCTTACTGATATTGTCCTTTATTTTGTTAAAGAAAATGAAACTAGAGTTAATATTGTTACCAAAGGAAGTAACATCTATCTGAAGTAAGTTGATGAGTTCTCCAAAGATTGCTGAAATAAAGTGGACCATAGTTTGGCCTCTTTTTATTCATCAGTAAATGTATATTGAACCTTTTCCATGACAGTCAAATGTGGAAGATTAAAAAGTAGACAAGATCTTATTCCACCTTGCAGCAGTTTAGCAAGTGTTAAGACACCTGAATGAACCATAACCACAGTATTATTTGCTAATTGTGTGAAGATGTCATGTACAGACCACTGTGAGAATTGAGTGTGAGGAAGACACTTTAAACCAGGTGGCAGGACAGTACATGTAAAAGCTTAGGGGATTAAAGAAGATTGCATTTAAGAAATTGCAGGTCTAACTAAGCATGTCGCTGGGGACAAAGGCACTTGTGGCAAAATGGAGAAAGAAGAGGGGAAAGATAGCTGAAAAGAAAAGACATCTCCAGGGCCCGTGACTGCTAAGATGAGGAAGTTGGGCTTTCTAACAAATAACATAGCCAGCCAGAGCTGAATTTTACACAGAAGGATCTTGATCATGTTTGTATTTAGGGAAGTTTATTTAAGTAACAGGACACAGGAATTTAGACAGAATCTCCATCAGTGAATTGTGCAGAAATCAAAGTTTCTGTAAGGAGCTGAACTCTGAGGATGCTGTGAAGAACGGAGAGGAAAGGTTGAAATTCAGAAGTATTTGGGGAAATAGTATCTGCAAGATTTGAATTATTTGATGATTAAGTTGTGGTGTGGAGAAGATGTATGATGTCATAATTAGAGAGTAGGGAAGGTCAATGACTTGATTATTAAAGTTCTAGCTCTAAATATTAGGCAGATGGTGTCGTTCATCAAGACAGAATACTGAGGGAAAGAAGCAGGTTTTCTGGGAAAATGATGCATTTAGTCAGTAGAGTAGCTTGATATGTACTTGAACAAAGTGATTACATCTTAGTGTTTAGCATTTTGTAATTACTAACGCATATACCAAGTGTTTACACGCACACATATACACATATTTCACCGCATGTATAAGAGGGTGCAATCTATGATGTATCATTGTTGACTAGATTCAGGAAGATTTAGTTCTTTACAAAATAAGCTTTTAATTTGAGCAGTAAGATGCCATCATTGTGATTCTTGCAAACCAAGTAGCTAGATATATAGAGTATTGTAAGAATTTAATGTATATATGTAGTCTTTGCAAGACTAGACAAAGCTCCTCTGAACATATTGGAAAGGGATAAGCTGACATCTTAGAGAAGAGTATCCAATGACTGACATTGTACAATAGGCATATAACGCTAATAATATGGCTTCAAACTACCTTCTAAAAAACCTATTTAGGGATGCCTGGGTGGCTCAGTGGTTGGGCACCTGCCTTTGGCCCAGAGCATGATCCCAGGATCCGGGATCGAGTCCCACAGCGGGCTCCCTTCAGGGAGCCTGCTTCTCCCTCAGCCAATGTCTCTCTTGCTGTGTCTCTCATGAATAAATAAATAAAAATCTTTAAAACAATAAAAAAATAATAATAAACCTATTTAATAATAAAGAAAACAAAAATATTTCACTCCAAAGAAATGGGTATTTATAAATTTTAGCCATAGTTTAAATCAACTTTTATGACACAATATGCTTTAAGCCTCCTATTTTATTTTTGATGGGTAATGTCATTGAGTTAAGCTTTCAATTTTCACTTGTAGTGGCATAGGTAGATTGGGCTTATTATCAAAGACAAAGTCCAAAATTCAATATTGGAAAATAGATCTTTTCAAAGGTCATCGTCATTGGTCAACCGAAGTTTATCTCCAAGTTTTCCATGAGTAAACAATTTGCTAAGTATATTTATAGTGCCAGCAAGTTAAAAAGGGGGACATTTAATGAAATTAGAATGATCAAAATGAAATAATTCAGTGGATTGGAAGAAAATATTTTAATAATTTAAGTATAAGCTTTATCATTTCAAGCATAATTAAATACTACTTACATTAGTTTTATTAAACATTTGAAAAAGTTTTTAGCTTAATTTTATAATCCATCCACACATAAACATGAATTTTACATAAATACATATATATCTGACCAAATATAGAATTTTGTTAAATATAGAATGTTTTTTTCTTTGTTTTTGCTTTCCTCCATACTTTGTTTATGGTATTATTTATCATCTCATATATTTACATATTGATATGAATATGTCCACCTTTTATAAAAGTCTAGATTCTAGATTTCCAGCCTTAGTTAGGAAGTTCCTCATCCTAGCTTTTCATATAACTTTCTAGGTTTTCACTCAAGACTTTTTTTTTTTATATTCACATTTTTAATTCATCTGGAATTAACTCTTCTATGCAATATAAACAAAGTTGATATACAATATCAACATCATTGATAGATATTCTTCTAGATATATAATTATGTCCAGGTATTATTCATTAAATTGTTCTATTTTATCTTAATTGAAATATTATCTTTATTATATATTATTGTATTATTTACAAATATTTTTATTTAAATAACAAGTTTTGAAAGATATATATTTGAATCCTTCTTTTAATTTTTATAAAGGAACTAATCATGCTGAGCAGAAATAAGACCATTTCTGTATTGTTTATAATAATGAAAAAAATGAAAGCAACATAAAAATCCAACATAAAAGGATTGGCTAAATAAACAGTATAGTAAACTATAATACAGTAATGCAAATGCTGATGAAAATTTATATTTACTGAAAGAAAAAAGATACTCAAGACGTTTTTAGGAAAGAAATCAAATTGTAAAGCATTACTCAAAGCATAACCTCATGTAAAACTATATTATACTATTACATCAAATATATTAAACAGTTAGAAAATCATAATATAATTATGATAAAAGTGATGGGTTTGTATCTTTTTCCTCTTTATACTTATTCATATTACTTTTATCCCTAGAACATACTTGTAACTGGTTGATGAACACCTTGAATTATTAATTACATTAGAGGATTTTAAAAAGTTGGTAAGACACAGATGAGGCAAAATTAGGAAATCAATCACTTTTCTTTTTGTTCTCTTCCAACTGACTTGAAAGTAGTTCTCTGGGCAGCCCAGGGGGCTCAGCAGTTTAGTGCTGCCTTCTGCTCAGGTTGTGATCCTGGAGACCCGAAATCGATTCCCACATCAGGCTTCTGCGGGGAGCCTCCTTCTCCCTCTGCCTGTGTCTCTGCCTCTCTGTGTGTCTCTCATGAATAAATAAATAAAATATTTAAAAAAAAAAGAAAAGAAAGTGGTTCTTCAAGAATTCACTTCACTACCTCCTCTAAATGGAATCCTTTCCTGAGAATTTCCCACTTTGGGAGGTAAGGCCATGGTATGAGCTTACATATATTATTTACGTATTGTCATGATATAATGTGCACAAATCATAATTGTTCTTACCTAACATTGATATTTCTTACTATACTACATTGAATTTTCTGTCTGTTCCTCCCACTATCACTACTGCTTCCTACTATATCTAGGTTAAAAAAGAGGCACTCAGGGATCCCTGGGTGGCACAGCGGTTTAGCGCCTGTCTTTGGCCCAGGGCGCGATCCTGGAGACCCGGGATTGAATCCCACGTCAGGCTCCCGGTGCATGGAGCCTGCTTCTCCCTCTGCCTGTGTCTCTGCCTCTCTCTCTCTCTGTGACTATCATAAATAAATAAAATTAAAAAAAAAAAGAAAAAAAAAAAAAAGAGGCACTCAGTTCATGATTGTTTAATGGCTGGGTGCATTATAAGAACCTTTTCAAATTATTCGAACAAAATTCATACTGGAAATCCTGAAAATAACTCTTTCATAAGTTGCAAAATTAATTAATTGATTAATTAACATTGCAAACTCAAGAATAAAGTGTCAAACAAGAAGTACAAATCATTTTACCAACATTTTACCTTAATTTTTATTTGTCCAGTTCATCTTGTGAATGAACAGAATGTTTCTCACATGTAACAGTCATACGGGTGTTCAAAAATATACTAAACTAAAAAAATATATATACTAAGGTAAAAAAATATATATATATATTTGTATACACTAAAGTTTAACACATGATAAATGTCAGATATTTAAATGTTCCATAGGAAAGAGCTGAAAACAAGTACACCAAAGAGCAGCCCAGCTAAGTCATAGTCAAGGGCCACTTTCATTATGAATTCTTTTTCTCCTTAACACAGCTACCAGCTTCAGTCCAGGGCACCTCTATTACCTCACTTAGGTGGTCTACGGTGAGCTCGGAGCTCCTGGCAACTCCCCCTCCATATGACCATATATGCATTTATTCTCTCTGATTTATTGAATGCCTACAATGTGCCAAGCACTTTGCTACATTTTGGGGATCAAAAGGTGAGAAAATTTCTTTATAGTCTCTGCCTTCATTGGACCAAGACTAATTAATGGCAGAGATATCTATTAAATAATTACACAAATGGACAATTGCAATTATGATAAATGTTACAAAGGGAACGTATCTGCCCTATGGAAGCCTATGTTGGGGCCTTAACCATGGACTGACAATTGAGCTGAAATGTGAGGGATGAACGGCAGTTGATCATCATAAGGAGACCAAGTTCTTTTCCTTTTACTCAGGTACTGGGACTTTCTGGGAGCAAGTTTCAATGAGTCTGGTCCCTAAGGCTTTTAATAGCATATGACAAAAGGAAAAACTATAGTTAAGTGCCCCTAAGCACCTAAGTGGGACCCCTGGAGACTGAATACCTGTAGGAAATGAGATCTGACCTTGAAAATGTGTTGAAATAAAAATGTGATGAAACGATGCATGAAAGATTGTCTGTGGTCCCCAGAAAAAGTAGAGCAGGAGAATATTTTTCCTGGTTAATTCAGCCCTATCCAATGGTACAGAAATGTCCCATCCTCACAAGTAGGTCACGATAGAAGCTGATTTTTAGTGACATGAGTCCTGATCTATGATTATCTCCTATTTCCAGAGTGAACCACCTCTTGGGACCATGAAAATTCCTTTGCTCTATTGCTAGCTAAAGTTTCTTTTAATTAAATTATCCAAGCATCTAAATGCTGGAGGAGACTGAAATGAACTGAGTCCAAATACTTTGGTTCCTGGAAGAACAAAACCCTTTATAAATAAATACAAACACATTTCCTATTTTAACCCAGGCACATAGGATTTTAGTCTTTAGACTAAGCCTGATTAGAGATAGGTTTCTGACCTATTCAGCTAAGATCAGATCCTGCACTAGAGAGGGACGTGGTACACAGATTCTAAGATGGCCTATGTAATAGCCAAGGTATAGCCTTGCATAACCTCCTCAGTGTGAACATGCCCTGAGACTAGCTTCTAACCAATAAGATGCAGCTAAGGATGTGTACATAATCACCTTATACAAGATGGTAACATCTGACTTGCCTCCAAGACTCTCTCCTGCTGGTGATCATGCTGGGAGGCACCATAGCAACCCCTAGGAATTGACAGCAAGCCAATCGTTCGTCGTCTTCCAGGGACCCAGCAAGAAACTGAGGCCGGTTCTACCATCACAAGGAACTGAATTCTGTCGATGACCAAGGGAGCTTAGAAGCAAAGTCATTACCCACTTCCCCCTTAAATGAGATCTCACCCCACTTGACACCTTTATTATTGAACATTTGAGAGACCTTGAAGTGGAAAATCCAACTAAGTCATTACAGACTGCTGACACACAGAACCTGTGAGATACTACATGCTATTTTATTTATTTTTACTTATTTTAAGCTACTAATACTGTTACACAGTAACAGAAAAGTTTTATAAGGGGGCCTGCTAATCTGAATTAACCCTAGAAAGATCCTAACTGCCCTAGTCATTTGTACGAGTTCTTAGAGCTGGAAGAAAGAATTAAATTATTTAGGACTTTCATAATTTGTATAAAGTACTAAAATGAAATTAGTATGTGAAAGAAAATTGACAAGTAAGAACTCAATGTTTTTAATAATGAAATTTTATGGTAAAATCTAAATCTGAAGAATACAAATGCCAATAATTTGAGAATGTTCAAGAGAACCAGACTGGTACCAAGTTACACTTTATTCATTAGACATGGGTGGGAGCAGGGGAAGAACAGAAACAATTGCCCCCAGCGTACTCTGCGTAAGTTAGAACATGATCATCTTTATTATAGGAGGAGGCAAAAATAAAATAATTTTATGTATTATTGACCAAATGTATGTCTGATTCATGCATACATCCACAAAGATGTATGATTCTTCAGATCTCCCACATCTTGTATTTGATCAATATGAGAGAGAAGAAATAGGTTAATATTTACATTGTCCTAGTATGTGTTAGGTAGTGTTAGGCACTCTCCTGTATATACCCTGTGAACTGTCATTGTAAACTTTCTATTGCAGATAATGAAACTGTTTTTCAGAAAAGTAACACTGTGAGTATAGGGGAGGGCGGCAGTTTAAATCTATGATTGTCTGATCTGACATAGTTTTTCCACCAAAAAGTCTCAACACACAAAGCTGAGAGGTAGGCAATAAGCATAAGCACAGAATCAAGGCTGTCATTCCTTCTAATTGATTCGGTGGGTTGGGTATTTTTTTGTTTTTTGGGGTTTTTTTTTTTTTGGATCAGTCAGTGCCTCTGCTTTACCTGTTAATAAATTTTGAAATATCACATCTACATATTTGCAAAATCCACTACCATTTGAAGTTAGCAGGTTAGAAATTAATATGATTAAAAGGCTAAAAAAATAATGTACGGCATATGGAGAAGCATTTTCTTTTTCTTTCTGGCTCTTTCAACTTTTCAAGTCAAAGCTGAGAACATTGTAAGATCAGTGTTCTACAAGACAAAGGATCACTATCAAGACAATGGTGACCTGCTATTTTCAAGCTTGAAAATAAAAGAGGAAATTGTGTTAAATCTTAACAGGAGAGATTTAGGTGAGGACATCTTGACATAAGTATTTTTAGACGCAAATAGCTTTCTAAGGAAAATGTTGAGTACCCTTGCATGGAAATATTTAACCGTAAGAAAGATATTCATTTTCTTTGACATTTCTTACAGTAAAAGTATATTTCTGCTCAGGGACAGGAGAAAGACTAGAAGTAGTTTTCAGGCACATAATTTTATAACATGAATAACTCTTGTATTTTAACATTAAATTGCTTGAAATGACCTTGAAACCTGTTCCAACTCTATTTTCTTACAATTCTACTTCTTTTATTATCGTGATATTTCTTTCTCATCATAAAAATAAAATCAATAACTGAACACAGCATAAAGGTAAAATTAGATGAACTGACTATCAAGGGAAAGTGGTACAGTTAGTGAATAATGACCAAAAATAAGTGTGAAAGGCAACTGCATCATCCTTCACTCACAAAGGTATTGGAAAATTTCATACACTGACCAAATCTAAGGCTCATATGGTGTGCCAGCATGTGCACTAGCAAAGAGACTCACGATTTGGAAATGGTCAACTAATACCAGAGTTTTCATGAGCTAAATGCCAACCTACCATTTACACTAGGACACAGTTCTAGTTCCAGTTGAAATAAACTGAAAGGTTTGCCAGCAGTTGTTTGAATAAGTGTACTTAAAAATATATTTGCAAGTTTTCATGCTTCTTAATTACTATAAGGAATTCAAAATTTATCACCTTAAGGAGAGAAGAACATAATCTCTTTCAGCACTAATCAATCAATGTCATCAACATTATTAATCAACTACTTGATGCTGCTTAAAAACCTCATTTATTCAGTTTGGTTGAAACTCTTTTAGGTTAAGCACTGAGGTAGCTTGAAGTCCATTATGGAGAGATATGTGCTGAATCATTTTGAAAGGGTCAATTCTAATACCAGATACCCAGTGATGTTCCATAAATACAAACTGGTGATAACTGATCATCTTTAAGTGTTAAAAAGCATCTAAAGATCATACAATTTGCATCCTTTTTAAAACTTAAGTCTTTATGAACAATCACAGAAATATCTTTAAAGAGTGAAAAATTCTTTTTAAAATTTTACAGGATTGAGAGTATTTGCCACTATACACATGTGATGAATTGGAGTCGGTTGGCAAACTATTAACCCAACGTTATGAACCTTTTTTTCCCAGAAGGGCTCATACACACTCTTATTTAAAGAGTCAAATAAAATATAAATAATAATACATTATTCCTTCTTTTATCCTCTTCCATAGGATATTCATTGGTTGATTTATTTCAGTTGAAAAATTAGAGTCTAAAACCAAATGCAGAATTTTTGTCTAAGCAGTCCTTAAAATACCATAGTATATTCTTAAAGTATGGGCCATGGATTAGCAGCTGTTCTCAGCACCTGAGAGTTGTTAGAAATGCAAATTCTCAGACCCCACCCCAAACCTACTGAAGCAGAACCTGCCTTTTAGCAAAATTCTCAGCTGATTCATATGCACATCAAAGTTTGAGAGGCATTGGTCTATGTATACCTCACTCTCTACCTCGAACTCTCTGCCACTCATAGAACATAAGTATTACCATGGGGCAATACTTAGTTATGTTTTTTAATAACCTCAGATTGGTTCTTTTGATATTAATTTAAAGATATATGATGTGTAAATTTAGAAAAACAAGACTTGTTTGCACAATTATTCTAGAATAAAAATCTCATTACTAGCTGCTGACCTTAAGCATTTAAAATAAATGTTTTAAAAATTATATTTATCAAAAAAATTATCTGTGACAATATTATGTTTTTTGTGAGATGCTGACCAAATAACTTCTTTTAGTGCTTCATGACACTGTCTCATATGTTGTAGGAACTCAATATTTATTAAAATAAAGCCTCTGCATTCATATCTTATTCTGTGCATCACAAGTCAAATTTATGTATATGCCATATTTGTTTGTATGCCCTTATACTATATAAATACTATACAAATATTATATATTTATGGTTTTTGCCACTTACATTTTTACTGTTATTGTATTCTTTCCTTTCTGAAATTTTTCCTTTCATATTCATGAATAAAGCTATGCCTATCTGCACTCTGCCCTTTAGTGAAAACTGTTTTCAGGTCAAATTAAGGCAACTTTGATTTCCTGCAAATCTAATTTTATGTTTGCTTAATTCCAAGTTTCTCTTTTCTAACTTTTATTACTTCAACAATTTTAACTAATCTCATTCATCATATCTTCCTGTATTCCACACCCTGATCACTTTTTTTCTTTAATTGGGAAGATACTAAGATGTTTAAGCATGAAGTTTGTGACAGTCATTCAAAATCTGTAGAAATTTCATGCAAGGATACTTTAAAAGTCCTAAATGAGAGTCTGAATATAAAAGAGTCTGAATATAAAAGGGAGACATATTTATTTTGTTTGAACAGCAAGGAAAATGACCACACATTTTTCACCTACCTCAAACAGATCATGTTTAGCTGACATGACTGTGGGTTCCATGAAATTAATCTCTGACCTGATTTTTTTTTAACTGCTGCAGTGTCAGTTTTCTATTAATAGGCTCTTATCCAGTGGAAAATGTGCATAGCTTCCTGGTGTGTGCAAACCTAGGAAGGTGAAGAATACCCATTCCAAAGAAGGGCAAAATGTCCTGGGCAAAGAACAATGGAAGCCTTTTAGAGAAGATCTCTCTGTAATCATGCGCACAGTGTGAACAATATGTATTATATATTGTGTGTAGGTGACTAGATAAATGTGCAAATGTTATTGATTATAGAACAAGTCACAATTTGTGTTTCATAAATGCTCATAGTATTGAATGTAAGCAGAATCATTGTAGGGATATTAGGAAGGAATAAATATTGCACAAACTAGAACCCTCTTTCCTAAAATTTGCAATCATCCACTGGTGAGAAATACAAACCAAAATGAAGTATCTCTCTAAGTTTGCTGATTTTTAGGGGGGGGAAATGTTACTTACTAAAAACTCAGTTTATTGGAAGGAATGTCAGCATACATTTCTGCAGAAAGAATAACCTAGTTAATTATTAATCTATTGTTAATTGTCCCAATAATGAGCTCAGTGACCTTGAAAACAAGGATCCCTTTTAGCCTCAGGTTTCTCATATAAAAGGAAGACTTATTTATTTTATTTAAAAAGGGATTTGTATAAAAATATTTTGTGGGAAATAAATTCTTCGATGTCAGTTTTTATATGTACCCTCTGAAAATGTGTCGGTTAGTGTAAAATAGAGAGAGATTTACAGTAATCAGATAGACAGCAGTATATTAGCTTTCTATTGCTGACATAACAAATGACTCAGTAGCTCGAAATAACACAAATTTATTTTCCTAACAGTTCTGTGACTCAGAATTCCAACATGGGTCTCAAGGGATTAAAATCAAGATGCCTCCAAGGCTAACTTCCTTTCTGGAGGCTGTAGGGGAGACTTAGTCTCCTCATCCTTTCAGGTTCTATAGGCTACTGTGTTCCTTGGCTCACAGCCCCTTCCCCCATCTTTAAAGCCAGTCAAGCCCTGACATCACATCTCCCTCCAACCACAACCAAGAATGTTCTCTGCTTTTAAGGATTCATGTGGTTAGATTAGGCCCACCCAGATAATCCAGGGTAATCTCTCCATTTCTAGGTAATCCAGGATAATCTCTCCATTTCTAGATGTTAATTTAATCATACCTGCAAACTCCCTTTTGCCACTTAAGATGCATATTCACAGACTCTGGGGATTGAGGCATAGATATCTGAGAGGGTTGTTGTTATATATGCCATAACTAATAATTGCTCTACTCTTTACCAATATACATTATGCAAGCACTTCTCTATGCAAAGTGTTGTTTAGGCCTGCTCAATAGAGCAAAGTATTGTGTAGAGATCCTAAACATTGAAATTCCGTAGCCTACAACCAGGACGTACTTTAAGCACACTAACCAAAAAATAATAATAAAAATAATAATAAAAATGCCATTCACATTTGCAAAATCTCCAAGTGGGGTGTAAATGAGAATTTGCTTCAGTGAATCTTTTGACAGCAGCAATTTCTTCTTTCTCTCCCTTTCGTGTTTTCCTTCTCCTTTCTTCTCCTGCATTTTTTCTCTTCTTTCTCCTCCTCCTTCTTTTTCTTCCTCTTTTTTCTTTTTCTTTTTTTCAATGAACATATCTCCAGGGATTAGAATACTTTTATAATAACCAACATTCCTTAAATATTTTTAAATAAATAAAGTAATGAATATGTGGATAAATGATTGATAAGGTTGTAGAAGTATAACAATTTTTCAACCGGTTAACATCACATCAAATCTGGCTGAAGCAGCTGTACACTGAATGAGTTAACCATTAGTCAATGGGTTGTATAGTATTATTGATTTAATTTGATAGTCTGTGGATGTGGAAGATGAGTTAGAGGTCAGGCATGGCTTGTCTTTGCTCCACAAGTATCAAATGGGTCTTTGTGGATTCAAGAAGAGGAAAAATACACTTCACTTTTTAGTGGGAAAAGAGTAAAGGTAACATTATAAAAAGAACATGTGATATGGGAAATATTGCTATTGCCACTGGTAAAAAACACAATGTGCCACATAAAGGGATCCAAATATGAAATGATAGGAGCTTAAATTAAAACAGGAACAATAGGAATAAAGAGGAAAATATGGAATCAAAAAAATGAGGAATTCAAAATTTAGAGACTGAGCAAATGGGAAAAAGACAAAACTCTGTGGGGCCAGAAAAATCCCTGAATAGGAAAAAGTTAATGAGTTTCAGTATGCATATGTTGAACTCCTGGCCTCTATACACCTTCATTCAATAGTATTAATTGAACAATCTCTTTTTTATGACCCTAGTTATGCTAGGTCTAAATGTCAACTTTTGTTGCTGCCTATACAGTCTCAGATAGGAGTCATTATACATTGAGGATTGCTTCTTAATCTCTGAGAGATCCTTACTATTCTAGTCATTCTCTCCTTCATTTCCCAAATATCCATTTTATGTATCTCGTGGGGATACATCAATTTCTTCTGAAAAACAAGCTAGGGAATTTCTAGTAGATAGCCCCTGAGGTCACATTTTCTCCATGTTTTTTGACTAGATCTCAATGATAATATGTATACTACCCAATCTGAGTGAGCAAGGAATCTTTTTCATGCTGAATTCACCTTTTTAATACAGAGCATAGTGCCATGAAATAAATATACATCGATGATAGAACCATAGAATATCGAAGCTAAGAAGAAGAAAAATGATCATCGCAGTATTGTTCGTAAGAGCCCCTCAATTTTAAAATATTCAAATAAATAAATTATGACATTCATGGAGTGGAATACCATGCAGTGAGAATAGCATGAACTACAACTACATACAACAGAACAAGTGAGTCTTACAGAGTGTTGAATTAATGCAGCAAGACACAGAATCATGCATGCTGTGCGCTTCCATTTATGTAAAGAACAAACCTGGCTAGACTAAACTATAGTCTTTATAGTTGTGGAGGTCATAAAACTATAAAGCAAAGTAAGAAAACTGTTATAAGGAAAGCCAGAATAGTTGTTCCCTGTGGAGAAAGGGTTGGAGGAAAAGGAATCTTGATTGGAAAGCAAAACCAGAATGAGAGTCAGTGGGTGGGCGGCAGATGGGAATATTCTTCAGACGTGATGGAAGCATTGTTTCCTGGACTGGGTATTGGTTATGTAGATGTCAACTCCATTATTGTTTAGTAAATGATATTTAAATATATATGATTTATGCAGCTTTCAGTACCTATATTTTACAAAAAGTTTTATTAATATTTTAAAAACGGTGATGACTCATAATATTTTTTTAACTCTGAACTGATGAGGTAGCTGGTCTCTTGAAAACCAAGGGGGACAGTGTTATTAAAAAATTGCCACAGTTATCTAATTTTTTTTTTTTTCACAGAGAGTTCTTGTGCATTTTGGCTTCTAGGTCAGTGTTACCTAACAACTTAATTCTAAGTGAGTTCCTACCAGATTGGAAAACATATTTGTCATTTGGGTAGTGTTGCAAGGAATTAAAGAAACATTGGAAGTACTTTAACCAGACGTGGAGTTCAATATGTCACAATATAGGGTGACTATGGAGTAAGGAAATGTAATGCACTCTGAGGTTTATTAATTTAGCTTCTGTAAAACTATATGAGGCAATTTTGCAAAGTATTGTCTTTCAGTTTACCTATCAGAGATGTTTCCACCTGTGCCTCTCTTCAAATTATGCTGTCACTTCTCAACTCATTAGCTCAAGGACACAGGAGATAGGCCATCACCTCTCACTGATTTTTCTGATTTTTCTCCATGGGAAATTGTGTTGTTCCATTTGGTTTGTGAATCTCTTTGCCTCACAGTTCCTTAGAATTATCATCTTTTTTTCCCTTTCTACTCTAGGAACTATAAGTGCAAATCAAGAAAGCCAAACATAATTATATTTCAAGAAGGGTTTCATTCTGTCCTAAATAACTTTGAATCATTGAAATAGATGGCATATTTAGTGTACTAACTCTTAGATGGTAACTTAGTTGCTAACTTTTAGTGGTAAATGATTTACTATATTAACTCTTAGTTGGTGACTGGTAATTTAGTTGGAAAATACTAAAAAGAGCTTCCCACTAATCCAAATGTAGACTTGGAAGATAAGTAAGTCAGCAGTTTCTCAAACTTGCGTACTTTGATCCCACCTCCTTTGCAACTATCAGTCCCTATGCTCACCTTTATCTTAGGTTCTTGTTGGTTGTTAACTGGGGCATAGTTAGCATTCCCACAGGAAAATGTCTGTGGCTGTTTATGAAGTTGAAATTACATGAGTGGTGCTACTATATGCTTATTATCCTGCAATGTCTTGGAGAGACCTTTGACTAATTCTCCTGCCCCAAATGCCAATAGAGATATCTCCTCCAGCTTTGATCCTCTGGCACAGAGCATGAGACTGGGGCATTAAGTTAGTAAAACTATGTCAAATAATTGGTTGCTAAATATATAAACCTGCAATGTTTTAGGATCTAGGGATGTTAGAAAGAACTTAATACTCTGCTTTCTATTTATACCCCGGTTCTTTCATTTAGAAATATTCTTCAAGTTTAACTTAAGTTCTACTCTTTTATAATAGTCCCTGATCAACCAAGTCCATCTATCCTTTCTATGTCTCAGATTTTCCTAACAATCATACCTCAAAACACTTGATTTGTTGTTACGTATTAATTAATACTCTAGTTACTTTGATGTGCAAATGTTGTCCACTTTAAACTTGATTGGCAAGAAACCAAGGACTCTATCTCACAGTTTTTATATATAATTTTGTCAGTTCTTTTTGGCAACTTAGAACTAGTCGCCTTGTATCATAGAGTTATGTATACAATTATTTCATCTTTCCTTAAGGACTAGATGCATATATATTTCACAGTTCACCCTCAGGTTTAGCACAGTTACTGACTGAAGCAAATACTTGAAATATATATGTGCTTACAAAGTGAATGAATATCTTTGGGGAGGTCAGCAGTTTTGCCCCTTTCCATCCATAAATGAATGGCAGAGTGAAGGAACAAAGATAAGAATATCATGTTTCAAAACACCTGGGTATTGAGATCCCATGTCATTCAAAGACAAGGACTCCAGCTACATTATGGTTATAACAAGTCCATTCTAGTCACAAACTACAAGGTTTTCGAATCTGGGAAGGCTGGGCAGAAACTGAATGGTAAACCCGGTCTATGTAATCCAAGAGATAAGCAAAACTTCTGGTAGCTGTCCAAAGCATCATTTCTAATACAACTCTTTCAGCCACTAGGAGCAAAGTATTTAGAAGGCTCTGCTGACTTAACTGCTTGAATCTAGCCTTTTCTGCTACCGCACGTACTTCCTCTTCATGTCTTCTGAACCTTGGACTAAGGATCGTGTCTCTTCATCCTTTCCTTGACAAAGACCTTTCCCTAGTATCTCGAAAACCCTCTTGCCTTGCTTCAATGCTTAAGGGGGTGACTTCATAGAGCACCACAACAAGACCACTGGCCTATAACACTAGTTCTCATAGAACTTAGAAGAACAGTTCTAAGTGGTTTCTAAGAACAACAGTAACCACAAAATTAGTTTTTAACAGCTTATTTCTCATTATTATCCTGAAGAAAGTTATTTGGTAAGTACCTATCTGACAGTATTATTTCATTTTTTGTTCACAAATTGGAAACAGCACTCCAAAAATACAAACTGAGCTCAAAGTAGAGTACTAGGGGATCAAAAGCAGCAAAGACATACAAATACCAGGAGCATAGTCACATAGGAGGGCCAGAAACTAGGAATTGTAAAAAAACTACTAGTTCAAAATAAATCATGCACGTAAGGCATCCATCCTTTTCAATGATATAGCAATAGGGTGGCTTAAAAAAAAATAGTCGTTAAACAACGATTTTTTTACCCAGTTTCTAAGCCTGATAACTTTGTACCTTGATATCCTAGGGCTTCATTCCACAGATCACTAACTTTCACATAACACCCATCTCTTCTTCCTTCATCTCTTCATTGATCAAACCTACTCTTGATTTCCTTACCTTGGCCAGCCATTTCATCTTCTGACAATGGCATGTGCATTGCAAATTATCCAAGTGAAGAGTAGGACATCCTACCATTCTAAAGTAGTTACTTTTTAAAGCTAATTTCAATATACCCTCAGTGATTATAAGATTTATGAACAATAGCATGATTTTGTCAACTAAACACTCCCTGTTCATAAATCCAAAATTATATATTTTTAAATCTCTCCAGTCTCCATTTTAATGATTATTTTTTGTTATTTCCTGCTTGTTTTTCAATCTACTATGTTAGAATCAGGGGCTTTATATTCTTCTTCTTCATGTCCCTATCGTCTGGTATTCAGCTTGGTGCATAATAGGTTCTAAAATATTGACTACAACTAAACCTCTGACATGACCTTCTGTCGTATAAATCTAATTATAGGTTGATAATTAATACCATAGAGCCTATAATTTTGTTATATTTCAAATGATGTATTTTGTTTGCTTGCTTTTCTCTAAATGCAATGCCTAATGCTTCTGCATATTTAAATTGCTTGGCATTTTACCATACTTGGTAACTTACAGATTTGATACCATATTCTTTTCCCCTAGGCAATTATACATAAGTTAAATAAGAATAACGATGGATAAAAATAACAGCTCCAGCACTGGAGGTCAAAGAAATGTCACTTTATAATCACTATTTTTGTCTTGATGTTATATCAAACGTCTACCACAAACAGAAAATTCTCTTAGTCATATGATGATTTTATTTTAACATGCAACAGTAAATTTTCCAGGGAAACCTTGATAAAAATGTATTGAAGGTCTAAATAAGTGGGAAATGATTTTTCTCACATCTGTAAGCTCATTAATGCCCTAAGTTATGTTACGTTGTGTTATATTATATTATGCATATATTATATTAAGAACTCTTTCTTTCTTTTGTCTTTCTCAACATTTCAGAAACCTGTGTCAGGGGGAAGATGCAGCAAATGGGTAGCAATGAGAAAATTAGTCTATAATAAGTTCCAGCCTCATGCTCCCCTGTAAAAAGCAGGTTGCTGAACAGACGTAAATAAGTGTTCTTCTGGATTAAAAGACTGTATCTTTAATTTGTTTAAGTGAAAACCACATACTTCAGCCCTTGCCACAGGTACCAAACTAGGAAATATCTAAACCATGCATATTTAAATGTAATATGAAGTACATCATAAGTGAGATGGACTCTGTGGTTTATGAGGAAACAGCTCATTTACATACCAAAGCATCTCTCAGAATCGTAAATTCCATATGCTTTTGACAGCTTGACTTCAGGCACAGAGATGTGGAGATGTTTGATGTTTAGAGAGCATAACTTGTACAGAGAGAAGCAGGACTTTATTCATTACACATTTGCCAAGGATATTCTTTTTAACTTCCTTTGAAGATGGAAAATACTATCTTTTTAGACCAGAAAGTTCATCTATCTCTGCTTAACCCTCACTTGGGGCAATACATGTTCCTGTGACACTCAAAAAGCATGTCCTATCAGAAATTATTCATGGTACTCATATTTTTCAGAGAAAATGGGAATTGGGGAAAGCAAAACTTAACTTGGCTGGATTTTCCTAGGAAAGAGTTGAAGAGTTGAAGAGAAACTAAGCTCGGTAAACTTGGAATTATTGTATTATGTTAATGCATGGTTTCCAGATGAAGGTTTTTCTCTAATTTGCTCTTTTTAAATGTGTTACTTTAAATAATCTGCATTTTAAAAATATATTAAGGATTTCTCCAAAGAGTTTCTTTTTATTTGACAGAAGAAAAGAAAGAATAATGATTTCAATCCCATAACTGTAAAACCAAAAGCTTAACTGGAAAACTTAACCATCTATGTGTGCATTCTCTTTTGAAATTGATATATTCAAACCAAAGGTCAATATAGATCACTTTAAAATTGCTTATTGCACCATTTTGTGTTTCTCTCATATTAAATATTGTTAACTGATTAAAAATTAATGCAAACAGCATTGAAGTCTTTAAGTCTCTAAGGATTCCTAAGGCTTTAGAATAATAGCTGAATAGGCTCAATTCATTTTTGCATTGTAAAGGCAGCACGATTTTTAAATTATAGTCACAATGATGACCAAAAACAAATAGGAAAAAATTAAGAAGCATTTAAGCTGACAAGCAGAACATCTTCCATGGGTATGTGTGCTTAAATGTGGCAGAAAAAAAAAGTCACTATTACGAAAAATAACAAAAGCTGCAACAGAAAGCTTCTTAATGGAACCTACCAAAGGTTGACACTAAAAAGATACATTTTCTGTTCACTTTCACTGTAGATTTTGCATTGTGGAGGTTTGCACAATTTTAAAATCTATATTTGACCATAACTTGCCAAGAAGCATGATCTTGCAAAAAGTTGAAAACATTCTTCTGGCCATATTACTGGGTCCCTCCAATGAGGGCCCTCATGCCCACCCCACCCAGACATAGTATGGTTAAGTAGTGAACTGGTGCTCAAACCCGGATTTCTGACCGAAACTCCACACACCTTGCACTCTATCACACTGCCTTTCATTATTTAAACACCGCCTTCTCTTGGCTCTGTACTACTTTCGCTCTCTGATTTTCAATGAATTATGTCACCCACTGGTTTTCACAGTCTGCTTTTCTTCCTTTTTTTTAAATTCAACTTGAACAGGAAAGAAGATTGAGAAGTTTTAGAATCAGACTGATCAGGTCTCTGTAATATCTGCCTCTTAGCCTTTTAGAGTTTGTGATATTTTAAAAAGATGTACATGTAAGACTTGGTTCTTAATATCCTGTCAATAAATATGATATTCCTGATGAGAGCATTTTTTTAAACTATTTTTCGTTGCCTCACATTGACTTATTAGGTTTCTAATTTCTTTTCAGGTTGTACCACCTCAAAAACGATCTGTTACTAATTAAGATGTCTAATTAATGTCACTAATAATTTTAAGAACTTAAATGAAACTAACCTCCAAATCCTCACATTATAACAGATATATATATATATATTTTTTTTTTAAATCACTATTTCCTTTTCTGCTGTTACAAGTGTCATGCACATTTCTGGATCCCTCTGTATAATATAAGCAAATTTAAAATTGGAGACTATTCCTTTTGTTGCATTTTTCTTCTTTCTTTCTTTCTTTCTTTCTTTCTTTCTTTCTTTCTTTCTTTCTTTCTTTTTTCTTTCTTTCTTTCTTTCTTTCTTTCTTTCTTTCTTCTTTCCTCTTTGGTTTTGAATCAGAATAGTTCTAGCTATCATTTTAATTGTTGATTCAGTTCTGTGTTATATTTTGCCAAGAGTTGGCTTTTTTGTGGCTTCTAGACTTTTATCGATGGGTCTTTGCTTTGTCCTCTAGTGCTCCATAAAAGAGAAGAAGAAGAAGAAGAAGAAGAAGAAGAAGAAGAAGAAGAAGAAGAAGAAGAAGAAGAAGAAGAAGAAGAAGAAAGAAAGAAAGAAAGAAAGAAAGAAAGAAAGAAAGAAAGAAAGAGAAAGAAAGAAAGATCCTCTCCTTAAACAACCTGTGTACAAGTCTTTTCACTTGTGTGCCTCTTATTATCATGGTCCTTCTCCAATTATACTGTCTTGTCAATTTTTAAAATGTGGTCAAAGAACTAAAAATTATATTCTATATGTGGTGTATTCCTTTCCTTGAACAGAAGAACATAATTTGTAACTAATTAGGGCTTGAACCTAGTACTTCATCCTTTTCCTCCTGCCCTCAACCCAAGTCATCTCAACTTGGGCCAGAATAGCCACTCTTGGTTTTGGCAATATAAACACAAATATGTAGGCTGGATCTCCTCCTTCTCTTAATTTCACCATCTGTTGCTCTAGGTGACATAACTTGTGTGCATAGTTAATTAGTCTGGCTGTGAATTCTTGATCTTTTTTCTTGAGAGCAACAATTGGTGCTCATGTGCTCTGCAGTCTGTTGAAGCAGCACATTGTATAAAATAAATTACCATTTTTGTTCTAAATTTCGGATATAAAATCCTTCCACAGGTTTGTTACAGAAGCAGTAAGACACGGTTGAGCTAATAGTGAGGAAACAATTTCCTACAGGGTAAGATAAACCTCCTGAATTCTAAAGCTACATAATAGTTTAGAAGTTGACAGTTTGACCTAACTTCTAATTTTTTTAGAAAAGAATTTCCCTTGACTAAGTGTTCTAGTAAGTTACAAGTTAATTATATATAGGAACTCTATCAACTTGAATCCATTACCAGAAATTTGTACTTTCCTATATTTTAGAGGTCCTTGGACCCAGAAAACATAGTTATATAGATGTTATTATAAAGCACAATTTGACTGTATATTAGTTACCCTGCCATTTTGGAAAAATAACCTATTTTATCAGCTTTTTAAAAAGTCTCTCTTTTCAACAAAGCTATTAAGAATTAACTATAGTTAAAAGAATTGACTATACATTGTTATCAAAATGACTCCAAAGATATTTTTGCCTAGTGCTATATGTTGTGGAATAGATGCTGAAATTGGTCATGGCAACTTCACATGAAACTCATAGGGGGAGGTAACTTTGGCACTTGTCTAGAAATAACAGCCTCTGGAAAGAAGGTAGAAGGCTATTTATAGTCCTAAACCCCTAGTACTCTTTGAGTTTGGTCCAGTCTGTAGCCTGATCAAATCTATTCAATCCAACATGGGCCAAACCAGAACAGCAGCCTAGCATAGACCCCCATTAATCTCTGAAGCAACACCAGGCTATTAGTCTCACACAGCAAGAAGAAGTATTCAACATGACTCAGGTTAGAGATTTAGATGTGAATCCTAGCTATCCTATATACAGCCCTGTGAATTTAGGCCAATCCCTAACCTAAATCTCAGTTTCCTATTCTATAAATATCAAAGGTAAATGTATCTATCTCATTCAGTTGTCTTGATCATATAACAAACTTCATACAGTGCTTGACATTCAATGTCAACATATATGAATTGTTATTATAATTGTCATTAAAATTATCTTTGTTAATTCATCAGGGCCAGAATCAAACCTGTTGTTTCTCTAAAATCCTTTGGCTTTCAACTTTGTCCTACTTCTTTTTTTTTTCAAAGATTTTTATTTTTTATTATTCATGAGAGACACAGAGAAAGACGGAGACACAGGCAGAGGGAGAGACAGGCTCCTTGTGGGGAGCCCAATGTGGGACTCGATCCCAGGACCTTGGGATCACAACCTGAGCCAAAGACAGATGCTCCACATAGATGGTAATCTATGTAAAGAACTTGTTAAGATTTATTGATGTGTCCTGTGTTATAGTTGAATAAGCACTGAGAGAAACCATAGGAGACAAGAATTATATCTTCAAACTTCCTCTAACTATCAGTGACCATGGGAGAGTCATTTAATCTGCATGAGCCTCAGTTTTCCAAAAATTGAGGTCAGGACAGTGAACTAGAGCTCTCTAAAGGGCTACTCTAGCTCTACCTTTCATAATTGCTGGGCAGCATTTGTTTGCTTTGTGATAAATGGATGGGAAGAGTAATCAGGAAATGTCACAGGCTATTGATGCAATACTTACTTTTCCATCATGTGCCCAAAAGTGGTGGCAAAGGAAACACAGCATATGAGAGGAAAGACTATTGCAGGCTAAAGGAATAACACGTACCAAAGTTCTATACAAAAACACACTCCTTATAAAAGCCAGAAAGAAGGCTATTGTGGCTGGGATACAAAAACCCGTGAATCATGAAGACAAAATGAAAAGCATGTAGGAGAGAGGTGTGCAAGAAGCTCTGGATAAGCTCAGGAATGACTGAAGTGCTAACCTTAAAAATTCAGCTCTTAGTTGGCAGCCTAATTTTCATTTGAGAAATATGATTAATAAATCATTCCAAAAAAGGAAAAAAAGTACATAATTGATGTTCAGATGACATAGATCCTATGAACTGCAAAGGCCAGGGAGCAGGAAATGATCATCACTAGATGGTGTTTTTACACTTTATCACTAATTCAGTGATTTTTCTGGGAGACTTCAGGAGGTCTTCCAAGAATCCTTTAAATGCTCCATGGGGAGAAGACAGAAACAAAAGTTCTATTTCATAATCAAGAATTCTCCTGCACGAAAAGTTTTATGAATCAAGTGCAAAGTACTACAGAGAATAATCCACAAGCAAACCAAACACACTTTGGTCAAGTGACCTCCTGAATCGGCTAGATGTCCACACCCCATCCACAGGCAAGGAAACACATGCGTAGGTAACTTACTAATTGTGTAGGGCTAAGCAAGCATTTGTTATAGATAGCTCTCTTTAAGACAAACCAAAGACCACATGACATAGAATATCTAAGGAATAGGAAAAAATGCTATTTATATTTAGTTAGCAAATTCTGAACTAAAATTGGTAAAGAGTAAATCTGATATCCTCTTACGGAAAAGAAAAAAAAAAACACCAACTAGATCTAAGGGAGCTGGCTTCTAATCTTGGTAATGCCATAGTCTCAAGCAAGTCACCAAATATCTGAGTTACAGTTTCTATTTCTGCAAAATGGAGATAATAATGCCGACTTAATTGAATTGTATGAGGTTGAAATAAGTAAATAACACAAAGTCCTGAGCAAAATACCTGATACACAGAAACCTCTCAGTATTTGTTTTTATCAATTTGGGGTGCCAGACTAAATTTCTCAGTAGAAGGTACAGTAAGACATTTCTCCTTATAAATATTGACTGAAAATCTCCAACTCTGAAATCACTGTGTGTCCATATGAATGTCTACACAAAGAGCCAAAACCACACGTTCTGGTTTTCAGTTGTCTAATTAAAAACAAACCAGAGCAGCATTCAACTTGCAAGCTGATGAGAGCACCACCTGTCTGATTTTCTTACAGCTGTCAGAGGCAAATATTAGATCCACCTCCCAGATTTTTACCCCAACTAGAACTGGATTGTGTCTGTATTCAAAATGGGTTAGTTGTTTTAAAGGGCCCTTTCCTTCTAAGAAATACATATTTTTTATATTTACATATGTTTTTCATATTTATATACAGGTGAAACGATTGCAACTGTGATCAAATCATTAAAAATTATGTTTTAGTGATGGCACAAACCTTTTCAGAAGAAGCACTGAAACAAAATATTTGCTTTAACAGAAAGATCGAGTTCTTCTATATATATAGAGGTCAAAGAGACATGGGTGTGGGAAAAGAATCAGAATTCGAATTGCTTTAGTTTAAAATCAACTGATCTACACTTTGTGCATTTCCAAACCTTGCCTCTGTATATCTACCCATAGTAAATAGATACAAATTTTGTGGGAGCACTTGCATCTTAAATCTTATGGACATGTGTGTGCATATTTATACACTGAGGTTGGAAAGGAAAAACGAATTTAAGATCTCCATTTCAAAATGTCATAAGGCAAAAATGCTGAAAATCGTTTGTCTACATTGAAACATTAAATGCAATATTTTAGGTTCATTGTGGTCTCTATCCTTGCAAGTCTCGTAATTTTTGCAAGGTAAGATAGCAGCCACAACATGACATGACCATCGCTATTTATAGAGGTGCGGGCGACAACTGGTACCAGTGGGGCCTCGGGCATAGCACAGAAGAGTTTCCCCATGCAAAATGTCACAGAAACCCCCCTCTCTCCCCCAACACACACATCTGTCAGCCTCTCAGCTTCCAAATCCACTTCTCCAATCCCATATAGACTCATTGATCAAGGCAAGTATCTAAAAGCAACATTTAAGCCGGCAACTTGACAGTCAAGGTCACTGTCTGTCGATTGCCACCTGTTTTCCCTAATGGTAGCAGTACCTTCAGCAGTGATCTCAGTCATGGTGGTTGGAGAAAGGAAAAGGCAGGCGAAAAGTTCCCGTCAAGTGGCACCTTTGAGGAATACTTTAGAATTCGAGAACTCTGATTAGGGGGCTCTGGGTGAAAAACCTGAGGGCTCTTCGTTTTCCTGGCTGTTTCTGCTGGCCCTTTGTTGTCCTGTTGAACTCCGTCTCTTCTCTGCAGAGTTCTCCCCCTGGAAACAACCTGAGCCCTTTCCAAGCCACACTTGTGGCTCAGTCAGAAATATCAGCTTCGAACAAAAATAGCCTCATCTCCCTGGGACTCTTCAGCACTTTTTTTTTTTTTGGCACTCTAGGGGAACACACACACACACACACATACACACACCAGCTCTCCAGCCTCAAAGAAAGGGGGAGGGGGGAGAACAACAAAATAACTAAAAGTACTGTCTAAGCCTCCGCAGTTTTCCTAAGATAATTACAGATCTTGGGGGTCTATGTCAGAAAACATGAAATAAAGACTTGAAAGTAATCTTATCTGTGATAGCTCAGATTTATTCTTAGTGCCCTTAATGCTTAGAACATTCCTCTTCCCTTATTTGGTGTAGGGAGGGTCCTGTAATGTCTACCAGAGGCAAAGGGGAGGAGAGTCTTCAGTCATTTTCTCCAGGTGGATTCCCTATTGGTCTACATCCACTTAGCAAGTGTAGTTATTTATACAGGGCCACACTTAAAGTTGCAACTATTAAGGCTTCCTTATAGGGGATTAAGGTTTTCCAAACCCTGGCCAGTAAGAAATAGGTAATGTGAAGTTAGAGTGACCCTTGGGAACTGATGAATTACTGAATTTTTAAATTCTCTCTCATACCTTTGTGAACACAAAATATCTGAACTTATCTATGCAGTAAAAAAAAGGGAATGTGACCTAAAGTTTAAGATCTACAGCCAACACTGCAGTAAGAGGTTTCAACTTTTCCCTACCTCAACTTCAAGAAAATAAAAGACAAAGGATCATAGCGGCTAACAATTAACCAACCCTGATGATTAGCATTTCACCTTCCCACTGCCAGACAGGTGTTAATGAGCAGAGAAATATTCAATAGTTGGTAGTAGGAAGGGGAAGGACAATCAAAGGGCATGGAGAATCACAAACTGCAGCCAGTCTGAACAATCAAGGGGTGACTACACTTTTTTTTTTTTTTTTATTCTCATACTCAACCTAGTAAATGTTTGTAGTTTCAACTTTTAGCCTTGACTTGCTGCTTTTGGTTGTCACAATCCCTTGGATGTGAATGGTACTTCCGAGATCACAAGGCAATGTATGTTGTTTTAATTTTGAGGACTCCAAAGAAAGCCCTGACAGCTATTTCCATAGGAAATGACACATCTTCCCACAGCAGCACTTTAGTATTTCCTGCCTCAATTCCTCCCACCATAGGTGGTGTTCGCATACTTGCAGAATAAGGAAGTTAAGCCATTTTAACTCACAAAGAGGAAATAATCCCAGGTAACATCCACAGTTTTATAAACCTCAAACGAGGCCTAGAGGCTTTGGACTACAAGTCTGCTACCTTTCCCATGTGATGAGACTTTGTGGCAGGCTCTATCATCTGCAGCTATTGGGGAACACTACAGATGAGGTCACCTGCAGATGGAAAAGATGCAAACTCCTGACAAGCCCCTTCCTGGAGCACTGGGTTGGTGCCTCTAAGAAGAGTTGGAGGTAGCTTAAAAGCAGAGTTCTCTTCACTACGCCTCCAAAGGTATCGCCATTCAATATCGTCACAGTGCTTCCAAATTTAAGAAAACATAGTGCTTCCCAATTCCACTTCTCAGTCAGTCACTCTCACTGTGGTTAACCGGAAAAATGACAATAGATAATCCTGTTTGTAATTCATTAAGAATTTACATGGGTCAGGGCCTAAGCAAAATTAGCTAGCTTGGAGCAGGAATAAATCACAATTACAAACTCCTACTTAATAAGAAGTTGAAATAAGAATATAGAGCAAGAATACTAAGTTCCTAGTGATTGATGTTGCTCTTAAATCCCCCATCACTAATTTCGTGCCATACATACTAGAAGAAGAAAAAAAGAGTTAAAAAAAAAAGTACTCTAGCGAATAGACATGTTTGTAAGATAATAACTTTCTAAATCTCTCTGTTGGATGAGTTGATGAATCTTATTAGACATTAAGAAACTGGTAGATTTCTCATTTTGAAAAGTTATTACAACTTTCAAGTTATGTGAAGCCAAATTAATGAGAGCTATCTTTGAGTTTCAAGTGGAACTCTCTGAAGCTTTCCAAAATCAAGCAACTGGCATTTTCCTAAAGGTAATATACCCCATTCTTCAGGACACTCAAAGAATAAAATATTACAAGCAACATATCTGCCTTTCTTTAACTTTTTTTTTTGTCTTTCTTCATTTGTAAAAGATTTTCATTTTAAAGAAATCTTACCAATCTGCTGGGATCCTTTTCTTTTTTAATATTTATTTATTTATTTGAGAGAGAGAGAGAGAAAGCCTATAGTTGTGGGGGAGGGGGTGCAGAATCCTGAAGCAGATTCTCCTCTGAGCACGCAGAGCCAGATGTAGAGTCGATCTCACAACCCTGAGATCAAGACCTGAGCCAAAATCAGGAGTCAGCTGCTTAACCAACTGAGCCACCCAGGAGCCCCTCACTGAGCTCTTCCAACATGACCTAAAGAGCGGTGGCTCTCTCTTCTCAGTAATAGCTTCTTGGATTGGTGGGTAGACATGTTAATGATTGAATTGCTGTCTCTGATGCATTATTAACTGACAGGTCTTTATAAGTCAATCGTAAGCCATGAAATTTTGTTCTCCTACAAAATGTTCCATTTAGACCAAACTGCTTCTCCACCTTCATTATACTGGTCATTGCTCCTTGTGATTTTTTTTTTCTTTTTAGATTTTATTTATTCATTCATGAGAGACACACACAGAGGCAGAGACATAGGCAGAGGGAGAAGGAGGCTCCCCTTGGGGAGCCCAATGAGGAACTCGATCCCAGGACCCTGGGGTCACACCCTAAGCCGAAGGCAGATGCTCAACCACTGAGCCACCCAGGGACCCCTGTCCCTTGTGGTCTTCACTCAGTATTCTAAATATTCAAGTTAGTAGACAAAAACTATTCTTCTTTAGATCAATGTTTTTTTTTTTTTTTTAATCTGGCTGCTCTTGTCAGCTCTTGCATAAACTAAGAATCAGTAAGACATAAAACATATATTGCATTTGGCCATGAACGAGATATTTTGATTGAATTTCAGAATGCAAAATGATCCAGGAGACAACCAGAGAAGATTTGATGATTTTTGGCTTCCACCGAAAAAATCATAAAATGCAACAAAGTGAAACTTTCAAAAAATCATATTAAGACCATACTACGAGGGATCCCTGGGTGGCGCAGGGGTTTGGCGCCTGCCTTTGGCCCAGGGCGTGATTCTGGAGACTCGGGATCGAATCCCACGTTGGGCTCCTGGTGCATGGAGCCTGCTTCTCCCTCTGCTTGTGACTCTGCCTCTCTCTCTCTCTCTGTGACTATCATAAATAAATTTAAAAAAAAAATTAAAAAAAAAAGACCATACTATGTTATCTTGTTTTGTGCTACTATTTGTGTTTCATGAAGTAGTGTGGGAATAATTGAGAGAAAATGATTTATTTACTACCAGTCACCTATTTCTCAAGGGATGGAGATATTTGAGAAAAAGCAGTCTTCAGGATTACTTCTCAAGATCTTCTATTTCTTAATTTATGGATATGAAGAGCTTATATGTGAATAACCTATACATGAATTGGTGCCAAATAAAAAATAGGGGATCCCTGGGTGGCTCAGTGGTTGAGCGTCTGCCTTCAGCCCAGGGCGTGACCCTGGAGTCCCGGGATCAAGTCCTACATCGGGCTTCCTGCATGGAGCCTGCTCCTCCCTCTGCCTGTGTCTCTGCCTCTGTCTCTCTCTCTCTCTGTGTGTGTCTCTCATGAATAAATAAATAAAATATTTTAAAAATAAATACATAAATAAATAATAAATAAATAAGTAATAAAAGACTTTGTGCAATATTGTACACTTTTAAAAATATTATACACTTAGCATGTAAGTAAATCTGTGGGATACCTAATTGGGATCAAAGTGCTTTTAACTTGGATCCCAACATAATCACAAGCATAGCTTTTATGTGACTTTAAGTTTTCAGGCTCATTTTAGTTCAAAACAAAGGTAAATAACCAACCAGAATGATTTTTTTAAAAGGGGGGAGAGGAGGTAGGGGATAGAGATCATAACGTAAGAAAGTTCGATATTTGCGCTAAACAAAATGCAAGCTACTGTTTCACTGCCTCAGTTGGAAGTAGCTTATGAGGGGAAATATACAAAAAAGAAATGCTTTACTTTTAGCTTTGTAAGTGAAGAAAACACTTAGCAAAACACAACCTCGATATAGAAAGAATAAATACTGGTTTTTTAAACCTTAGAAGGAAGAAATATAAAGGAAATAAGGAACATTGAATGTGAACTTGAGAACCATTTGATTATATTTGCTTTCATCTGACCTTGAAATCCCATCACATGACCTAGAAATTCCTCTGAAGCCCTCACTTGATAAACTTAATCTTCAGAATCACAAGAAAAGCCTCAATTGGACTATTAGTTCATTGATCTTACTTCATCTCAGCACTGCTGTTCACTTCATTTTAAATTATTTTGTGTTCTCATTGTGTCATGGAAAATCTCATTCCATCCTCATGATTTCCTTTAAATGGCCTGTGCTCATTTCTTTAACCAAAGGTTGAACCAAAGGTCTTTCCATAGGTTTGGCTTACCATCTAATTATTTACAAACTGTGTAATCCTGCTCGTTTCAAATGACAGAAGTCATTCCAGTGCAATTAAAAACTTTCCTCTCTTTGACTCTGACTCATGAATAGCTGAGTCTCCAATATCAGGCTTATTTCCTCGCATGCATTTGACATTGTCAAACATTCTCTCAGAAATTTGCCTACGTCAATTAACAAAGGCTGTGGATACCCCTTCCTTCTTGAGGGTTCTATTCTCTGAATTGCTGGCTTCTGTTCACTACCACTTCTTTATAAGGATCTTTATAAGGATCTGTGACATCCTGCAGTGGGTGGTCCTGTGGAGTCCATAATTTGGATTACTGTTTTCTCCTCCGCAGTTTATCACATATGACCTGCAATCTGTAGTCCTTGTCGCTATTCAAAAGCAATTTTTCATTTATACTTTTTAAGTTCCTTATAAAAGCTTAAGTAACTCTTTTTATAAAAGATAATATCTGCTGATTAGTTCTTCGATACAAATTTCTCTTCCCCTAAAAATAATTTAAGTGAGCATTTCCATTTGCTAACTTGGGTAAAATACACATCATCCCCTTGATTTGATTTTTACATTTTGATGTTTTTGCATTATTAACAATGTAATCTGTCATATCTGGCTTAACATTATTGCATGCTAACTAGATCCACTCACTTTCTGAACTTAGCTATAAATAAGGAAATAGCATGTACTCATTATTCCATGCTCAATAAACACATATATTATCTCTTTACTCTGCCCTCACACTAAGCTAGGTTCTAGTGATAAGACACCAAGATGAGTAAGACAAGGGTTTTGTCTTCAAGGTGCTCAAGGTCTAGTAAGAGGACGAAAAAGATACATTAAACATTATAATGCAATGTGATAAGTTCTAGAGTACAGTGAACCCATTGGCATAGAACAGGAGCTTTAATGCAATAGGAAAGACTTAAAGAGGGAAGGAAATGCTGTCTTGATCTGTAAAATTATTTAAACAAATAGTAGATTAGGGACATACATCTCAAGTAGAGAGATAACTAAGAAAAACAACTCAGAAAAAATTATAAAGGTTTACATATAATGAAAAAGTCCAATAAGATTTGGTCACAGGATACTTGGAAGGAAGCTACAGAAGAAATGAGACTGAAAAGTGAGATACTTAAGTGTCTTACAAGCCATGCTAAGGTGTTTGGACTTAATTTTAGTTTAGAATGACATTGAAGTGTTTTAAGCAAAAATATAAAATGATCAAATTTATGGTTTAGAAATACTGGTTTCAGCAACAAAGTGATCATCACAGTTTCCTTAAGATAACTTCAGGGAGCCTTAGAAATAGAAGCCAGATTACAGAATGTGGGCAAATGAGAGATCATAACATAAAATGAGAACCCAAAACATGCTTCAAGGAAGCTTATGTGAAAAGCATAAGAGTGAGCTAATCAACAATTAGAGAGAGATACAGCATTAAGTAGGAGGTATTTTTTTGAAGATCAAAGAGTCTTGATCATGTTTATTCTCTAAGGAAAGGGATACAGGAACGAGGGAGGAAAGATTAATGATATGGGAGAGAGAAAGGACAAGGAACATAGAGAAAGCTTTAAGCAGATGGAAGGGTAAAATTAGAGCTCATGTGGAGAGTTTTTTTACAGAGAAAACAAAATTTTAGGGAAGCAAAAAGAATTAAGTTTGGGAGAAACATAGACAAGTTTGGTGAAAGGGAAGAAGTAGAGGAATTGATGCCCAAGGGCATTATTTTCTCTAGGAGTCAATGTCATCTGCTCAGAAATGAAGGGCTAGAGGTTAAAGTGACAGCTTAAAGAGAATTTGAAAGGTTTCAAAAAGCTGAAGAGACAAAGAGAGGCAGCTTCTTAAGAACTGCAAAGTTCTACTGAGAAGTCTGCTGGGCTTAGAGATCATAGTTTTTAGCAACAAATCCAGATTCATATCAGTTAGAGTCATAAAAGAGATAAAAGCAAAATGAAGCCCAAATACACTTCTTAAATAAAATTACATCAGACTCACGGTCCAAGGAGGTGCTCTAGATTAGTGAACAGGTCTTCTTCATGGGGCTATTTAGAAATTCAGGAAGATGGCAGCTCTGTCATCCTTACATGGCTTCCCACACCATGTCATTCTGGTCATTACCTCTCTAGCCAACAAAATGGCAAAAGGCTTCAAGGCTGTCTGGGTCAAGCCTGGAAGTGACAGGGAACACTGCTGCTTCTCTACCATGGTGAGAACTTGATTCTAGTTCATATTTAACTTGCAAGGGGTAGAGCTGGGGCTGGCAGTGACATCCTACTAAATCCTTCCTGCTAGGAAGGAAATCTCTATTGAGTCCTCCATAGCCATATTTGTTGGACTGAGCATTGGAGCAGAAAAGTAGATGGTTGGACTAAAATCTCTTGGGCAAGTGTGGTCATCAAGAAAAATTTTAGTTAAAGTTCAACCAATGCAAGGATGTGGAAAGAGCAGTGCGGAGATGACTGTCTTAGAGAAAATGCATGATCTAAAAGGCTCTTATTTTAAGTAGTGTCTAAGGATTACAGTGCATATTTATAAATCAATCCTTTTGCATTCCGAATGTGGGTTACCCTTAACTTCTAAACACGTGAAGAGTTGCAACATACTATGAATATTTATGTGAATGAATAACAAAGACATACCTACCAAGAATTAAAGCATTTCAAGTGACTGGATGTGAGGGCATTGACTTACATTTTTATAAGCAGTTTTTAAGCGTCTGTTTATCCAAATCTCTTCTCTCTCTCTCTCTCTCTCTCTCTCTCTCTGTCTCCTTTTATTTGGGGAGGGGATATACAGCCACCTGAATGTACCCCTGCAGAGTATTTCATCAATTCAAATTAGAGATGTATTTTACAGTTGTCACTGATATATGACTTTGAGAATATGAACTGCTGTATAAATGTTAAATGTTCCCATCCTCATGAAAATCACATTTCACCTCAGAGCTGTGTCTGGTTTTGCTATTCATTATTCATTTGAAGTCAGAGTTTTCCATTTTCAATATTATAATTAATTTGAATATTATTAAATGTTGTCACAACTGGCAGATTGTCACTTTCCTTGACCTCCTAACATGTATCTGCTCTCATTTTAAATACTTGATTTTTATTCTTAATCTCCTTCAAAACAAAGCAAAATCATTTGCTCTACGTCTCTAAAAATTGCATTTAACAAAATAGATCTGTTCCTCTTTCCTCACTCCTTTTACCCTTTTATTTAACAGGAGTTATTTTCTGTCTTACACGCCCCCAACTGTGTCAGCCTGACCACCTGAAAGCCAATGCATGTAGGATTTGCATTAGGAAAAAAAGTACGTGTTTTGTCAACTTTACATCCCACACGGAAATCGTGGGCTCTAAGTTTAGAATAGAATTTCAAACCAATATAAGTGGCACTTCATGCTGGGAACAAATTGGAGTTGTGAAAGACACCGGGAATTTAAATTCAAGTTGTTTTAGTGTGGTCAATAAGTAGAATAGATGGTTGGATATAAAGAATAATGTAGAAAGTGCCCTTGTCCCAAAATGTATCACCCAGTCGGGAAGCCTGCTGTCTACAAATCAAAGGCTCAGTCCTATCATTTAGAAATGGAACTTGAAAGTTTGCTATTAAAAGGCAAATAACATTTGGAATACAAGATTAAGTTAGTGATTGGATGGCACGTACCCATCACAGTCACAAAATTATGTCTTTGAGGATTATGCCCTTTGCAGAAACTACATATTTATCATACCATTCTCTTCCAATAACCTGGATACAGTCTTGAAACTCCAACACAATATTCTATGCAGCCACTACGGTTTATCCTGGTTGGCTCCGATGCTGAACTGAATTGCCAGGAGCTTGAGAAGGGAGTCAGAAGGACAAATTGAAAAGGTTGTGACCCCACTGAAAGGATAAATTGGGGACCTTTCCAACGTCAAACTTCAAGAACCTCTAAATTCAGTTTAGGGGCTGCTGTTCCTCTGTGTTCATAAGTGCTCAGCATTATAATCTGCAGAGACAATCAATTCTGACAATTCACTATTTCATTGGAACTGTAAAAATCAGCAGTTACTTCAGCTGGTTCAAATTAGAAGGATATATAATTTTGTTTTTGCTTTGGAAATGTTGTGGACGACAGACATGTTTGATTTAGTCACTGATTACATTTACATTCTGCTGTAATGGATTAATCTAGCAGCATCATACTTTTTGTTTTTAACAGAAAGCTTAAAGGGGAAGGAAAGGAAAAGGAAAAAAAACATTATAAGAAAAAGATTATTAAGCACCTATTCATTGGTGGGACACTTATTTCAAGTGGAGTTTGTTTAGAAGTTTCTAGGACATATGCATTTATTTATAGTTTCAAAGATCTTAAAAATAATTAAAGGCTAATTTTGTCATTTTACAGAGGAGAGAACTTAGAGTCAAGAAGGCCAAGTGACTTGCCCATATTTACAGGAATTCTTATTAACTGAAAAGCCTTAACTAGAATCCAGCTGCCCTGACTCTTAGCCCACTGCTCTTTATATTGCTCCTTGATGTTTTTTTTTTCCTTTACCCAGTCCTGAGATTTGAACCAAAATCCTACTTATCATAAATTGCAATTCCCTTCTGTTATTCTGAATCCTAAAAAGAAGTAGATGGTTTTATATATCTTGAAATCCAGAGATGTGAATAAATATTACCAGTACTTTCTCCATTTTTGAACTCCTTTTTTATCTATATATTTGCTTCATTATTTCCCTTATGAAGACATTTTCCATATGGAGGGGCAAGCTATGAGCATGGTTATAGAAGACCCCACATTCACTGAGATTGATCAAGATTATAACCTCAGAAGAAAGAGCTATCTTTTATTAATATCTATATATAAAAATTATAGAGATAGACCCTAAGTAGTGACCCTTATTACCTCCCTACAGCATATGCACATCTCCCAATCAATATCTGTGACCAGGAGAATAGACCTATATTCACCTCCTCCCCAAAGGATGCAAACAAAAATCTTGTCACTTCATTTATCTCTAGATGATGAGCAATACTCTCAATCTAGTCTCTCTCTATATATATTTATAATCTATATATCTATAGTCTATATATCTATAGCCTACATACTTAGAGTCTATGTATATATATGTATAGTCTATATACATGTATAATCCTGAGCTTAGAGCTAAGTAATACATTTAAATAATCTATGCTCATTTACATAATGGTGAGGAAAAAATAATCTCTTTAAAAGGAAGAAAAAGAAATAGCACATGGTTGTCCCTGGTCCAGAACATCATACACAGTTTGGGAAAGAGCAAGGACTAATTTATTGTTTTCAGTTCTCTTGAAAAAAATACACAGGAATGCTACTGTCCCATCTTGAAATTATAGTCCCTCTATAATCCTCAACTTCTTTGTATTTTCCTCACCTATATGCTTTCCTGATGATTGGTCATACCTTGAGGACCCCTTTTGTCACACAGTCTGTCAAGTAGGGGCAATGTTTTCTCTTGTGCCTCAGGGTCTGGAGAAATACTGGAGCATCCTGATTTCTTGTTATCTTTCCCACAGGAGAAATCTCCCTTTTCCAAAATGCATGCATTTACCATACTTCTTCTTTTCATTACCATCCCTTTATGTGCCAACAAGCCCCCTCATTTATTGGCAATTTTAGCACCTACTTCAATGTCTTCTCCATTTCTATTTCTGTCATACATCCATGTAAGTGCTACACAAAGCCATGGTGGAGACTGAGGCAAAAGAAAAATGTGTGCCCCTCAACACACTTATCAAAATAGCCCTCTATATTTGAACCAAGCAGTAAATGGTAATAAAAAAACATGACTATGGATAGAGCTCCCCAATGCCTAGTCTGTTTGCACATCAATGTCTACTCCCATAAATCCACACAGTACATGACACAGGTCTACAGGGGCCTAGGAACTGCAGGAAGTTTGAAAACGATTGTGTATATTAATAGAAACAGTATTTGAACATCTGCTATATGCCAGGAACTGTGCTAAGCACTTTTCACAGATTACCTCATTTAATCCTAGGTGTCTTCCCCAATTCTCTCTAAGCTTCATTAGAGCAAGGACTCTGCAGATCTTCCTCACATAATTGTGTTATATCTCTAATACCTAGCGTAGTGCCAGCCCCTTGATGTGAGTTATAATAGTAACAGTATAAATATTGAAATAGAACTATAAACGAACTTGGATAAAAAACTTCAAATGGCTTAATGCTTTCCCAATATTTACTTGAAACCTTTAGGATCGGATAATTTTGAATGGTTTTATGTTTATGAAGAGGCTTTCCTAATTGAATCAGAATATTTATGTTGAACAAACTTACCTCAAGAAATTGGATTCAGTTTCAGTGGCTTTAAACGACATGGAGATTCTTCTTTATTTTGGTATAATGGGTTTATACATGAAAGGTATAATGGGTTTGGTATAATGGGTTTATACATGAAAGGTAATTTCACTTCTAGTAAGGTCAGATAAGGTAATTAGTACCAATTCTCCCACCAAAGACAACAAGAAAAGCTAGGCAAAATATTTTTAAAAGCCTATATTTTAGAACTGATAAAACAATGAAGATTAGTAAGCCATGATCCAGTGCAGATGGAGGCTCAGGTTATGGCTAAGGCTCTCATAGGTTAAGGTTGTCTTTTTTTGAGATTATTTGTTATTTCAGAAGGGACAACTGTAGATTAGGCTTAGCTGCACTTTGAATAGTCTTCAGGCACTAGGAAAATAGAGATTTGGAGTATAATCCCTTATACTCACACACACACACACACACACACACACACATTCACACATGCACACACAAATGGACTTGCTAAACACTGAAAGGCTATACCTAGGAGTAAAGAGTGAATTCACGATAAGACCCCACAGGGACTGCACTTCAGCCTCATGTAATATTAAATCCAGAAATTGTATTAACATAATTTTGAAAAGCTATTTTTCCTATGATACATAGCCAAAATGATGATGATGGGATAAGCCTCTTTGGAAGAAGATAATATCCTGGGTCGCAGATTATTTCTACCAGGTGTTTGCAAATATAGTCAGATGACGTACTTGGGGTACCTGGGTGGCTCAGTCAGTCAAGCCTCTGACACTTGATTTCAGCTCAGGTCATGATCTCAAGGTTGTGAGATGTAACCCCGTTTGGCTCCATACTTAAGATTCATTCTCTCTCTCTCCCTCTCTCTTCCTCTCCCTGCAACCTCCAAAAAGGAGGAGGAGGAGGAGAAGAAGAAAAAGGAAGAAGAAGAAGAAGAAGAAGAAGAAGAAGAAGAAGAAGAAGAAGAAGAAGAAGAAGAAGGAGAAGAAGAAGAAGAAGAAGAAATACTTAAAAATACACAAACAGTAAAGACAGAAGTTAACATGAGCTAGTGATAAACAGACTACAAAAGCCTCTGATAGGGATCCCTGGGTGGCGCAGCGGTTTGGCGCCTGCCTTTGGCCCAGGGCGCGATCCTGGAGACCCGGGATCGAATCCCACGTCGGGCTCCCGGTGCATGGAGCCTGCTTCTCCCTCTGCCTGTGTCTCTGCTTCTCTCTCTCTCACTGTGTGCCTATCATAAATAAATAAAATTTAAAAAAAAAAAAAAAAAAAGCCTCTGATATTAGGGATATTGATATCAGATACTGACTTTAAGATAAATATGCTTACAAGGAGATAAAAGACAAGAGTGAGAATTTTTTAAAGAGAATATAAATTTCTAAAAAATGGAAATCCTAGAACTGAACAACACAACTGAATTTAAGAATTCATTTGATAGTTTTTATAGAGGATTAGTCACAGCCAAAGGTCAATCACAAAAATATTTCCAGACTAAAACACAGAGAAAGGGCTGGAGAATACAAATGATATGGTATAAGACAATGGTGGTTGAAAGAATGTTATTAGGTATGCAGTCAAAGTCACAAGAAAAAAAGTAAGCATGTGAGAATATTAGAACAGATACTGATTATATAAAACATTAGCAATGATGCTTTTTGGTCTTCAAAATAGAGAAAGGATTCATTACATTTTTAAGATGGCATACAGTATTCTAAAATCCTTGAGTCATTAAGAAGCAGAATGAAAATAATTATTAGTATGAGGCTTTGGTAAGTGAACAATATTGCTTTATCTAAAGATCACTGAAAGAATCTTAAGGATGCATATTATTCAAGCTAATAGAAGAAGAAAAGGAATTAAAAAAAAAAACTTAATATAAAACAAGTCAAGAAAGGAGAGAAAAAGAACCTGCAGCAAGAAGGACAAACAGAAATGACTAAAGATGGTAAAACTCAACAGTACTGGTAATTACATTAAATGTAAAGGAACAAATTGTTCCACTTAAAAAATAAAGTCAGACTGGATTATAAATGAAAAGTTCAACGACATGTTGTTCATTAAAACACTCATTTGAAATATAACAATGCAGAAAAATGAAAAGGAAACAGATTTTAAAGATGTCCTTTTCAGTATCAACCAAATAAAGCAGGAATGACAATATTATAATACCAGACAAAACTAACTCTAGCAAGAGATAAAGGGACTACCTAATGAAAAAAAGTTATAATGTACTAGGAATAGATAACAATATGAAATTTGAATGCACTCAATAATATGTCTTTAAATTATATAAAGCGAAAATATACATAGCAGTTTGAGGAAAATAAATAAATCCACACATATCTCACCAAATGATTGAAGGAGAAGACAAAAAGAAGATCAGAAAGACATAAAAATATAGAAGATTTGAACAATACAACCACCATAATAGGAAATGTATAATCCAGTACAGCTAAAACTGCAGAATAAACATTCTTTTCAAAATAAAACATATATATTTTAAATTGTTCCTGTGCTGACCTATAAAGTAAATCAAAATATTTAAGAGAACTAAAATATATATCTTTTATTTTACTAGTTTATATTAATGCTAGTATATTTTATTTTATTGTTTATATTTATGCTAATAATCAATAGCAAAAAAGATTATTAGAAAATCCTTACATTCTCAGAATTTAGGAAATGTAAGTTTTACACTAGTCAAAAAAGAAATTTAAATGGAAAAAATTAAAATATCTTAAGCGGATGATACCAAAGAAAAATTATGCATAATAGGAAATCTCTAGCTAAAATGTATACATAAAAAGAATGAGAGCTAGATGTCCATTTTGAGGAAGTCAAAAAGAGGATAAGAGATGAAACAGACAATGGAGAAGGAAAGAAAAACTAAAGAGAATTTAGGACACTAAGAAACTAGAAAATGAATGTAGAGAAGTTCAGGAGAGCCAACAGTCTGTTCTTTAAAAAGAATAATAAAGTTAATAAATCCTAAATAAGACCAATCAAATACAAAAAGAAAAAGAAAAAATAAGGTGGGAAGGAAGAAAGAGAAATAATCAGTATCAGGAAAGAAAACAATGACATAACTGCATATCCTACAGACATTATTAAAAATATGAGAGAATATTGATTGAGTGTATGGCTGTATTCGTTCCCCAGAGCTGCCGTAACAAATTAGCACTAACTAGGTGGCTTGAAAGTATTATTTCACAGTTTCTGAGATCCACAGTCCTAAATCAAGCAGGGTTGGTGTTTCAGAAGGCTCTGAGGTCGAGTTTGTTCCTCAAACTCAAGGAATACACGAGCTTGTGAATCGCTCCTAGTTTCTGGTGGCTGCTGGCAATCTGTGGTGCTCCCTGGCCTGTAGCAGCATAACTTCAGCCTCTACCTTCATCTTCACATGATAGTTTTTTCTTCTTTGGTTCTCTTGTATCTGTCTGTGTTGTTGTTGTTGTTCTTTTCCTTTCCTTATAAGGGCATTTGTCCTTCAATGTGCCCCCCCTCCCCCCAGTTCATCCAGTATGGCCACATCTCAAAATCCTTCACTTAATTGTATCTACAAAGACCCACTTTGCAACTAAGGTCATATTCACAGGTACTGGGGGTGAGAATTTGAACATATCTTTCTGGGAACCACAATTCCACCCACTACACAATAGGCATGAAAAATTCTATGAAATGGATAAATCTTTTGAAAAATACAAATGATCAAAACTATCAAAAGAAGTACAGAAAATATGAATAGACCAGAAAATAAATGAATCCATGATTTAAATTCTCTCAAAGAGAAAACTCTAAGCCTAGGTATTTTCTCTGGTGAATTCTATCAAATGTTTAAGTATACACAAATGTCAGTGTTCATGCAAAATCTTCCAGATAATAGATGGAGAATTATCACTCATGACAACCTTGACATCAAATCAAACATGAACATCACAAGAAATAAAACTTATAAGCTACTAAATTTCTTTTTTTTAAAGATTTTATCTATTCATGAGAGACACAAAGAGGGAGGCAGAGACATAGGCAGAGGGAGAAGCAGGCTCCCCTGATGTGGGACTCAATCCTCCGACCCAGGATCACGGCCTGAGCCAAAGGCAGACAGACGCTCCTTGCTGAGCTACCCAGGTATCCCTACGCTACCAAATTTCTTCACAAATATAAATGTAAAAATCTTAAAGAAAAAATAGCAAACCATCCCAGTGATATACAAAATGATGAAACACCCTGACTTATTTGGGTTGACACAGGAGTATAAATTTGGTTTAATAGTAGCAAATCATTAATATAATTCATCACATTAGCCAAATGAGGGACAAAAACCCTATGACCATCTCAATATATATAGAAAAATTATTTGATATAATAATATATTCTCTTTTTTTCGAGTATAGTTGACACAGAATGTTACATTAGCTTCAGGTGTACAACTTAGTGATTTGACAAGTTTATACATGATGCCGCACTCAACACAAGTGTAGCTACCATCTGTCCCGTTACACTGCTATCACAACATCATTGACTGCATTCCTTATGCTGTGCCTTTTATTCTGTGATTTGTTTATTCCATTACTAGAAGCCTATATCTCCCTTTCCCCTTCACCCCTTTGGCCAGCCTTCCACCCTTCTCCCCTCTGGCAACCATCAGTTTGTTCTCTGATTATGCTTTTTGTTTGGTTATTCATTTGTGTCTGTGTGTGAGTGTGTGTATGTTTCGATTCCACTTATATGTGGAATTATATAGTATTTGTCTTTCTCAATTTCACTTATTTCACTTGGCACAATATTCTCATGCGTCGATATATGTGTGGGTAGTGATAATATTAAAGATCTTCCTTCGGGGGATCCCTGGGTGGCGCAGCGGTTTGGCGCCTGCCTTTGGCCCAGGGCGCGATCCTGGAGACCCGGGATCGAATCCCACGTCGGGCTCCCGGTGCATGGAGCCTGCTTCTCCCTTTGCCTGTGTGTCTCTGCCTCTCTCTCTCTCTGTGACTATCATACATAAATAAATAAAAATTTAAAAATAAAATAAAATAAAGATCTTCCTTAATCTGACAAATGGCCACTATCTAAAACCTAGAGAAAATAACTAATCATGAGATGATGGAAGTTGCTTTTATGCAATTGGGAATAAAACACAGACATTTTCACTCAACATAGTACTAGAAGTGGAGGTCTTATCGCTTTTAAGAGATAATAAGATGTGGAAAGATTTGAAAGGGAGAAATATAACCATCATAAATCATAGTTTTTAATCCACACTAAACAACACAATCACAGTTGATGTGATTGTGCACATAGAAAATACAAAATTATCTCTAGATAAACTATTAGAGATAGCAAGTTATTTTAATAGGTAAACACTGCTAAAACCACTTTTACATTTGGTAAAACCAGCATTCATACTGATTCTAGTCTCAAGGACATACCCAATATAAATACAGGCACGTTTACCCTAAATGTCCGGAGAGATTTGTTCAGGAGTGATCCTGATAGTATTCTTACTAATAGCAAAAATCTGAAAACCAATCCAATACTCATGAACAGAAGAACTGATAAATTCTAGTATATTTATACAATGGGTTCCTATCCTGGGAGGAAATTTAACAAACTACAACTCTGTGCAACATCATGGATAAATTTCACAAGCCTAATGTTGAGTAAATAAAGCCAGACATGATAACAGAAAACATAATATATGGACATCATTCTGTTTATATAAATTTTAAAATCAGGCACATGGAAATTATAATATGAGAATACATATTATATGTATGCTCAGATGGACAATGATCAAATAAATCAAGGGAGCAATTGTCACAAATGTTAGGAAAGCAGTCAACCTTTTGGAAGAATAAGATCATTATTGGGGGTGCTGTATAAGATGTTGGTGCTGTTCTATTTTTTGATCTGAGTGGCGGTGGCAGGAGCATTTACTTGCTTTGTTAAATCATATATATATATATATATATCTTCCTAAATGTGTTTTTTGTATATACCATACATTTCACAATTGTAATGGTTAAAACAAAAGAGAGAAGACGTTTTCCAATTTGACCAGGGGCATCAAGAAAGCTAGTAACGGCAACAATTTATACAGGGCCAGGATTAAGATAAAATGAATGAAGCACTCACCTGGGATACAAAAATTAAGGGAGGGCCAAAGAACTCACTAATCAAAAGTAAATAATATTGTAACAGAATATTTTAAAGAATTAATATTGATGCAAAAATGTATGATGAACAGCATATCGAAATTATAATAGCAAATAACAGTTATGAAGATAATATTAATATGGATGAGGCACTATTTTAAGTGCTTTTATGGGTATTCACTGTTTTGATCTACATGGAAGCCCAAGAGGTAGGTGCTATAGTTCCCTTATTTTACAAATAAGGAATCTTTGAAACAGGAAAGTGGCTATTTTCCCAACATCATCCAGATGGTCCATGGCAATGCCCAGGTCCAAACCCAGTGCTAACTCTAGAAGCCATGCTCTTCAGAGCAGAACAATAGTAGCAAATGAGGTCAGGTTGTGGCAGCTGCTGGTATCCCTTGATATTAGTCTGATTCCTTCCATGGAGCATATGCCCTCCACATCATATGTTTGTAAGTGATTACTGTGTTTGAAGGGAGGACAAAATTGAATGAGAGTCTTAGGGAGATCAATATAATTTGGGATCTTACAAAATCTTCATGAAGCTTCTCTTCTCTTGATCAAGTGTGAAACCCATGGTATGAGATATTCCAAGAAGCCAGGAAAAACCTCCCAGAGTTCTCCCAGTCAAAAGATTCTCATTTGCACAATTCATGCTACTCTAGACTTCCTGTAAGGATTAGGTCCAGTAAACTTCATATTTGAAAAAATACAGCTTCATATTGATTAATTCAAAAATTATACCACAGTACAGTGTTACATGTTAAAAGCAGCTTAGAAAATCATGAAAGTTGTGATATTATTTTCTGTAAGGATGAGGGCCTGGATAAGGATTATATGGCCTGAGGTTTTATTTACCTTCTGAAATACTCATTAACCAAACATCATCAATTAGACTGTAGTCTTCTGTTACAGTAAGCTCAGTGTGAGTCAAAAAAAAAAAAAAAAAAAGTCAGAGAATCAGTTTAGTGAAAGCATACAAAAGAGCTGAAATTTCAAAGGAGTCTCAAAAACTAATGACTCTTAGCTCCCCCAAGGTGCAACAGTATGCTTGGAAAATTGAGAAAGAAACAGAAAAAAAAATTAGAGAACAAAATAATTCCAATGAATATTAATGAGAGATGGGCACTTTTCAGGCAGAGCTTTGTAGGTAGGAAGGAAATAGAATTTGTGAGAGGGTAAATTTCAATAAACAGTTATTTATAGATATGGGAAAATGAGTTCCACTGAATTTCAATCCTTAAATGGTGACAATGTCCATTTTTTTCAAACAAGTCAAACTTTTTGAGAAATAAGGCTTGCTATAGGCTGCCAATATATCTCACTAGAACATGAAAAATTTCATTAAACAACCACTTTTAAAAATCTTTCCTAAACAGCCAGTTTGATGGTTTCACAGAGCCATAACTCTGAGTCTATTTCCTGAATCTTACAAAATGCCTTTAAGTATTTAGCCATCTTCTTCTGTTTTTATGAAACTATGACATAAACTATCACCGAAGACAAATGATAATTCCACCTCAGGAGTGCTCTGTGCTGACAGTGATGTAAGTAGAGCCAAGCAAGTGCACCGAGAAGCAGAGCTGGAATTCCCAGCGCAGAGCTAGGAAGATGGTGAGAGAGTCAAGGTAAGACTCCAAATATTGGGGTGCCTGGGTGCCTTACTTAAGCATCTGACTCATTGTTTCAGCTCAGGTCGTGATCTTGGGGTCCTGATCTTGCAGTGCTGGGATTGAGCTCCACCTCAGGCTCTGTGCTCAGATGGAGTCTGCTTCAGTTTCTCTCTCCCTCTCCTTCTGCCCCTCCCCACTGTGCTCTCTTGTGTGCTCTCTCTCTCTCTAAAATAAATAAATCTTAAAAAAAAAAAAAGACTCCAAGTATCAGTTTCAGTGGGGGAAAAAAATTAGAATTAAGCGTTTTAAAGAGGCATGGTGGAAAAGCCGCCATTTTCAATTCTCAACTTAAATTAGCGACCTATGTAGCAAATTTCTCTGAGGCTCATTTTGAAAATTTTCGAATGAAAATTAATAGAAAAAATGTCAGGTCCCAAACTTTAGAATAATCTTTGTGATACTCAGTTGGGTCCCAAAGCCTTTCAATTCATCTCCTCCTCATTATTTTTTGTAACAAAAGGAGTTATTTTTGACTGTTAGTGTTTCTATGCAACCATCTTTGACTGTTAAAGCCAGAGATGGATCTGTCAGAGCTGTCAATATCTTTCTGTGTTCAGGATTTCAGCCTTTCATCTGAACATATAAATGTAGAGCTTTTGTGCTTTGCAGGTTTGTTTTTTCATGAGCCCAAATGCAAAAGAAACTGAGCTAAGAATGGCAGCTACACTCATCTGACAAAAAAAAAAAAAGATAATGCAAAAAGGGCCAATTTTTCAAAGATGGAAAATGTTTGGGGCATTACAGGTTTTGTGACTCTAGCAATATGTTTCTCTTTTCCGAATTGTTACTCATTACTGTCAATCACTATCCTACCCTAGAACTCTAGATCCTGTCATTCGCACTTCCAAATGCAAATGAAAAAAACATATGCCTTTTCGATCCAATCTTCAAGTTCACTTTAATTAGTTTCAGTCTCTCCCCCTCCCCACATGGGATCTAAGCAAATGCAAGCAACTGGGAGTCCTCACCTCATTGTGGTTCAAGGAATGAAGGCTCAAATCTTCCAAGGAGACCTGGTAATTTGTCCTGAATGTCAGAAGATTGCAGTGAGCTGTGGACCACTCCTTCAGGGAAATGGGTGATGGCCACTGGGGTGTACACGTAGCCTCCATGAAGAACAACCATCATGGAGAGAAGTTAAAAATCTCCTTTCTTCCTCCATAGATTCTCCTTCCTTCAGTAAACAGTAATTGAGTCTTGCCCAGGTATCCTACTAGGTCTGGGGACACAATGGTAAACAAGTCACAGTCCCAGCTTCACAGACATTATGGCATGTGAGGAAGCACCAGATTAACGCTGATGAAATAGAGTGAGGTTCTCTGCGCCATTACTCCTAGCTCACTTCCAGAAGGCAGAGAGTCTATTAACATAATGACCCGGCAGAGTCAGTGTTTGAGAAGCAATCAAAAATTTGCAAGTTTTGTCTTTTAGCTATTTCATTTTGAAGGCTCTAAAAGACAGAGAGCCGTATCTATGCATTGATTACATGGAAGAGGTTAGTTTATGAGGACATGTGAGTCCTGTCACCTCACAAAAACTCCTGAACTAATGATCAAACTAGATTACTGTCCAGTTCAAACCCCTTAATGACTTCCCGCTGCAACCAGAATAAAATCCAAACTCCTTCCATGCCTAGGAGGCCCTGCATTACATGGCCCTGAATAACTCTCTGAACTGCTCATTTTCATCCTTCTGACTAATGCCGCTGTTACAAGAGCTCATTTCTGCCTTCAAATATGCCAAACTTATTTTCATGCCAAGATACTAGTATGGTCTTTTGGCTCGGAATTCTCTTTTTCCAAATCATTGTATGGATGCCTTCTCTTCACAGAGAAGTTCAGTCATGAATTCACAGTTCTCTGAAGTAAATGACACCCTCTTCCCTTCCCTCCCTGGACCCCAGTTAGTCTGCCAGATTTTCCTGTTTGACTGTTTTTAGAATATACCTGTACCTGAAATTCTGTATATATCTGTATGTTTAATGACTATCTCACAATCCTGTGGGCATTCCATCTTCACTTCTCCATTCCTGGAGCCTCAAGTATTGCCTGGCCCCACAGTGAGCCTTTAAACAAATATCTGCTGATTGATGCACTGGCTCATTTCAAGGATTTTCTGAAATATTGACAGGAGGATGGTCAGGAGAGTTTCTATGGGTACAAGTGTTGGGCAAAAACAAGAAATGTGTGTTAATGTCAGTATAACTTTATGTATACATACTAAAGAAACTAGTCATATATGAGTTATGTAGTTCAATATGATAAGTGCTATAAAGGGACTAAGTCAGAATTTAAGAGATGAGAAAAACACAGAAAGTAATGACATCTTAGTTGAAACCTTAAAGACGAGTAGGCTATAGCTAGATGCTGGAAGAGTAAGAGATGAATGGGGAAGAGCGCTCCAAAAAAAATCACATAGGATGTGGCAGGCCCAAGGAGGTGTGAAATCTAACAAGAAAAAAAAAGTCAAAGATATTGAAAAGTGTGAAACAGTGAGTAATAGCATTATATTTGCATGATAGATAAGCGGAAGGGCTGAGACTGACAGCAGGGAACGGCAGTTAGAGAGATGTAGAAGAAATCCGGAAGAGAGATGATAGCTTTCTTGCACTGGCTGTATCCACAGGGAATGGATTGAATCAAATGAATCAGGAGATTTACTGGTTTTATACAATCAATAGGACTTGGTTGATTAGGTAAGAGAGTGAACAAGGGGAGCAATTTCATCCAGTTTTCTTTGGGAGGCATTTAGAGGCATGGTGGCTCTAATTATTGACATAGGAGATCATAGGGGAGAGGCAGGTTTCAGAGGACAAGAGAGTGGATAACTCCTGGATATATCCAGGAGACTGTTGGATACACACATCTGGGAAGATACATTTGTGAGTTCTCAGAAAATAGTTGATAATTAAAGTCTTGGGAGGGAATGAGGTCATACAATAATAGAACACAGAGAGAGAAGAGAATAAAATGTGATTTAACTGTGTGTTACCAATATGTAAGATGTTAAAAAAAGGGAGGAGAGCCAGCTATGATGTTTACTTGGAGCAGCCAGAAACAAAAGAAGAAAACACAGAAGTGTAACATCACAAAAACCCACTAAGAAGAGCATTTGAGAAAGAGCATTCAACAGTGTCAAGTGTAAGGGGCGAAATCAAATGAGATTACATTTCCAAGGTGCCCCCGATATTTAAGTAAAATTACTTATTACTATGACCACAAGAAAGTTTTAAAGGAGTGGGGAGATGAAAGTGAGTTCTAGACTATAGGAATAGGATAGGAAAATGTGAGGGAGGGGGAAATATGGCCATAAGGAGGAGAGACAATCCTCTTAAGAAATTTGGCCATTGTTGCAAGGTGAGTGAAACAGGGGAGCAGAAAAAGAAATGGGATAACATTGTGTTTAAGATGGAAAGCAATTGGGAATATTTAAATGCTGATGGAAAACAGCCAGTGAGGAGGGTGGTTTTGAAGATACCAAAGCAATGGTGGAGCAAGGTGACTGCAGAGATGGAAGGCTAGATAAGACTGGGATAGATAAACCATAAGAAGGGACACTTCTTTCTCATGAGAGGATTATAAAAGGAAAGAATATGTGTAGACCAAGTAAATTATAGATGTGTGGAATAGAAGAGAAACAAATAACTAGGAGAACATAGGGAGAATGACAGATGGTATTGATGATATGAATTTTTCAAGGCATCAGTCTATGTGAGTTTGTGATTTCCTTCGGCAGGGCTCAACTGTATGAATATAAAAATAAAAAGCAGGTCGTTATATTGGTCAAGATTTGGAGTTTTGGTGGGTATTCAAGTGAACTAGCAAGATAGCAAGGCAATTACAACTGATTGAAAATTCTGATCATATGATCTAGAACGGACAGGAAATTAAGTAAGGAATAAAGTAAATGTTGAAGTAAAGTAGCAGGGAGTTAACAGGCTGGCAGAGTTCCAAGGAACTGAATATTCTGATTTATCTTACTTCTCACTCTCTCTTTTTAATAACATGCGAGTAAGGTGTCATCCCCAGCACTCCATAGAAATTTCACCTGTGACAAGGACTCATGATTTCCATCTTGCTAAGTATCAATGAATAATTCTCAGTCCTCCTCTTCCTGGATCCCCCCTCAGCAGTATTTGACACGTGTTCATCATTTTCTCTTCCTTGAAATTCCTTTTTTCCCCTTGGGTTCCAGAACACCACACATCTTTGCATTTGCTTCTACCTTCCCAGACACTCCTTTATTATATCCCCTTCCTGATCTATCACCTCTTCTTGAAGGATAATTTTGAAAGCACCCAGAGCTGAATCATTGAACTTCTCCTTTTTTATTCCCTAAGTGATCTCACCAAGTCTTAAGGCTTTTATAAACCAGCTATTTTCTGAAAGCTCCCAGATTTGTATCTTTTGCACCAATTTCTTCTGTTCTCACTCTTCTGACACTTAAAATTGATGTCCAAGAAGCATCTTAAACATGAGCTTTGTAAAACAAATTCTCAATCCTTCAATCAACCCTATTCCTCCTTCAGTTTTTCCCATTTAATAAATGGCACAGCAATTACCAAGTTGCTCAAAGGAAATACTTAGCAGTCATCTTCTGAGTATTCTTTTTTCTCTCATATCTCATATCCAAACCATCATATAATATTGGTCTTTTCGGCAATATATATCAAGAATTCTTCTTATCCCTTTTCCCATCAACACTCTAATATGAGCCATTTCCGGTACTCCCACATATTTCTACAAAAATCCCTTCATTAATTGTTTTCTTTCTATATTTGTCTCCTAACAGTGAATTTCTACCTAGCTGTATGTGATTTTTTAGTTACAGAAATTTGATCACAACTCTTCCTGCTCAGAACTTTCCAAAGGCTTTCCAATGAATTTATTTTTTTATTTTTATTTTTTAAAGATTTATTTATTTATGATAGACAGAGAGAGAGAGAGAGAATGAGAGAGAGAGAAGGAGAGGCAGAGACACAGGAGAAGGGAGAAGCAGGCTTCATGCCAGGAGCCTGACGTGGGACTTAATCCTGGGACTCTAGGATCGCACCCTGGGCCAAAGGCAGGCATTAAACCACTGAGCCACCCAGGGATCCCCCTTTCCAATGAATTTAGAATAAAACTCAAATTTATTCCCATGGACTTCAAGGTTTGCAATGATTTTAACATTGAATACTTATTAACTTTATCTCCTACTACTCATCCAATCACTTGCTCCACTTCCACCACACTCAATTGCTGTCTTTTTAACTTGTCCTTACTTCTAAGGCTTTGTACTTGCTGTTCCTACTGCCTAGCATGGTCTACTTTTAGTTATTGACATTACTTGTTCATTCACCTAACTCAGGCCTGAAATGGAATTTCAAAGAAATTTCCCCCTTTCACTCAAAGTAGTGGGTGGAATAATTGGTCTCAGCTCTTCACTTTGCTGTATTGATTTTATAGAGTCACAACCTTGCATGATCCTTAGGCTGAACAGAGTATATTTATCTGCCCCTTAATTTTGGGTCTGGCCATGCAGCTTACTTGGGCCAAGAGGATAGTAGCAGACTTTTCAAAAACAAAGGCTCCAAATGTGATTGCCCAATCGGTCTTTCTCTTGGATTTCTACCTTTTGCCATGACAACTGCATGCATGGGTAGCTGCTGATTTAAGATTGAGAAAAAAAAAAAAAAACAGAGAAGAGCTGGATCCAACATGAAGCATGAACCAAGTCTAGCCGAGCCCAATCTAGACCACTGGACTCCAGCAAATGAACAGACACTTGGGTTGTGAGCCACTGAATTTCTGAAATGACTTTGTTTTGCAGCAATTTTGTGGCAAGAACTAATTGCTACACTCTATTTAAAAGAACCACGCATATCCCATCTCCTTCTATATGCCATTATTCCACTACATTTTTCTGATATCACTCATTTCTACCAAAATTATAATACATATTTATTTTTCATTTGCTTCCCTCTCTAAAATAGGTCCTTGAGGAAATAATCTGCATGTTTTTGTTCAGCATTTAGCACTCAGTGCCTGGAATGTGGTATAGGGCAGAGTAGGCCTTTATAACTGAATGAATGATGATGTAGAAAAATTCAGGTACTGAAAGTCATGATGAAGTTGACGCACTAGTGCTGAAATTAACCAAATGAGTGAGTTGGCAGGTTACAAGGCTACAAAGTCTTAAAGAATGATTTTGAATTTGATATTGAAGAGGTGAAACACTTTCAGGTTTCTAGATCATAACACAGAGGCAGTGTGAGTAAACCTCCTGTTGTCTAGACAGAGGAATCCCCCTGCCTCCACACACCCCTGAAATCCACCACAAAATCAAACAGTAGTACTCCGCAAGTACTTTTAGATCCCGTTTTGTGGAGAATTGGACATAACAATTTCTGATCATGGCCTAGGCAGAAAACATTTTTTCCCCAAAAATGTTAAAGGCACCACAAATTAACATGATAGATACATGGGGGGAAATTCTTTTTATAAGGGAAGGGACTCCTTGAAACTTATTATAAGAGTAGTACTGAAATTGTCTGAATTTGTCCATTAACGTTAACAAGTAACGTGAGCTAGAGAAAAACTTCCTCTTCTTACCTAATACCGTTTTACAAAGTTACCAGCTCAGAACATCTGTTTGCATAATGGTTTTTCCAGTGTTCTTGAACTAAAATGTCAATTGGCAGGTAACATTTAACATTCTTAAATGCCCTGAAACTTGGGATTGTTAATTATTTCTCCATTTTTCTCTGTGTTGTTACCATTTCCTTCTATAAACAGTTGGTTTTCCTGAAGGCTATCTAATTAATGGTCACATACTGAGTACCTGCTTAGCTTTATAGTGACAAAAAGTCTATTAATTCTGACAGTAAATCCTTAACATTTTTTCTGGTTCTATCGAAAGTCAGATCCTGAACTGCTTCGTTAGAAAGAAGGTGCTTCAATCCTTTGTGAATATGCTCCTGTCTCTCTAGTCAAGAGTTGAAGCCCTGGAACAGAGGTGCCAGCTGTCCAGGTGTTGGTCAGCTGCTCACCGAGCTCAAAGAGAACAGGGCACAGAAGGCATGCAGTCAAACAGAGAAAAGTCCCCCAAATGAAGTGGGGGTGCTGTTCCTGAGAGAAGGGAGGTGGCAGCCACATGACCCAAATCAATGAAAATTCACCATTCTCACAGAACTCAGAGCCATCATTAAGGAGTCAATGGCCACAACCCAGCACTCCTCACAGAGTGCAGCTTATTGAGTTTTACTCAGTCTGGACATCAAAATCTTGATTATCTCATCAAGGTTTGTCTCAAGTAGTTCAACAACTTTCATATACAATAAGGCATGGGATATTTCCTTAACTTGTAGTTTTCATGAGAATGACAAAGTAATGTCTTGAAAGTGAGTGAATCAAAACTCTGGCTTTATACACTTTGCCTTTTTTTAAACAAAGCAAATTATGGCGCCGTATGCGTATGTGTAATATACACATATAATTCTCAATATGAATATTTTACCAATATGTATGAATATATTTATACACATACAATTCTGAATATGAATATTTTACAAAGCTATGCATCTATAAATCAGTATACATATTCTTTAATGGCATTCTGATATAAATGTCTATTCTTCACTGATAACTGGATGATAGTTCTTAAGTAGAGAGGATCAGAGTTCTCTGCTATGGTTCAATTTGAGATCTATTCTCTTTTCTTTGCCTTAGTGGTTATATTCAGTGTAGCACAATGTTGGGCCCCTTCTATTTTGTAACTGGATATCATTCTTTCCTGAGTCCAGTTGCTAAGTTTATAGTCTTTCACCCACAATTTATTTTAAATGGTGAAGCTTTATGAATTGAAGTGCACAGAAAGCTTTGCTTCTTTTCAGTCTCCCATGGATGGCCAGATGCTTGCTTTATTTCTTCCTAGGAAAGAATCTGTGATGCTACAGCTCTGTCTTTCTAGCCTGAGCAACTGATGGTCAATAATTTAGCATGCCTGATAACACAGTAAATCATTTTAAAGTCTTTTGGTAGAATATTCACTTCCATTTGAGTTCCAGGTTAACGAGTAAATGTATCCCACCAAGAAAGAATTCTTGAGATGTCTTTGGTGCGAAGTGGTTGTTTTATTATAACACGGGGACAGGACCCTTGGGCAGGAAGAGCACTCCCCCCCCCCCCCCCCCCCCCCCCCCCCCCCCCCCCGCCTGTGAGGGGTGGCTGATGATACCCAGGAGCTGGGGGAAGTAAGTAAAAGGGATATTTCAAAAGGACTTTCATATGCTAAGGAGGACCTACAAGATACTGGAGACCTTGCCATTGTCAAGGTAAAAATTGCTTTTCCCTCTAGCAAGGCATTGACATTAGAACAACTGGAAGCTTTCTGAAGAATGTTACACACATCCCACCCTGGGTTGGGGCCCTTTGCAGGATATCAGCTATATTTTGTCCTCAGTTAGCCCTGGTTCCTCATCAGTAGTATTTGGGAATACCATATTACTTTCAACAAACAAAGCCATCAAATACTTTCCTGATCATAGTACTCAGCCTTAATATTGGTTAATTAATCCATTCCAGTAAGTATCCTATATATTGTCTATTATCATCAAACACTTCTTAAATTATTTAAAATATAAAGATATATAAGGCATTTCTCAGGTTCTTTCCGAGTTTACTCAAGCAACTTTCCTTTTGACAGCTAATAACCCTGTTAAAACTAACCTACATGACAATTAAATTCAGGATATTCAGTTTATAACTACACAGTAAAATTTATTTAATTGAATCATCTTTTCCAAGAAACAAAAAGGAGGGAGTAAGGAATATTTACACACTGAGAACCTAATATCAGTTTAATTTTCCATGTGTAATTGTTTGTTTTCATATACAGTCTCAGTGTTTCATATACAGTCTCAGTGTTTCTAATTAATATTAGAGTGTCTATTCGGTAGGATCTTGAAGCCTACCTCAAAACTAGATTAGATGGATTAGATGTATTGTGATTTGCCATATGTTTTAACTTATCCTTTAAGCAATCTCATTTTGACAAAAGATTCACTTTAATTGTAGTGCATGGCTAATCTTATCTTTTACTTCACAAATTAACATTAGAGTGTCTGTTCAATAGGATCTTGAAGCCTACCTCAAAACTGTAGCATATGACAGCATTTGACACTTATTGTGAAGGGAATAAACATATTTGAAATTATTAAAGTAAGTAGAAACTCCTGCCAAATTCTGCAAATGTTCAGTATGGCATGATTTTCAAGAAAATATTAAACATAACAGTGATCTGAAATAGACATAAATTATTCCTAGGATTAGATAAGATAAAGGATTCTGATATATACCTTCCAATTTTCAATAAAACAAATCTTACCAAAAAAAAAACCCAAATCATGGAAGCCATTAAAGCAAAGTATTTTATATTGATGGTTTTTCATATACAATGATGTTTATTGCAGCATTAATGCTAGTTTTACAACAGATAACTGTTCCAAACTAGTAGTATGTGTAGAACTGAGTCTTTAACAACTTTTAATAATATACATGGTCTGGAAAAAATAATATGAGAAACATTCATAAGTATATTAAGTGAAAGAAGCATGATTAAAGCTATTTCTATTCCACTGATATTTACTAAAGATATTACAGATTCATATAGAAATAAAGGCTGATTGAAAATACATTAAATAATTAAAAATGTTTATCTTTATGTGAAAGGGATATATATGGCTTTCATTTCATTCCTAATATTTCCCTAATTTTCTATGTGAATATAATTTGCTGATATGAAAAAAAAAAAACAAAAAACTAGAGGGCATTATAAAGCAAATAAATCCTTTTAATTTTAACTCCTAAATGTTATACCTGTATAATGAGGTTTACACAGAGTGCAATAAAAATATATTAGAATTACTTTTAAAATAAACTTAGTCTAAAGACATTCTATTTTTATATCAGATTGAATTTCCCTTATGACATAAAACCATCCATTACATTCAAAAGTAATATCAGTGTTAGCACTTCTAAATCCACCCCCTCCCAAAAAAGCCTGGGTGAGAATATCATTCATTATCTCCTTTATACATATTAAAATGCACTAAAACCAAAATGTGTGCCTGTGACTTCCCTTAATGAGAACTAACCAATGTACAAACCCTCTTTAGGCATATTATTTAATTTTTTTTTTTTTTTTTGCTAAAGCAATTTAAAACAAAATGTTGAATTTCTTGAGATTGCTGGAAGAGAGAATTATTTTAAAATTCTTTTTATCTTTAAAATAAACATTTCCTCTTCAAAATATAATTGTTTCAATCAGGGATCATTTAGATGCAAGCAACAAGAACCCCACACAGTATGAAAAAGCCATATTTATCCTAAGGATTTCAGGCCACTTTCTTGAGACTCTAGAGCACCTGAGGCTGGCTTAAAGGATGGATGGGGGTGGTAGTAGTGGAAAATCTGCATCCCATTTGCTTCCCAAAAGCCCTTGATTTTGGGTTCTCTTCACCTCCTGATTTTTTTTTTTTTTTAATTTTTTATTTATTTATGATAGTCACAGAGAGAGAGAGAGAGAGAGAGGCAGAGACATAGGCAGAGGGAGAAGCAGGCTCCATGCACCGGGAGCCTGATGTGGGATTCGATCCCGGGTCTCCAGGATCACGCCCTGGGCCAAAGGCAAGCGCCAAACCACTGCGCCACCCAGGGATCCCACCTCCTGATTTTTAATCATCAGATTGATGGTATTTGTTTTTCTAAGTATGATAGCCCCAAAAGGCCTAACATGTTCTTATATTTCAAATTCTTATATATACTGAGTCTCATTCCCAAATTCTTGGGCTGAGAAACTGATTTGCACAGCATGGATAGGTTCCACCAAGGGACGCATTCCTATGCAAATGTAGTTTTCCAACAAAACAGATGGAACTCCCAGGTATGCATGCAGAATATTTTATGACATACTATGAAAAATACACTTTGAAAAAGAAGATACAAGAAATGTATAATGTGCGGGTTTTTATTTATATAATATATATATTTATATAATTTCTTATTCACAAAAACAAGACTGTTCTTACTTAATACATGTTTTGTATGGAAACAGAGTAACAAAAATTAATATATACCATACAATTTCATAATTGAAGAAAACAAAATTTATTATCCTAAATTTTCACTCTAAAATTGTACCTGCAAAGGGATGCCTGGGTGGCTCAGCAGTTGAGAGCCTGCCTTGGGCCCAGGGCATGGTCCTGGAATCCAGATATCAAGTCCCATATCAGACTCCCTGCATGGAGCCTGTTTCTTTCTCTATGTCTCTGCCTCACTCTCTGTGTGTGTCTTTCATGAATAGATAAATAAAATTAAAAAATAAAATTGTAACTGTAAAGATTTTGTAGTTAAGAAATAAGGGCATTTGGGATCCCTGGGTGGCGCATCGGTTTGGCGCCTGCCTTTGGCCCAGGGCGCGATCCTGGAGACCCGGGATCGAATCCCACATCAGGCTCCCAGTGCATGGAGCCTGCTTCTTCCTCCGCCTGTGTCTCTGCCTCTGTCTCTCTCTGTGACTATCATAAAAAAAAAAAAAAAGAAATAAGGGCATTTAAAGTATGCAATGCCAAGTTTTACATCATGACTCTACCAATAATTAGCTATATACACTTTTAATAAATTAGCTTCCTTTCTCAGACTCTCAATTTTCTATCTTCTTTTTAAAAAGATTTTATTTATGTATTGGTGAGAGACACAAAGAGAAAGACAGAGAAGGAGGTAGAGGGAAGCAGGCTCCCTGTGGGGAGCCTGATGCGGAACTCAATCCAAGGATCCCTGGGTCATGACCTGAGCCAAAGGCAGATGCTCAACCACTGAGCCACCCAGGCACCCCCAGTTTTCTCATCTTCTAAATGAAGCTTATGCCATAGGATTGTCCTGAGGATTAGACAAGTTGCCATATGAAATAGGAAGATACTGGCATCTGACACATAGTAGTTTACTACACTTTAATTAAAACTTTGCTATATACTTTTTTTTCAGATGACTGAGGCCCCAACTTTCTTTAGACAAGAACTACTAGAATATCCATTGTTTGTGGCTATAAAGTTGATTTCATGGAAGTTGTTTAATAAAGTAAATTCTACAATAATCTTTCTCAATATAGATATTAACTGTAATGCAAGAATATTTGTAGAAATCTGGGCACAAATATAACTACATTATTAATTAAATGCTTTATGGATTCATGATTTCTGACTATAAAATACATATAAATTTTAGATAATTTGGGGAAAAATTAACATATAATTAAGTAGGAAAGCAGATCATGGATAAATCTCATACCTCAGGGAGAACTACTGTTACATTTTGCATTTAGTCTTTTACCTATACATTTTATAATTTAGTTGAGATAATTTGTACATAGATTTTGTCTTACTTTTTCACTTGATGCCAATAAAATAATGATTGATATAATCACTTCATAATCTTATTTTTCATGGACTTGTAAATAATCCAATTTATGAAGTGTTTACCTTCCAGGCTTTTTAGGCTGCCATAGCCACTATGAGGTCATGAAAATATTGAAAACATTTATATACTTTAAGCAGCTTTTTATTCAATGCCTAATACGGACACTTGATGCTACATGACTTAGCTTGCTCACATCTTCAGATTCCCCAGGGATTTCTGTACACACTATCTGTCACCTTTTCTACCGGCTTCCTGACCTTCCGAGCCATTATCTTACATATCTTCTAACTAGAACACTGATTATCCTCTCCAGTGAAATCTTGCACAAGTAATTTTACATACACTTAATGATCCTATGGCATTCTCATGTGACACAATTCCACTCATGTGTAGAGTCTACAAAACAAAACAGAAGAATAAACAAGCAACAAAAAGAATTAGACCTATGAATACAGACAACAAACCAATGGTTGTCAGAGGGGCGGGGTGGGGATGGGCAAAATGAGTGAATGTGAGTGAGAGATAATAAACTTCCAGTTATGGAATGAGTAAATCACAGGAATAAAAGGCACAGCATAGGGGAGATAGCCCAAGATACTGTAATAGTGTTGTGTGATGACAGAGATGGTAGCTACACTTGTGGCAAACACCAAACAACATATAAAGAGGTTGAATCACTAATTTGTACAGCTAAAACTAATATTTGTCAACTACACTCAAAAACAAAAAAAAATAATAAGTAGAAATCTTCATATTAAAGACTGTACTGACATGCTCATATATATGTTATATTAGTTTTGCATTGTTGCTATAGCAGATTACTACAAGCTTGGTGCATTTAAACAACAAAAAATAAAAAAAAATAATAAACAACAAAAAATCATTATCTTATATTTCTGGGAGGCAGAAGCCCAAAATCAGTTCTATCGGGCTGAAGTCAAGATGTCAGGAAGGTTGGTTCTTTCTAGAAGGTGTGAGAGGAGAATCTGTTTTCTTGCCTTTTTTAGCTTCTAGTTGTCTGTATTCCTTGATTTATGAGTGGCCCTTCCTCCATCTTCAAAGCACATCATTCTAGTCACTGTTTCTATCATTTATCCTTTCGGCCTCTAACTCCTTTCTCATCCCTGTTCGAGAGACTTTGTGATTAGATAGGTACACCTGCATAATCCAACATAACCTCTCCATGTCAAGATCCTTAATTTAATTACATCTGCAAAGTCCCTTTTGCCATAAAGGTACATTTCATAGATGCTAGGGATTAGGTTGTGGACATATTTGGGGGCCTTTAATTAACCTGCCATGTATAGTTAGTGATTTACGTTCATTGCTAAGCCCTGCAATACATTTATATTCCTTTTCTGATATTATTATGTTGAGTCCTCTTTTGCTAACATCTGTATCTTTGCTATAATTATTCTTTTTGTTCTAACAAATGCAAATTTTAATTGATATATCACATTCAACAATCAATCAATCAACAATGAAACATATCATACCTATTTTCCTGTTTAGGAACACATAAAGTTATTTCCAAAGTTCTAATATTCAAATAATGCTGTGATGAATATCTTTGAGCAAAAAAGCATCTGCATTTTAAATTATTCTCTTAGGAAAGATTCTCAGAAGTAGAATTATTAGGTCAAAGGGTATAAATATTTTATTACTCATAAGAATTATTGCCAAATAACTTTCTAAATATGTTGTTCTAAATGATATTCCCGTAAGTAGAGTTTGGGAGGGTCTATCCCATGATATACTTTCTGTCACTGAGTTTTTGCAATTAAAAGCAAAAATCATAGCTAACTTGCTCAAAGAACTGGGATGTTGTTTTGATTTATATTTTCTTGAAGAGTAATTATAGTGATTATTCCTTTCATTTTTTAACTGTTTCCTTTGTTCCTGAGTTATCTATTTATGTTTTCTTAATTGTTGTTGATTGCTTAATTTTTTTCCTCATTTGGAATTAAATCATTTGTGAATTCCAAGGAAAAGATTTTGTTCATGTGTAATTATTTTTGTTATAAACCAATTAATTCTATTTACTAGTGCTGTATTTAAAAATTTCTGTATTTATGATTGCAGTAAATATTCTGGTGTGCTACTGAATTTTTGTATTTCTTTTCTCAGTCCAATAGTCCATATCTACCAATTCTTCTTCAATATATTAAAACGTGGTCTGAGCAAAAGCAAATATTTTTGTCCAAACTTCTTAGGTTACTTGAGGTTAGGACTGATAAAAGCTGAATGAAATTTTATCCTAGTGTTTTTAATTCAGTGTCACAGTTTTTCTCTAATACTTTTTCTTTAAAGGCAGTAGAAATGTGATTAGTAAAAATATGACGTAATTACATATTTGTTGTACCAAATTTGATGAGTGACTAGTTACCTGAGCTGTAGTAACAAGTTACCACAAACTGGGTGGTCTAAAACAGCAGAAACTTATTCTCTTATCATTCTGGAGGACAAAAGCCAAAATCAGTTTCACAAGACCAAGAAGGATTGTTGGCAGGGCTGGGTGTGTCTGGAGGCTCTCTTCGAGAATCTGCTCCCTGCCTCTTCCAGCTCCCGGGAGAAGCCCATACTCTTTGGCCTCTGGTTGCATCACTGCTTTCTCTGCCTCCAACTTCAAATCGCCTTCTCTGTGTGGGTATTAACTCTTTCTCTGCCTCACTTTTTTGATAGATGTGGTTGCATTTAAGGCCCACCCAGACAATCCATGATAATCTCATCTCAAAATTCTTCATTTAACCACATCTACAGAAACAATATGTTAATATATAAGAATTCTTCATTTAACCACATCTACAGAAGTAATATGTTAATATATAAGATTGCGGACTGGGATCTGGGATCTGTGAGGGCTTTCAGTCTACTATAACAGTATCCCAAAAGGCCTTTCAATAGATGCAAATCTCCAATTACCCTTTGTATTAAGGAAGAACAATCTGGCAAAAATTCTCTTAGGATCACATGTTTTGAAGAGTAGGTCTGGTATAAACCCCATGGGTGCTACACAGAAAAAGGGAGGAAAAGATAGCACAACAGAGCTCTCTATGAAGACAGGATTTGTTTTTGTTTGTTTTTTATCTTGAACTATTAGCAAATTATACTGCTTTCCAGTGACTTGACCTCCAGAAAACAACTGGAGGAAGAAATGTTAGTTCTTAAAAATATATTTCTCATGGATATGAGAAAGGTTTGCTTCTGAAAAGGAATATTCCAATGTGAAGCAAACCTCTCCACAGCCAGCTCTGGGAATTGTAATCTTGTGATCATAAATTTAAAATACAAGGAAAATACAGCATTACTGTAGCTTCTGTTTTAATTTTTATAATAACAAATCTATCTCAAAAATGCTTTTCTAGGGCAGCCCTGGTGGCTAAGCGGTTTAGCGCCACCTTCAGTCCAGGGCATGATCCTGGAGACCTGGGATTGAGTCCTACATTAGGCTCCCAGCATGGAGCCTGCTCCTCCCTCTGCCTGTGTCTCTGCCTCTCTCTCTCTGTCTCTCATGAATAAATAAATAAAATCTTTTTTAAAAATGCCTTTCTATACTTGAAAATAAGAGCAAACTATTTTGTCTATATAAAATATTTTATTTTATATGATAAACTAAAAACTTCTGAAACTAGTTTATGTTTCTACAATATCATGCTTCCCTTGTTATTTTTAAAAAGTTTATGAAGTAATGTTTATTTTTGCATATATATATATGTAAGAATCTCCATATCTTTATTTAACATGTTGTTCTGTTGTATTTTTTATTCCAAGAAATTCAATCACCTCTGTCTCAAAGGTCTATCCTTTGTGAGTCTCTGTAGCCCATGGTAGTTACAAGAGACATTAAGATTTGTCAGGACCATTCTCAAACACTTCAATTATTTTCTTCTATAAGACTACATCTAAAAAATGACATTTTTAAACACATAATAGCTTGCATGCAAGATAAGAAGACTATGACATACTGACAGGCAGGGCAATCTGAAAAAGTAGGTATTCCTCTCCTATCTTTTCCTTCTTCTTCCAGATATATTGGCAGTGTCTCTAGAAGTGTGCTGAAAAAAATGATGGAGCATATGTGATGCAATATGTGGGCAAGAGAAAAATGTTTTCGGAATAGTATCACACCTAAAATATTCTTGAGGATGCTTTAGATTTGGGTCTTTATTTCTGCCCAATTCTCCAATGTCTGTACATATTTTTCATCTAATAAAAAAAACAAACCAATCATAGATCTCTTTCTTGATACAACTCTGGCAATTAATATTCATATTCACCTTAGAGACATTTTCTCCACCACAGGCAGCCATTTGCTGACATTTTGATACAGAGACTTGCAATTGCAGACAATTGGTATCTAAATGAGTTGTGACAGCTGGAAGAAAAACTACTGTTTTAAGATTTTCTTTCATATGTCAAATCATTTCATTACTTAATTTTCAATGACATATTTAATGGTATTTTTCATCATGATAAAAGTAACACAATCCAGAAACTGGTCTTTTGACATACAATGTATTTTGACATAAATCAAAAGTCTTATTAAATTTTTAAATCACTCCACATTGTGGGTCTCTAGTTCATTGTTTCTCTGTTATTGGATATCTACAATACATAAGGTTTATTCAAAATATTTGAAAACTTTCTGGCCTTTCTACGATGGTTATTTATTTTATAAGGAGATTGAGAAGTTTATCCACTAGAAGTTCCTGGAAATGGGTGGAGTGTAGACATTTGAAAAATCTGTCTGGTTGCAAGTTTGTCTTTAGGGGAAATTGAGTGTAGTGCACAAATTTGACTCTAGTAGTATGTAAGGCAAGGAGGGTTCCATATCAGGAGTGGGTATTTTAGAGGGCTATGGGACTATCTAAACCATGAAGAGGAGACATTCCAGGAAATTCAGAGTTAACTAGAGGAAGGAATCGACACACTTTTTAAGATGTTCTAGCACTCCTAGCACTTCTTGCAAATATTTCATGAAACCATAAAGTTCACAATGTGCTTGAGAAAGAGTTTCTGGCAAGGTTAATCTAGAGACAGATTAGTCTATTTGAATTCAGGGATGGAGACACTGGGAAGCTAAGGAGGTAAAATGAAAGTGGAGGGTTTAAGTAAACCCTGACATATCCTTGTGCAAAGGGTACCTTGCAAAATGCAGTTGGCCCAGGGGTCAGAGAGGGCTGAATTCAGGGAAAAGCCATCTGCCCTAAGTCAAGGCTGTGTCAGTCCATGCAAGGAAGACCCTTTGGACTTTTGGCTTATTCATCTAGAATTTTTGAAATAACAACTAGAATTAGGAATTTAAATCACAACCCAGGTGCTATATCAAGAGTTTACTTTCTCTTTTATTGCATGCATAATCCTTGGACTGCTACCTAGTTGTCAGAAAAGTTGTTGAAACTACTATGAAAGTAAAATTACGGCCTTGGCAGGGACTGAACTACTTTATATTAAGTGGTTCAGAGAAATAAGGAAGTTTATTGTATGACTTACTGGAATGAATAAATCAATTGGCAAATTTCAAGCTAGAAGTTGGATATTAATCTATCCTTGACTAACACAAACTTCCTTAAGAAATTGGAGCCTTTCTTCAAAGGGAAAAATTAGTACATCATGGCAGACACTTTGAGCTGATAGAGTCTTATCTTGAATGTAAATTAGTATAAACACTATGGAAAATAGTATGAAATTTCCTCAAAATTTAAAAATAGAACTACCATATGATCAGCAATCCCACTTCTGGGTATGTATCCAAAGGATATGAAAGGAGTATCATGCAAAGATATCTGTACCCTGTGATTATTGCAGCATCATTCACAAAAGCCAAGACATGGAAACAACTTAGGTGTCTACCAGGGTTGATTGGATAAAGATAATGTATATACATACAGTGGAATGTCATTTAGCCACAAAAAAGAATGAAACACTGTCTTTTGCGACAACATGCAATGACTCTGAGGGCATTTTGTTAAGTGAAATAAGTCAGCCAGAAATATGAATAATGTATGTTCCCCCTTACACGTGGAATCTAAAACAATCAAGCTCGTAGAGAATAGAATGGTGCTTATCAGAATCTGGGGGTTGGAGGAAACGGGAGATGTTAGTCAAATAGTAAAAATTCCCAGCTATGAGAAGAAGTCCCAGGAATCCAATGTACAGCATTGTGACTCTAATTAATGATACTGAATCATATACTTGAAAGTTGTCAAGAGAGTAGATTTTAAATGTTTATGACCACACACCAAAAGAATGGTAATTATGCAAGAAGATGGAGGTATTAACTGGCCTAATTGTGATAATCATTTTTGCAATATATGTATGTGTCAGATCATCACATTGTACATTTTACACTTATATATGTTATATATCAATAATATCTCAATGAAGCTGGGAGGGGCAGATAAAAATAAAGCACTCAACAAATTATAAATGACAAGCAAGAAGAAAAAACAAAGAACCCTGACCCAGTTCACTTTATAAAACAGAGGTCCCATGAGGGTGAATAGCTTACAACTGGCTGCCAGAACCATCTTTCAGAGCTCAAAAAGTCATAGAAGTCCTAGCAGGGAACCCAGTGGATGCATTTGAAAATTTGGATTTGGCGAGTCATAGTTGTAACAGACTCCTAAAATGTGATAGGTGTGGTACCCCTTAGAAATATAGAAAAAAGAAACTAATATTGGTGATCAACAGATAGCCCTGTGGGTATACAAAGGACCAGTGAATTGTACACTTTAAATAGTTGAATTGCGCGGTATATAAGTTATATCACAACGAAGTTGTTTTTAAAATGGAGAAACAAAAATAAATAAATAAATAAAATAAAATGGAGAAACAATGACAATTATGAAAGAGTAGTGGAATCTGGCAGTCATATGTGTAGTTCCAAAGCCTTAAAACATGGATACAAGTGACCCTCAAATAAGATCCAATGTAGCATTGTTGAAAAATTAAGGCCAGTCAGAAAAATAAAATAAAAAGATTACTTTGAAGAAATATATATGAAAAAAGAATATTGTTGAAACTCAGTCTTGTGAAATAATAACACTTAATAGGACTTCCTATGTTCCAGACACGATTCTAAGTGCTTTCTGTGTAATAAACGATATAATCCTCACAGCAATGCTATGAAGTAGATACCTGTCATTATTTCCACTTTAATGATAAGAGAACTAAAGCACAAAAAGGCTAAGATATTTACTCAAGAATAGAGACAGCATGTAGAATAGTCAAGACCTGAGTTCTAGCAGCCTGGTTCTAGGATCTTCCTTTAAGGGCTATATGCTAATATTTAAAGTAAACTAGGCACCATATGGACAAAAAAAGTCAAAAATTTAGTAAGTTGACCAAATAGAAATGTGTTTCTCACTCAGAAAATTCACTGTGGGTATTCTGATTTCAAGACAGCTTTCCTTCAAATAGTTAGTTGTTTAGGGACCCATGCCCTGATCTTGTGACTCTGAAATCTTCAACATGTGGATTTCAAGGTGGCTGTGATCATCTGCATCAAGCCAGATAATACAAATAACATGGAGAAGGGAGGGTCAATGGCAGGTTTTCGTGGTCTAGTCCTGCAAGTGACATCCCTTCCATTCACATTTTTTTTCGGTTGGAACTCAGTCACCTAAGTACATTTAATTTCAATGGAGACTGGAAGGTATGATGTAGTTGTGAGTCTGTAGGAACAGGTAATGGTCAGGTGCTCAATTTGCAGTCTCTGGTCACTATGCTAAACTTTCATTGGAGACTAAAGATCTATCTTGAAGGACACTTTTCCTCTGAGGCAATCTCTTTCTTTGTTCCCAAATTAAGGTCAGACAATGTGACAGAGGCCATAGTCATAAGTGGTCTAGACTCAAAAGAAGCTGGATGGGCACAGTGTCACATTCACTTAGCAAAAGACAGAGAAAAGACGTAAAACATCCATCTGATGTTGTCTCTTCTTAGTGTGAGACTCACACTGGGGCTGAGGCACTGAGTCCAAGGTGACAAAATTGTGGCCAAATACTCAAGTTAAGAATTCAGCCTACCATCTAGACCATTTTTAAAGTCCACTGATGAGTTTAATACAACAACAAATGCATATGCTCCAATTCCCCTGAACCCTCAGTGAGTTTTATTGATGGAGGGACTCTCGTTGACCTACCCAGGATGGAGATCCCCATAAGCCAGGCATGACTGCTCCCCATACATAAGCTACTAGGAAATGTTTTCTCCCAGAAAGCATCTCAGAGAAAATCCTTGCTCAACCACTAAGGAGGAACATAAGTCAGAGCAGAGTCAAGTAAATACCATACTTTTTCTATGCCTCAGATAAAAATGGGTGCAACAAAACCTGCTAGGGAAGTGGTGCTTTTATTTTTTACTCAGAGAGAGACTTTAAAAAAATATTCCCCTAAATCCCTGAGTATCTGGAACTATGGTGTTATGTCAAGAATGTTTATAAAATAGGAGTATTAGAATTTGGAACCCCTAGAATGAGAGAATCTAGGGTGACCAGCATTTTTGGCCTCTGGAATGTAACTTTCAATTTTAAAACTGGAATAGTTTGGGTAAGTCAGAACGAGGTGTTCATCTTATATCATTTCCAAGAAAATAAAAGTAGGGTTAAAGCTAGTGTGTACTTCACAGTGTGACCCTCCATGATGTGATTAGATTCCTGGTGGAAGCAAAAGACAAGTCTGAGTTTTGCCTCTGGATAGTGGCAAAACTAGGTGTCTTATACAGGCATAGAAATAAGGTAAAAAAAAAATTGGTAATGGAACTAGTTGTGAAACTGACAAACCTCAACCTCTGAGGGCCAGAAAAGTCTCCATAAATACTTTTGCTGCAGCTTTCTTATATTTCATTTATCTTCATAATAAGCTATCCACAAAAGAAGGAAATAAATCTGTATGTACATAATAAATGAAAATGAAACGACTGTAATATAGTAAGTAGGAAGTAGAGATTTCAAATATCCCAAGTCCTGTCTCATCATTTGAGGATAATTTTTTATTAGTCATCTGAAACAAAGTTGCAAAAATGGTAAGCCTTTAGGAATATAAAATCAATTAATCTAATTAGCTTTGGGAAAAGATAGCACCCACTTTCCTATTCATTGAAATGTTTCTTCTGTGTGCCCTCAAAATGATGAATCCTGATTTCCTAAGTTACTAAATAAACTTGTCATCAAGCCTCGATCAGTAAGGATTTATTGAGCATCTATATGTGACTTGTGTAATGTGCACCTTTTAAAATGAAAACACAGGCAGATGTTTCTAAGGATATCATTTTACAATTCATTTTGATAGTATTGTTTTAAATGAATTGTAATTCTCTCTAAAGAATTCCAGCAGATTAGCATGCAACACAGAGGTAACATTGCAAGGTTCTGTCAGTATTGAAAACTATTAAGTACTAGAAAATATGTGTTGAGCCACTCATTCCCAAAATCTAAATCTCTTCATTGGTTTTTATCTTGAAAAACTTGAATTTTATTTTATCAAGTATAACTGTGTATATAACTGTGACCTGAATGCACCAGGTTTTTTTAGACACACCTGTTCTTGCAAGGTAAAAGATGTTCTGGGGTATTCAATACCAGTAAATTATTTCCTGTAAGATTTCATTTGAAAACAAATGCACTTGCAGAGCCCTTCCTGGAGCTGGTTGGGTTTGACAGCTAGAGTCTTCCCGTCTTTAGCCACCCTCAGAAAAGAGGATTCCAATATATTGTAAGTTTATTAGGTTCTGGATATGAAACTAAATTTGCAGCTCCATCAGTATGATTCACTCTCCTCTGCAAGGAATCAGACCCTGGTGCATCCAGTTCAGTACCACCAAGTGGAGAAACTTAACCGTATTCATTAACCATTAATCTTGTCTTTCAAACCATTTAAAGCTGTTGAACTTAAGAACCATAGAACATAGGGATACCTAGGTGGCTCAGCGGTTGAGTGTCTGCCTTCGGCTCATGGTGTGATCCCAGGGTCCTAGGATCAAGTCCCACAGCAGGCTCCCTGTAAGGAGCCTACTTCTCCCTCTAAATATGGCTCTGCCTCTCTCTCTGTGTGTTTCTCATGAATAAATAAATAAAATCTTTAAAAAAAACCCATAGAACATAAAAACCATAACATGAAACAAAGATTTACATTTCAGAACATTTTTTTTTCAAAAAGAAAAAAATTAATGCAGTATTTGGAAGTGAAACCCATGCCGAAACCCATCAGGTGCCAAGGAGCAGTCAATTTTAGGAATTAACATGTTGCAAAATAGCTTGTGATAGCTCTTAGGTACTTTGATATACTACCAAGAAGAAAAAATATATTCCTGTGGTGCAAAATGCAGATTGAAAATACATCTCTAAACATATCTGAGAAATAAACTATAGCCACCTGAAATGCCCAGAAGTTTGGGAGTCAGATCTCCCTTTCAGGATGGACTCAAAGTATTTCCCATGTTATATATCAGTGCAGGTCTGTTGTTTTTACAAAATTATGAAAGTCAGGAGCAAACTGGCATGAGCTTCATTCACCAGAGGACCTTCAGTAGCTGTACTTACTATCAAGAGAGGAAGGTCTTTTGAGAATGAACGGGGAGTTATGAGGCTCACTGTTTGCTAATAAGAAGACTGCCCTTTCCTTTGCTCTACTTGCATTTTGCTTCAGGTGCATTTGCAATAATACCCACAGCTGAGAAAGTGTTGCTTTTGCATTCAAATAAGCAGATGAACCATATCTTCCTCATCCAATGTTCATCCTATTCCTTTATCAACTCTTCTTTCTAAATAGCAGGTCACATTAATTTCTTTTCCCCTTACACAAGAGAAAGGCATTCAAGTGTCAGAAATTTACTGCTGATCCATAACACCAGTGATCAAAAAACAGAGTCCCAGTAACTCTTAGGGGTTTTACACCTGCCTCTAATTTAATCACCTACTGTGACTGTTGCTCAACACCAAAATAACTCAAGTAGTCTTCATCTGCCAGGAAAAAAAAAATTGAATTTTTAAAAAGGAAGCTTACTAAGAGAATTTCAACTACTTTGACATATCTCTAGGAAAAAAAAAGAACTTACAAGCTATTTTTCAAGTGATTAACATTGATTAATTCACAACTAAAAAGATCATTTGCATAATTTTAGAATATATAATTAACTCCATGATTTGTCTGAATACTTCCTTCAGACATAAAGAGTTTAGTTTTTCGAGGTTTTTTTTCCCCCTGAATCTGTTTGCTATTTATATACATACTTAATGTAGCAGAGTCAAGGTACCAGTGGTCTGAGGGATGTTGGGTAGGGGGACCTCAGAGAGTATGGAGTTTAGATCAAGGACTTTGGGGTCACAGATCTGAGTTCAAATCTTAACTCTGCCACCTCATTATGTGACCATGGACAAGTCATTTAATCCCTCTAAGACTGTTTCATTCTCTATGAATTGGGAATCAAATCAAAACTTCACAAGATTTTGTAATTATCAAATAATATAGGTCATACATTTAGCCCATGACTGTATCAATAACCAGTTTCTGGTATAATTATTGTCATGATGATAATGATAATGACTTTCAATGTATTTATCATTGTTCTTATATAAATCTCGAGGTCATACTATAGTTACAGAATACTTAGGATTTTATGCAGTATCACATATGGTAGACTGTAGAGACAGTGAGGAGTGAGACGGAGAAGGCAACTAGAGGGCGTGTCTCTCTAGAATGTCTTCTCATTCGAAAGCGTGTGCTTAATGATAGCAGGGTTAAAATTCATATAAATTTTGCACTTCACACTTGACAAAGTCATATATATATGTATATATGACTATAGGCTAGGAAGCCTTGCAGAGAATGCCAGGTAAACAAAGAATGAACAGAAGGTACAGGTTGTTGGCAAACAAGGAGCAGAGAAGACAGTAGCTGAGAAGTTGCAATTTCAACACAAACTCCATGAATATCATAATAATTAGCAATGGTGAGATGCCTGAGTGTCTCAGCAGTTAAGCGTCTGCCTTTGGCCTAGGGCGTGATCCCAGAGTCCTGGGATCGAGTCCCACATCAAGCTCCTGGCATGGAGCCTGCTTCTCCCTCTGCCTATGTCTCTGTCTCTCTCTCTCTCTCTGTGTCTCTCATGAATAAAATAAAATATTAAAAAATAATAATAATAATTAGCAATGGTAAGTGAATGCTTACAATAATAAGAGCTAATATTTATGCAGTGACTAGCTGAGATAGATCCAGGTTCAGTGAGGCCTAAAACTTAGATGATTTGTAGGGCCATTTATATATAAAAAAAGAAAAAGAAATAGAAAAGCATAAATACAAGTTAAGGTACAGAGCTTTAATAGGTGTCCATGCAACTGACAGATCCTGAAGTTCAGCTTTATTAGTTTCTTGGTAAATCCACTTCTGGTGCTTATTGTGATCAGCCCTACACTAAGTCAACAAGAAAGATGCTATATCAAATGACACTAAATCAGACAACCTCAGTCCACACCCTTGCTCTGCTCCATGCTCTATAGCTATCTAGTCAGGGTTCTGGTTTTTTTCTTTTCCTCTTTGAGTTCATTTTTTTAAATTTATTTCACAGTGTTGCTATGCTGTTGTAAGGCTGAAGATAGATAAATAAGTGGATGGATAGCTAGCTAGCTAGATATTAAGTGATAAGTAAACTTCATCATTATGACTATTATTATTCATAGTTCTTATCATTTTGCTTTCAAGCAGTGGAAATTATGAAATGTGACCACCAACCATCTAGAGAATGTGTAAAAGCAGATGCAGTCTCAAATTTGCCTGCAAAGTCCATGCTCCTAACCACAGAAAATACTCTTCAGAACTCAGAGTGGAAGTGGATCTCCTGAAAATATCTAAAAATTTGAGGAGGATGAAATGTGTAATTATTTTAGCACTCTCCTTTGTTAATGTGTGAATATTTCCAAAGAGGAACTAAACCCTAGGGAAGATATTACCAATTTGCATTTCTAATTCATGACCCCAAGTCAATTCCAAATACCAAGAAAATATGGCTATAGACATGCTTAGTGAAAATTCAGACACTGCATTACATCAATGAGCTTTTCTTGAGTCTCCGTGTATTCATAAATTGATGAAGCGGTCCAGGGTACCTCTTTTTATAGTATTTCCCATTAAGGAAGATCATGCAGTTCTAAATAAACTTTCTTAGAAAATGGGCATTAAAATACTTTTTAAGGGGTGCTGAGTGGCTCAGTTGGTTAAGTGTCTGCCTTTGGTTCAGGTCATGAACCTGAGGTCCTGGGATCCAGCCCTGCATGGGGCTCCCTGCTCAGCAGGGAGTCTGCTTCTCCCTCTCCCTTTGCCCCTCCCTCTGCTCATACTCTTTCTCATAAATAAATAAATAAATAAATAAATAAATAAATAAATATCTTTTAAAAATACATTTTGTAAATTACAAAAATAGTAAAACTTTAAAGATGTCTCAAGTTTACGAGCAATGCAGAGAAAGTGTGAGAATATATTTAGCCATCCTAAATCAAATTCAATTCAGAATTTCGCATTCCTAAGCTTCAATATTGTCAAAGGCCAAAGGTATATATGTGTTCCTAAAATGTATGAGACCTATTAGAAAGGAAAGAGTGAGACTCATGCAGCATGGGGGTTTCACAAAGCTTGTAATACTTAAAACAGCCGGAATCTAACCTTGAAATCTATAGGTTAAAACTGTTCGGAACCATAAAATTTACGTGACTTGTTACTCTATATAAATTAGCTTTATTTTGAAATCAGATGAAATTGTTTAATATATAGACCACCAACAAAAAATTACTCAAATACTAGTCAATAAAAGAACAACCAGCAAATCTAAAGAGACATCCAGCATGAGGCCTGTTTCTATTCAATCTGAAGAGGTTACTTAGCAAGGTAGATAATACCATGGGGCTTTAGAAATATTTGGGTTCAAATCTGGACCTCACACTCCTCAGCCCTCTTTCCCCCCTTACCAGTTACAGAGATAGATGGAGTTATTTGATGCCTGTCTGTACTTTGGTTTTCCAAAATGCACTTCTTAATAAATCGAACTCATTGAGTTGTTTGGAGGATTGAATCAGTTACTTCTTGCAAATGCTTAAAACAATATCTGCATGGGAATGTACACTCAATAACTATAAGCTATTGTATGTATCATGCTATTTTAAGGGTATTGTTCCTTCTATTTACTACCCCAAAGTAAAAAAGAAAAAGAAGGAAAGAAAGTAGTTATATGATCGATACTCTACAATACTCTAGGTATTTGGTTTCTTACTTATCTTCTCTGTGGCTCCTTACTAATCTTGCTTCTTGGTTCTCAGAATCTGTATCCCACTTCCATCCTCCTTGACAGCACATTTAGCTTCTGATCTTGGCTTCCAAAATTCTAGTTGTACACGCTTGTCTAATCCTGGTTTTCTTCAGAATTCCTTAAGGAATTTGGATAGCATAGACCACAAGATGATGTCTAACTCTTAAGTCTCTGTCCATTAATTGTACATACCATCCTTAACCAGAAGAACTTTAGCAGGATGTTTATTGGAAAAAAAAAATCCAAGAACTATAAAAACTTCTCACTGCAAAAGGTCAGTTTAAGGGTATGTGAAGAAGGGAAAAGAATGTTCCTTCCCCAAATACAGATCATGTTAGAGAAGATGAAAATCTCCTTAGATATGCAGTTCAAAATATTTTGAGCTCTGCAATTATGAATAACGGATACTCTAAAGCTTATTACTTTCTAACAAGGAGAACATGGAAAATAAACCTACAGCACATGAAGGAGTAGCAAAAAAAAAATATGCTCAAAGAAGAAAAAAACTTGGAGGACTTTAATATAAAGCTTTAAAGCTAACATAATCAACACAATTTTCCATTGGCAAAAAGATAGATATATTGACCAATTGAACAAGATAGAGAGGACCAAAATAGACCCACACAGATGTGATTGTTTAGATTGTAGTAAAGGTGTCAAGATAATTCAATGGGGAAAAAGGAATATCTTTTCAATAAATGATGTTTGGTCAATTGAACATCTGTGTAGAACAAACCAAAGTCCATCAACCCACATTCAAACAATATTTAGACCTAAAAATATTACTCAAAGAAAAAAATAGGAGAAAAATCATTGTGACCTCAGGACCAAAAAAGTTTTCTTTAATAGGACAAAAAATGTTTGAGCCATGAAAGAAAAAAGTAACATATTGGATTTTATCAAAATTTAAAACTTTAGCTTTTTCAAAGACATCATTAAGAAAACAACAATAGGCACACTGCAGGAAAATATTCACAATACACATACCACACAAATTATTTATGTACAAAATATATAAAAAGCTTTTATAATTCAATAATTTAAAAAATCACCAAATTAAATAACAGGTAAAACATTTGGGAATATAATTAACAATAAAATACATGTAGTAAAGACATAAAAACATTTTTAGATTATTAGTCACAGAAATTCTAATTAAAACTATAATGCAATACCATTACACTACTTGTACAATGGCCCAAAGTGAAAGAATTGACATACCAAGTGTTGACAAGAACATGAATCAACAGAAACTCTCATGAACTTCTGTTCAGAATGCAAAATGTCCCAGGCACTTTAGAAAATAGTTTGTCAGATTCTTAAAAAGTTAAAAATAAACCTGCTGTATATGTAGATCTATGCCAAGACTTCTGCATCAATATCCATAGAAGCTTTGCTTGAAAAACTTCAAAATTGGACATGATTCAAATGCCCATTAAATAAGATAAATAAGATTTTAAAAAATGGTGATATAGCCATTCAATGGAATACTACTCAGAAATTTTAAAAAAAACAAAACTAAGTATTGATCCGTACAACAATGTGGATGAACTCAAAATCATACTGAGTGAAAGAATCCAGACAAGAAAGAGTATACATTTGGGATGCCTGGGTGGCTCAGTTCGTTAGATGTCCAACTCTTGAATTCAGCTCAAATCATTATTTCAAGGCCATGAGATCAAGCCCTGGAGCCTGCTTTGGATTCTCTCTCTCCATTCCTCTCTGTTCTTTCTTTCTTTCTTTATGTTCTTTCTTTCTTTTCTTTCTTTCTTTCTTTCTTTCTTTCTTTCTTTCTTTCTTTCTTTCTTTTTTTTCTTCTTTCTCTCTAAAAAAGGGGGAAAAGAATATATATTTCAGTTTTAAATTTACATAATATATTAGTAAATAGAAACTACCCACAGTAACAGAAATCAGATTAGTGGTTGTCTGAGAATGGGGAACAGAGAAAAGTTGGGGTGGTTAAAATGTTCATTTAGGGATTGCAGTAATGAATTTATGGGTGCACATATTGGTCAAAAGTTAAATTGTATGATGACTCTTTTTTTTAAGATTTATTTTAGAGAGAGAGAAAGCCTACAAGTGGAGAGAGGACCAGAGGAAGAGAACCTCAAGTGGACTTCCCACTGAGCATGGAGCCAGACATGTGGCTTGATGTCCTGACCCATAAAATTATGACCTGATAGAATCACTAGTCAGCCGCTTAATGGACTAAGACACTCAGGCAACCCATATGTGACTTTTAATATGTGCAGTTTATTATATGACAATTCTAGCAAATAATTCATATTATATGACAATTATTTAACACTTCTACAATATTTACCAAATAAAGTTATAAAAAATAAAAATAACTTTAGGAACACTTGGCCTATGTTTTATTATCTCCTTCTGTTGGTGAATTAGAAGTTAAGGCCAAAAATACTAAAATCTATAATTTGTGCATATGAAGTAGAAAGCCTGACAGAGGTTTCCCCTTGTCTTCTCCAAAACACAAAAAAGGCTTTTGGATGGCTGGTCAGGCTAGAAAGTTGGAACTGAATTGAGAGAATGATATGATTTGACATAACTCTTTAAGAAAGTGTTAACACTCTATCTCTGAAGAGAAGGCTGAGACAAATTTGTTTTGAGAAGACCTGGAAAAGAAGTGAGCAGGAATCCAGAAGAAATTTGGGCAAAAAAGGACAGGAAAATTTGTAGGATTTTGATAATCTGGCCCCATCTTTGAAAGTCATCCTAAATTCAGTCCATGGCTCAAAAAGTATCAGAGCTCATAGATCAGGAGAAAACTCTGTGCAGAGTCAATGTTCAAGTGGATGGAACCATGACATGACTTGAGCCCTGAAATTGCACTCAGCTATGGTGTGGGTAAATCACCTCCCGAGTAATTCTTCATGTCTGAGATGTCAAATTGTTGATCTAGCTCCAGAAACTATTTTTCAATCACATCCCAGGATGCTTAGAAATGGAATTTAGGAATTACCAGGCACATATCAGGGTAGTGGCAAACAAAGTTTAAATACCTGTATATCAGGGCCAAACTGGGACGACTAGACCATTCTAAACATGAAACAGAGAGGTCATATACAGAACTAGTATTTTATACAAATTATATGTAAATGATACAGAGTTTTTCAATCTATACTGTTACTTCAACTATTTCTAATTACTATTTTTATTTTAGAAAATATTGATTTAGGTAGATGTCTGGATCAGAAGGACTTAAGCCACTGGTTAACTGAAATTAGGAATCTAGTGCTCAGAATGGTCAGAGGAGATAAGCAAGACACCTTGCAGAGTCGTGTCTGGAGTGGATTTACTCCTGGCTAGTTCTAGTTTCAGCTTGCCATTCATCACTAAATAGCGACAGAGCACTCATTCTTTTGAGTTCAAGTTATTTTCTAAGTCTTTGGAAGATTCCATTTTTGGTAAGATTGAGCTAGGTCTATCAGTTTACTATTCCTGCAGAGTTCTAGCTTTGCAATGAAAACACACATACACAAAACATAAGCCACTCAATCAAACGAAATTCCATGAAACAAAAGAACAGGATGAAATATAGAAAAAATCAGTCATGTGGAAAGAAAACATATACACCAGAGTGGGTAAATGAATCACTAAGAAAGGTAGAACACATATTTCTGTGGCTTTTCCCTCATCAGAATGACACCTTTATACTTATGCTGCTGTGATTTTGTTTTGAGGGATGCCTGGGTGGCTCAGTGGTTGAGTGTCTGCCTTTGGTTCAGGGCGTGATACCGGAGTCTCAGGATCAAGTCCCACGTCGGGCTCCCCACTAGGAGCCTGCTTCTCCCTCTGCCTGTGTCTCTGCCTCTCTCTCTGTGTCTCTCATGAATAAATAATTTTTTAAAAGATTTTGTTTTGAAAGAACCATTCAAGCTTCTTATCACAAGGGTTAATATAAATGGGAAAGCAAAACAAAGGAATAACCCTATTCTCATAGACATTTTTTTCTCATAGGCATTTTTATATCAAAATTCTACTGGCTTCAAAGCATTACTGAAGGCATAACTTCACATTGGTTAAATACAATATCCTTTAAGTATAACATTTGAAAATGGGCAAAGTGCTTTTGGCTCTTATAATTCACTAATAATATAGAACATTGTTTTGGAAAGAACACAGGATTTGGGTGTATGCAAAAATGGTCCTTTTTACTCCATGGTTCATTATCTGTATGACCCTGGACAGGTTCATAGTCTTTTTGCATCCCATTCGTAACATCAGGATAATAATATTTACATGAGGTTTGTTGTGAGATTTCATGGTGAAATAGAAAAAGTATAACAGTGTCACCTTCCCCAGCACCCAGATTTCAGATTTATGTTTTTAAAACATTTGTTGAGGATGTTTCAATGCTAGAAAATGAGAATAAATTTATTTTTAGAGACAATAGGAAAGCCAGCACGTGCAGTTATCTCTATTATCCATTATCAGAGGTCAAGGTGCATTTGGGTTATTTCCTCTTGTCTCAGAGATTAAGAGGCTATGTTGCTTCTATCCGTATCATTAAAGGGGGTGCTAGAAATAGCAGTCATTTTTCCACTCTTTCTGAAACTGCACGGAGATGAGAAGGAATGTTGGTACACAGTGGAAAAGCATGCAGCCTCTAGATTTGGCTGCCTGAGACTGAATACCAGTTCTATCATGTGTTAACTCTGTGACCTTGGGCAAGTTTCTGTACCTCAGGGCCTCAGTTTCTCCTATCAGAATACATCACAGGATGGTTTGGAGTTAAATTAGTTAACATACCCAATGTATGAAGAACCATGTCAGACAAAAAGCCTGCAAAATATAATTGCCATTATGATTTCTCTTGTAGTTTCCTTAGCCTCAAGCCAACAATTAGCTTTAACTTGAAAAAGAATGTAATATCCTATTTCCATTGCTGACATTAGAAATGTAGATGTAGATAGGACATGCTAAATGTGCCACGGTTCTGTCCTTAAGCTTCATTATTCATTTATTGTGGAAGAGCAGAGGCAAAATACGCTTCAAAAAAGATAACATGTTGACAAACATAAATGGTTTTCTTTGTCATGATAGGATGAAAAGTACTCTTTTTTTATTTGCTTGTTTTTTATTTGGAATTTCACACTGTAATATCCAAAAAACAAAGTTAAGAAAACAGGCTATGGAATGCAAAAAAAAAAAAAAAAAAAAAAAAAAGCTTAACATCACTAATCATCAAGGAAATTCAAATCAAACCCATAATGAAATAATGAAATATCACCTTCCACCTGTAAGAATGGCTAAAATCCAAAACACAAGAAATAGTAAGTATTGGCAAGGATGTGGAGAAAAAGAAACTACTCGTGTACTGTTGGTAGGAATGTAAATTGATACAGCCACTGTGGAAAACAGTATGGAGGTTCCTCAAACAATTAAAAATAGAATTACCATATGATCCAGTAATTCTGCTACCAGATATTTACCCAAAGAAAATGAAAACACGGGATCCCTGGGTGGCGCAGGGGTTTGGCGCCTGCCTTTGGCCCAGGGCGCGATCCTGGAGACCCGGGATCGAATCCCACGTCGGGCTCCCGGTGCATGGAGCCTGCTTCTCCCTCTGCCTGTGTCTCTGCCTCTCTCTCTCTCTCTCTGTGACTATCATAAATAAATTTAAAAAAAAAAAAAGAAAATGAAAACACTAAGTTGAAAAGATGTATGCACCCCTATGTTTATTGCAGCATAAAAGCCAAGATATGGAGGTGACCTAAATGTCCATCCATAGACAGATGGATAAGGAAGATATATACACAGTGGTACACACACACACACACACACACACACACACACAAGCACGCAGGTACACACAGAGAAATATTACACAGCCCTAACAATGGATGAGATCTTGTCATTTGCAAGAACTTGGATGGACCTAGAAGGTATTACACCAAGTGAAATAAGTCAGGCTGAGAAATCTAAATATCAAAACAAATGAATAAAAACCAAACAAAAGCAGAATCAGACCTATAAATACAGAGAACAAACTTACAATTACCAGAGGGAAGGGAAGGGGGGAGAGCAGAAAGGATGAAGAAGAGTGGGGGATACAGGCTTCTAGTTATGGAATGAATGCCATGGGAACAAAGGGCAGAGCACAAGGGATAGAGTCAACGATATTGTCATAGTGCTGTATGGAGATGGACGGCCACTACGCTTACAGGGAGCACAGCATCAGGTATAGAGAGGTTGGATCACTATGTGGTGCACCTGAAACTAATATAATATTGTATATCAACTGTATTCAAATAATTTTTTTTAAGAAAACAGGCCAAAGAACCGTTAGAATGGAATTGAACAGTGAGGAGGAGAGAAGAAAAGCTGTTGCTTTATATTTATCACCAAACAATACTTCTGGAAAAAATAAACCTGAGAAGTGAGATGAATAGTTGTGATTCTTTTTTCATACTCTATTTTCTACCCATCAGTATGTCCTGTCATCTCTTCCTCCGAATATATTCCAAATATGCAGCTTCTCGCTATCTTTGCTAAAGCGTCTCTAGTCCAAACCTCTCATTTCTCCCTGGATTTCAGTAGTACCACTTAACGATCTTCCTGACTATTTCTACCCCCAGGGTATAACCACCACACAGCAGCCTGAACAATCATTGTAAAGTGTAAATTCTATCATTTCTCTACCCTTTTAAAAACTGCAGGGACTACAGTGACTACTGGTCACTCTTACATAAGAGTTTGAACTCTGTGTCCTGCCCTAAAAGGTCCTCTGTGGTCTTCCCTTTGCCACATTCCTGGCCTCCTGTCCCTCCATCCTCTCCCTCATCCACTTCTCCCCAGGCACTGGCCTTTTCCTGCAGCTTTGGGGCATATCAAGCTGTTTCCTGGGTCAGGGCTTTTGCATTTACTGTTCTTCCTACTTGGAATTCTCTCTCCCAGATCTTAACATGGTGGACCATCTTTCATTATTCAGCTCTTGGCTGAAATGTACTTTGTCAGAGAAGCCTTTCCTCGTCATCCTACCTAAAGCATCATTCTCTACTATTATTTATCCTCTTCGTAACACTTTTCAGAACCTGAAATCATTGTATTTGTTTTCAGTTTCCCTATATGCTTCCTTCAATTAATTATGCAGCTTGGAGAGAGTCCTCAGTCTGTTTTTATTTTTTTCTTCTGTATCTCCAACACCTAAAAACAATACATATTTGTAGCCAGATTGGCCCATCCCCAGATACCAAGAGCCTAGCTCACTACTGGTGCATTGTATCATTGAGCTCACATCTTTCTAGCCTCTACTACCTCTTCTGACCTCATACATCGCTTTTTTCTAACCAAATAATTACTTAAAAAATATATGCTGTGTGGCTTGTAATATGAGAAATGAAATATGTTCTTCTAAGGTCATACAAAAATGTATAACACAAACCAGATGGATCTCAGTAATTCTGTATCCCTGACCTAACTAGTTGACTCCATTCTTGGCTAAAGGTTTATATCAGAGATATGAAAGTCCCATAGAAAATGCATATAAATTAAACCAATTTTCAGAAATTACAAAAGAAATTTTTATATGATACTATATTTTTCCCAAAGTATTTTTATTGCCTCTTTATTGGCACACCATATCTGCTACATCTAACCAGGCAGAGCTAGCCAGAAAATGGAAATAGACAGGTACATATATAATCCTTCTCTTAAAACTTCATAAAAATCACCAATCAGTGGTGGGGCAATTTTAAGAGAAAAATCTATCTATATATGCATTTTATTCAAACTGATTACATTAATTTTTACTTAAACTTATGTCATGAACTGGTACAAAACTAGTGAATGTGTTACTGAGCTACTCCTCTTAAGCAAACCCTTGGTGTTGTGAGACCCATTTCATAAAAATATTTATAATTACTTGACTCTTCAAAGCAGTCTTTCCAACTCATTAAGTTGCACTAGTTATTTGTTTCCCTCATTTAGAATTTATGGATCTGAGTCTCTGACAAATAGACTTATTAGTTGTATACATTACTAATTACACTTCAAATTCTCATATCTACACAATCACTTCAGTGTACAACCAGGAAATCCCAGGCCCTTGCTTTGAGGTTAAAGAATATAGCAAATTATTTCCTGTGAAAGTTAGACAAGTTTGGATGTCATCTAAGTGTTAAAACTAAAACTCAAACTCAAAAATTGACTGTATAAAAATAATTTAGATTGTGTGGGAAAATACACTGTTAGAAAACAAGAAATTTCTCTGGGAAAAAGGAGAACAAAGGACCAATGGGAGGAAATTGATTTGAAGGAAAGCAGCTGCATCTTCCATCTGCATTCTCACAAGAGAAAACTCTGAATGTTACATGGCAGCATATTTTTTCTTTACCTCCATTGTGAACACAAGAAAAGCAAATCCTGCTTCTGTAGTTGGTTTATAAGAATCATTCTTTCTGATTTTAATGAGAGGATTTTAGGTACAAAGGATTAGACGTTTAATACAATTTAGCACACTGAAGCAAGGATCCCAAGAAGTGGAGGGGTCTTCTGCAGGTACACATCTGCACTGGGGAGCAGAGGGACCTTCCATAATAATCATCCTGAGATTTTAGATAATTTATTAGAATGAAGCAATAGAAGGTGGATATTCCACTCACCATATGAGGAAACCACAAGTAAAATCATATAGAATCTGCTTTGACATTACAAACATAGTATTTTTATGCAGCTATAACCTAATGGGCTTGTGAATTGAATTGTAGAACTGAGTGGAATTAAAAGTAAATAAATAAAGTGAGTAGGTAGCCTGGATGACTTAGATTTTTCTTCTTATCCCAAAGATTGTATTTTATCTTGGGTGGTGAATCAGTACATGAAACAAGGTCTCCAGCTTCTGATTGGTAGCATCAAATGAATAGGACAGAATGTTATGCCCTTGGTCAAAGTTCAAGAGAAGAAAAGAAATCTAAAAATGTGATGGTACAAGAATAATGGGAATGAAACAATGAGGGTAAACAACTCTCTTAACTCACTAGAATTGCCCGAAGTCAGAAAAAGAGAAGTTTGCGTAGGAAAACAAGTGGCTTTATAGATATTTTAAGTGGGAGGTGTCAGTAGAGATTTCAAACTGTCCAGAAAAAGTGAGAAATTTGGAAATGAACATCCATAGAAAAAATAATCAGAAAATAAATATTTTTATTAAAGACGTTGGATTGCTTTTCATACAAAGCATAACATAGCTACCACATGTGGACATCACATATTTGGGAAGCTAATTTTGCACATTTCTTTTAATCATCACCACAAGCATCCTATAATGTAAATATTATCCCTAGTCACAGGCAAAATTGGGATAGAGGAAAATGAAGAGTCCCTCCCTAAATCACAAACTAACCTGGAGTTAAAATCAGGTCCTCTCATTCCACTTTCTGATGATTCAAGACAAAGTATGAAGAGAAAGTAGAAAGGAAGGTCAAGGAAAACACCTAGATGAATTAATGAGTCAGCATTGAGTTAGTATGAATTTTCAGTCAACATAGTTTTGAGAGTTTATTCTACAAAGTCCAGCAACCTGGGAATAAAATCTGAAAAACAGATGGTAGAGTGATTCACTGTTGAAGATTGGCAAGTTGACACAATGCAAGGTTAAATATACAAGAATTTTTTAAAGTGGTAATTAATGAGTGTATCGCTGGAAAGTTGGGTCCTGTTTGCATAAAGGAAAGTGAAGCCAGAGGTGATTCATAGACCAAGAGTTTGGAAAAGCCTTGACTGCTTCCATCCTACTATCAATGCTCAGAATAACAAATTTTCCTTCTCTCAGCCTCTTGATCCTAGAACACAGGTGCATTGGAGATTTTTGAAACTTTGTTCTGTAAAATTTAGGGCAATTCTGCAAACTTCCTAATATCCTCTCAGTAAGTTCCATTTCTGCTTAAATTAGCCAGATGTTTGTGGTTTTCTTTCTTTCTTTTCTTATTGACTAATGTGATATTTCATCAATTTTGGTTTCATTTCTCTGACCTCCTTCTCATTCTAAACCCTTAAAATTATAGAAAGTATTAAAAACCAATAAAGGACATGGCCAACATTAAAGAAATTGGAAATACTCTTAGAAGATGGAAAATAAATGATGGTGGATTGACAGACAGGACTAGAAGAACCCACACATTTAAAACCTGTTCAAAAGGGAGCCACTAGAAAAATTCAGATACAAAGTTGCTCATAATTAAGTGCACAAATAAATGGAAAAAAATGGTTTCCAAATACAATCATCTGATGAACTGCATTTCCCACAGTGAAACAGGTGGGCCAAATAGGATTCTCTCTCCTTTTTCATATATGGAACACAGTTATTAGGAGCCACCATCATCTCTAGGCTAAGCAATCAGGCCCCAAAGAAAGTGAACTCCTTGTCTAGTGAGGGCATCTTGGACAATGTAGGAGGTTGAGACAGGAGCGAGACAGCTAGCAGAATGTTGGACCTCCAGGGAGAGAGATGCATAAAACACTCAAGGCGAAAGATATGGGAGTCAGTTCTCCTGATTTCTCCACATAGCTCAGTGAAAGTGGAGATGGAGTGTCAGCATTGCCCATCCAATCACCCAGAGCACATGGTCAGTTCTTCACCTCACCCAGAACATTGATCTGGCTACTGAAGCTTATCCACTTACCCAAAGCAAAAGTCTAAGGAAAGTGAGGATGTCTTTGTAGTGTTTCCATATCCTGAGACTATCACTTGCCTTATCCTAAATCATTTAGGGGCACTTCAGTGGCTCAGTGGTTGAGCATTTGCCTTTGGCTCAGGTTGTGATGCTGGGGTCCTAGAATTGAGTCCCACCTCTGGCTCCCAGGAGGGAGCCTGCTTGTCCCTCTGCCTGTGTCTCTACCTCTCTCTCTCTGTGTCTCTCATGAATAAATGAATAAAATCTTAAAAAAATAAACAATCGTTTAGAAACTGATCTGATATCATTTATGTATACTTTAGATCTACTTACTGAGTGAACCTTTTTACAGGAATTTCTGGCTTTAGAAAACAGGTTTAAAGCTATTTAATGTTAAAAGAGATCTTACCAATTCCTTTGAAATTGCCCAAGATCAGTTGTTTTTAGATTTCCCTTATCATGATAATCACCTGTGAAATTTGTGAGAACACACACACATATTCATAGACCCCACTCCAGACCTACTGAGTCAAAATCTTCATTTTAAGCTCATTAGGAGGATCAGCAATCTAAGTTTTAAACAAGTAGGCTGGGTAATCCTGTGATCTTACAAATTTGGGGAAAATATGGTAATATACAGAACCACAAACACACCCATTCACCTGCACCTATACATACACACACAGCATTTCTGTTTTATTAGGGACCACCCTTCAATGAATTTTTCCTTGTTTAGTGTTTATTAATGCTATAGAGTGTTTCTAAAAGAATGAATAACTTCTGGTGGGATTTGTCAATTTATTGTTGAACAGTATTGTTCTTAAACTTCAGGAGGCATTGGATCATCTTGAACATGATTCAAGCAAAGATTCCCAGCCTTCACCCCCAACCCCAGGGTCTCTGATCATTCTTCATATTTAGCAAGTAACCCTGCCCGATTTTATCACTTTGAGGAACACTTTTGTCCACTCTCAATTTCCCTCTGTGTGTCTCTCCATCTTGTGTGTCTCCCCATCTTACTCCTCCTGCCACTTACCTTTTTTCTGTAGTTTTCTTCTCTGCTCTCCCCTGCCTTACCTAGGTCTCATCCAGTGACAGGAAATATGATGGGATTCATAAGTGTCCTATCAGTTTGAGGGGAGATTATTAGCACTATTTGCAAATGCTATATGGTTTTACAACCAGGAAAATAAAAAGCCCTACAGAGATAACCTCAGTGAAGTAATTTGAAACAGGGAGGTAAGAGAATTCAAACTGGCTAAAAATAGTAGATCAATGGTTCTCATTCCTGGTTGCACATAAAATCACTTGAGAAGATTTTAAATTCACCCACAATTCAGATTTATTTGGCTGGTTTCGGTACCAGAAATTGGTATGTTCTTTTAAGTTCCAGATAATTCTAATGTGTAGGAAGAGTTGAGAACTCCCGAATGAGGTTCAGTGAAAACTTATAAAGAGGTAATAACACAGAAAGATCTGCCTCTGAGACCTAAAAACAATGGAGGGAAAAAGGGACTTTAACAAAAGGAAGGAAGAAAAAGATAATTCTATGCAGCTGATGGAAGGAAAAATAGAAAGAAGCATTGTCAGGGCAAAGAGAGAAAGAAATGAGTGAAAATGGACAGTACTTTGGAAACATCTGCTAAAAAAAAAAAAGGAACATTTAGGTGGAGTTGAGGGTAAAGTATTTTAGATGGATTACAAACAGATAAGGTAAAAGGAACAGTCAATGCTTCCCTCTCCCAAGATAAAGGAGGAATTAGAGCCCATTCCTCTTTCCAGGTTAAAACCCAGAAAGAGAAAGAACAAAAGTCATAGCATAACAAGAGATATTTTTATCAATGCTTATGCAAAGAGTGAGGCAAGAGTGACTGGCACATAAATGAATAGTTTGAAATTATAAACCTGGAAGCTCAGAGAGGAGATAGGGACAAACTAAACCAAAGTCAAGAGCACAATTAAGGGTAAGAAAAATCACTGCCAACAGTGTTAAGCCTGAGGGGCCTTTAGATGACAGGTCATAGACGGTTTACATTAAACATAATCAGAAACAAAACAAAAGGAATAAATGAATAGAAAGGTTTGCATTGCCAGAAAAATGGGGGATTAGAGCTTATTGTCCTGGAAGGACATGCAAAAAGGACATTTCACAAATAACCTGTTTCAACAATAGAAGTTGTCTAAGTTAAAATGATTAAATATAAAAAGATGGAGAAAGAACAAGCATTGTTTAAAATCTACAAAAAATACTTAAAAGAAAACCTCATTCTTGAGAAAAATGCAGTTAGGAAGACCCACAAATCCAGATAAATCAAATTATTTTGCCTTATGCAGGAATGCAAGATGACTAATTTTAAATTCACTCATAAGACAGGACACTGAAGACAAATATTGACTCTTCAGTACTGAAAAACCAACTCTTCAGAACAGGTCAATTTGAGATGAGTCTCCAAGAATAGAATTTTTAATTCTAAAATCAATCACATTCTTAAATGCAACGAAACAGTCACACACACACACATACACACACATTTGGCCCCAGGTTAAAGCCTTCTTTTTTCTGATCTTCACCAACCTCTTCCCCTGTACTCCACAGTCCATATTGCTAGAGAGAAAATATTTGTAACAATAGGAAATACAATAAAACATAATCTGATAATACATTAAATCAGCTGAATAAATTGTAATATTTAAGTTATGGTTCTATTTGTTCTGTGGCTTTGCAAAAAATTTTATGATCAAGCTATACATGTAAGAAAAAAGAAAAAAAAGAGAGTACTACCTTCTGAAGAAACATACCATTGCCATATACATTGTAGCCTTCCAAATATAATATTTTTGCTTGAGACGTCATAATACAGCATGGAAAGGGTAGATTCATGTGGAAGAGTCGTTGTTTTGAATTCCTCCGTCTGTATAATATACCTTTTGGGGGCTTTGTTTTCAATTTTTCCTGTTATCTGGGTTTGAAAAATCCATTGGTTAATTTTAAGTTTCGCTTGTACTTCATTCAATAACTATTGGACATCATTGACAACCACTCTATACTTAAAACCTTTTTTCTTCTCTTTCATGGCAATTCTCTACACTAAACTCACTTTCCTTCTTTATCAAGCCCTTTCCTAATTCTTACAACTTTACATGCTGTGGACAATCTCATTTATATCAACAAATTTCAACCAATGAGCCACCCAGGTGCCCCAAGCCCATTTCTTCTTATCCAAGTGCTCATTATTTCATACCCAGAATATTTCAAGCTTAACTGATCTTTCTGCTTCTGAAATGTGCCTTTAACACTGCTGTTGACGTTATTTTTCTATATCCCAAATCTGATTACTGTATTCTCCTGTTTGAAATCCTTTGCAGGGGGACTCATGTGGGGGGCTCAGTGGTTGAGCATCTGCCTTTGGCCCAGGTCCTGATTCCGGGATCCTGGAATCGAGTCTCGCATGGGGCTCCCTGCATGGAGCCTGCTTCTCCCTCTACCTGTGTCTCTGCCTCTCTCTCTGTGTCTCTCATGAATAAATAAATAAAATCTTTTTAAAAATTTTTAAAAATCTTTTGCAGAGCACTTGGGGGGCTCAATGAATTAAGCATCCAACTCTTGATTTTAGTTCAGTTCATGATCTTTGAGGGTCAAGAGATTGGGCCCCATGTTAGGTTCAGTGTTGGGCATGGAGATTGCTTAAGATTATTTCTCCTTCTCCTTTTGCCCCTCCCACCCACCACTTGCACACTCTCATAAATAAATAAATAAATAAATAAATAAATAAATAAATAAATAGTCCTTTGTTATCTCCTGTCTGTCTTTCAGGATAAAATCAAACCTCTTTATTAGAATACATACATGCACACCCTAAATTTTCTAATTCTCAGTTGTTATGGATGTGTGATGGTTAAAAGCAAAGCCAGGTTTCTGCCTAGGTTGGGGAAAGCGTCAATAAGCATTGCTCCCTCCCAACAATAAGAAAACTAAATACGAAGTCGTAGCTTTCATTGAATCCATCAAAGAGCTGTGGTTTCAAGGCAATGAATCAGCCTGCATTCCAAAGAGGTAGGCTTCTCCAAAGAGATACGGAACAGAAAGTTTCTCATGTGGGGAATAGCAATGGGAGGAAGAGGAATTATCTACCATACAAGCAGTTAGGAAAAATTTAGGTTAAAAAATCAGTGAATTCCTGAAGTGTGGTCTAATGTAACAATATAGAATCTCTAGGAACCTTAGACTTAAGCACAATATGTTCACATTCAGGGTCTCCTTTCCATAGACCTTCACTTATTGCCTATGGAAGATGGGGGAAGGAGCATGTGGGTGGCTTAGTGGGTTAAGCAGCAGACTCTTGATTTCAGCTCAGGTCATGATCTCAGGGTCCTGGGATGGAGCCTTGAGTTGGGCTCCATGCTCAGTGGGGAGTCTGCTCAAAGACTCTCTCTCTCTCTCTGCCCTTCTCCTTGCTTGCTGTCTCTCTCTCTTTCTCAAATAAATAAATAAATCTTTTTTAAAAAGAAGAAAGATTGGGGGATAGTATGAGAGACCAGAGGGAGCCCATGGTGGTCAGACAGGGAGGAGAAAATTTACCACCGCTGATGGAGAGGTATGAAATCCCACACCCCTGTCCTGATCTTTCTCACATATAGAGCAAAAACCTAAAGCCACTGAGGGAGGGCTAGCATCTTCAAGTGAAGGTATATTGATGCTGCAGGAAAGATAAAAGGAAAAACTCTTTACCCCGGAGAGAGCAGCAAAAACGACCCAGGACCCCATCCTAATACCACTAGGAATAACACATCCTAATTCACCTCCATGTGAATTTTGCAACAGAGACAAGATAGAGTGGGCGGCCACAAGGAGAAGGGGTATAAATCCTGAGAAACTTTTCCCCTGAGGTTCAGGCACACAGGATCTGCTTGAGATGGGGGCTGGACCCAAACAACAGAAAATCTCTCTGCCTCCCCCAAAAGCTTGAAAAGTTCCAAGGAACAACCTACAGAGTCTGCCCTTGAGTTAAGGGAAAGGTGTAGAGAAAGAGAGAGAGAAAGAGAGCTCCCTTTGTGGCGACATAGCCATTCAGGAATACCTGAAAACTGAGAGTGGAACAGAAACACCGAGGGGGAAACATCCTAGGGTTCTCGAGTCCCCATCGAATCACAAGGAAATCCCAGAGGAAAATTGGAGCCTGTGGTACACTGATGATTAGCAAAGCCAGAATAAAATTCAAATTTGGCTCAACTCCTGACAAGATTGACTCAGTACCTCATACTGCTAGCCTTAAAGAATAAGAGTGTTGGCCTCCAGTTATAAATTATTTACTTGAGTTTCTACTGTTTTACACATGATGCCCAGCATGTAATAAATAATTACAAGATGCCCAAAGAAGCAAGAGGAAAAAAAATGCAGCCATTGTCAAGAGATAGAGTAATCAAAAGAACCAAACTCAGAGATGACCTGGATGTTGGAACTATCAGACAGGGACTTTAACATAATTTTATTCATAATTACCAAAAAGTAAAACAACAACAAAAATATCCACCAACTGATGAATAGATAAACTAATTATGGATCTCATGTAATGGAAACTATTCAACAGTAGAAAGGAAAGAACTTCTGATATATGCCACCATATGGGTGAAGAGCAAACGCACTTGTCAGAATTCCTAGACTGTCACATAGAAAGTGTGAATTTTACAATATGTACATTTTACCTAATAAAAAAAGCCCTGAATTTGAAAATAAAATCAAGGGGAAAAAATGCAGACTGCCTGCATTTGAATCCTGGGTCTACATTTTATTAGCTGAATTAGCTTTTCTTTGCCTGCATTCCTACATCTCTCAAATAGGAGCAGTGTTAAAGACAGCATACTTCCCTCCTAGAGTGTTCTCAAGGGTTAAGATATGTAATATTCATAGAACAAATTACAACATAAATATTTGGTATTATTTTTAATTTTCCAACCTTGCCTCCCACCAATGTTACACATTAGCATTGAACCAGCCATTCTGAGCTATTCTAATCCGTTCTACTGTTTCATACCATATGTCTTTGTACTTGCTTCCTTTGCTGCCCTTTTGCATCTCATCCACAACTACCAGCGGTAGCAAACTTCTCATCCTTAATGATGGAATTTATATGTCTTATCTGTAGGCCTCCTCTACCATTTTCCACTCTTATCCGGGTAAAGGAGATTGATCTCTGCCCCCTTCATTGCCTATGCACCTAATGAGTTCAAAGCATGACATATGATAAATAGCCAATAAATATTTGAACGAATGAATGAATGGATAAAAGAATCAATTATGGTTCACTTCATCTGGCTACTTAAGAGCGCTGAAAAAAAATGCTCTTGGCTGATAACTATTAAAACACCAAGACTAAAGGAGCATTACGGAGAGAAGTGATCTAGAATGCCAGAGCATGTAAAGCCAATCAGAACAATAGGACATGCTGCTCTTAGAAGCCCCAGAATCCACGAGAGGCCGAGGCCCAGAAGTGTAGGTGATGGATTACTGATCATATAAAGGTCAGGTGTCATAGCAGATGGAAAGAAAGACCCATCACAGACAACTAACAAGAGATAATTAAGCAGAATTTAGGATATCAGAATCAGGCTGCAAAATGGCATTGTGGGAGTCTGTTTCCATGAGCCTGCTGATAACTCAGCCCCCAACCCCCAACTTACTAGTTTTATTAGCTTGGCCTGAATTAGACTTGGACAACTGAAGACTTGACAGCCTGATTTGTCTCTTTCTTGGAAAATTCCGGTTGGTTCTTATCATGAATTTGTGTAGTGCCCAGATCTGCTTTCACCTGTGTTTCATTCTCTTGGTGTGACCTTGCTTTATATTTCTAAACCTTTGCAGGAAGCTTAAGGAGGTTATTGGCAGCGATGTAGCCCATGAGAAGTCCTCTTGAGGACATGGCACAATATAATGATGCAGGTGCAAAACTCTGCAGTTGTGAGAGCATAATACAGTTGAAGAGTCAGAGCACTTTAGGTGCTGAGTATTCGCAACGTTGGTAAATCTGAAAACATGAACTAGAGTATGTTAGTTCCTCGGCTCTCAGCAATTCATTAAACCCAGAAATGATTCTCAAAGGATGTTTGTCACCCCTCACGATATGTCTGCTGGGGACATGCCAAGGAAAGCCTTTTGCTGGGATGAAAGAAGCAGCTCTCATGGAAACTCCCAAGCACACCAACATTCTGGTTCTTTCTACCGTTATTTGATGTGTTTCTCTCAAATAAACTGCAGTCCACAATAATTTGGAATTACACGCTTATCCTGAAGCAGTCCTGCTGTCCTTCAGGGGAAGAATATAGAGTCATTCCTTAACAAGTATTTATTAGAATAGCAAACCAGTTTAGGCCAGTATTTTGCAGATACCCTCATCTGGATGAGACTTTGTCTGATATACATTAGGGGTCAAAATAGCCTCCTCTCCCAAATGAAGTATTTGGACAGGTAGTATGTATTCAGGGATTTATGTTTATGTAAATTGTGGTCCAAACTCTTGCTATCTGATCTCAGGAACTAAATCTATTTAGAAAATAAGAGATACTTGTATACATTATCAACTTGGGCAGATTTTTGGAGTAGATTAATATGCAATATCTGTTTATTGTTTAAAGTGTAAAATAGTTATTTATCAACTCTTAAGTGTTAGGAATTAAAGATGAGTGAGATTTTTTTTTTCTGTCAATGCTGAGCTTATAGTCTAGGATAAGAGGGGTTGACTGCCATGTTGAAGGGCAAGTGACAATATTACATAGTAATATATGGTTAGACCCAAACCATCAAGATGTCATAAAGTGACCCTGATTTTAAAGCAAGTTTATCTGCCAATAAGGTTTTTTTTGTCCCAGCTAAATTCAGTCATATGTCAATGTGTTTGTGAGCTGTGAACTAGAAGTTTAACAAAGAAAGAAATATGTCCTCAAGGATTTAGGTTACACAGGTCATAGCATTTGTAGACATTTTCCTAGAATGGAACACTTATGAGCAATTTTTTGACATAAAATTTACTTCGAAAGAATTAAATAGCACAATAAAGAATTACTAAACTCTAAGTAGTGCTATGCAGGCTGAAGTGTCATGTCTGCAGCTAACTTTGAAATGCATCCAAAAAAAATAAGATGAATTATTGAATATATTGGGGCATGTATGTAGTAAATCTAGTATAGTAAAATACTAACTCTAGAATCTCAATGGCAGAACGTTACTGCATGTTCAAATTTTTAATAATAAAATTTTGAGGGAAAAATAGCCAAGTCAAGATTGAGATCTAAGAAGACCTATAATAAGATATAGCTCAATAAAATATAACACACAGTCTGAAGTCAGATACCAGATCGACAAAAAAAGAGTTATTGTATCTATAAGATGAATGTGAAAATCAGATTCTAAGATGAAATCTGGGTTTAAAGCCAGCAAGAGTTGGCCAAAAAACAAAAACTAAAGTTCATGGGAACATTCATGAACAGATTTTACTGTTGATTGTTCTTTCTTTCTTTCTTTCTTTCTTTCTTTCTTTCTTTCTTTCTTTCTTTCTTTTTCTTTTTTTGCCTTAGATCTTGCCCCTGAGAGCATGTTTTTGTCAAATTTTTACACCAGGTCTTCTGAACCTAGTATCTCGTAAGCATACTTGAAAAGAATTTACCTAATTAACATATATTTTCTGATTGTATGTAATGCATTAAAACAGGCAATCATGCTTCATGATAAGTTCCAATTGGATAAAACTCAAAATCACACTCTATCCTTATAAGAAATCAGTTCAATTGGTTAATAAGTGTTCACAATAAGTGGTTTCCTATGATTACCCAGGGGGAAAAAAAAAAAAAAAAGGCCTGATGCGGAAAATACACTTACTATTGCAACCTCTGGGTAGCAGTTACATAAACTGTCCTTCATTTTTCATCCTATAATACACAAAATTGTTAGATTTCTACACTTGGTACATGGTCATGTGTCCTCCTCTAAAGAGTCATGTGACTTGGGTAATTCACAGCACAGGCCAAAATAGGAGTCAGGCTGAAAAATGGATAGAATTCCTCTCCTCAAGTCCCTCCTAGCTATGAAAAAGCTCCAGAAGGTTTGGGATTTAGTACAATGTTAGTTTCCTGAGGATAAATCCATGTTACATTCATTTATTCATCCCCATTCCCTGCCCAGTATAGAGTTGATTTCAGTAAATGTGGTTAAATGAATGACTGATATAAATAGCAAACAGGAAACGAAAGCATTTAAAAGGAGGCAAAGAATCCAAGTTGCTAAGATGAATAAATATATTTGGTATTAGAAATAAAAGAAAAGATAGGAGAAAAATAGCTATGAAAAATAGCTGTGGTTAGACAGGAAGAGAGACGATTAAAACTGAACACAGTTTAACTTATTTCTAGAACTAATGTTAAAGATTTAAAAGACTTATATTCAATTCCAACACGCTTTTACTTCTTTTTTCCTCACCAAATGCTGTTACCTACTTCTGCCTCCCAACATCACACTGAACGGAACAAAGAAATGAGCAAAAATTTAAGATAATTATCTGCAGGAGCGGCAAAAACTAGAAAGGTCTCTTCAAAAGGCCTGAAAATTTGATTAATTTCTGGGAGATAGGAGGCTTGTCAGCCTTATAAGATAAGAATGTTGTGCTGTCAGCTTATTATCCAACTTAAGCAAAAGCTGCTTGGTGAAAACGTGGGCAGGTTTCACTCAGTGAGTGTGTGCGTTAGCCCAGGCCCTGTGAGAAGCAAGCTAGGAGGGGAAATGGGGCAGGGGCCCAGCGAGGCCAGGAGAGCCACTAGATCATGACTCAAATGGGACCCTGAGTGAAGGACAGAGGAAGGAAAAAAGCAAGGTTGGGGTGGAAACATCACTGACTGAAGGTCAAAGGAAAGTTCAGCCAAAGTTGCTACCAGAAGCATCCTGCTTCTCCCCAGAAACAGGTCTGCCTTTGAACCCCTGCCATAGTCATTGGCAAGAGCGGCCTGGAGGAGGTGTGACTTCCATAAAAATGTGGCCATGGGAGTCAGAGCACAGCAGCTGGAGATCTCTGAGCTCTGGTCCCTGCAGCCCCAGCCCAAAAAGGAGCATCTTCAGGGCCACCCAGACCACACAGATTATTCAATGGGAAGTTCCTCCGTGGTTCCCATGGGCCTCTCTTCTTGAGGGGAAATTTTGAATAACTTCAATAATTTGAGTTTTGCATACAGAAGTTTATTAAAAGAACTATAGATAACCACGGTCTCTGCCATTGATCTCAGGTCCACCACTGCTCCTGCCCTTTCCCTCTTCCACTGTTTGTTTTGAATTCCCCTCATCCCTTAGCGATCACCTTGGCAGGTCATGGTTTTCCATGGTGGTATGAGTCAAATCTTCATTTCTGAGGGCAGTGAGCTCTTGACAATTAACCTCCAGGCTAGGGTTGCTGCACATGTCCATCCACAGTTCCAGTGGGTCAACGGAGCACCAAGAGGCATCCAAGTGGATCACCTAGATTCCACACTTATTCTTTCCTGACTCCATTTGCAAGAGCAGCCCTCCCTACTCCTGGGATCAGCATCAATTCCCTAAGCTGATAAGGTGGCTCCTTTTCTTGCCTGCTGGCTCCTGGCAACAAGGAGTCCCAAATGCCATGGCAGCAGCCACTGTGGCTACCTCAATGGTACTCACAGTACGTACATACTTGCCCTGGCAATGCCTCCTCAAGGCACAGCAACACCTCAGTCAGAATCCACTGCTTCTTGCTAGATGAGACCATAATCTCTGTTGCCATAACAAGTATTAATTCTGTGATGTGTTCCTAACTTTCTCTTTTTAATTTAAATCTTAATGCCATAAAATCACTTACTAATGAACTGTATCTGTTCCCTCCTCCCAATGCATACTCAGATTGTTGAAAGAAGTAAACAAAATAACGCATGTAAAAGATTAATGTAGTTCTTGTCACAAAGTAGGACTAAATAAATATTGAATCTTCATCCAAATCCTTCCCAGTGATAAACTATAATATATTTATAATGAACAACTTATTTATTATTGCTATTATAGCATCTATTTTTTTTTGAACACACAATAATTGAGGGCCAGTTTGTGCCATGCACAGCACCCGGCATGGGCTTGCATAAGATGGGGTTGCCTTCGAGTTGAGCCCTCTGCTGTCATGTTCTTCTTTTATACTCAGGCTATAAAAATGCCATGGTGGTTCACGTCTTACACAAATAACTTAGCCCTTACTGCTTAACAAAACATTAAAATGTCCTTGAGCATTTAAACATATTATTATTGTAATGATGGCATTTGTTTTTTTCATGGGAAATTATAAAAAATGCATTATCTCAGTCACTTTAATGTATTACTTGTAGTTTAGTAAGTAGCACAGTTTTCAATTAGTTCATAATGGGTATACACAGTTTAAATTTGCATCTAGATATTACTCACATTTTGAATATTTAGTAAAGCAAACAAGTACTCATCTTCCGAACACTTTCTGTACAAATCTGGGGCTTTTTTATTTGGCTTCAGTGGCTGGTTAAAACTTTTTTACTTTATATCCACTGTGATTTGCACTGTCTGATATTAATTAGCAAGAAGAATTCATTAAGAAATAGTGAATTGTATATCTCAGTGAAAAATCAGTACCATTAGTAACACCAAATATTCATACCCCAGAGGCAAAAAAAAAAATTATATTCTTTCTGTGGTCTCTTCTTTTGTCCTGTCACAATATCTTGACTGTTTTGCTCTGAATAATGTTCCTACCATGGCGTTCTTTACAATCACAGTAAAAGCTCTACACTTATCAAAAATATCAGCTTTGTAGCAGTGTTTAATTTACTGAAAAAAATAGACTATTTGAGCAATGAAAAATTTCCTTTAAACAATAAAATACCAGCTGAAGAAAAAAATAACAAGTATGTTAAATCTTTACAGTGAACAAGTAAGACAAGCAAAGAGAGTTAGAGGAAGGAAGATAAAAGGATAGGCAAGAGAACAAACAATAAGAAAATCAAGAACATAATTATCATGAGATATACAATGTTGGGGACATTTTCAAAGAATTTTTAATCCATGTTAGAGTTCAATCTTAGCATATAAATAGCAAGTTCTAAAAATGGAATTCTAAACCATTTGCTCAATTATCAGTTTGGGGTTTTGAAGGGATGCAATTCTGAGATTGTTCCTACCGACTAAACCATGGAAGAGGCAAGACAAAAGGTTTTTGAAGATTTACTCCAAAGTATTTTCAAACTTTTTTTTTGTCACTTTTGAAATGGATACTTTCATTATCATTACCACCAACAATAATCCTCTCTAGTCTTCCAGAAATATCATAATAAGTTCCTATTATTTTGTGCACTACTATTTTTACGATAGAAAAACACTGCTCATAATTTCCTGATCACAAAATAAGAGACTGATTTATTTCATACTATAACACATTGAGGTCACCTCTGGAGACAGAGGCAATAAGAGGGCAAGTTTTATGTGAAGCCTAAGATGAGAGGCTTACAAAACTTTAGTAAAAGAGTTTATTTCCCATGTTGGCTGGCCCAGGGACTGCTAATTCCCAATAGAGTCATTGTTAAAGTTAAGGTAATGATTCCAGAAGGTTTCAGTAATAATGCAAATGTTTCACTAGCAGTGAAAACATTAATCTATTATCATTAATTTCAAAAATTATAAGTAGCTATCTGCCACTTCTTCAATTAGGGGAAATTACTGTAAAGACATGACAGAAAAAAGACTGAAAGAAGGCAGAAAGAATGAATCACGTCAGGTGTGGACTCAGGACACTGATATTGTAGGATGAAACTCTGAGATGACAAAAGTGCTACAAATTAGTGTTAGGTATTGTCAGCTGGCACTCACTGGAGTGGCTCACTCCTTATTTTATGCTCCCACCCCCATATCATGGGGGCTGTATGGCTAAAAATTACATTTCCCAGATACCCCTACAGCTCGTTTTCTGGATGAGATTAGTTTCTACCCCTGAGGTAAGCCCATTGGAATTTGTAAGGTAGAAATGGGAGCCATTCTTGATCATTTAGTGGAGGGGCCAATAAGCAGGATGCGGTGGATATTGTAGGTGTCAGAGCAGCTTCTCTGTCCACACTAAAGAAATAAATGTAGGTCAGTGACAGCTGTGAGATTGGTAGTAATGCAGCACTTCTCTGACCACTGGGTGGCAGTAGCATTTCTTGACCTCTGACTTCCCCAGCACAATTTTATAAGCACCTTAATTCTGCTACTGAATTCTTCTTCTTTTTTTTTTAAGATTTTATTTATTTATTCGACAGAGAGAAAGAGCGCAGGTGCACAAGCAGGGGGAGTGGGAGAAGGAGAAGCAGGTTCCCTGCTGAGCAGGGAGCCCAACACAGGGCTGGATCCCAGGACCCTGGGATCATGACCTGAGCCAAAGGCAGGCACTTAACCGATGGAGCCACTCAGGCACCCCAGTTTAATTCCTTCCCGCTTAAAAACATTGAATGAATTCTATTCCCTGCCATGAATGCTGACAAACAAGGGTCCAAAGAGTCAGGAATTAGGAATACTAAAGAACTGACAAAGGAAGAAGGGAAATAGATGCAAAGTGCCTGTAGCAATGATAGCTAAATGGAAGAATTGCCTCAGCCAGGGAATTTGTGTGGGCCACTTAGTAGGAAAGTAACCAATCCCATGAGACACAATGGACACAGGGAGGAGTGTAAGAGGGCAGCTGCAAGCACAAGGGGTTTCAGGAAGGTCAGACTTCGCTATAAGGCTAGATCTGAAATTGCTACCTAAGTGCAGTAGACTGAGGTGGAACAGACCAATAACCTAGTAAAAGGAAAGAACCATCAGAGTGTAACTCACTCTCTCCATATGAATCTCCCAGCTTGCTTGCATAATTTGCTATATATTTAAAAAGTTTACTGTTGGTAAGATTTTTCATTCAAATAAGTTCGCTTGGCAATTCAACATTTTATGGCACAAACTGATAGCAGTGGCAAGACTATCTTTCATACTTACACATGATAAGGAGTTTTTTGTTAAAAAAAGAAAGAAGGGAAAAAACTTGATAAAAAAATTGAGGCCCTAGATAGATTCCTGAACATCCTTGGTAAGATTCTGGGGACAAATCTTACCTGTTGGTTTTGGGAAAAATAGACTTAGTCCTAGAGGAATCAGCTAAGTGAATAGAAAGAGAACTCTAAGCTGCTCTTGCATCATTGGTGAAAACTAAATCTCCAACTAGAAAATTGGAGCAGAAAGAAATCAAACCATGTTTTTCAACTATCAGAAGCCTTTTCAGATTCCTGTGGTCATCTGGGCAAATATTATATTCCTTCACAAAGTAACTTGCCTATGATGATGGATCAACATAAGAAGCATAGAAGTAGTCAAGAGCAATGGCCCGATGTCCAGGACATCTAGAGGGTAGTCTGTTAAAAGGTAAGATACTTTATGGAGAATTTTCACAAAGACTTGATGAATCTGTCTTACATAGATCCTCAGAATAAATGATCGGGGGATCCCATCACTAATTCTAGATAGTGCTGAGTTAAAGGGATTATCTGAGTTGACCACATGTCCTAGTCTCTGCAAATACTATAAACAGTTCCATCAAGATGTCAAGACCACTAAGGTGATATCATGGGCAAAGATGAAGTTGACTGACTTACCCTGAGAGCATAATCCCACACAGCCCCTTTCTTTTTTGACTAGAACCCTTCTTCAGAAGCATAGTAATATGTAGGTATAGGTGTTCTCAGCTTAGCCATATGATAATCAAAAAGAGATATCTCACTTAATGTGAGTAACTCACCAGGACAGAAACTGTAAAGAGGAGTTCTCTGATTTCAGCATCTTATGTAACCATGCTCCTGGATGCCAAGAAATTATTCGGGTGATGGATCTGACTTACTACACCAAGTTCCATTCATGGTAGTAAATAATGAGAAAATATGTGCTACCCAAACGAAGGATGGTATGAAGTAGGTTGGGGCGGGATTAAAAAAAGAAATAAGGTAACAATAGCCAGCTTTAGTGGGTGGGATTTATAGAGGGCTGCTGAAGAGTAGAAAGAAAAGAGAGGGAATTGACAGGATCCTTACTGGAGATTTCATAACCCATTGTCAACATTTGGGAGCTAAGAGAACATCTTCAAAGCTAGTCTTAACCTTTGCACCCCAGAAGGCCCTTTCAGATTCATTTACTATATCCCCGTTTGAATAAAGTCAGATTTGCCTATTGCATAATCAAATAAGATATAACCGTGTCTACCCATCACCAGGTTTTAACTGGACATACTCGGTGGAACTTTGGAGTTGCTGAGCCCTTCTTGGTATCAGGCACTGTGGAACTCTGAGAGGCCAGCAAGAGATTTCTGCTTTGAATAAGAAAGTGTTTGAAACTAGGGTACTGGCTCCCATTAACTCCTTTGTGAACAGCCCCATCTAACCTACAAGCTAGAGTCTGTTCGTGAGACCAACATGGACACAGACAGACTAGTAGGAGCTAAATAAAGAATTCTCCTTTGGATGAGGTTCTGAGAAGTAAAAAGCTAAACGATTCACAAATGACTGTGTCCCAGACATTACTCCTCAAATTTTACTGAGGGGTAAGATGCCCAAATGCTCAGTTGATTTTAAAACTGTCTGTAAATAGGTGCCATGTCATCTAGAGTATACAGCAGAAACTGAATACTGCTCTACCTCAGACACTGCTGGAATTTCAAATTTGAAAGCACCCTGATGCAGGTGTTCTCATGTTCTTTATAAAGGAACATAACTCACTTGCGGCTGAGTCCTACCGCAGAAGAACATTTGGTAAGTCTGAGATTAAAGCTATCTGTGGAGTCTTGGATAGCAATAAAGAGACAAAAAGAAGAACAGAGCCCATTGATAAAATACAAATGGTATGTTTGAGGACATGTGACACGGCTGATATTCAAGGGGAGTTCCTCAATTCCTCAGCCTAAGCAGGTTGCTTCACTGCCAGTGATTGAGCCCACTGAGGATCCAGCTATCCTCATCACTCCATGATCTGCACACTATGATTCTCTCCCAACCAAGATGAAAGAGGCTGCTTGGCTAACTGGCAGGAACTCCTCAATTAAAATTTACATTTTCTGTGTCCATAACATCAATTGGCATGGGAGGACCCAAGCAAATCAAGATGGACCAAATGATGACATATTCCCTTTTGTACCTGCTGAAATCACTAACACAGCAAAGGACTGTTCTTAACATCAAGAGGATAAGTCATTTTAAAATGGCTTTAGGAAGAATTCCCTGAGGACAAAAATCCAAACATAGTTGACAAGCGGATTATATTAGGCTCTTATGGTAACCCCAGGGGTCTATGAATTCATATTAAACAGAATTGACACCTGTGGTCAATGTAACACCCAATTGCTCAATTTGTCTACAGGAATTGTGTCAACAGTAAAAAGCTGCCTCACTGAAAGTGACACGCTTTCCAGGGAGACCCATACACAGTGATGATCCACATTAGTATATGGATGCCCTGCCATTTCAATCCAGTGCAGGACAACTCTGACAGCCCATTTAAGCTCCAGGGCTCTCTGTGTGGTTGGCTGAAGCTCTTATTGACAAGTATCAGAGCTTGACTTTCTTTCTTTCCCTAGTCCTGTTTCTTCCCCTCGCTTCCACAGGTATTGATTCTAAGGACATTTCCTAATAAAAACCATGAAGAGTAAACTGCATCTCACAGTCAGCTTCCCAGAGAATGCTACCTGTGACTATTGGTACCAGAAGTAGGGCTTTAGAGGATCGATCATCAACTGTATCCAGACTAACAACAAGGGCCTCATCACTAACTATAGTTGGAGAACTGATTAATACCGGTGGCAGCCCAACTGATAAAATTTTCATCTATGGTGAATTGGTATTGTATACTTCAAAACTATTTTTTTTTAATTTTTATTTATGATATTATGATAGTCATACAGAGAGAGAGAGAGAGGCAGAGACACAGGCAGAGGGAGAAGCAGGCTCCATGCACCAGGAGCCTGATGTGGGATTCGATCCCGGGTCTCCAGGATCGCACCCTGGGCCAAAGGCAGGCGCCAAACCGCTGCGCCACCCAGGGATCCCTGGTATTGTATACTTCAGTAGAGAATTCACTAGCCAGCATCCATCAGGTATTAGACATGTGGAAAATTATAATTATAAGGAATTGTATGAATGTTGTCTAGCTCAATGAACATTCTCAAAAAAATAATGAAAAGATTAGGGTGATTAACATGCAATTTAAAAACCACATGTGAAAGCCTGAGGGCCTGCCTGGCAGCACACAAACATGTTCTCATCTCCTGCAGGAGGAAAGGAAAAGCTGAGGACCAGGCCCACTGCCCCAGCTCCCCTTAGCCTGCAGAAGAGGCCCATCCTTCCATGTTCAGATATAGCACTTCCTTGTAGCCCAGCCTTTCCCCACTTAAGACCTGCCCATATCTTTCTTCCTAAACACTAGACCTATTGTAAAAGATCAGGTCACAGCAAAACCAGGCAAAATATGCCGAGCATGATGGGAGACAAAAAGATCTGTACTCCAGTATGTACCAGTAGGAACCAAGGAAGTACATACTGGAATAAATTCCAAGTGTGTTTGATCAAACAGCTAGAAAAAGATTCAATAAGAAGAGTTTATCAATTGTGGTCCATCTTTCTAAAACACAGCATTCAACTCTGACAAGGACTCCAAAGGGATGGTAAAAACTCCATATGAAGATAGTTCTTAGAGTTATGGTAGAAGATCTAGACCTTGCTAAGTGGGTTTGAGATATCAGAATTGCAGAAAAACGGGGTAGGAAGGGATTGAATGGCACAAGGAAGTAGGTTTGTTAAAGTAGATGCACTATGTTAAGCTAGAAAAATCACCAAATAATTATATTCTATTGGAAAGCTAAGAGGATATACCATCACTTACCAAGACTTTATTGCTATCCTGATGAGAGGAGCCCTAGCCTCACTAAAAAATTCAGTGGGGGCTCTCCTTTCTAGGTCAGGGCTGACAAGTGGAGAAGATATCACAGAACTAGTATCTCTAATAACAAAGGCAATGGTAGTTCACTAAAACAACAGAGGCCAACGGGATCTGATCATCACAATAAGAGGCAGGGTTGGAATAAAAAACAAGATCTGACTCACAGAAAGTTACGGAGATAATTAAAGGATGTGGTGTTTCTGGGGACAAAGTAGATGGGCAACTTCAACTATTCGATTTATGTCATCAGAATGAACAAGGAATAAATGATTAGAAGGCTGATGGCACCCAATAAAATATCATGATCCCTTGAGTTAAGTAAGTTTTCAGATATGGAAGTCATAGAAGGAGACTCCAGGTCCTAAACAGGTCCACTGTGCCCACTTAGGAGTCATTTCCCACGTCCCTGAATGCATAATTTGGATAGCCATTTTTGGTAGTGAACCTGTCCTCTGCAGAGTCCTTGCCCTGAAGAGTATAAGCTCTCACAGTGGGGAAGGCCAAGCAGGTGACTGTCTAACACCCGCATACCCATAAGCCAATGGAATGACTCAAAAACAATATTCCATCCTGAGGGAGCGATGGAAATTAGTACTACTGTTAAGGATCTAGAGCAAGGGTTGGCAAACTATGACCCACAGGCTAAAACTGCCCCACCATCTGTCTTTGTAAGTAAAGATCTATTACAATCGATCAGTTTGTGTATTACTTATGGCTGCTTTCACATGACAACAGTGGAGTAGAGACCATGTGACTCACAAAGCCTAAAATATTTGCTGTGTGTCCTTTTAGAAAAAGTTTATCAACCTCTGATCTAAAGGGTATAAGAGTAGTAATCCCCATCATAGCTTACTTAATTGAATTTATCAGCCCGTGGAAATCAGATAGAAGTAGAAGGGTGGGAGTAGGACTACCATTAATCCGAAGGTGTAATAGTACCAATTTCAGTCACCATGAAAGATGTAGTGTCTCTGCTAGAGCAGATTAACATTACATGTGATATGCAGCCGTTGATTTGGCAAATGCATTCTTTCCTGATCTTATCACATAAGAGGATAAAAAATAACTCACATGTACATGAAATAGACAAAAGTGTACATTTATAGTTTTACCCCAGAGTTATATCAATTCCCCCACTTTCTGTTGAAAGATAGCCTGAAGAGATCTAGATCATCTGAACATTTTATAGATCATTATATCAATCTATCACATACATGACATCATGCCAATCAGGCCATATGAGCACATTAGAGGCCTTGGTAAGACATTTGTGCTTCAGAAGGAATGATATAGACCCTATGAAGATGCAGAGGTCCATCACATAAGTAAAACTTCTAGTGGATCGTCAGTTAGTGACAAGCTAGGATATCTCATCTAAGGTACAGGTCCAGTTATCGAACCCTGTCTCTCCCACAAAGAAGACCTATTACCATGCCTTACAGCCTCCTTGGGCTCTATGGGTACCATATCCAATGCTTGTAATCAGTGCTCCATCCCATATCCAGGTGATACAAAAGGATGTCAACTTTAAATGGAGCCTCGTATGGAGGATGCCTCTGAAGATCCTAAGGACATGCAATGGGGAAATATACAGCAAGGGGAATTTATATTAAGCCCCAGTGGGAAAACCACAATTCAGACCACTGGGTTTCTCAAACCTCTTGCCATCTACAGGGGAGAATTATTACCTTTAAAAAACAACTTGTGTTCTGTCGTGCATAGAAAGGTCTTGGCATGGCTGATGTTATAGGCTGCTTTGTGGGTAAGCAATCCTGCTGAATCAGATTGTCCTAACAGGGAAAAGGTGTAGAGGTTAACATGGGTAATAAATGGAAGCTATAAAGATTATGGCAAAGGAAGGGGGCACACAATGGATCGAAGCTCCAGTTAATAACGTGATAACATTATTCCCATAAGAACTAGAGAGATATACAGGAAATCCTAGAGCTAGAGAACAATTTCAGCTATCTGTCAGATTGTGTCCTGATGAATGGTCAGGGCTGGGAGAAATCACCTGATCTGTGGTCTCCAGAGAAGAAATATTAGACTCATGCTTATTTTACTGGAGGTGCCTAAAGACTCCACCTGGGGAATAAATGTAATGCAGGGCTCCTGGTGACTCAGGTGACCAATAGGCAGTTAGAGCTGCCAGTTGTAGCCACCATCAAGTTTACTATGTAGGTCTGTCTTTACTACTTGGTTCTTGTCAGATATGAAAGAGAGCAGTTACATTTGAACTGAATGAAGCATGAGTGGATGAAGAGCTAAACATCTGCACACGAGGCATCTGTTAGTCAAGATGGCAGCACACTGATAAAGGAGTTGTCTTTTATCAGGAATATGAGACACGGGTTGCTGTTGTCTGATGAGGATGCCAGAGCTTGCTTTGTTCTTTCAACTAGATCAAATGTGAAATGTAGGTCAAATGACTGGGGAAAGTGGAAATAGAACCAGGATGTCCTTGAGGGGAATGGGAAATAGTAATGACATAGTCACATATCAGAGAACATGCCCAGTGGAAAGTTTGTGAAACACCTACTAAATGGGTGCTGATTATATCCCCAGATCATATCCATGTCACAAATACCCGATAGCAGCAATACATACACTGGCTTAATCATCACTTGCTCCACTTAGCCAGGCATAATGTGGGAATATTAGAAAGAGAACACCAATTACTGGGTCCAGCGAAAATACCCTTCCTGGAAGGTCATTAGTGATGAAAAAGAGTTGCTAACCTAAGTAGATAGATTAGAAGGAACTGCATTTCAGGAAGCTATCAGTAAATATGGAAGAACAATTAGGTGATTCATGAGTGGATGAGAAGAGTCACCAAGTTAATGGAACACCATACCGTCATCAATAAAGGACTCATTCTATCCCAGTGTTTCAGTTATCCATTACTACACAACAAACCACACCAAAACATCGTGACTTACTTTACTATTATCTCTAATAGTGCTGTGGGCTGACAGAGCTGAGCTGTAAAGTCCCCATCTGAGGACAAGTTTGTAATCACTGGATGGCTGAGGATGATGTCTCTGGAAGGCTTTACCAGGCTGGATGAAAAGATAGCTTTTCACTCTCATGGCTGACACCTCAGCAAGAATGGATAAACAGATAGAAGCTACCTGGAGGTCTCTCCTCAAGACATCTACATATAGCTACTTGGGCTTTCTCAAGCATGTTGGTATTAAGACAGTCAGACTTCATACAAAAGACTGATTTTACCTAAAATTAACGTTTTAAGTAGATACTGCAAGTCTTCTTATCAACTCAGAAAGTCCTCAGAAGTTGCAGTGTTACATGTACCACATTCTATGGGTCAAGAGTGAGTTGTTGGCACCAGAGTTGGATAAATGAAGATTCCACACTGTGTTGTTCCTCAGGAACCTGGAAGTCTTTTTCTATAGTATCTTATACTATGCCAGATATTATTTCAATTCCTCTGTCACAGCCATGTGGTTTTTATGTATAATAATAGAATTTAATAAATATCAGACAACTGTAGATGACAATCCTCAGAATAGAAAATAGTCTGAAAGGCCAATTTGAAGGCTCCAACAGATATAGTATCTACAAAAATTACAAATGAATGGACACTTGGGTGGCTCAGTGGTTGAGCATCCATCTTTGGCTCAGGTCATGATCCTGGGGTCCTGGGATCAAGTCCCACATTAGGCTCACCACGGGGACTCTGCTTCTCCCTCTTCCTATGTCTCTGCCTCTCTCTGTGTGTCTCTCATGAAAAAGTAACTAAAATATTTTTTTCATTCTTTATTTTTAAAGTCTTTAAAAAAGAAAAGAAAATTACAAATGAACGTACACATAGAAAAATTATGTACACACTTTCATCAATATACATAAGAGATTCAAATCACATTTGATGATGGAAAATGAGTAAGAGTACCAAGCAGGGATATGGTCAGGACTAACACGTTTTATAGTGAAAATTCCAACTTCTCGCTTGATGGTTCACATGCTGTCATCATTGGGATAGTCCTAGGTTTATACATTTGTGTAAAAACCTGTAAACATTTTTATAAGGTGTTTTTAAATGATTCTTGAAAATATGAGACAAGGAGAAACTGTTGTAAGTCAGAGGATGGATTGATTGGGAAGGAAAGAATTCATGAAAAGTCTGAAACTCTCTCCTCACAAATAACCTGAGGTCATGTGTTCTCAGTAGAAGCATGGCAAAATCAGTTCTTGGGGGCAAAACTCAACATTTTTATGAATTAAGCACAAATGTACCTGCAGTAATAAATATATATATCTATGGCATAGAAATTTCATGGGGGTACAATTATGATAAAATTATATATCTTTTTTTGAATCAATGTCATATAGTTTTCAGTGTATATGTCTTTTTACCTGCTGAGTTAAATTTATTCCTAAGTGTTTTATTGTTTTTGATGCTATTATAAATGAGATTATTTTATTTATTTTTCAAATATTTTATTGTTAGTAGATAGAAATACAGCTGATTTGTATATGTTGTTTTGTATCCTGCAATTTCACTGACTTCATTTATTAATTCTAACATTTTTTTGGTGGAGTCTTTAGGATTTTTTTTATAGATAAGATCATGTCATTTGCAAAAAGAAACTTCACTTTTTCTTTCCAGTTTCAGTGAGTTTTATTCTTTTTAATTGCCCTAACTGGGACTACAAGTACTTTGTTGAATAGGAATGAGACAGGTGCCCTTCTCTTGTTCCCGATCAGAGGAAACAACTGCAAATTTACACCATCGTGTATAATGTTAACGGGGAGGTTTGCCATATATGGCCTTTATTATAATGAGTTACATTCCTTCTATATCCAATTTCTTACACATTTTTATCATGAAAGGATGTTAAATTTTATCAAATACTTTATTTTTTACATCTGTTGAGTATGATTTTTATCTCCTTCTATTAACATAATGGTTGTTGAACCATCCTTGCATCCTAGGGATGAATCCCACTTGAGTATGGTGTGTAATCCTTTTAGCATATTGTTGAATTCAGTTTGCTAACATTGGTTGAGGATTTTTGCATCTGTTCATCAGAGATACTGGCCTGTAGTTTTCTTTTCTGGTAATGTCCTTATCTGCTTTTGGTATCCAGGGATTACAGGACTCATAAAAGGAATTTGGAAGTGGTCCCTCTGTTTCAAATTTTTTGAACAGTTTGAAAGGAATTGACATTAATTCTTCTTTAAATGTTTGGTAGACTTCACCAGTAATGACACCTAGTAGTGGGATAGGAAGAATTTAACGTGATCAGCAAGTGGATCTGAGTAGTGCAGAGAGAAGATTGTAATGTATGCTAATGGTGCCATTTGTACCCTATCCAAATACTCCATAAGGTAAGGAGTACCTATTCTCTAGCTGTTATTAATGTTGACTGATAACAGTCCATACCTGATCCCCTGTTTTTAGCATCTCCCACAACCAACTGGAAGCCAATTTGACTGAGAGGCTATGTCCAACCTCATGCATCCCCCAGGGGTACAACTTGACCAAAGGTTCAATGAAGTACTCTGATTCTAGTTAGACTAAATCTGTGGTGTATCTCTCCTGAAACTTCACTGTGCAATCAGACTGGGCACCCCCAAGACCATTTTTTTACATCTACCATATCTTGCTTTCCTCTCTCTTGAGAGCATTCTCACAACAAGTACATGTGTAAGAATCCCAATATCAAGTTTTCAAGTTTTTCTTACAGGGAACCTGACCTGCAAGTCTTGGAAACTAAATTAACCTAAAAGTAGCCCTAAGAAAGTGCGAAACCAAAGTGTAGAGCAAATGAAAACAGACAGGAAGCAAATTATCTGTTTAACAATTTTCCATAGGTTTGCTCTAAAAAGATTAGAGTTGGTACCACTGGACAATATGCAACAAATATGCACAAAAATTAGTGAAGAAGTAAGTAAATTGCAAACACAGAAACAAACCACTATAAAAGTAACATGAATATTTTAGTTATATTGAAGATATATCATAGATAATTATGCACCACAATGCTGTTGAGAAATCTTATCAGAGCAATGTTTTATGATCTCCAGATATTATTCAGAGATTATCATAATTTCTCAGATCATTGGATTAAAACCCCTCCATTAAATCCCAGTCAACCATCTGCCCTCACATGTATATACTCTACAAAAGGATTTCTCCTCAATTCTTTCCCACACATCTTCAATAAACATACTCTAACACATATTTAGAAACATTTACAACCTGGTTTTTATGAATCTATTCTTTGAACTAAGTTGCACAATTGATTTTAGGAAATTGTGAAGATTACCTTTGTGTGTTAGCTGGGCTGCAGTACCCAAATGTTCAATTAAACACTGAATTAGGTATTTTTTATGAAAGTATTTTGTATATAAGATCTGCCATCAGTTAAATAAAGGAGATTATCCTCAATAACTTGGCAGGGAGGGGGATGCGGGTGGTGGTGAGGAGGGCTGATCCAATCAATTGAACTCTAACTGCAAAACTGAGGTTTCCCTGAGGAAGAACTTCTGTCTCAGGACTGCAGCATCAGTTCCTACTTGAAAATTCCAGCCTATAACATAGACTTACAGATTTTGGACTTTCCAGCCCCATGTTAATAGAAGCCAAACACTTAAAATAAATTTCATTACATGTATATGTGAGTGTATAAATATATATATATATATATTTTAAATAGTTAACTTCTAATGATTTAATACTATTGGTTCTGTTTCTTGGAGAAAACTAACATAGAACTTAATTTTTTACATCTAATAATATTTGGCCTAGAAGCAACTAATATTACCTCTCTCATTATTCCAATGCTTTGAGAACCGACTCATAGAACACACCTATAAATATGTATCTGCCAATCATCAGTCAGGCAGAAAACAGCAGAGAGAAGCTAATCTTTGTTTACGGATTTGTGGTTCAAATGTGTATCACTGATAATACATAATCTAGAACACTCAGGTCCTCCCATGTTAGGACTTATCCCTAGGTTTGTCTATTCCTCCAGAAGCTAATCACAATCTGTATTTTGTTTTATTCCATGAAAGCCACATATCTGCCTTCTAGACACAAGAATTTCTTATCTACTGGACACAGCCCAATGTATGTCTCATACCATACCCTGATCCATACTACTGGGTCTGGCATTTTCTGATCCATCCTTCTGTAACCTTCCTAATGGCCTTCCGTGACTTGGTTCTTACACTATGTCACAATTAATTAGTTGCACGTTGAATAAAATGCTAGTACTTTCAACCAACTTTTATTCAACATTGTTTCTGGTGTTTATGGATTATAGTATTCCAGACAATTAAAAGGTCTATTTGACTGAGAGTCTTTATAGAAGGTATTCTAAGATTACCAATTTTCCAATTATTATAATGAAGTAAAATATACATTATTGTATATTGTTGTGCTTTAGTTTAATAGATGAGCTACCAGTTAGTGTTTTAGTTGAATAGGTTAAATTTAGATTTAGGAAGATTTCAATTTAAAGTATGTGAGAGATGTCATTGTTTACCATTGTTTACCTCATCGATTATAAGACCGTAGGAATATGGTCCATCTGATACAATGTCAGGTGTCAGATAATTTTCTATGTTATTGTAACTCAATTAATATAATGAATTATATTATAATGAATCATTATATAATGAATATTATGAATCATTATATTCTATTATATTCTATATATAGAATATTCTATATATAGAATTCTATATATATATTCTAATATAATGAATTATATTACATTATATAATATATAATATATATTAATTATATATTATATTCTATTATATTCTATATATAGAATATTCTATATATAGAATTCTATATATATATTCTAATATAATGAATTATATTATAATGAATCATTATATAATGAATATTATGAATCATTATATTCTATTATATTCTATAACCAAGACACAACACTGGAGAATGAACAACACTCCAGAGTCCTGGCTTCATTCCCAGCTCAGTCAATATCTATTACAAATAAATAATCTCACCTGCCTATTTCATTTTCTGCATCTATAAATCAGAAACGCTTAGAGTTACCAAGGTAAGCCCTCAGAGCAAGTTGTAAAGATTAAGAAGGTAATGGTTGTGAAGCTGTTTGCAAATCCTCAATCATAAATTGTTATGCAAGGGTTATAATTATGTAGTTGCTATTTAAGTAAACAACATAAAATCATATTTAATCTTGATAACTGAGCAGAGAGAAGTGCTGATGCCATGCATACACACAATGGCTAGCTTTTCAGTTGCATATTTACAAGGTATATGTGAAAGACATAACATTACAGAAAGCAATGATTGACATATGCTAAATCAAAGGCGAACCTGAGAGTAAATTTAGCATTTCAAAGTTCCAGGTCATGTCCTAATGTAAGAAAACTCTTATGTGCCCTAAGCCAAAACCAAAGACAGAATGGAGCACTTGTCTGCGGGACTAATGGGACTAATGCTGTAAACTATCTACCAAGAGTCCCATAACAATTTCACTTCTCTCAGAAAATATATCCTCAGTTCTATGAAGAACATCAGCAAGTCTTCAAACCAGTACTTTTGACATTCAGGTCCCCAAATATAAAATTCTTGACTTTTTTCACAACAGGTTTTGGATCAGAATATCTCTTTCGATTCTGTTTTCTTTTTCTTTCTCATAACTAATGTAATTGGGTATATTTTAGTCATGGGGGTGAGAGATTATCAATATACACAAAGTTTTAAAGTTAAAAAAAGCATAGCCTTTGAAAGTATTAGAAGGGAAGAAATCTCCTTTGGGAAGAAGTTTGTGAAAAATGTTATGCGATTGCATTAAAATATTTAGACAAAATAAATGTTCATGAGAGTATTTTTTTTTATAACAGTGAAGAATTGCAATAAATTGAGATAGGTGATAAAATAGTATAAATGAATTATGTTTTGGGCATATGAAGAAATACTTTGAAACTCTTAATTTGTTGATTTTGTATAATTTTGATACTATAAAAATGCTTAAATATGTTGCTATGTAAAAAATACAGGATACAAAATGGTAACACAGGATATTCTATAATTTTTTTAAATATATAGGAAAAGAAAGTGAGGAAATTATCCAAATGGCAGTAAAATTATCAAAGATTTTTTATTTTATACATCTTTAGACTTCTTTCAATTTTATTTTCAAACATTCTTTATTTTCTGAACTTCTTGAGAAAAGTCCACCAATTTATGGTGCATGCATTTTAATTAAAAATTCTGCTTTACTTTGTGATGCCATTTTCATAATCAATTTATGTATATTCACTTGATATAATGTCTTTAGCATTCCATTTTCTTAACACTTTTAAATTACTCCACACTTCTGTGCCTCAAAAAGCACAGGAGTTTTCTAAAATCATCAAAATTAAAATTGAAGTTAAAAATGAGTTACCCATGATATTTTGCTCCTCTATTCCCTAACAACTTATAAACTAATTAAATTATTCCAGAAATATGTTAATGACTTGCTGCTATATACCACTTGCTAAATATCAAAATTAAATTCTCTAGACTTTTTCCTTACCTTCAATTTAAAATAACTTTGAGAGTTTCGTGGGGTATTCTCTATAATTTGTTCTAAAATATGTTTTTAATCTGCAATGGTAGATATGTCAATTGGCCTTCTCAACCTTTATTTTACCCACTTCTACTTTAAGAGGTTGGGAAGCCAAAAGTTACACTTTCCAAACCTACAAGTACGTCAAATTCTACTAATTAGATGCATTTCCACAAAAACGGGAAGGTGAAAATAAGACAGACATAATTCTGTGATTTCTGACTCTCACCACTGAGACGGTAAGAAGGTCCTGGTTTCCCAGTCGTAGGTTTCTCTCTTCATTTTCAAGAAACAATAGCCATAGCAGACTGGTACAACTGGTGGTGACATCACACAGGACTGCCCACTACTGGATCATTTTTGTATTATTCTGGGAGTCATTCCAAGAGCCCCAGCCTAAAAACTGCTGGTTTACCCCACCTAATTTTGCAAAGCATTTGTGGACTTGTCTTAAATAACATTGTGTTTACATATGTAGAATGGCTTCCCTTTCTAATGTCAAACTTTGCCTGATTATTTTCTTTAGCTATCTTACCTATAATACTTACTAACATATGTAACAATGAAAATTGAAAACAAAACAAAACAAAAATCAAAAACACTCTTTTAATAAAAAGATCTCTCTTCATGGGTAAAGATCTTTTCTTTATCAAAATGTCTACTCAAGAAATACGTTCAGTCTCTAATTATATATATAATTATAATATAATAATTATATATGTTAATAAATAAATATACTGATATAACATAAATACACTAAATATATAATGTGATTATATATATGTGTATTTTATAATTCCATTTATATGAAATGTCTAGAACTCAAAAATCCTTAGAGACAGAAAGCACATTAATGTTGCCTGAATCAGAGACTGAAAACATAGAGAGAACACAATCTCCTGTAGCATGAATATAATAGTCCTTTTGGCGCAAAGCTTCATTCAAACAGTTTCATAATTCAAATTTCTTCCCTGAGATATATCAGGATTTAATCCGACTGAAAAACTCTTTGGGCTTCCTCTGTCCTTTCAAAATTTATGGTTGCCAAATTATCTACTAAATATTTTAGCATCAGTAAATGCAGCTGGACATAAAGTAAATGTCAGCAAGGTACAAGAGAATATTTTAAATACACATTAATAATACTCCTGAAAAGTCAAAGGTCCATAAAAACATAAGGAACATAGGTTGTAGAAAATTAATAACCAAGTTAAGTACAGATTTTAACCAACAAATCAAGATTTTTATTCAAATATTTTTTCTTCATTTTTAACAGATATGCTAATATTTTAATACACAATAGATTTTAATTACTACCACTCCAACAATTAACTCTCAATTCATTACTTAGAAAATAATACTACTATAAATTTTGACCTGTGAAAATACTAGTACAATGTGATTTGATCAATCAGAAATTAAGAATTATTTATATACAATTTAGCTCCAAGTCATAAAAAAAGGAAGTCAAATTGTAAAAGGCAACAATGTAAACATCAACTAGGAGAATTGACATTGATACATGAAATAGTAATCCCAGAATAAAAATAATATTTTCACATGCTATTTCTTAAATTCAAAAGTAAAATTTATAATTGACTGTTGACTCATTTCCAATTTAAATGTTAGCGGATATTTAAGAACTCCAGCATCTGTGATACTTCTTTCTAGAAATTATCACTAATCTCTTTCCAAAATTAAATTTCACCCATATAATGGTTTATTTAAAGAAATAAAAATTTCATTACACTTATTATTTGATTGCCTGATTGCAAACCTAAAGTAAAACTAACTTAAGAAGAAAAAAAATGGCTAAGGTTGGTTAATATATGGGATCCAAGAATAAACTGTGGACTTAAAACCCACCAGGAAAGAAGAAACAAGCCTGGTATCTCCATTGCAAGCCTACACTACCTGTATGTAATAGTCTCCCAGCTTACACTGCTTCCCATAGGTCTCCCTCTTTCCATCCTTCCCCCACTATAGTCCATTCTGTCATCTACTGTCCACACCACACCAATGTCATAAGTGGAATGTGACAAATGAAATCATATCCCTACTTTCCTGAAAAGCTTCCAGAGGCTTTCCAGCTCATTCAAGCGAAGGTCAAAATCTTTACCATGGCCTCTAAGACATAAATAGTCATCACTCTGACCTGATTCTCTACTCTGCTGCAACGACATCATTATCCTTGCTGTTTCTAGAAGTTATGCAGGCTCTTGCCCCAAGACCTTTACAGGAACTGCTTCTCCTTGCTATTTTTCCCCAGAAAGCTTGTTACATCAGTTATCCTTTGCTTGGTAACGTATGACCCCAGAAAGTACTGACTTGAAGAAACAAATGTTTATTATCTCCCATTATCTGTGGATCCAGAATTCACAAGTAACTTCATGAGGTAGTTCTGGTTCAGGCCTCTCCTGTGGTTGCAGTTCAAGACATTGGACAGTACGGAGGTTACCTGCGGCTATAACAGAACTGGAGTTATTTGTAAGGGTGGTCACAAGCCTGGCAATGGGACTCTGAGGGAGGCGTCGGTGCTTTCTGACACAAGTCTCTCCCCTGAGCGCCTTGACTGTACTCAACCCAGCAGCCGACTTCCTCGGGATGAGAGATACAAGAGGGTGACATGCAATCCTCATTGCTGTGTATGGTCCAGCCTGGGATGTCCCAGTGATGTCCTCTGCCACACTCTACTGGTCACACAGATCAGTTCTGGGTCAAGTGTAGGTCATCAGAGCACCGGTACCCACCACAACGTGTGTGTAAATACTAGGAGGTGAGGGTTCATCTAGGGGCTCCCAAAGGAGGCTGGCTGCCATACTTACCCATTTCTTTCAGGGTTCTGTTCAAATGTCTCCTTACTAGAAAGGTCTCATCAAGTAGTATAAAATCACACTTCCAATTACCCTTACCTTTCCTCATATCTTTTCCATTTTTATTCGGACCTCTTCTCAGCTGCGTCTGCTTTATTGCCTGAATCTCCTCCACCGAAGTGTAAGCTCCACTCATGCAGGGACTTTATTTTTTTCGTAGTTCTTATCTGTCTTCAGTGCCTGGGATGATACCTGACACACAGTCAGTGCCCAAAAGATATTTGTTGAAGAAATGCTGTCACTAATTTTACTTCTTTTCAGGCCTGCCAAGGAGAGGATAAAGGATGAGGGGAGAAAATGAGAAAGTCTTTACTCACAATGACATGTGCTCTATAGTACACACTTCATATCAACCGTTTACATGGATGTCCAAAAGGCAGAGGTTACAAATTAGTAAAATCACTATTTATCTATACTTTATAATGTATACTGAAATCTCCATGTAAACCTAGAGAACAAAAAACCAAAAAAAAATTAAGAATCATAATATAATTTTAATTATGTAAGTACTATATTAATACATTCTCTTTGTTAAAAAATTAAGTTCTTTCTTAAAAATATTTCAGATAAACTTTATGTTTCTATTGTTTCTTCTCAATTCCTGAGTTCTCCCCTGTGGTAAACTTGTTATCTATCAGGTTAGAGACATAAATCTCAGGGCTCACACTTGAATACACACAAAAAAAATCTCATTTTGTTTTATTATTAAATTTATATTTTGTACTACTATCTACCAAGTGGAAAACAACTGCTTTTTATGCCCAAATACGTGGAAGTGGTCATGGGATACATACTTTTTAAAGTATGCAAAAAGTATGTAAAATTGAATTGTCGGGCAGCCCGGGTGGCTCAGTGGTTTAGTGCCGCCTTCAGCCCAGGATCCTGGAGTCCCAGGATCAATTCCCACATCAGGCTCCCTGCATGGAGCCTGCTTCTCCCTTTGTCTGTGTCTCTGCCTCTCTCTCTTCTCTGATAAATAAATAAAATCTTAAAAAAATAAAATAAAATAAAATTGAGTTGTCTTACAAAACTTTTTTGCTTATCTACCTATTTCAATTGTCATAAACTTAATCTTAACCAACTTAATTTTTTTCTCCACTGGGTGGAGAACATTCAAGTTAGTCAATTAATTATTAGAATTTTTCAGATTTATTGAGGTATAATCGACAAAATTATAAGATATTTACATGTACATTGTGACGTTTTGATATACATGTACATTGTGAGAGGGGTCCTCCCAGGATCATAGTCACTTTTTTTCAATCCCTTTGTTCAAGGGTAATATGTAAAGCAGGTAGATGGGCTAGAGTTAGGAGGAACATGGTGTTCATCAATGCCAAGGAACAACTAGGAAGGATGCACCTGCTTCTTAACAGTTAACCTTCCATGAAGCTTTCTTTTTAGAAGTTCTTACATGTCATAGGTTCTTTGGTCACTGGTCCACACTGATATCTACTACACTGTCCTTTTCTCACGTAGTCTATGCGTGTTTCTGTGTCATCTTAGGCCTAAAAGGAGGACTTCTCATGGTGGTTTGGTTCCTAGGCAGTCCTCTTCCTCTTCCTCCTCCTCCTCCTCTCCTCTCCTCCTCCTTCTTCTTCTTCTTTTTTTTAAGATTTTATTTATTGGGCAGCCCAGGTGGCTCAGCAGTTTAGCACTGACTTCAGCCCAGGGCCTGATCCTGGAGACCTGGGACTGAGTCCCATGTCAGGCTCCCTGCATAGAGCCTGCTTCTCCCTCTGCCTGTCTCTGCCTCTCTCTCTCTCTCTCTCTCTCTCTCTCTCTCTCTGTGTGTGTGTGTGTGTGTGTGTGTGTGTGTGTCTCTCTCATGAATCTGACACACAGAGAGAGAAAGCACAAGTAGGTGGAGTGGCAGGCAGAGGCAGAGGGAGAAGCAGACCCCCCCACTGAGCAGGAAGCCCAATTTAGAGCTGGATCCCAAGAACCTGGGATCATGACCTGAGCCAAAGGAAGATGCTCAACCACTGACCCACCCAGGTGCCCTCCCTAAGCAGTCCTTCCTCACAGAAACATATGGCTACCCTTTGTTCTACTCAGTTTATGGAATCTTCATCTAGTCTTAGGAAGCTAGAAAAATATACTTTGGACTCATCACATAAACATCTTCACCAGCAGCCTTGGCTGCTACAGCCAGAAACAGATTTTGTTCTTTCAGAAATTCAGATTATGGCCTTTGCGGCTATCTAGACATTACCAAAGTTATTTTAAATATTTCGAGGTATTGTCTCAATGTCATTATAATTTATGAGTGTCACAGAAACAGTCCTACTCATCTTCATCAATCTTCTCAAAGGTTTATGGCCATTGACTTAAGATAAATTGTTCTAATTCTGGTCTAAGGGTTTAAAGCCGTATTTGGTAAATATCTTTCGAGTGGATTCTTTAAAATTCTGGAAAGCTCCCCAGGTGACTTAACATTCATTCTTTCCAGTTACATTATTGGCTTATTTTTGAGTATTTTTTCTGTATATTTATACATATATGTTCACAGAAAAATATATAGGGTTAATCTATGAGGGCATCTCAAAGAAGACGTTAGTATCAATAGTGTCACTGTGCACTTCACATGCCAACTTTTATTGCGTTGCTCTGCAATATGTTTAGGAGAACTTCATAGCATGGTTTATGGGATTGAATGGTGTCCCCACCCAAATTCGTATTAAACTGGAACCTGTGAATATTTGTAATCAATTTAAAATGAAGTCTGAAATGGAAAGATTAGGATCTCTGTAAGAAGAGAAGAATTTGGACACAAGAGACACATACAGAGGAAAGACAGCTATGCAAAGACAGAGGCAGAAAGTAGGGAGATGCATCTCCAAGCCCAGGAGGCCAGGGATTGCCAACAACCAGCAGGAGGCTGGTTGGAAGAGGCAAGGAAGTATTCTCTAGAGCCTTCAGAGGAAGCATGGCCAATGGTGACTTTTTGATTTGGGGCTTCTAAGACTTCAGAACTGTGAGAGAATAAGTTCCCATAATTTTAAGCCTCTTAGTTTATGGTATTTTATTTGGGCAGCCTTAGGAAATGAACAAGCTGCAGTGGCCATGATTAAAAACTGCTCTTGGAACAAGATTGTCTCAGTAAAAATCTTGACTTCTGTCATTATTATCCATGATCTTGGTTGAGTTATTTAGCCTTTCTTCTCTTCACTTTCTATACCTATAAAATTGAAATAATCTCAACTGCACAGGGATATTATAAGGATTACATAAATTATATTGTTTAAAGAGCTTAGGATGGAGTCTCATCAATGGCAAGCACATCAATGGGAAATTGATAGTTATTCCATACAGTTGACCCTTGAACAACACAGGTTTGAACTGCACAGGTTCACCTCTATGTGAATTTTTAAAATAAATACAGCACAGTACTATAAGCGTATTTTCTCTTCCTTAATGATTTTCTTGATAGCACTTTTCTCTAGCCTACTTTATTGTAAGAATAGAATATATAATACATATAACGTACAAATATGTGTTAATTGACTTCATGTTATCAATCAGGCTTCTGGTCAACAGCAGCTTATAATAGTTGAGTTTTAAGGGAGTCAACTTACATACACATAATTTTTTTTTTCTGTGTGGCAGGATAGGAGGTTGGCACTTTTAACTCCTGCATCATTCAAGAATAACTATACCTCAGTGGCATCTGAGGGGCTCAGTCGGTTAAATGACCAACTCTTGATTTCGGCTCAGGTCATGATCTCAGGGTCCTGGGATCTAGCCCTGCATCCGGCTCTGTGTTCAGAGGGGAGTCTGCTTGAAGATTCTCTCTCTTCCTCACCCTTTGTCCCTCCACCACTCTCTCTCTCTCTTTCTCTCTCTCTCAAATAAATAAATAAATAAATAAATAAATAAATAAATAAGAAATCTATCTTAAAAAAGAATTAACTGTACCATATTATCTTAAATACTGTAGCTCCTCCAATTTTCTTATACCCATGATTTAGACATATAACTTGTCTTAATTTTCCCCTTTCAAATCACTAAATAAAAACCCACATGCATGGCATGTGTTGTTTCTGAGGAAGTATAACTGCTGGCTCTTAGGAAATGCAAAAGTTAAATTATAAAAAGTATTTCCCTTCAAGGTGACTGAAGCAATTCATACCCACCCAGTGTATGAGTTCCTTTTTCTATATGCCCTTACCAATACTTGATATTATAAAATTTCCTTATCTTTGCCAATCAAAAGGATAAAAAATAGTATCATTATTATTTATAATGAATTTTACCTAATTCTTGTTCTGCAACTTATTCATTAGCCCATTTTGACTATTTTTATCACACTTATTAGAAATTCTATAATTGGGTCCTATTCCCTTCCTATCTTGTATATTAAAATATATTATCCTCATCTACCTATCATTGTCTTTTCACCTATTCTGCAATGACCTCTGTCATCTTATTTTATTTCAGATGTAGCCAAATGTATTAATCTTCTTTCTATTTTTGTATCTTTTTTATTTGAGGTAACATTTTCTAATATTGTCTTCTGATTATTTATTAAATAAACCACTTTTACTTGCTAATCTTAGGCACCAATTTTATTACCTAAATCTTCATGTATTAAAATTTCTGCTTTTAGTCTTTATTTTTTTGTCTTTATTTATTGTGTTATATTGAATGTTGGTTTATTTCTCTTGTAAAAGTATTCTGTTTTACTTATTATAACTTTATAATGTATTTGGACATCTGCAAAGGAAAGCTTTCCTCTTTGCCTTTCCTACTAAAATTTTTCTTGGCATTTAATGGATTTAAATTTCTAAAAAAAAATAATATATGTATACTTTATGATTGCATTGAACTTGTAGCTTAGTTTTGGCTTTACAACATTGAGTATTTCTATTCAAATCCACAATATACTCTCAATTTATCTATATATCTTTCAATGTCCTCAAGAAAAGTTATAACACATCCTCAATTAAAGCCTTACAGAATCCAAGATCACAATAAAGATGGAATTCAATTCTATCTAGTAAAATAAACTTAGTAAAGTCAACTGATAAGATATTTTTTATATTGAAAATAAAGAAATAATTACTTGGGATAGAGGTAAGATTAAGTCCAAAGTATAGGGGAAAAATTAAGTTCGTATTAGGTTTCTTTATAATAAGTCATACCAGAATAAAATAATGCAATGTACTTATGATACAGAAAGGAAGAAAAATGTCAATTGAGGATTTTGTGTGTTGCAAACTTGACCTTCAAACATAAGGACCATAAGCAAGCTGCCATAAACATACAAAAGCATAAGTTTTATAACTAGCAAAAGTTACAAAGGTGAAACGATAACAAAAGTCTAACACAAATCCTGTGCACTTAACTTATATAGTATAATGAAAAAAGTCAAAGCCAAAATTTTTTAAGATTTGATTTATTTATATTTATGAGACACAGAGAGGCAGAGACATAGGCAGAGGGAGAAGCAGGCTCCCTGCCGGGAGTCTGATGCAGGGCTTGATCCCAGGACCCTGGGATCATGCTCTGAGCCAAAGGTGCTCCTCTGAGCCACCCAGGTGGCCCTCAAAGCTAAAATTGTTTAAACATTTGGAAACAATTAATGAGGTCACACTATGGGCTCATAGTAGGCCTCCTGGCATTGGCTATATTTCTAGGACTATAACCTTTAACCCTGGTGGCCTTGTCACAGATTCAAATGTACAAGTGGTTTCAAAAGGGCTTTGCATAAACCTGGTATGTAGATGGTTCAGCCTAAATCCATACCCATAAACTACAAATAACTCACACAGCTCTCATCCTTTATTGAGAGAATGGCATTTTCTTGATCTATTAATAAGTTCTTAATAGCTTAACAATTGTTCATATCCACTTGTTCTGCTAATAAAATCTAGACTAGGAAAAACTAAGGTCATTTTACTCAGAAATGTTAACAAGTCAGACTAACAGATTAAATTATATGATAATAGGATAAAATAATATATGAAAAATTACAGTTTTTCAGTACTGATTTAGTATTATGGAGATTCATGGAAGTAATGAGAATAATACAAATCCAAGTAAGATTGTTTCTAAATATGTTGTAAACGTCCTGTCAGTTTATACAAGTCTTACCTTTGTAGCCTCTAAAGCCCCTAGCATGGGGTCTACAATGTAATTAAAATGTTTCATAAATTTTGGGGGAGCCTAGGTGTCTCAGTCAGTTAAGTGTCCAATTCTTGATTTCAGCTCAGGTCATGTTCTCAGGGTTGTGAGATCAAGCCCTGTGTCTGGCTCCACTTTGGGCATAGAGACTGGGATTCTCTCCTTCTCCCTATGCCGCCCCCCTTAAAAAACATTTAATAAATTTTAATTGAAAAAGGAAGGAAGGGGAGACTTTTGGTCTATAAAATCAATGTACCAAAAAAAGTTGAATTTCAGCAAACTAGCAACAAAGGGAAAATGTAATTTTTGAAAAGCCACTATCAACAATAGCATCAAAAACTATAAGAAACCTAGGATTTTATCCAATAAAAATGTGAAAGACTTTATTAACTAAACTTATAAAACTTTATTTAAAATCTTGAAGATGACCTACAAAATGGAGAACTATCTTACATTTAGAGATTGGGAGATGCAATATCTTAGTGTTGTCAATTCTCCGCAAATTTCATCTCTTGATAAATGTCACTAGACATACAGAGTTCTCCATGAGACTTGACCAAATAATGTTAAATTTCACATGTAATAGTGAAAAACCAATAATAAATTTGGGAAATAATAGTGGGATGGAAGATATTGGTCTCCTAGGCCAATGACAAGGCTAATTATAATCCTTTAGCAATTTAAAATTGTGATACTCAAAAATAAAATAAAATAAAATAAAATAAAATAAAATAAAATAAAATAAAATAAAATAATAAAATAAAATAAGATAAAATAAGATAAAATAAAATAAAATTGTGATACTCGCACGGCATTTGAGAAAATAATCAGTAAGGAAAGCTCAGAAAGAGACTTATTAGAAAATAGAAATTGTGATATGATAAAGATGGCATTTATCTTCCCACAGTTTTGTCTCCAAGGTTATTTTCTTCTAAGCCCTCTGTCCTGGAGGAAGGCTGATGACTGCCTTCCTCCAGGACCTTCACATGATCTTCCTTAATGTGTGTGCCTGCCTAATCTCTTGTTTAAGGACATGAGTAATCCCGGATTAGGGCCTACACCTAGGACCTCATTTTACCTTACTTACTTCTTTAAAAGGCCTATCTTTGAATCAGTTACATTCTAAGGTACTAGGGTTATGACTTCAACCTATAAATTTGTGGGGACACAATTCAGTCCATAACTTCCCCTCTTGACTTTGGGTTTCCCTAGATCTTCCTAGAGAGAGGCTGGGTCTTGTCGCTTTTTCACCTGTACTCCTCTGCTACTCTACTGGAGCTGATTGGTATGAGGGTAAGGAGAGGAGGAGGAAGTGTTCAACAATCGTCTAATCAAGTCTCAGTGTTTTAGTGAGTCTCTGTCTCTGGCCATTGACCATTGCAAATGTTTCTTTTTATATAGCTCCCTTCTCTTTTAGCAGGACTGGAAAGCTAGAGAGGGCTGGGATGACAGGCATGCCTTTTTCTCGGGGCTCCTTTGAAAAGTAGGCTCCAGTAAAGTCATTCCCCCTAGGGAGTAGAGCTTTGTTGTGTGGAGAAAACTATGGTTCTATTTCACAATGGCTATGCTTCTTCTATCTCTGTCAGGGCTAAAGAGATCTTCCTTGCCTCTTCACTGTAAATAATTGGTAGGATTTTGTGGGGTTAATGCCCATGAAATATGAAGACCTCTCCAAAGACTAGGGCTCCAGGAAGTGTTTTGCTCTCACAATAATCCATACTCAGCTTCAAGCAATTTGTCAATATTACCACTTAAGAGTTTCTGCCCATTTATAGCTCCAGCAGCCTCTGTCCAGATAAGCAGATTCTAACTGTCACTGTCTGGGGTTGCCTGCCTCTCCAGCTTTTGGGGCAGTGCCCTGTAACCTCAGCTCTTTGATGGATCCAAGAAAAGTCAACTGCTATTGCAGTTTTCTAGCTTTTTCTTGTTATAAAGACAGAACTGATGACTTCTAAACTCCTTACATGTTGAACTAGAAACAAAATTCCCTAATTATTAATTTCTTTTTTTTTAAAGATTTTTATTTATTTATTTATTCATGATAGAGAGAGAGAGAGGCAGAGACACAGGCAGAGGGAGAAGCAGGCTCCATGCAGGGAGCCCGATGTGGGACTGGATCCCGGGACTCCAGGATCGTGCCCTGGGCCAAAGGCAGGTGCTAAACCGCTGAGCCACCCAGGGATCCCCTAATTATTAACTTCTTATTTATAATTCTTTTTTTTTTAAGATTTTACTTATTTATTCATGAGACATGGGCAGACAGAGAAGCAGGCTCCCTACAGGGAGCGCGATGTGGGACTACCTATCCCAGGACCCCGAGATCATGACCTGAGCCATAGGCAGACACTCAGTCACTGAGCCACTCAGGTGCCCCCTTATTTACAATTCTGCGGTCATTTATCAGTCTTCATTTTCCTTGATGCCTCTGAAGCATTTGTTAGGTGATCATGTCTTCTTCCAGTACCAGTCTAGAAGCTATTTCTAGTATGCAATGAAATAAAGACCTTGTGTCCTATATAAATCTTCTATATCTGTAAACACAAGTTTAACTTAGCTGATATTTTGTTTTCCCATAATGAGACTTCCCTGTGGTAGAGGCAGAGTGTTATTTATACATTCTTGTGCAAGTCCTTTGTCCCATCATGGACTGGTCACAATCAATTTGCTGGGTGACTACTTAAAGTAGTCACTATTCAATCTGATATCCAGACATATATTTTCTACTACTTACCTACATTTTGGAAAATGTGCAATGTGCATAACCAGTCCATACCTCTGTCTTGTTGTTCTTATTCTCTGGCTCTGACATATGGGTTATCTCCCAAGCTGCATACATAGACCTAAGAATGCTGATACTGTTCCAATGCCAACACTCATAATTCTTTTGAAATGTATGCTAAAATAGTATTTTTTACCCCATTTAATTTTTTACCCCATTTAATTGCCACTGTAAACATTTTTCCTATGGCAGAATGAGAAATTCTTATCATTTTCTCTATAGAACTCAGTGTTATATTAAATAAAAGTGAAAGTGTGTAAGCGAATTTGTACATTCTATCAACAATCAAAATATATGTTGAATTTAGATGATTTAAGATTCTGTATGAAATTGTAAGCTCATGGATCCATTAACATATTTATGAAGTATTGCTGGTAAATATTATTTGTCAATTGTTCTTCTTACCTTTATAACCAAAGTACCTCATGATTACATGCTCCCAAAGTGGAATGATCAATTTCAATATTCTAGAACATTCTTTTTGTAATGACGTTATATATTACTAAAAACAATATAAGCAACCAAGTAAGTAAAGATATTCTAACCTTCCAAACTAAAAATGTCTGATAGAGTCTGGAATATTTCCCAGAAAGAATCCATTGAATGCAGGTTACCATGGTGATTAGCAGAAATGTGAAATGAAGTTCATTTCATGATAATTGCTACATATTTGCAGCTGAAGTGCATCTTTCAGTTTCAGTCTCAGACTTTGAGACCATAATAATAGCTCTGGAATCTGAATTGTATATTTAAACCTATAATATTGTGCAAGGACATATCTAATTCTGTGGAGCTTCTTTTTTTGTGGTGACCAACATGGTAATTTTTTAAAGCGTATCCCTATTTATTGGGATTTCTATGTACAGTTAATTGAGATTATGTTTGATTGATTCTTAAAAAACAGAATTTATAATGTCCCCAAATCAATTTAAAGATAAAAGGAAAGCATTTTATTTTAAAGTCCTCCTCCTTTAGGAAGAAAGCTGAATTTATTTTTGAGGCAGCTGAATGCTCCTGCTTTGTAATTATTTCTGAAGAAGTTCATGGTCTAATGCCAACTTTTGTGAATTAATAATAAGTTTTGAAAATTGTTGCCAAAATCAGAACGTTGATTCTTTGAATAACTATCTTAACTCTTTGGGGTTAAGTGAAAATTTAAATATATAATGCAACAAATTGCTAAGGGATTCGTATGTGTAATTATATAAATAAACTCAACCAATGATTCCTAATAATAGACACAGAGTAGCTAGGTCAAATTTACTTTGTTATATACTACTGCTTCAAGTTTGTGTCATGGTCTGATTTTAAAATGTCTGATTTTTCTCCATTCTTACAACAAACTTCAGAATAAAAATAATATTAAAAATAAAAATGTTTTAAAAATCTATAAAAATAAATAAATAATAAGGGGTGGCTGGATGGCTCCTTGAGTTAAGCATCCAACTCTTGGTTTCGGCTCAGGTCATGATCTCAGGGTCTTGAGATCAAGCCCAGCATCGGTTTCTCAGCGTCTCTCCCTCTCTCTCTCTTCCCTCCCCCTGTTTTTGTGTGCATGCTCTCTCTCACATAAATAAGTAAATAAATAAATAAATAAATAAATAAATAAATAAATAAATCTTTAAAGAATACACTATTCATTGAGGACTTACTATGTCGCAAACACTAGTCTATGTATACAAACTCATTTTATCCTCACAATGGCCCTAAGAAGTAAGTTATTATTAGTAGTGTTGTCTTCATCTCATGGATGATGAAACAAAGGCGTGGAGAAATGAAGCAATTTGCTTGACGTCACACAGTTAGTGGAGGACAGAGCCAGAAATCAAATTCGGAGAGGGTGGCTCTCACATCCACCCACTTAATCATTTAATGCTACACTGCTGATCTGAAGAATTTTTATCCTCAATTTATAGAACCAAAATTGGAGGCTCAAAGAAGCCAAGGGCTGCCAATGTTACATGGTTATCAAATGGCAGGAATGGAACTGAAGTCTGTTTTCTGATTTTAAATGTAGGGAACACTCCATCACAGCTCCTGGTCTCCTTGGACTCAAGCCTAAAATTAGTGTTCCGTTCTACCTGGCCAGCTGGGAAATAAAACAAGATTATTTCAAACTGCTTATCACGGTGATAGCCTTTAGATTGGAATCCTCTATGTCTTATGTAGCATCCCTGCCCTTTTCATATATTAAAGACACACTGTAATATATAAAATAGTACATATTATTTTTATTCCTGTCTCAGGAGACTAAAGGGAACAGATTGCTCCCTCGTTACGTATCACTGAAATATCATCAGTGATTATACATTAGATGAGTTATGTATCACTGGCATGCAAGGATTAAAACCCCAAATAAACAAGTTTGCCATTATTAACTACTAGTTCACCACTTAGCATTCTTCTTCCTGAAAATTGTGGTTGAAAGAAAAAAAGGATGTCTTTTTATTGTTGAGAAACCCATGGAGTCTCCTTTATGTGTTATAAGGAATTTTGGTCTGATTACCATAGTCCCTCTAAAATTAAGGAAAATAAAGGGAAGTGTAGCATTGCACAGCCTCAGAGGACTGAGAAATTATTTTTTTTCATGTGATCAGCAGAAGAGGGAGGAAGAAAATATATTAGAATACCAAAATTTGATCTCTAAAAAAACACCAAAGAAGTAACCTTATCCATGAAGTGGTTCAAAAGTCTGGCATTGTGTGTGTGTGTGTGTGTGTGTGTGTGTGTGTGTGTAAAATAGGAACAACTGAAATTTGATGTCAAAATTTTTTTTTACAAACCCAAAGACAAACCAAAAAGAAGCCTATACCTCTTCCCAGTCTGGTAGAACAGTCTACTCTAGAAACATACAAAGTTGTTCTGATTGGCAAGAAAGTGCTCCTGGGACAATAGTGGATCAGAGGAGCTGCTGGCTTGTGACTGTAGCAGACATAGCTAGCAGAAATACGCAAAATACATACTTAAGGAGAGAAAGTTCTTAAAATTTTACGTTTACATCAGTAACAATCAGATACAACTAATATTTTTTTGACTTTGCAATGTATTCTGACATTGAAAGGAGAGAACACCGTTAAAATGACCTCACTTACCAGTGCCCTATCACGGCCGGCTTACCAGGCATTCATTTAAGGATATCTGTTAACTCTGTGCTCATGAGTGTATTTGCATATATTCTAGCAGCATAATTACTTGGACATATTTAAGAAGAAAATTAATGTCTTAGAACAAAATAACGAATGTCTTTTTACTGATAATAAATATTTTTGTGAAATTGAATTACGGCAACACGCATAATAGCAGTGAATTTTGATAACTCAAATTAAATACTATGGTTCAAAATCCTTAATCATCATCATGAAATAATTGCAAATGGGAACTCTTTTTAGTACTTACACAATAAATACTTTACCTTTGAGAGTGCCTGTGATTGTCTTATCGTTAGTGAAGTAATAGGCTAGCCAGTTTCTAAGTGTCAATCAGTCTTTTGAAACATTTTACAAATTAGTCCTCACTGATATATAAGGACTAAAATCCCCAATGTGCTGTTTGTCATTATTAATAACTAGTTTGCCATTCAGCATACATATTTTTTTGGTTTTGGTTGTTTACGCCCATACAGTCCTTACTAGGTACTACAATTAGTTCAATTATGAAGATTCTTTCGAAAAGAATGATTCATATGAAAACACTTCTGCTTTTATCTTATTCATCTAGTTAGAATATATTGACTCCTTATGGTTTGGAAGTACGAAATACTTGGCATTGTCTGAGAAAATAATACAGACTAGTATGACCCCTCAAACTTGCCAATGATATTTTAATATATAATACTCCCTATAAAGCATATTAAAATGTAACTGAACTTGTTAAGGAGTGACTTCAAATGTTTAACTGATTCAATAATACAGGACAGAAATTTTAAAGTTATTAGGGTAAATTTCACTTCTAAAATGAAATTTGTACTATTATATCACTAATTTTATTATCAGTCCACCTAGAGGAAGTTGATTTTTTTTTTTAACAGCATGAAAGTTATTGCTGATGTCACAGATACTAAACCAAAACAAATCTATGTTAGATTGTGGGAGGTCTCTAGGCTCACCCGTTAACTACATGAGTCATGCCCACACACCCATCTCATAAAGCTGCGATTCAAATTTGAATGCTTCAAAGCAAATTTGTGCTTCATCAAAATCACAAGTCAATACATATCACAGGCCTACTATTCTATTCACAGAAATAGAAACTCCAAGTGTTAATGGCAAATGCCAAATATGTGTTAGCTATTGAGACTGTTTCAAAAGAAAAACAATATCTTTTCTGAGAATAAATAACTTAGTTGGCAGAAAGAATCCTTTCATGAAACACTCAAGCAACATCCAAATTACTACAAAAATATAGTACACATTAAATGATTCTCTTTCTCTTGTAAGAGTTTTCTCAAAAAACACCTCCTCTGTTGAGTGTTTCTGACTTCTCTAAACAAATTTACCATTTCTTCTACTCTGAATATGTTTATTAAGCATTTCTCAGTATCCATTTCATAATTTTTCTTTTTTTAAAAAATATTTTATTTATTTATTCATGAGAGAGGCAGAGACACAGGCAGAGTTAGAAGCAGGCTTCCTGCAAGGAGCCCCTTGTGGGACTCCATCCCAGGACCCCAAGATCACACCCTGAGCCAAAGACAGATGCTCAACTGCTGAGCCACCCAGGTATCCCATAATATTTTTTTCTTATTGTGTCTATCCTCAGCTAAAATTTGAGAATGTCAAACAACAGAGTGATATTGTCGCATTCATCTTTGTATTTTCTAGCACATTACCTGAGATATATAATTGTTGATCAGATTAATTTATTCTCGAGAAGCTCTACTGAACCTTGATTATTGGGCTCAAATAATTATCCTGTCCATATTTGGTCCAAGAAGGCACTTAATCAGGTGTTATCTGTGGATTCAGAGCATGAATAGTAGCATTTAAGTACATTATACACAATTCATCACACATTCTGGACACTGTGCACACAGATACACCAAGGGAGGACATGTAGAAGTATTATGATGGGGAAGGTATAGGTTGATGTAGCAGTAGAAAATTCCCTTCAAGAGAAGATGCTGACAGTTTATCTTTTTTTTTTTTTTCTGGTTTCTCTCTAGATGAAAGATTTGCATGTTTACACTTTCATAAAAGACAAAGTACTGTAGCATATTTCGCCATTCACTATGGATTTATGTATTATATTTTATTTTCTGTCATGATTCAGACAGCTACATTTTTCCCCTTCTGTGAGTTCCATTTGTTAAGTTGTGATAGCAGGCAGCATTTGATTCTCCCTGTTGCAATCCACCCCCCTCCACAGCTAGCTGCTGATTCCTGGGGAAGAGTCATGATTCGGACCTATCCGAGCACAGCCCTTCAGACACTGCCTCTACTTCTGAGTCCCTGATACTAGGTCTTTTATCACTAGAGATTTGTTATCATGATTTAATGGTTTCTTCCAGTTTTTCAAAATAAAACTACTCATCAGAGAGGAATTCTTTGTGTGAATGAACTGATCAGATCACTTTCTTTCTAGATAGATGGAATCTTAGAACTTTCTCCAAGGACTTGCCGCCAGAAGAGGACATGAATGATGTAATTCAACTTTGTCTTTTTCATGCTCTTTTGCCATTTGGTTATTCTTAAAACATCATTAAGAAGAGGAGTTCCAGAGCAACTGGGTGGCTCAGTGGTTAAGCTCCTGGCTCTTGATTTTGATTCAAGTCATGATCTCAGGGTCTTGGGAGCAAGCCCTGCATCAGGTGCCAAGCTCAGAGGGGAGTCTGTTTGAGATTCTCTCTCCTTCTCTCACACTCCCCTGCCTCTAAAATAAATAAATAAATCTTTTTTTAAAAAAAAAGGAGTTCCATTTTTTTTTGGTATATTCTTTTCATATTTACCACAGAAGGAAGCATGGCATTACCACTAAGTGAAAATACTCAATAATTATCTTTTATGAATTAATTAATTATTTGCCCTTTCTCTTTCAAATGTCAAAGTATCTTCCCTAAAATTGTTATTGTAACAGACATAGAATTCTGAGATGATTTTTGTTAAGAAAGTGCTTTCATTTTAAACTCCAGAATTTTGACGCTTCATTTACCAACCATTCAGAAATCATGCTGAGTTGGCACTTGCATGGCAGCCTAGATTCAGTGGCACCATTGTAGAACCACTTAGCTAATTTAGAGAGTTGTACAGTCTAATTCAACATGCTATTTAAACAATATAGCGGCTTTTCAGAAAAGGAAAATATGAAGATCTGTATTTGTGTCACACTAAATTATACTAAATATTGATATAATGCCACACAAACAGGAAGACTTTTGCTGTTTTTCTTGTAAACCCTCATGAGAGTCAGCATTATCTGTCATTTCTTTCTTTGAACTATTTTCAACATATGTTCTTCTTGGCTATGAAATAATGACTAATGAGGACTTTTTGGTTCCAGACATATTGATATGTATTCTTTCTGTTTTTGGTTGTTTTCAGAAATACTTTCTTAGAGCCTAAATTTTCTTCAAGATTAGTAGTAATAAGAAAAAAGAAAAGGATGCATGGTCTAACAGCATAATTTTCAAGGATGGTAGATATTTGGGTTAGGAAATCTATCTCATACCACTGTAAAATTCTGAAAATACTTTTGTATTTGCTCTCACAAATATTTTGTTAATTATTGTTTATCTTATCATTCATGTGAATTTCAGTAGGTCAAGAAGTTATATGTATGTGTATACATATATATTTGCCTTTTGAATATCCAAAGTTCTATTGGAAAAAGCGCTTTAGATGGCCAATTAGCAGGAAAGATAAACAATTTTTAATGGAAGCAACATATTAGTGAATTATATGTCTAATTATTAAAGATAAAAATGTTATTTATGTTTATAACATTTAAAGTAGATAATGTCAAATTCATTCATTCAATTCAGAAAAATATATTAACTGTTTACTATGTACTAAACCTTCTAAGTTTTAAGGAAAGTGCAGTGAACAAGACATTAAAACATTCCTACCTGTGCTTATATTTTTAATGCATGTGTAAAATAAAATAAAAATAAAAAAATAAAATGAGATGAATGTTATCTTATAGAGAACAAATGAAGCAGAAAAAGAAATGGCTATTAATTTTAAAATAAGCTTGAGAATCTACAAATCAAATGTTAATTAAAAAAAATATGTATTTATCGATATTCTGTGTGGCTTTTTCAGAAGTTCTTAGTGACCTAGCTGAGATAGCACAAAAACCTCTTTATAAACTCCACAAACTCTGGTGATGATCCTGAAACAGTATGTTTACTGTTTATAATGTCACCTTATTAAATAGCTATGGAAGCAGTTCAGGGTATGGGCAGTATGATTTTTTCTGATCCTAGGGATGATGTTGCCAGGGAACATGATAAAAAAGAATTGACTGCCATTTGGCTTGTGAGCTGGATCCTGGTACTCAGAGGCTCCTCACCCCCTCTCCGGTCTTTGGAATGTGGGTCCTGCTTGCTTTTCCCAGTCCCAGAGTCTTCTCCAAGGATAGAGCCTTGAAATGGTGATGTGGAATTAAAAATCTGCACTGTATATTTGACTGAACCCAGGTAGGGCCTCTTTATAAAATTTGGAGGGCCAGTGAGGGGATCCATTTGTCTTGCTATCACCCAAGACAAACTTCATATGCAAATTCCCTTTACTATTATGAAAACTGCCACCTACCAACGTGATATTTACTTCCTCTTCCTTTGGTCTCTCCTGCCTTCTGTTGTATCGGGGCTGGTTTCTGATTATACCAGCAAAGCTCTCAAAAGGGTTGTGAACTTACAGATGTTGACCATTAAAATGATTGTGTATTTTATTATTCAGCAGAATCAAGAAAATTTGTCAAGACTGGCTGTGGTACAGAAGGTGAGGTATGAAACATTTTCTCTTCTGATATATAAAGGATAAAATCTGTTACTTGTTTAACCATTGGATCCAATCAAAGTAATAATTTTCCATAAACAGTAAGATTAATCATAGGCGTCTTTTGCATATTGAAGCCAAGCTTACTAATGACAGAGTAACATGGGAAAGAAAGTACTGTTTGATAGAAAATGTTATGAAATGATAAGAGATTTATAAGCTGGAAAAGTAATAATGCCAATTTTAAAGATGAAAGAGCCAGAAAGATCAAGGCCATGATGTGTATAACAGCAAAATCACTGAGAACAATTGTAATTAAATCTTTTGCAACAAGAAAAAAAAAGATTCAGAAAACATTAAAATGCTTGCTTAAATTTTATATGTGGTAAGACCAAGTTGATTTAAATCTTATTCTTATTCTTTTCTCTTAATTTTTTTCCCTATAGGCTTCTTATCCCTTTCTTTTAATGCCATTGACAGAGGGAAAATCTATGAACTAAGCTCCAATGTAGAGTTCTTTCTCACTCTGACATAACAAGTTAGGAGTTAACCACAAGTAGTAGTAATTATAATTGACATTTATTGAAAGGATACTATGTGCTGTATATAATCATATTTGATCCTTACAGAAAATTTATAAGTATTCTTTTATTGGTGAAGAAATTGAGGCTTTGGGAGATAGTTATGACATCAAGGTCAGACAGGCAGTAAATGACAGAGATAGAAGTCAAAGTACACCTAGAGTCCACATTCCTAAACTATACAAGTCTGACTCTTCTAAGTAATTCCCTTGAATCAACTGTTACAAAGGGAGAAAAAAAGTTGAACTCAAAGGATTAAGAGAAGAACCATGTATTGTCAAGATAGAGATAAGAATCTTAAAAATTTGTAAGACTTTAAATATAATGGAAAATGTTAAAAAAAAAAAAGAAAGAAAATGTTAGGACTTAGAATTTGGGGGGGGGGGATCACATCATGGCTATAATGATTTAATCAATCAAACTCTAGTTGTGGCAAAATTGTGCCAGTTACTAGGATAGATGAAAGAATAAAAACATAAGACTAAAGTATACTAAAGTCTTGAAAATTTATATGAAAATATTTCATGGATCATCCAAGATGGAATATCTAGCAAATCTGGAAGGGAAAATGTGTATATGGTCATATATGAGATAAGCAGGGTTAGAGGAGTTAGAACAGAAATGTGAGTCAGAGACAGGTCACTAGTGATACACTTCCTCCTCAGCAGATTATTAAAGGAAGAAAAGGGGTCACCAAAGAGAACAGGAAAGGAAGCCACTGCTATTCATAGGGAAAAGCATGTGCATAAAGACATTTATTTATTTGTTCAATAATTATCTAGAAAGCATCAGCAATGTGCCCATCATTGTTCAAGAAATGAGAGATACAAGAGTAAACATAACATGCACTACTTTCATGGAGTTTACATTTGAGTGAGAGAGACAGACAAAACCAAATCTAATAAAAATATAATTTCATGACAAATACCCACCATTTGCTTCAATGTGGATGGAACTGGAGGGTATTATGCTGAGTGAAATGAGTCAATAGGAGAAGAACAAACATTATATGTTCTCATTCATTTGGGGAATATAAATAATAGTGAAAGGGAATAGAAGGGAAGGGAGAAGAAATAGGTAGGAAATATCAGAAAGGGAGACAGAACATAAAGACTCCTAACTCTGGGAAACGAACTAGGGGTGGTGGAAGGGGAGGAGGGCGGCGGGTGGGGGTGAATAGGTGACGGGCACTGAGGGGGGCACTTGACGGGATGAGCACTGGTGTTATTCTGTATGTTGGCAGATTGAACACCAATAAAAAATAAATTTATTATTAAAAAATGATTGGTATTTTAAGCCACTAACATATATATATATATATATATATATATATATATATATATATATATATATATATATAATTTCAGGTAGTTAAAAAAATAAATCAGAGTGAGGGCTTGGGAAGATTTTGTTTTTAATTTTAATTTATAGCAATCAAGAGAGGTCTTTCAATAAAAAATATTTGAGCACAGAAGTTGGAAAAGTGATCAGATCATTTAGAACAAGGGTCACTAAATTTTTCCTGTAAACAGCCAGATAATAAATATTTTAGTTTTGTGGACAGCTACTCAAGTCTGCCTTTGTAGCAGGAAAGCATCTGTGTGTATATAAACAAATGAGTATTATATATATCCAATAAAACTTTATTTACAACAGCAGGATTTGATTCCTTGAGCTATAGTTTCTGAAATCTGGCAACACTTTGTAATGACCTGGGGAGGGATATATATATTTTATAAATATACACTTTCACCTGGATCATACACTTTCAGACTCTGTTTTTATTGTTCCTTCTGTATGGCATTCTTTGTGGTGACCAACTGACCCAGTGTGGTAGTAGAAAAGGATTTCCTGCCACTTGGGACTTCCAGTACTAAAACTAGACAGTCTCTGGAAACTAGAATTACCTGGCCATCAGCTCCACAAATGATTATAAATGCATCTAAAATGGGTAACCATATAAACAGAGCTGCAGAGGTTACGTTCTGGAATATGCTTTTATTCTAGGTGTGATGGGTGTCATTAGAACGTTTCAACCAGAGATGCCTGGGTGGCTTAGTGGTTGGGTGCCTGCCTTTGGCCCAGGGTGTGATCCTGGAGTCCCGGGATCAAGTCCCTGCATGGAGCCTGCTTCTTCCTCTGCCTATGTCTCTGCCTCTCTCTCTCTGTGTCTCTCATGAATAAATAAATAAAATCTTTTTTTAAAAAAAGAAGGTGTCAACCAAGTAGAGTGACATGATCTGACTTAACATGTTGAAGGATTACTCAGGCTGCCATGAGAGGAACAAGCTCTAGGTGACCGAGAATAGAAGATAAGGGATCAGTTAGATGACCTTTTTTGCAGTTAGACTGGGAAGCAATGGAAATGGTTTAGACTAGGGTGGCAGTAGGGGAGGCAGGGACAATTGGTCAGATGTAGAATACAATTTGAAGGTGGAACCAGTAGGATTTGCTGCTTAATTGTAAAGTGAGAAAAATATAAAAGGAAGAAAAGTAAGAGAAAGAAATGTGAGTTAAAAATGACATTTTAGGATTGAGATTAATGATGCAATTCCCTGAGATGAGAACTCTTGGGAAGGAGCGAGTTTGTTGAGGAGATTGGCCATGATGAGATGAAGACTATTAGATACCCTCATGACCATGTTAAGAAACCAGTTAGACCTCAAAGTCTGGGGTTCTGGGAAATGTTCAGGTCTGGAGATGTACATTAGGAAATCAGTTACCTTCAAAGCCATGAGAGGCATCTTAGAACATGAACAGGAATGAGAAGAATCCAAGAATAAACCTTAAGGACCAACTGAGTTTATGGGAAGAGAAAAAAGATCTCACTGAAGAGCCTGACAAAAAGGGATCAATCAAGGAGACAGAAAACCAGAGGACAACCTTGTCATGGGGCCTCTGAGAGAGAGAAAATTAAAAGACACAAATGGGAAACAGTCCTCTTGGTCTTCAATTGTCCTCATTATCAACACTTAGAGTGGAGAAACTTTATTTTTCTTTTTTTTTTTTTATTTATGATAGTCACAGAGAGAGAGAGAGAGAGAGAGAGGCAGAGACATAGGCAGAGGGAGAAGCAGGCTCCAGGCACCGGGAGCCCGATGTGGGACTTCATCCTGGGCCTCCAGGATCGCGCCCTGGGCCAAAGGCAGGCGCCAAACCGCTGCGCCACCCAGGGATCCCGGAGAAACTTTCTTGAACGTTAAATTGAGAAGATATTCAAGGATTCCTTTAGAGCAAACATTGCTTTTTTCTTTTTTTTTTAATTTAAATTTTCCTTGAGATAATCATAGAGTCATATGTGGTTGTAAGAAATAATATAGAGACATCCTGTGTGCCTTTTATTCTTTTCCCCAGTGGTAACATCTTGCAAAACTCATACAATATTCCAAGATATTGATATATATCAACAAGTCTTGTTCAGATTTTCCAAGTTTCGATTGTACTCACTTGGGTCTTTCTATGTGTATTCACTTCTACACAATTTCATAAGGTGTAGATTCACGCATCTACCACGAGAGCCAAGATAAGAATAGCTTCACTGAAAGGATCCCTCATGTTGTCCTTTTATAAACATCCCTAACCCCTACTAACCAGTAATCTCTTATGTCTAAAATGTCATTTTAAAAATGTTATATAAGTGGAATCATACAGTGTGAAACCTTTTGTGATTAAATTTTTTGTACTTGGCACAATCCCCTATAAATTTATCCAAGTCGTTGTATCTATCGAGAGTTCATTCATTCTTATTGGTGAGTTGTGTGGATATATCACAATATGTTTAACCATTCTCTTATTAAAGAACATTTGACCTGTTACCAGTTTTTAGCTATTATGAATAAAGCTGCTATGAATATTTGCACACAGGATTTTTTATAAAGTAAGTCTTCATTTATCTGGAACAAATGCTCAAGAGTATAATTACTATATCATATGATGATCGCATATTGAGTTTTATGTAAAACTGCCAAGTTGTTTTTCAGAGTAGATATACCATCAACAGTGTATGAATGATCCAGTTTCTTTGTGTCCCCATCACACTGTTGCTATTTTTTAAATTTTGGCCAGTTATGTAGCGGTAGTCACTGTGGTTTTAATTTACATTCTCTGATGGCTAATGGAAGAGACTATCTTCCAATATGCTTATTTGTTGTCTTAGTCTACTCATACTGTTTTTACAAAAATACCATACACAGGTAGCTTGAACAGCAAATATTTATTTTTCACCATTCTGGAGGCTGGGAAGTCTAAGATACAGGTGCCAGCAGATTCAATGTCTGGTGAGAGCCCACTTCCTGTTCAGAGACAGTCTTCTCCACACATAGTGGAAGGGGCTAGGGGGCTCTCTGGAGTCTCTTTTAAAAGGGCACTAATTCCAGTCATGAGGGCCTCACCCTTAGGACTTAATCATTTCCCAAAGTCCCCACATCCAAATACCATCACATTGGAGGAACAAGTTTCAACATAGGAATTTTGAGGGGACACAAGCAGTCTATAGCATTAGTCAGTTGTGTATCTTTTTCAGGGAAATATCTGCTCATGTCCTTTGCTCATTTTCTAAATGCATTTTTAAAATTTGAATCTTGAGGATTCTTTTCATATTCTAGATATTAGTCTGTGGTCAGCAAAGTATTTTGAAAATATCTTCTCCCAGCCTATAACTTATCATATCATTCTCTTCACCTAGCCTTACAGAGAACAAAAGTTTTAATTTTGATAGGATTCAATTTCCCAGTTTTTCTTTTATGGATCCTGTTTTTGGTGTCAATTCTAAGAACTCTTTGTCCAACCCTAGACCCAAATTATTTTCTCCTCTCGTGCTCTCCTAAAAGTTTTATAAGTGTGTATTTTACATTTTAGTCCATGATCAACTTTGAATTAATTTTTGTATAAGGAGTTTAAGTCAAAGATTTTTTTCCCTAAAGATGTTTCATTGTTCCAGTAATATTTGTTTAAAAGGCTAACCTTCCTCTACTGAGTTTATTTTGCACCTTTGAAAAAAAAAAATCAATTATATATATATATATATATATACTGCATTTATATATATATGCTGTAGGGGATCCCTGGATGGCACAGCAGTTGGGCGCCTGCCTTTGGCCCAGGGCGCGATCCTGGTGACCCGGGATCGAATCCCACATCGGGCTCCCGGTGCATGGAGCCTGCTTCTCCCTCTGCCTGTGTCTCTGCCTCTCTCTCTCTCTCTCTCTCTGTGACTATCATAAATAAATAAATTTAAAAAAATTTATATATATATGCTGTCAACATTAACTCCATCTTTGGTCCTCTGTCTTGTTCATACCCATGCAATGACTTGTATGGGCGACATATTCCAGTGGAGGTTAATGTATGTTCTGACTCGAATGTTGGAAGGTTGTTCTGATTGTCCCTAAAGTAATGCAAGGAAGTCTGCACTTGAAACTACCCTATGATTCAGCAATTTGCCCTACTAGGTATTTACCCAAAGGATACAAAAATACTGATTTGAAGGCATACATGTGCCCCAATGTTTATAGCATCAATCAGATGCCCATTGATTGATAAATGGATAAAGAAGATGTAGTGTATTTGTGTGTGTACATCTATCTATCTATCTGTCTATCTATCTATCTACCTACCTACCTATCTACAATGGAATGGATATTAGCCATAAAAAAGAACGAAATCTTGCCATTTGCAATCACGTGGATGGAGCTAGAGAGTATTATGCTAAGTGAAATAAGTCAGTCAGAGAAAGACAAATCCCATATGATTTTGCTCCAAATGTGAATTTAAGAAACAAAACAAATGAACATGGGATTGGGGATGAGGGAAAAAACAAGACACAGACTTTTTTTTTTTTTTTTTTTTTTTAAGGCACAGACTCTTAACTCTAGAGAACAAACTGTTACTGACAATGAGGAGGTGGATGGGGGGATGGGTTAAATGGGTGATAGGGATTAAGGAGGGCGCTTGTGGCGAGCACTGGATGTTGTATGTAAGCGATGAATCACTAAATACTACACATGAAACCAATATTACCCTGTATGTTAACTAACTGAAATTTAAATAAAAACTTGGAATGGAAATAAAAAAAAGAAGGCTCCACTTTAGATAACTACTAGAGAGGACTAGTGCACAGAAAGCCCCACGATAATTAAGTAGTAGAGATTCTCTGGTGCACAGATGGCACCGGTTTAGACAACTATCCTTTGACTTCACCACAATGCCCCTCAATCTCTAAAAGCTGCAGATTAGGGTCTGGACTCTGGAGAATGGTGGCAGAGAATAGCTGCAAGGCCTCTGGATTGCCTATTCGCCTGCCCTCTCTCCCCTGTTGGTAAGTTACCCTGCGTGAAACTCTAAAAGGTACGGTGTGGTTTCCTTCAGTTTTTTGGTCTCAAAGTGTCTTCTCAGTCTGGAGGATAATTTACACACCTTTCTCCACCTCCTAACAGTACATTATGTAGGTCTACTTCTGGGTTCTATATTCTGTTCGGTTGATCTATAACATCTCCCCTGTTTGCTGAGATTTCCTATTTTTCACTCGCTCCAAGATAATATTGTAATTAACTCCTGAAGCATGTTTATGATGGTTGCTTTAAAATCCTTGTCAAGTAATTCCAACATCTGATTCATCTCAGCGTCTGTGTCAGTTGATTTTCCTTTCTAATTCAAGTTGTGATTTTCCTTGTTCTTAGTGCCTGGGTGATTTCAATCACATCCTGGGCATTTTGTCTGTTACGTTAGGAGACTCTGGATCCTACTCAGACGTTTTATTGTTGCAGGTCAATCACTCTCTTTAGGTTTAGCATGCAGGTCCTGGTCTACTTTTGTGGACTGTGGTTTTAGTGACAAAGACAAGAGTTTTATTTTGGTTGGCTTGGTTTATCTTGTGGCACTGGGGACTCCCATTCCTTCCTGCTAGATGTGGGGAAGAAAAAGATTTCCCTAGGCCAAGATGCCCATTGTTTCTTGGTGGGTAAAGGAAGTTTCACTACTAAGGTGTGGGGTACGAACACTTTCTTGACTACAGACAGCATACAGTGCCCCAAGATTACAGGAATATGAGCCACTAGTTCAGTCAGATGGGAGGATCTTTCCCTCTGAAATACCGTTCTTGTTTTCATTCCTCTATTTTTATCTCTCATTTCTTATCTTTCCTTTTTCAATTCTATTTTTCCTATGGTTTTACTGCTGGAGTACTTAGGAAAGAGTGTGACTGAGCTCTGTTCCCCTATTTACTTCCCCATCCCCCTACCCCCAGAGCTCAACCATGGCAGAGCTACATTAGCCTGTCACTCCTTGCCCTGTACAGATGCACCTAAGACTGAATAACTAAAGCAGAGATGGGGAAATGTATGTGTATTTTAAGATTTAGCAATGGGGAGTTTGCATTTCTAGGGTGGAATATAGAAAATAGGCACACACACAAATGATATAATTTCAGATCTTAAGGGCTATAAGATAAAAATATAGGACAATGGTATAGACAGTGATTGCAGTGTGCGTAACTAATTCGGTAGGCTTCTGGAAAGGCCTCAGAAATTCCAAGGCCTGGAGTGATGAGTTGAACTTGGTGAGCTTAAGGGACAAGAAAGCCTGTGGGGCTGGAGTGTAACTTACTTCAAACCCATGGTACAAAGCAGTACTATTATTTAGTACATTCCCCTTTACCACCAGTCAGGTTGATTTATCTGATTTCAACAAACCAGCTGCAACTAATTTCAGATCTACTGAAATTAACCTTCACAGCGCATCTTGTAACCATAATTTTTTTTTGAAGGATAAGTGAATTCAAGTGGCTTTTAATAGGACCATAATATCACTTAGGGAGAAATGAGAATAAATAGGACAATGAGGCAAGGGGAAATTTCTTAAAAAAAAAAAAAAAAAAAACAAGAAAGGAAAAAACCTTGGGATCATAGACAAAATGATCAAAGGAGTGAAAGAACTGAAATAAAAATAAGGGAAAAATGTAAAAAAATCAAGATTATGTGAATAGCTGTATTTACTATTCAGCATACCATCATAGAGATCCTAATCAGTCTTCCTATCATAATCTTGAACACAGCATCCAGCAGTGGATCAGCTTTTCATATAGGAACACTGAGGTTTACTAAATTGAGGTTTACTATTAACTGAATATACAACCCAATTATCAAAAATACATCATGAAGGTAATTATGCACTTCTACATTCCTTTAAAATAAAAATTTCCTGTAAATGCTTTATAGGGTTTATAAGGGCACAGAAAACTTGATAAATAAAGGACATCTACATAGGAAGTAGCCGGAAAGAGAGGAGGAGCACAAGGAGGGCACAATGTCACTGTAGTTGCCAGGAAGATTGTTTCTGGAAGGACAAAGTTGTCCACAACATCGACCACTGCTGAGCCATGAAGTAAAATGACGTCTGAAAAGTGCCCATTGAATGTTATTTAAGGGAATTAATGAGTTGTTTTCCTATGGAGTGAGAGAAACACAAGATAGGGCCGGTCGAGGAGTAAATTTGAAATGAAGAAACTGGTGTTTAACAAGTTTTATACAAGTCAAACTTGGATCAGTGGATTTGCTACTTTACCGTATTTGCTCTGAGCTCTTACTGTGTCTACCTAGACACATAATCTGTGCAGAGAAAGTTATGTTTAAGAAACAGGTGTTCTTTTCACGATTCTGTTAATTTATAAACCCAAAGTATTCTAAGTTGTTTACTTGGGCATATGCTTTCTCTTAAGTTTCTTTTAATTCTTTTGTAGGTTCTACATAATTGATATACATAATTATGTGTATTACTTAAAATTAAGATGTTACTTAACATTTCAAATGAGAAACCTCCTAAATTTACTCCCTTGCCATAACTGATGTTGTATTTTCAGGGCAATATGGCGTTGGATAGCCCAGCATATGTCCTTCCGTTTGCTGGCATTTAAGGGGGTCAATAAAACTCATCTTCTCCTCTTATGTTCAGAACTGGTTGAGAGATCGACACAGCAGTCAGACAGAGATAAGTATTTTAATTTGTATTTTTCTGATAAATGGTCATCCAAAAAATATGCCCTTGGCTCTGTACAAAATGAACTGTGGTACCTCCAGAATTCAGCAGCTGTACCCACCCAGTAGGAGGTTGCACTGGACAATCCCAAACCACTGGGGTCCTGCCCTATAAAAATTTTTCTCTGCTTAGGATATGAGGGATATTTGCTTCATTGCAGACTATTTTTTTTAGATGCAGATATACTAACCTAACAAAAAATATTCACCAAACTTCTTTTTGAACAGATCTTGGTAGTTCTCAAGGTTAGTGCATAGTAGATATTGACTAAGACTCTCCTTGACCAAACTCTAGTCTCCTCTGTGCCCTCTTCTTGACTGGTCTGCCCTTTGGCTTTCCCTGTCCATCCTGTCTTTCCCAGGCCTACACTGTTCAGTGTTAGCAAGAATCCTGCCAAGTTCACTTGTCTAGGATCTCCTCCCCTGACATTTGATCACACTCGATATCTGATTGAGTCCCTCATCCCCTATTTTTGTAGTACATGTCCTTGACCTATCTTTAGCAAAAATTCTGTAAAGCCAATTAAGCAAGAATCTTCCTACCCCTGGGGTCTCCTCTTACTAATTTCTATCCACTGACCCCTGCACCCTGCTCCAGGCATACAAACCCCACTTGTCCTTGTTGTATTTGGATTTGTGCCCTATCTCTCTCCCTAAGACTGTGCCCCATCGTAATAGTCTTGAATAAAGTCTTCCTTACCATTTTAGCAAGCACTAAAATTTTTTCTTTAACGATAACTGGGCCAAACTTGACTTAAATTTTATTTGCTGACTTCGCTCCTCAGTATTGTGTCATTGGCTTAAATTGGGGGAGATTATGAAAACCATAAATTGCCAAAAGAAGCAAAAATTGTCCCTGGAAAACTTTTCCTTCCTAATAATTTTCATATAAAGTGTAATTGAAGATTTTAATTACAACATAGAAACATCCTTGATAAGACTCTAGAGAAACATCTTTCAGGTCTCGGCAACTAGGAACATTGCACTGATTTTAATCCACTGGATTTTCTCTACATCATAGAGGTGGTTAATCAAATCCCTATCATCCTTCACTTTTTTTGCTGGCTGCTAGAAAGGTTAGGCCAAATTAGCAGTCCTCTAGTAAATGTACTACTCTGCATAAGGAGGTTGTTGAATGCTAATCTAACTCCTAGCTTCAGGTTAGCTTTTCCACTCTCCTTTTGTACTCTATTACATTCATTTACTCTCTTACCTGACTTCTTATTTTTTCTGCTTTAGTTTTTTTTTTTTTAAAGCAATCTTAAATCTTTTCTAAAAATGAGCAGACTTTCAAGAAATGGTTTAAAAATAGCCAAGCTGAGTGAATTACATGGGTTGAGAAAGCAGTGGTTTTGAACTCATCCCATATCTACATTATATGTTAGTTATTATTTTTCCCATATCCCTGGGTCAAAAAATACAAGAAGAAACTATAAAAATTTGCAAAGCTAATGTTTTTACACTGATTAAACATGGGGACCTCAGGGTTTTTTGGGTCTTTTCCCCCATAATTACTCCACTATGCCTCTGTCACAGAGTGCTGCCTCTTTTTCATTTGGAAATTTTACGGATCAGTGACATAAATGCAAATATAAATGAAAAAACGTAAAACATCCAAATCCCTATCTTGACTCATTTACTAAAATATTCTCCCATATTGGCCTTTTTTTCTCCCTCTACACAAAAGGTATTTATTTCTTTATTGAAAAACTCATTACATATGCTTGTGCAATGTCAATTAGCCATGGTGTAACAAGAATTTTATGTTTGAGCTACAATGAATTTCTAAGGAAATCTGTTGTTTTCAAGGCTGAGGCTGCAATTGGAGAAGATCCAAATCATTACCTAAATTTACATTCTATTGTTATGCATGAATCTTTTTACAACTTCCTATAGGGTATTCAGAAATAAACAAAAGTTTTTGGCTTTTTTGTCTTGTTTTGTTTCTTCTCCTTCCTTCTTTGTGCTAATACCTTTTTATATAGCTAGCGTTTTGGGGTAAAATCTAAATTAGAAAACAACACACACCCAAAGCAGAACTAAGGCTCATAAGGAACTCTGCTTGGGAAGGAAGGAAATTGGCTGGTGAGAATCAGAGCTTCCTTGGGGCATCAGTAGGGAAACAAAAACCAAAAGTAACACAGTAAAAATCAACGCCTTGCTATGAAAGTGTTGGCATTGTTTGGGAATTAATTTAGCCAATTATGCCTCTACATTTTTTTTTTGTCTTTGAAATCCACTTCTTAAAAATAGTGGTAATTTATTTTATGATAAAAAATGAAATGATGGGGAAAACATCCTGAAAGATTTACTGTCTCACAGTGTGTCCCCCAGGAAACAGACGGTGAGATTAAGATCCCCACCAAAGTGGTTTATCAGGAGGGTGCACCACAAAACACCAGTGAAGGAGTGTGGGCAGTGGGATTGCTCAGAGGGAGAGGTTGATTGAGATGCAAGCCCACCAGAGGCCTCAGCAGATCCCACAGGGCCCTCTGGGTCTAGAGATGTAACCTTCAGAGTTATGCTAACATATTGCAAATTGAGGCAAGAGCCAGGCCTTTGTCCGGCCTATAAGGTCTGGTCATTCTATGAGAGCAAGCAGTTAGTTAGGTTTTCACAAGATGCCTGGAGACCAGCAAAGCAGGAATCAAGGCCCATTATGAGAAAAGTTAGTAACCCACCCAGGCAGCATTCCTCAAACAAGGCCACAAGAAGCCAGATCAAGCCAGATGGACTCAAGACAAAACAAGTCGGAGACCCTGACCAAGTAAAGGAGAAGAAGGCACAAGATTCTGTTCCCAAAGAAACCCCCTCCCCAAATAATAAACATTCCAGCTCTTAGTTCACAACTGTCAGTAAAAGATAAGAGACCCAAATTGCAGGTGCAGCTCTCCCTGGAGCTCACCCTCTTCACATCTCTGGAGTGTAAACTCCTGTAATAAACTCTTTGCTTGCACCACTCAAGCATTGTCTGGGCCCTCCTTGAATTATTTTCTTGCCTCAAGACTAAGACCCACCAGAGACTTTCCAGGATGGGCTGGGTGAAGGCCTCAGAGCCTGGAGGTCTCCCCAGTCCACAGGGCAATAATCAGATGAGAGCTGCCTAGTAGGATAGGGGGTGGACATGACCTTGGGCCAGGCGGCTCCTTTCAGCTGAGGACACTCTGGGGGAAGGAATTCAGCTGTGAGCTGTCATGGGGCTACCATCCAGGTAGCTGGGGTGGCAATCTTAATTCTGAGGTGGGGGCTGGGGCTGGGGCTGGGGCTGGGAACCTGAGCCGCACACCAGAACCTCCCTGAGCTACTTTGAATCCACTAGCTTTGTATAAATTCACCTCATCCAGGAACAGTTCCTTCAGATTTCTGGTTGTTCTTTTTTTCTGAGGAGATTTTTAAGAGGAAGATTTGTAGGATATACTATAGTCCTCACTGCAGCAACCGGTCTTGAGGCCACCACTGATACTCATCTTTTCTCTCCTCTACTACCCATTCTGGGTCCTCACCTAGGACCTCTGCTGGCCTAGGTGGCTCACCTGGCAGGGTAACCCAGATCCTCATCTGGTGGGGCAACCCAGATCCTCTTCTCGAGGTTCCACGGATGCTACATCTGTCCATCTTCTATCACAGGTAGGGAGAGTTCTAACAGATCACTTGAATGTTAAGCCCTTTCTTCCCTGCCTCTATTATATGACAGGACTGTGACCTCCTCCCAAGTGACAGGGCTAATTCTACTCATGAGAATGGGGACTCAGTTTCTTCCTTCTTGTTAGTCTCTGCACAAGGAGCCCGAAATGACCAAGCTGCAGCCACAGCTGAGTGTTTAATGAGAGACTTGCTATGTTCCCCAATGGAACCAGCACATCGAGACTTGCAGAGCCTAGACGTGCAGGAGGGAAAAGCACATCGTCACCAAGTGAATCACTGGGAGTGACAGCAGAGCTGCTGCTTTCTCAAGTTTTCAACCTACTAGGGATACAGAGCCATATAAGTGTTGCTGAGTGAGTGAGTATACTGCATGCCCCATCCTTGTAGGATATAATCTCTAAGCTGGTATGTCAGCTATGCCTTCAGAGAGGCTTTTCCATCACTCTGTCAGGCTGACAGCTTCAGGGAGGTACAGTGTGACATGGGAGCAGTGGATCCCATGGTCATGTGCTTACAGCCTCACCTAATTTCCCATAGAGAATGTTCTTCAGTTGATGTGATTATGTATAGAATTTCACTTAAGAGGATCAAACCCTATCTAAACTTGGCAGTTAGTGCTGGTTGAGGCCCTGCTGACAGAAAAGGGTATGAGCAATCAAATTCAGGTGTCTAGTATATCTCCTAAAAGGATGGAGCCATTTTGGAGGCTCGGCATTGGTTTTTGTTGCTGGCAAACTGGACATTTGGCAGCAGTTCCAGCAGTTCCATGCTGAGAGGGAAGCCACTCTGTAAAGCCCATTCAGAGCCTCCATTTCCACCACCATGGCCACACCCTTCATGCACCCATCATGCCAGCACTGGAGTGGCTGATAACTAGAGCCGGTTGGTATCAACTCTGTGAATTATTTTGCCACATTGATTATTTAATCTTTTCTAGTGTGGGTATTTTCTGGAGGGCTTGAATATGTGATACAAAATACTTCCAGTCCACTCCCATAGGCGCATCGACATGCCTCTTCCCCAGAACCCCTTTCCCTGATCTCTACATCTTTTTCCTTCCTGACGAACTATCTTCAAATAGCCCTCATTCCATTTACTCTAACCTCAGGCCACTTCTCTTTCCTTGCAAAGGGGATGATCCAAAATTCTGTCCATTGAGAAGATTTTTCCTTCACTACTGTCTTTCTGGACTTCCCCTAAGCAGAGTCTGACTATAGTTATTGTTCACTTTGTTTGTAGACATATGCCATTCTAATCCACCCTTAGAAGAGCTCACTCATTTTCCTCTTGTCATTTGATCTTTTCGCACCCCCTATTATGGTCACAGATGTTAGCCAAGGGAAAGATGCCAGTATGACAATGGTGGGTGACATGGGAATCTGGGCTACCTGTTTGCATTTCTCACACCTAGAAATAGAATAGAAGTGCCGTTTCTATTTTACAGTGGATTGCTCTTGGTCTAGCCTAACTTATGCCTTGATGAAATCTGACAACATGCAGCTCAAGATGGGCAGTTCTTGCAGCATAGTCACTTGAGATCCCATGGTTACGTGCTCTGTTGTAGAACCTAGCAGCAACCAAGGGCTCTTTTTGAGTGGAATATAATTTTTTTTTCTGTAGATAACATAGCTTTGCTTCAGAACTCTTGGTGTTTATATTGTACATCTTTTTCCTGGGACTTTCTATAACCTCCATATGGCATCTTCTCCCATCACAGGTGCTTCTAAAATGATACATGCTGCTCTGTTATAGGGTTCAAATGACAGTTCTGTTCATACTCTTCCCTGGATCTAACCAAGAGATCTTTCCTGGTCTGGGCCCTCCTCAAAGCTGGTCATCTTTCATGTGATTGGTAATAAGGCTAAAAAGGAAATCTTACATGAGGACTGAGCTACCTCTAGACCCCAAAGAGGCCCAGTGGGCATTGTGCTTCCTTCTAATTGGAGCAGATTGCAAGATGCCATATTTCATTCTTTATTTTTATTTTTTTAAAGATTTCATTTATTTATTCATGAGAGACAGAGAGAGAGAGAGAGAGAGAGAGAGAGGCAGAGACACAGGCAGAGGGAGAAGCAGGCTCCATGCATGGAGCCCAACGTGGGACTTGATCCCGGGACTCCAGGATCTCGCCCTGGGCCAAAGGCAGCGGCTAAACCACTGAGCCACCCAGGGATCCCCATCATTCTTTACTTTAAAGCCATGTCTCAGAACACCCCAGACCACTTGATTACTAAAAAATTCTCTCACGTCCTCATTATACTCAGTCCATCAGTACCCTGTAATACACTTAATTGTCTTCCATCTAGAAAATTTTCCCTCACTTGGCCTCCAGGACACTTTTTCTTGACTATCTCCTAGTTTATTATTCATTCCTTATTTTTTTAAAGATTTTTATTTAGTTATTTATTCATGAGAGACACAGAGAGAGAGGCAGAGACATAGAGGGAGAAGCAGGCTACCTGCGGGGAGCCCGATGCGGGACTCAATCCCAGGATCCTGGGATCACACCCTGAGCAGAAGCCAGGCACTCAACCACTGAGCCACTCAGGCATCCCTGTTCATTCCTATTGGTCTCTTTTGTCAATTCTTTCTCACCAACCTGAGCTCTAAAGACTGGAAAATGCCAGGCCTCCCCTCTCAAAATATTTTTCTATCTATACTCAATTCTCAGATGATCTGCCCCAATTGTGTGGATTTAAATATCATCAATAATTTGATAGCTCTCAAAGTTTTAAATTCTTTTGGAAATTCTCCCCTAAATCTCAGCCCAAAATATCCAATTGCCTGTTTAACATCTCCACTTGAATATCTAAAAGACATCTCCAATTCAAAATGTTGAAAACCAAACTCTTCATTTTACTCCTCTGTGTCTTTTCTCCGGAAAAGAAAATCTGCTCATCCAGTCTACTGCATCTCTGCAAAAGGCATTTTCTTCTTTACAGCTACTCAAGCCAAAAATCTTTGGACTATCTTTGAATCCTCTTTTCTCCTATATTTCACATCCAGTCCATTAGAAATTTATTTAAATTCCTGCTTTGCATCATACCTGATATATGAATATATTTCCCCTTCATCTACCACAAACATCCTGTCCAAGCCACCATCATCTCTTGCCTGGATTGTTTTTAAACTTTCTAATTGGGGATGCTTGGGTGACTCAGTGGTTGAGCATCTGCCTTCGGCTCAGATCATGATCCTGGGGTCCTGGGATCAAGCCCCACATCGGAGCCTGCTCCTCACTCTGCCTGTGTCTCTGCCTCTCTCTGTGCATCTCTCATGGATAAATAAATACAATCTTGAAAAAAAATAAACTTCCTAATTGGTCTCTCATCTTCCTTCCCCTCTACTCCCATGGTCCATTATGAACCCCAAAACCAGAGTGAGCTTTTTACAATATAAGCCAGATTATAACCCTTCTCAGACCAAATTTTTAAATGCTTTTTATATTTGGATTGGGCTAAAATTTAAATGTATCACTATAGGGATGCCTGGGTGGCTCAGCAGTTGAGCGTCTGCCTTTGGCTCAGGCCATGATCCTGGAGTTCAGGGATCAAGTCCCTCATCGGGCTCCCTTGAGGGGAACCTGCTTCTCCCTCTGCCTATGTCTCTGCCTCTCTCTCTCTCTCTCTCTCTGTGTGTTTCTCATGAATAAACAAATAAAATATTTAAGAATAAATAAATAAATGTATCACTATAGCTTCCAGAGCCTTACATGCTTCATGCTTTGGTGCCTCTAGACTCGTGTCCCTACCTGCACCTCTTCATTCACTCTGCTCTAGCCACAGAATTTCTTGCACATCTCAAGTTTACTTCTACTGCAGGGCCTTTGCTCTTCCTATTCCCTCTGCCTGAAAAGTTCTCCCTTAACACTTCTGAAGTCTCTTTAAATATTCCTTTATAAAGGATGTCTTTCCTGACCATCTCATGCAAAATAACACCCCATCACTGTCTATCTCCCTTATCCGAACTTTATTCTCTCTTTCATGCCTACTACCACTTGATGCACTGTCTCCTTTCCTCTTTTATCTGTTTCTCCTTTCTAGAGTGTAAAATCCACAAAATAGCTGATCCTCTCTATTCTGTTTACTATAGAATGACTGTTTTAAAAACAGTACCTGGCACTCATGGGATCTTAATATGTACTTTTGAATAAATGAATGAAAATAATTCTAGGATTATTAAGGCAATGAACTGAACAACAAACTTGCTTTCAGTCATGGAAAGGAAATATGCAAAATTTTATGTAGATATATTTTTTTTAATTTTTTTTTGTAGATATATTTTTATTATATGTATTTATATTTTAGATTATTTCACATGCTTACATTTTATTATTTCTTATTTTAAGCATCAAGATGAAAATAGGTGAGAGTTTTAAATATTATCTGTGCAGATAGATTTTTATGTGTCCTATATTCCCTTTATGTGGTAAGTATGGTATCAAGTTTATTCCAATTATAAGAAGTCTTTCTAAATAACCAGATCTTAGACTAAAAAATTTCACAGCTGCTGATATTTTCAAAGCATACTCTAAATTCCCAAGGGAGTAGGAAATATCAGAAAGGGAGACAGAACATGAAGACTCCTAACTCTGGGAAATGAACTAGGGGTGGTGGAAGAGGAGGACAGTGGGGGGGTGGGGTGGATGGGTGACGGGCACTAAGGGGGGCACTTGATGGGATGAGCACTGGGTGTTATTCTGTATGTTGGCAAATTGAACAACAATAAAAAATAAATTTCTTATGAAAAAAAATAATAAATTCCCAAGGGACAACTAGGTAAGTGCAATAGGTTTGCAGGAATTACCTACACTACTTAACTGGTGCTTTCGTGGTCTAGGAATTGGATAAAGGAAATTAAGTAGAGAAAGAATAGAGCATTAAGTTAAGAATGGGAGCAGAGAGGGAAGAAATGATGAACCATATAATATATCTCAATTCTTTTTTTATATATGTCTCAATTCTTAAGAAAGGAGAAATATAGTCCAGAAGACAAGAATTAAAAAATAACAGATACATTTAATTAAAAAACCACAGTTTGGAACACTGAGCACTTACTATGTATCAAAAATCTATGCAATGCTGTTTTAGTGTTTAGGACTGCTATAACAAAATACCATAGACTGGGCAGCTTATAAACAAACAAACAAAAAAACCCTTATTTCTTACAGTTCTGGAGGCTGGAAGTTCCAGGTCAGAGTACCAGGATGGTGGATGAGGGTTTTCTTCTGGGCTATAAACTTCTCCCTGTGTTTTTACACAACAGAAGGGGCTAGGGAACTCTCTAGGGTCTCTTTTATAAGGCACCGATCTCATTCATGAGGGCTGTGTCTTCATGATGTAAGTACCTCCCAAAGACCCCACCTCCTAACATTATATTAGGCATTAGGGTTTCATCATACAAATTTTAGAGAGACACAGACATTCAGACCACACCAAATGGTATACATTTATTTTCTAATTTAAAAGTTAGGATCACTCCATAAGATGAATGCTAATACCCTCTCCCATTTCAGATGTGCATACTCTAAGAGAAGATAGTGAATGGCCCCAAACCAAACAAATGCTGCAGCCAGGTCTTCTTACCTTCAGAGTTGTAAGGAATCCTCTATGCTAGGAAATGTAATGCATAAATTCTGAGCAAGAGCGGCAGCCTGTAATCTACTGACTATCATGTTACTTCGGTATTTACCTTTAATAGGACATTCCATAGCTAAGATCTTACTGGTGCAGTTAGATACTTACCTATGATCTAACTATAGCAGTTCTTAGAAATTGATGGTAAAGGATATTACCCTTGACTATGAAAGAAACAGAGCTGAAAGTTATGTTATTTTAATGTTATATAATATATTCAAAATTATTGTTCTAGGTGATAATGCAGTAAAAAATTTTTGAGCAAATCCTTGAGTGAAAGTCTCAAATCTCATTACCATAGATCAAGCTTGGTTGAAAGAACTCCTCAGAAGGGAGAGAAATACACCATTTCCCCAAAGTTAGAAACTGCTGGGTAATAAAGCTCCAATGGTATTTGTTCTTAAATTTCGATTTGATCATTGGCCCTCAAGACATCTCATTCCATAATATTAATCTTTGAACAATCTAACCTTATAAACATATATACAGTGAATCCAACTGGTCCTTGGAAGGGATTGCTTTGTGATTAGAAGCCTTAAAAAAGAAATTATGTTGCATGGCCTGGACAGCTCCAATCATTCATTATGACACAAGCCTTGATAGATAGCACAGACTGTTTTTTGTTGTTCTTCGTCTAATAGTTTCAGGCATAAAGCATTAGCCACATGAGGTCACTGTTGTTCATACATGCAGTATAACTACTGTATAAATCTTGATTCTCCTGGTTGAGTGGTCTTGAGATCTATGTCTTGAATAAATAATGTATGTGTGGTGAGGGGCAGGTGGGATATTCTGTAAAGCATCCTTCAGGAATTCATTTAACTCAGTTACGCTTCTTTAAAATTTAAGGGATTATTTTATGGTTAAATCAGTCATTATTTTTAATAAATCGAGAATAAAAAAAATTGTCTAGGGTAGCTTGAGAAACAAGAAAGTAGATTCAATAATATATGCAAAAGCTAACTTTGTCCTTAGAGAAATTCTAAAGTTATCCTCATATGGGACTCCCAATCCCTTAGTCCTCACTGGTGGTTTTTAAAGAGCATGTTAAGTTCTGTAGTCTTATATGCAGTCAATTATTGTGGAATATCTTCAGCAACATAAGAAATAATTTATTATTTAGATCACTAATTTTAAACCCATGGGGCAAAGACATTAATTGTGGAAAAATTATAGTTGTTGACAAGTTGTTACTTTCGCATAGTCAGGGGTCCATTTTGAATTAAGACACTTTCAGAGTTACTGAATTTAACAATGGTCGCAGAAATACCAGGCTTTCCAAACAATTAAGCATCCTGGATATAATGTCCATGAACCAGAGGACATCATAATCGTGTGTGTGCGCGTGTGTATTCTTTTCTAGTTCTCCCACAGTGCTACCAAAACCTATCTTGTCATGGTCACCAACAACTCTGATGATATTAAGCCCCATGGACCCCGCTGGATCTCTCAGGAAGGTTAAACAGAATTGACTACTCTCTGTTTTTTTATTTTTTTTAATTCTCTTCTGTTCTACTTTCTTTCATGCTTCCCTCTTCTAATTTCTCTCCTGCTTCAATAGCCGCTCTTTTAGTAGTCCACAACCCCTAAAAATATGACATTCTTTGGGTCTTCTTTGAATCTTCTTATCTCTTTCTACTACCCCTCCAAGTGATCTTTATACACGTCCATTCTAAAATAACACCTACATACTGATGATGACCTAACTTGCATTTGCAGTTTATATTCTTTTATATATCCTATATGACTCATTATTTTCTGCTTCAGACTAGTATATCCAAACTGCCTAGGTATCATCTCTATGTTAGAGCCACGTAGACATTGCATCTCAGCACCTAGTGCATTCTTGGCAAGTAGCAGCAGCATAATGGGTATTTCCTGAGTGAAATTGTGAGCAACATGTGCATCATGAGTGCACCAGCTCACATGAGTTATTTGTTTTGTGTTCACTTATGTATGAAGACTCTGAGAAGGACCATACAAAATGAAACTCTAGCATATGTGAAACAAGCATCTAATACTATTCTCTGTGTCAATATCTTTTAAAGATCTTTGGTAAATCCCACAGAGTATGCTGTGTTATCACATAAAATACTGAGTGTCACAGGACTAATTGAATTTCTTCCTACACTTGATCACTTTTTCATAGTCCTGTCCAAGTTTTCTAATATCTTTTCTCAATTCTGTTTTCTCAGCTGCCTTCTAGAGAGCTCCACTATGAAATGGGGCCCTTTATTCCATATATATCCTCTCAAACGTTAATGAGAAAAAGGATAAATATTATGATAGCCTCACTAAGATGCTTACATCCTTATCACAAATATTTCCATTGCATATTTGACATCTGATTATTTTTAGGATATTTTTTAAAAAACGAATTTACCAACTTGATTCAGTGGAGACATGAACAATGGGATCTTCACGAAGATTAAATATAAAGAGAAAAAAGGAAAATTATTTATTAATAAGAGTATAATTCAGCATTTTAATATTAGTATCTAGTGAGATTAAACTAATAGATGTGTTAAGTCTAACAAAATGGGCCTGATGCTTCTTTAGGGTATTTTCAATGTTAGAGAGTCTACCTACCTATTCATTTCTCTTTTTATGATTAGTAGGCTAATTAATTTTGAAGAGCTATATTTGGAAAGCCCTTATTAAACTAGGATTATGTCATCTTGATTGTCTCTTTTATGGGGCCAGAGATGACTAATGAGAAAAATATAGTAACTTCATATTTTGTTAAAGTTTTTGCCTAATGAGTTCATTCTGGCTGGTTAATTTCAAGACTTATTTCAGTTACTAACTTTTCAGCTTCCTGTTACTGTGAATTATGAAATGTTGAACTCCTTATCACTTGCTTCTCTTCCATAAGATTCAGTTCAAGCCTGTTTCTATTTATAAGTTCTAAGCATTAAATTTCCACTTCATGCAACATATGTTATAGTCATAAATCAGGGCACTTCACTGTTTTGTGTAAATACTTGAAAAATTGATTGACACTTCTTAGGTTCAAAAATTATAAAGGCATCATCACTGACTACTATTTTGTGTTCTTTTTAATACCTACAATATTCCTGGATGTAGACTGAACAATAACATATAATAAATCTTTTTTGATTTGGAAAACAACTTATTCTTTTCCTGTTTGGTAATAAATATACTCCCTTACAAAGAAGAACATTTTTCACCTTTCAGACCAGTGCCATCAATTAAAGACAGAACACAGAACCTGGCATCACAGATAACAGCTATCCTTCACGGAATTTTTTTTTCATTAGTCTCGGAAATTATTGCTAACCTGACATTCAATTAAAGACATCGGTTGGCAGCAAAATTTAAGAGTCTTCAGAGGTTGTTGATTACACATTACACCAGTAATATGTGTGTGTGTAATTGCCAGTGTGCCTTAATATATACCCATGTCTGTGTGTTGCAGGTAAAAAAATAAAGCTGATGCTATTCCAATAGAGCTATTTTCTCTATGATTTCTAGATCATAGTTGCCTGATTCCTATTTTAGTGCATAATCAAAATTCATATGCTGTGGTTGCTGTGAGATGTATCATATGCACTGTGGTAAATTCTATTATTATTCCCAATTATATGTTGCCCTCTCTGTAAGAGGTTATACTTCCATGCTCTATCGACATTAGCTTGGTCACGTGACTTGCTTTGGAAATAATGTTGCCACATCCTAGCGAAAGCTCTAAGAGCCATCCTGTGGTTCTGCCATTGATCGTTTTCTTCCCCCCTTCCAGCACACAAAGAGTATTTAACATGAGTGAGCTTTATTTAAATTGAAATATCATTGGAATGAGAAAGAATACCCAGATAGACCACGATGCTTCAGCCTGAGTTCCAGGTAGAAGAAGACACGTGAAGCAAGGCTGCAGCTGACCTGCAGTTGAGACATAACTGAGTAAGAAATGACCTGTCCTTGTAAGCCACTGAGAGCTTCAGGTCATTTGTTAACACATGATAACCTAGTGAAAGCTGACTAACCCGTGTACATGTAACTACTGCACAGTAGGCCATAACCCAAATAAAGTGTCATTCTACTAAATGGGCTTAGTTTTCATGACAATAAACATATCAATTAATAAATTTTATGGTTTCAAATGTATAATATTAAAACAGAATGTTGTAAACCTGGTAGGAAAGCAGGAACCCTTTTTTTTTTTTTTTTTTTTTTTTTTAGAGAGAGAGAGAAAGAAGAAGAAAGAGAAGAAAGAGAGAGAGAGAGGTGATGGGGAGGGGCAGAGGGAGAAGGAGAGAAAGAATCCCAAGCAGGCTCCACACTCAGCATGGAGCCTAACGGGGGTGAAATCTCATGACCCTGAGATCATGACTTGAGTGGATATCAAGAGTCAGGCACTTAACCCATGGAGCCACCCAGGTACCCCAAGTAAGAACATCTTATAATTCCTTACATCCCAACCCCCCATCAATGCAAATGAGAATAGATAATCATTTTTTTTTAAAGACTTGGATATTTAAACATTTGCATACAGACTTTCCTTTGGTTCCTTAGTCTTACCCAGTTGTTTTAAAAAACCACAGCAAGTGAGATCTGCTCTAACAAGTATATATACAGTAAGTACTGTATTATTTCTATGAGTGGCTTAGAACCTAATTTATAACCATATTGTAACCTCACTGTAGTACAATGGTACAAACAGTATTTTGTATGTCGTATCAATTTAGTCCTTTGAGTTTATTCCAGTCAATTTTTATAACATGCAATTTAAGAAAACACATTTTCAGTTGTCAAAAAAAATTGGTTAAACCCAGTATTATATTCTGCAATGGGACATTATGATAGATTACACCCTTTATGTAATTATCTTCCTAAATTACAATTTGGTTTTTGAAATTTGGGCCAGAAAATGTATCTTATCTGTACATTCGCACCAGTTGTGTACATCTTGAAATTATTATAAAGGATTCTCATATGCAGAGATATGCTCATTTGTCCTGTGAAAGACACAAAAGTAGATTTCACAAACCCGGCAGTCGATATTCTTTAAAAAACAACCACCAAATATGTTTCCCACTATCCCTGAAGCAGACTTCAGTTCTATTAACATTGATTCAATAAACTGTTATTGAATAACTAAAACAGTAAGACAGCGTTTGAAGATATAGAGAGCTTATATTTAGATAAGACTAAATATTCTTTTATGCTTCAACAGAAAATGACTTGTAATAAATACATATGGGTGGCAAATATACACTAATGAGAGAAAGTTGAGTGAAAAAAACTGAAAAATAAATTTCAGTTTGAGTTTTGAAGGGATATTGGAGTTCAACAGATGGATAAGAAGGGTGAATCAAGGGGTTCCTGTGTGGTGTGTGCTGTAACCTCAGTGGCCTTGGTTTCTCCTCTTTCAAAGAGGAAGAGTGTGGGATTTGTGGGTACTTGTACTCTATCAGTTATTAATAATATTTTGTGTTGAATACCTTTAAGTATTGAGTGACCATATAATTTATCAAGCTGGGATACTTTTGAGATTTTAAAGGGGGACATTACTTATCATTATCCTGAGATAACCGGCATAAATTACATTTGTTTTGGACAAATGAGATTTATGGCGAACCTCCTGAAATAATCCGATGGAAGCTCTGAACACTAGGTTAGGAACCCTCCCTCGAAGGTTGGGGGTACTTTTATCCTCTACAACTGTCCTTTTCAAATTTCAAATTATAAACTGCTCCTTTATTAGTGGCTTTGAAATCAGGTGCACTGAAATGTGGAGTTTCAGGGGTTTTCTTATTGATTATAGAAGGCAAGTCATAGAATTAATTAAAGTCACAAACAAAAATCCAGCCTCCTAGTCTAAGATCCATGGTGGTTCAAGGTGTCTCTTATACCATTGATCTTAGTCCGATGAGCATGGACTTTGAAGTCAGAAAAACATGATTTCAAGGCATGACATGATTTACAAGGCATGAAATAATACCTCTTGTTATCTGTGTGCCTGTGGGCAAATTATTACTCTCCTGAATCCTCAGTTTCTCCTTTTATAAAAGGGTGCTGTTGCGAGGATTAACTTAAGTGAGAGATGTATAGTGCTCAGCACAATGCTGGTCAAACAATTTATTGACAGGTGCAATATTTTATATTATTAATCTCAATGCTTCCCAGTAATTCTCTAAGTCATGGCAACAAAGAACAATAGGTAAAATATCTCTGCCCTGACATTTCCTGTGTTTCATACCCATACCCAGCTACCTACCTTCTTGCTAACTCAACTTGGTAGTCTAAACAACACTACAAACATATGGAAACAAACAACCATTTGTGTAAGATAAAGCACAAATTGACCCTCTAAAAGTCTTCCCCGTCTCCCAATATTAGTAACCCTGTTCCCTCAAGGTGGTCAGGATAGAAACAGGAGTTATCCTTAATTCCTAAGGGCCACAATGCTTCCCACAACCATCGGTGCATAAGTACTACTGACTCTACTCCCCAGATTTGGCAAATCCGACCATTCCTATTGGCTCACAAGGCAACCCTCACAGAGGAAGACATAGACATGGCCAACATGCACATGAGAAAATGCTCTGCATCACTTGCCATCAGGGAAATACAAATCAAAACCACAATGAGATACCACCTCACACCAGTCAGAATGGAGAACATTAACAAGGCAGGAAACCACAAATGTTGGAGAGGATGCGGAGAAAAGGGAACCCTCTTACACTGTTGGTGGGAATGTGAACTGGTGCAGCCACTCTGGAAAACTGTGTGGAGGTTCCTCAAAGAATTAAAAATAGACCTGCCCTACGACCCAGCAATTGCACTGTTGGGGATTTACCCCAAAGATCCAGATGCAATGAAACGCCGGGACACCTGCACCCCAATGTTTCTATCAGCAATGTCCACAATAGCCAAACTGTGGAAGGAGCCTCGGTGTCCATCGAAAGATGAATGGATAAAGAAGATGTGTCTATGTATACAATGGAATATTACTCAGCCATTAGAAACGACAAATACCCACCATTTGCTTCAATGTGGATGGAACTGGAGGATATTATGCTGAGTGAAGTAAGTCAATTGGAGAAGGACAAACATTATATGTTCTCATTCATTTGGGGAATATAAATAATAGTGAAAGGGAATATAAGGGAAGGGAGAAGAAATGTGTGGGAAATATCAGAAAGGGAAACAGAACATAGATAATCCTAACTCTGGGAAACGAACTAGGGGTGGTGGAAAGGGAGGAGGGCAGGGGGTGGGGGTGAATGGGTGATGGGCACTGAGGGGGGCACTTGAGGGGATGAGCACTGGGTGTTATTCTGTATGTTGGCAAAGTGAACACCAATAAAAAATAAATTTATTATAAAAAAAACAAATATAAGCATTCACCAAGCCTTCAATAACAGTTTGGAGAATTAAATATGAGCCCTGGTCTACAGCTTTACAGACCACAGCACAATCATGGAGGAATCAGCAACTGAATCAGTGGTGCTTGGTGTTGACATGGGCCTAATAAACTCTGTCAAATGAGAAACAATACAGTAAGTGGGGCAGCTTAACACCGACATAACACTTTTATTACTGATAAGGCTGATATTGAAGGAAGTATCAGCAGGAAGGTGAGATCCCTAGGACTGAATTAGACACTCTTACTTAAGTCTCAAGCATGGATGAATAATCAGAGCCTCCCTACACAGGAGACAATCTTTGTGGAATATAGGGCTTGGTGCATGTAGGCATGCTGGCTCCTTAGAGTGAGGAATGTCTAGGCTGCATAGGCCCACTTTCTCTTTTTTAATTTACTACACAGATTAAGCCCCACTTTCTCTGCTGCGGAGAAGTGAATGAGGCCAGAGACCAGCAGCAGTAGTATAATCATGGAACTCTTACCAATGGACAGAAACTAAGTTTTGATGAGTAAGTGTCCTTCAGTCTATGATGAACACTGTAATTTCTAAAATGTACATGTTTTTATTAAATTTTCATATAATATTGCCTTTCCTCAATTTTTAACTCTTAAATTTTTTTTTCACTAAACCTGAGAGTGAAAAGGAGGTAAACCATAGTGTTTACTATTCTAGACCAAGATGAAATGGCCCCAATTTAAGGGAAAAATAGTCATATTTAGGAATAACTTTTGAAGATATGGTCCTTGGGAATTATCATAAGACTAACATTTGAAACACATTTTAATTCAACGCTTTAATTCTATAGGCACTTCTATGGAAGCTGAAATGGAGAAATTACCCATTTTTATTGAAAAATGATTGCTTATTATGACTAAATTTGGAAGCTCCGCATTATTTACCCAGTGTGATAGCAGACATTAAAACAGTCATTACCAAAAGAAGGTCTTAGCTTCAATTTTCTCTCCTCTACACAAAACAGAATATATTGAACATGTAGAAGTATCATGAGTTCAGTGTGAGATTATGTTAATAATACTATTTTTTTCAAATTTAAAACTGTCTTTGGGATTTTATGTTACTTTAGTTTTCAAAGATTTTTAGCATCTATAAATGGAGATTATCACTTATGCAAACCATCATAATGGATGGTTCATGAAGAAATCTGTACAATATAAATTTTAGGAAAAAGTAAATGGAAGTTTGCTGAGAAGGAGCTATGACACATTATCTAATTTTATCCCTAAGAAAGGATCAATACCACCATGTTGACTTTGCTCTTTCTGGCCATTTTCTGTGTCCAACAGTTCCTCCTTAATATCCCCTTGACTTTATTTCTCTGTCAGATGATTTTTACTAAATAAATCTCATTACATCCCGTTCTCTTTCAAGCCTCATGTCCAAGTGTGAGCGGCATCAATTATTTCTGTGATCTCTGCTAGATCAGGGACTCTTGCCAGTGTTCTTTACCAACCAAATTTAGAACAATCCTCTCTGAACTTATATCTCTGTCTCATCAAATTACTAGAGGATGATGAATTATCTCACTTTGGGCATAGATGATACCCAGTGTTCGCTTACCTTTATCCAGTATCTAATGTGAGGAATGCGTGAAGCGATGAGGACTACCTGCCAACCCTGGTCAGCTAAATACTAACTTGAAGACCCTAGAATTTCTGCTAAACTCCTCCGAGGTGCTGGCCACTCTATGTGAATAAGCAGAATGTCACCATATCATGAAAGGAATTCTAGAGAGTAGTGCCTTGTTTAGGAGCACAATGAATCCAGTTCTAGGTGTTCCAGGCTCTAAAAATAACCATATTGTTTAAAGTTAAGTGGGTTAATGTGGCTATTTACTTAAGAAAAGTGTTAACTACAAACTGTCCTAGGAAAGAAACGCAGGTGTTGTAATAAAAACACGAAGTGGTACGTATGGAGACCTCTCTGAAATAGGCTATCCATTTTTCTGGGTCTGGATTTGGGCACTGAGCAGTGGAAACCTAAAGAAGCGTAAATCATGCAATGACCTGTGGCAACTCAGAATCATGGACAAGACCAGCATCAGTTGGCAATGCAAATTCTACCAGAAAGGATCCTGTATGCTTATGTGGGTTCAGAAAAACCTTCCTAGTATGTTTTCATCCATAGTGCAGGAGTGATGTTGGCTTGAATCTGACCTTCTCCAGAGACTGAGTGATATTACAAACCTTCCTCGTAGGATATGAGGTTATGTTTATTTGCCTATGGCAAATATTGTGTTACGGTTAGGTTAGCATGATTCTAAGTAGGAGATAAGTGCTGCGCTTGCAGCAGTGGAGCAGTCTTATAGTTTTTAAAGGTTAAAAAAATGACCCTCTAGCTTCAGACATCTTAGAGGTAAGTTTGCATATGATGATCAAGTGAACTGAATCCACTATCAACTATTGGTAGCAGTAAGTCATTAATAGTCTGGGATTATAATTCAAGGGTCTAAGAGGGTGAGAGAGAAAGTGGGAATTCAAAAATTTTAAAAGGAGGGATCCCTGGGTGGCGCAGCGGTTTGGCGCCTGCCTTTGGCCCAGGGCGTGATCCTGGAGACCCGGGATCGAATCCCACATCGGGCTCCCAGTGCATGGAGCCTGCTTCTCCCTCTGCCTGTGTCTCTGCCTCTCTCTCTCTCTCTCTCTGTGACTATCATAAATAAAATAAAAAAATTAAAAAAAAATTCAAAAATTTTAAAAGGAAATATGTGTTTTTCCATAATTAATTTTATAATGTCAAGCAACACTATACAAACAATCACTACCTTGGGGTCTTAGAACTTTTAATATTATTTCATTTAATTTATCCAGCAATCATATAAGTACTATGTTAATATGTCTCCATATTATAAAGTTATAGAGGGTTAGAAAAATTAAATGAGATGTCTAAAGTTGAGTACATTATAAACAACAAAGGGGCATATTGGTTCCTCAAAAAAATTAAGAATAGAACTATCATATGACCCAATTCCACTTTGGTATATATCCCAAGGAAATGAAATAAGTATTTCTAAGAGATGGCTGCACACTCATGTTCATTGTAGCTTTATTCACAAAATCTAAGATATGAAAACAACATAAGTGTTGGTCAATGAATGAATGGGTAAAGAAAACATATAGATAGATAGATGAACATGGATGAATTTTGAAGGTATTATGCTATGAGAAATAAATCAGAAAGAGAAAGACAAATACTGTATGACATCACCCAAATGGAGACTCTAAAATGGAAACATGGAGTAGAATGGCTAGAGCGTGGGGAATGGGCTGCTGTTGGCCAAAGGGTACAAACTTTCAGTTAAAAGATGAATATGTTTTGGAGACCTAACATAGAGCATGGCGATTATAATTGACAAAACTATATTATATACTTGAAAATTGCTAAGAGGTGGATCTGAAATATTTTCACCACAAAAAAAGAAATGGCAGTTATATAAGGTAAAGAAGGTGTTAGCTAACCCTATAGCAGTTAAAAATCATTTCACAATATATAAGTATCAAATTAACACATTAAATTTACTTAATGTTAAATGCCTCCAATGAAGCTTGAGAAGAAGGAAAGAAGGAAAGATGGAAGGAAGGAAGGAGAGAAACTAATGAGGGAGGAAGGAAAGGAAAAATAAGGTTGGGTATAAAACAAATGATTTGATGCTTGGTCACAACAAGGAGCTTGTTATTTAGAGGAATTTGGTGGCAGTATTTTCTTTTCTAAAATAACTATTACTATTTTTTCCTGGATTTTCTTGGGTTTTTTAGAAACTCAGAGCATGCAGAAAACTGGTCCTTATGTTTTGGTAGTGGCAGATATTATATAACATCTCTGTAGTTGGCTGTTACAAAGCAAAAGATAAAGTGAGCCATGGTGATGGGACAAGGTGTGTCCTCTGCTTCTATATGACTAAGGAAAATAAGACTTCAGTGTTCATACTTACAAAATATCTGTATATTAACAAAAGTTTTGTCAAAATATATGTTCTTGGTGTATGAATTTTGTGGTAATGTATATATGACATATTTGAAATAGTAAATATTTTTTTGTGCAGGTAACCTTGAAAATACTCTGTGACCTATTGAGAACTATATATTTTTATATATTTAATCGCTAAAATTACCTAATTTTACTGACCATGAATACCACTCTACTTCATTAAGCTTTTATATGTAACAATATAGTATGTTTTGTTTGGTTGTTTTTTTTTTCTTTTCTTTTTTTTTTTTATTTTTTGGTCTTGTACTTGAACATCCAAGGCATTTTAGGGCTAATGATACTTCCCCCTAGCTCTTGCAAAGAAAAACAAGAAAACACTTTCCAAAATTCATTTTTACTTGGTTAAAGACAAGTTTTTCCTTTAAGACCTCTTTACAGAAATCACTCCTTAGTTAAAAAGATTTCAAGCATGAGACAATATGACAATTTTGTCACCATGCAAAATGTGAAAACTGTAATTAACATAAGGCGTTTCACAAAAGTATGTGACAGTGTAAATGTCACTTGGGCAATCAAATCTTGAAATCCTGTAGGAGAGAGGAAAAAAAGCACTTGGCATTCCATCTTCATGGGAACCATGAAATGTCTGTCATAATTTGGTATTACTATAATCCTGCTAGAATGAATACAAACAACTCTAAGAACTATAAACTTCCAATAGTTTTTATTGTGTCTTAAATTAAGTATACAAATATTTCCCTTGCTTTGCTTTTCCCCCCACATCATAAACACATTTGCTAGTGCATCATTTTAAAAATGGTATTCTTTAGTCCAACATTGATACCTAATTATATATTGTCAATCAGATAAATACACTTAATTTCTGTCTTTTCATTCAAGTAGTCACATTTTAACAGGAACATAGAAAAGCCCAAATAAGTTATGTGTATAACTCACATACTCATATGTCTTAATATGTTTAAGTTTAAAGCATAACGAAGTTATTGACAGACAAAAAAAATGTGTACCATGTTTTATATAGAAAAAAGCTTATGATATATTTGGATCTGAGCATGGCAATACATATGTGACTATTAACAACTGATAAGAAAATTGTATTTTTTATTTTTAGGATTCGAATATCGAACTCTGCCAAAGGATCTGTGGAACATCAAATCCATCACAAATACTTACCTTAGTGAAGGACTGAGAAATGCAGAGTGGTAAAATTGGTTGATTAAATATAATTACTTAAAAGTTGACTTATAGATGTCTTGGCCATACCATATGACATGGACCAATGATTTCTGGCTCTAGTTTTGGTGGTTTCCTATATCTACACTTGCTTCTTTCCAATCCATTTTATGTACAACTGTAAGGTGACTTTCTGGGGAGGTGGGATGGGTAGTTCTCGTCCCTTCTCTGCTTGAAATATCTCATTGGCTCCTCATTGTTACTCAGAGTCCAAACTCTTTAGACTGACATTCAGACCTGCCATTCCAACAACATTGCCCGGGCTCCCTATGCTGCAGCTAAAATAACCTACTTGCTGAGTCTGGGTCTGTGATGTTCCTACTTCCAAGCCTTGAGCCAGTTTAAATACTCTGTTTCCAACTCACCCAGGTTACTATAACTTCCCCTTGTCAGAACTGCCATGCCCTCAGCCCCCACCTCTACTGATTTATGACCCTGAATAACTTTTCTTTTTGCCTTGGTGATTTTTAGAGTCTCCCCATCTTCTCCTAAAGACAGTATATGTGTTCCACTCAACTTGCAGCTGTTCCACTCAACTTGCAGCTGTTAACAGGTATAACATTTTTGCTCCCTTTCTGCTGGCTGCTCTTCCCCTGTACCTCACTCTCTATTTTTAGCTTCTCTCTTAGAAGAAAGAGGAAGGGGAGTCCTGATCCGGCAGGGAGAAGAGAAGGCAACTCACCACTTTAAGCCACTGGAGGACTGGTGGAAAGCAGGGTAAATGGCAAAGTAGGAGAAGCAAAGGGAAAGGTGTTTTGTGGTCCTTTCCTCACCTACTATGGTGGAAGTGAAATTCCTGAATGGTGGGTGTAGACTGAGGACAAAGTCCAAAGGAGAATTATATTTGTCACATTCCCCACGCTGACACCTCCAACATGGGGCAGCAGCAACAGAGTAAAATTGGCAAGTTAATGTGGCTGGACAGTGACTGCCTGGATACAGTTCTCCAGGGTCCCCTGGACTACTAAGTCATGTGACAGCATCTAGAAATTGCCCCTGGTCCCACAGAGGATTCTAGAGTCAGGCTGGCAGTGCTGTCTGGAGACATTCCATGATGACATTGTGACACACAGAGAATCGGTTGTTGGGCTGAACAGTATTATGACTAATGAGAATTTTATTGTGATTCGAAGCTAGCACTTATGTGGTTTTTGCCAAAGAGGCATATGTGAAAGCAAAAATACTTCAGGAAGTGGGCGAGTGTTGGCCATGCCCCCCTCCCCGAGATCATCACCAGAAGGCATCAAAGAACACCCGTGTTTATCACAAAATACCCGGGCAAAGCCCACCAGAAGCATTTCAGAATCATCGTCTTTACTGGACAGTATCAGGATAGACAACGGAACCTGAACAGACCTACAGGTTCAATATAGACTCCAGCTCCCAGCAAAAGAAGATAAACACAAAATGCTTACGTCTTTCATCCACCTCCAGATTTAAAAAGGACAATTTAAATTCAGTATCCCACTAAAGAATTCATTCCTTCTCTCTCAAAAAGGGAAAACAAACATTTGATTAGAATATCATATTTATATTACTGAATGTCTTAACTATAAAAAAAGACACAACTGTGTTTAGGGATTTATTTTCCTTCCCTCCAGAAGCTCAAAACATACCACTGTGTAAGGATTTTGAATTAATCCTATTATAAGTAAGTACACTACATCTACTTTCCTAACATTTCTCTTTGTCACTATCTAATATTCTATTAAATTGGTATTTATTAGGGTTGTAGGAGGATAAACTGGGGAAAGCACAGCAAATAAAGAAATTTTACAGTAACTACATTATCTGGAAAGATACTTTCAAGCTATGTAATAAATCTTAATTACATGGAAAAAAATGTAGAGTACATATTACTATTGCTTCACTAAAAACTAATCATTTGTTTAGTCTCATTCTGTTGAATGTTTTAAATACTCTATTCCTCCTTTCGTAATTGTAGGAAATGACTCTCAAATTTTAACTTGCCCTTGAGAATGTGAAGTCATTTGAATGGATAGAATATATATTCCCTTTACTTGTCTTGTCCACAGCATATGAAACCCAGAGTCTAATTATTATTAATCAATATTCATTCTGGTTAATTCAGAGTAACAGTTTCTTTTATATTCAATTAGCTGGTTTCCCTGACATATTAGTATAAAGGTAACATTTTTATTTTGATACAATAGCATTATGTCTAAATTTTAATTTTTACTTATTTTTTATGTTCAGGAAACAATAAGTTCCCTTTAATTATGATTCCCTTTCATTATTAAATGGTTAAAACAGAGGTTTGAAAACATGGCCCTCTACTTCTTTGACGTTTCTCTGGGAACAGGTGGGGATCTAGGTCTTACCCCCTCTAGGTAGAGTGGGTTTGTAACTTCCTTGTAATTTAGCTAGTAGAATACAGGGTAGGAAAAGTAAGATAAAAACAGAGAGGGAGACATACAGACCATAAGAGCCTCTTAACTATAGGAAACAAGCAGTGTTGCTGGGGGGCTGGGGTAACTGGGTGATGGGCATCAAGGAGGGCACGTGATGTGATGAGCACTGGGTGTTATATGCAACTGATGAGCACTAAATTCTACCACTAAACTAATAATACACACTCTATGTTAACTACAGAATTAATTAATTAATTAATTAATTATTTAAAATAAGAGGCGGCTGGAGCCAGGTGACTTTTGAGGATGGCTTAATAAAAGGCAGTCCTGCTTCTGCCTTGCTGGCTGGACCACTGCTAGGAGACCTCGGTAAGGAGTCAGGCTACCCTGAAGCAGCCATGCTGTGAGGAAGCCAGACTGTAAGTACAGGCCATACATCTGCTCCGAAGGTCTGCTCCTCACGCCCATTCCTCCCACGTGCCAGACTTGTGAGTAAATGAATCTTCAGGTGAGCCCTGCCTTGAGCCATGAAGCCACACCTTCAGTCTTTCCAGCTGGAAGCCCCAGATGGTGTAGAAAAAACTTTCCCCTCTGTGCTGTCTCTGAATTCCTGACCCACAGAATCCACAAGCATAATTATTGTTTAAAGCCTTTGTATTTGGAGCCAATTGTTACAACAGCAATTTTTTTTTTTAAATTGTATTTATTTATTCATGAGAGACACAGAAAGAGAGAGAGAGGCAGAGACACAGTGCAGAGGGAGAAGCAGGCTCTCTGTGGGGAGCCTGATGCGGGACTGGATCCCTGGGCCCCAATCACACCCTGAGCCAAAGGCAAATACTCACCCACTGACCCACTCAGGTGCCCCTATAACAGCAATTACAACACTAGGCTTGTCCTTACACCTATTTTCCAATTCTTCTTGTTAAAAAAAAAAAAAATCATCACAAATTAGGGGAAAATCAAAAGATGACAATACAGCTTTTCTAATCTTGACAAATGTTTTTATTTCTATCTATGCCTTTCTATGAGATAATTCACTAAAATAATGTTACAATTGGGAGTACGTTTGTAAAATAATTATATTAATAAGCTTTAAAATATAATAAATATGGTTGAAATGTTAAAAATAATTAAGTTAACGCATGCACCTGATCACCTGCACATAGGTACTGAAATCCCAGCTTATTTGTGGTATTTACTTCATATTATAAGTTTAATTTACATAAATTACAAATTAAAATAATTTAATTTAGAAGTATATAACCCAAATTATATATAATATAAAAATAATGACTGGTTAGGCATTGATCATAACTATAGCTCCGGTCCTTATGATGGCATAGTCTGTCATTTACCAACATCTGTTCAGTGTTTTCCCTAACGGCCAGCATTTTGGTTAAATAGATAAATGGACTTTCATTGCTAAGGTTCCATAGAATAGAATCTGTCATTGGATAATACTATTAGAAATGGAATTGAACTTGCGAAGGAAATCATCACAGAAAGGCAAGAGACAATGTGATATATTTATGGGTCATAGTCCATCTCAGCACATTTACTAGGTATTTAAGAAATGATTGTTATATAAAAAATGTAGGGCAGCCCGGGTGTCTCAGTGGTTTAGCACCGTCTTCACCCCAGGGCCTGATCCTGGAGACCTGGGATCGAGTCCCGTGTCAGACTCCCTGCATGGAGCCTGCTTCTCCCTCTGCCTGTGTCTCTGCCCCTCTTTCTCTCTCTATGTCTTTCATGAATAAATAAATATAATCTTTAAAAAATGTAAATTACAATGGAAGATGGAAAAGTTTTTTTTTTTTAAAGAATGATAATATCCATTACTGATAATGGCAAAGGGGAAATGACAAGTACATGTCTTATAGGTTTATGTTGATAGAACCCCTGAAAGGAAATTTGGTATTATTTATCAAAAGCATCATATTGTTGCTCATTCTTTGACTCAAATATAACTCCTAGAAATTTATCCAAAGGAAGTAATCCTAACATAAGAAAAACATGCCTACAAATTGAAATACCATAAAATAATATTGAAGCAGTGGAAGTAAACTGTTTTTTTTTTATTGCTGTTATAACATGTTCCTCCAAATTTGGTGGCTTAAAATAGCACATATTAAATATCTTGCAGTTCAGCAGATGAGAGGTCTGACAAGAGTAGGCTGGGGCATGAATGCATTGCTCCTGGAGGCTGTAGGAGACACGCCATCTCCTCACCCTTCCTCGTTTCTAGGAGACACTTTGATTCCTTGACTTTTGCCCCCCTCTCCCTCCGCCCATTTATAAATTCAGCAATAGTGGGTTGAACTTCTCACCTTGCATCTCCCTGACCTTCCTCATCCACTTTTTCCATTATCCTGTCTCCCACCACTTCACTAGCTGGCAAAAGTTCTCTTCTTAAGGGCTCAAGCAATTGGACTGGGCCCACCTGAATAATCCAGGCTACTCTCCCCATCTCAAAGTTCTTAATTTGGGTTCAATGTCTTTTTACCATGTGAAGTAACACATGCACAGGTTCTCGGGATTATGGTGTGGACATATTTGAGGGACCATTATTTTGCCCACCACAACAATTCTAGGTCTAAGAAATGGATAAGAATAAAAAAATTGGGATACTTGCTTACATTAGAATGTTATGATTAAAGCTCCATTGTATGCAGAATAAAGATAACTATCCTTAAAAAATGTTAAGTAGGCACCAGGCCCTGTTTTGAAAGCTTTTCCTATATTGACATTTACAACAATCCTCCCAACAACCCTATGATGTATGTGCATTATTACTCCCCCTACTCCTTAACCCCTTATAGGAAAGGATTCCCAGGCACGGAAGACTAAGTGATTTGCATAAGGTTACATGGTTGGGAAAAGGCAGCAGTGTTCAGAATATGAAATCAAATGGGCTGTGGAATTCATAAGCTTAATAATTAATTAGTTGGACATATATTGTTGATCTATTAAGTGAAAAGAAAAAGCAGATTAAAATATATTATGGATGATATAATCCCATTTTTACAAAAAACTGGTTTGTGCAAAAGTGACAGGTTATCTCTGGGTAGAAGGACTACAGGTGATTATTTTCTTTTTCTATTCACCTTCTTAAAAATTATTTTTGAATGAGAGAGAGAGAGAGAGAGAGCAAGCAGGGAGAGGGGCAAAGAGGAAGAGGGAATGAGAAGGTCTCAAGCAAACTGCACTGAGCCCAGAGCCCAAGGCAGGACTCAATCCCCCTACTCTGAGATCCAGACCTGAGCCAAAACCAAGAGTTTGACACTTAATTGACAGAGCCACCCAGGCACTCCCTGATTCTTTTCTTTATAAAATTTATTTCAAAAATACTATTTTTCCCTTTTTATTTATTTTATTTTATTTTTATTTTTTCCCTTTTAAAAAAGATTTTATTTATTTATTCATGAGAGACACCCAGAGAGAGAGGCAGAGACACAGGCAGAGGGAGAAGCAGGCTCCATGCAGGGAGCCCGATGTGGGACTCAACCCCGGGTCTCCAGGACCACACCCTGGGCCGAAAGCAGGTGCTAAACCACTGAGCCACCCAGGGATCCCCCCTATTTTTCCCCAAACAAGAACAAAAATATGTCATGTTTTGCATATCACGTTTGTATATCATATTCAATGAATCAGTTTTATTGGTTTGTGATTGTAAAGTTAATTGCTGCCTTCCTATTTTTAAACTATAATGAACATAGTAAAAGTCAGAGTGAAACTGCTCAGTGGTGTGACAGGGCCAGACTTAAGTTCCTGCTCTTGTCAAATGATTGAATGTTGAGCAGACGGCAACTTTGTGGCTGTGTACCTACTGAATTCCATGAATGGTTCTGAGAGATAAATGAGATAATGGGGGGGGGGGGATAACCTTGAAAGTACTTTAAAGGAAGATGTCAAGGTCAGTCAGATGGCGCTGTGTGATGTGTAACACATTCTCCCCGCAGAAACAAGACACTTAATAATAGTTCTATCACCAGACTAGTCAAGGAAGACTAGTCAAGGAAAGCCTTCTATAGCTGACCAGTGTATGACTATTTCTAAATGAAAGTGCAATGGACATTCCAGCTTGAGACATCTCTCTCCTTCATGCGCTTCAATGGGACAATTGGGATTCTCTCTCTAGTCTTTTCCCCTAAGGCTCCAAGGATAATGGGAAATGCGACAGAAAGCACATAGCCACCGTGGGGAACAGAACTGTAGCCTGATCTAGGTTATCTTTTCATAAGTCAGGCTTCACCTGTACTGTATCTAAAGGATGCAAGGTGAACTTAAAGATAGCAAAATCTGATCTCAATAAAGCTGGGAAAAGAGATAAAATATGTGTGCTCATTCTCCAAAGTATTTTTAAGGCATCATTTCTGTATGGAATTCCAAAAGCATGATGAGGAAGTACAGTAAAATGTCAACACCGTATAGCACAGTGGTTAGAAAAGTGAATTTTGATGTCTCACAGACATTATGGGCTTCTTGTGAGTGATGAATGAGACGATGCGAGTGTAGCATAAAGTAGTAGGTGCAGACAATAAATGTTCAACACTATAAATGTAACTGGTTCACTCCTCTGAGGATAATGTGCCTATGATGCCAGATTAGGAATAAAAGCCCTTGCAAATTTGCCTTATTTTGGGCTTCTCAAGATGCATCCCTGACACAAGGATCTGAGTGATTTTGTTTGGTGGTGATCCCAGGAAGTACTGGGAAAGAAAAGAAATGAGGCAGGGAGGGGAGGAAGCTAATTCTGGGTGCATGACTGAACTAATAGGGTGAACCATGGGCACTGCGGGCTCCATCCTTGTGGGGAAGCTGATGATGCAGACTACAGCATGTCTCAGATTTCCCATCTCTGGGTTGAGAAGTTGGGGTACTGATCCACCGACTCCCAGCCATTATTGGACAAGAATCGTTCTCACAGCTGTTCACTCCGGAGTCAAGCACCTCCAATGGTGGCTAGAAGGAGCCTGTAGACAGATACAGTCCCAGGTGCTTGAAGAAAGAAGGCGGGCACGCACTGAAAGGCAAGTGCTCAGGGACTATGGGCAAGGGCGCTGAGAGTCAGCTTCTCACTAACTCATGGGTTTCTTGTGAATAATGAATGGGGGGATCCAAGTGTAGCAAGCAGTGAAGTAGCAGGGGCACACAATAAATGTCCAACACTGTACTTGTATCTGCTTTCCTTTAACCTGTCCATAGTCTAAACACCACTCAGGCTGTTGGTGGTTGCAGAACCACCTGCATTGTTGCGGGACCCACCTGCATTGTTGCCAGTATGAACTTAGAAAGGCAATACAGTGCCTTTTCCCCTAAATGGCAGGAGCTTCTTCAATACTGAACATCAACTCGACAGCTTTTGGTTGGGCAGTGCAAAATGCCTGCATCCCCAGCAGCTACTCAGGCAGCTGAACGTGCGTGTAAAGACAAAAACAGTGACAACCTAAAGAACCATCTGCACTACACACCCCTGGCTTAGTTTTACCAGGGAGTGTGGGGCAGCTACTACCTACCAGGTCTGGCAGTGAGTAGGAACATAGACCGGGTTCTCTTAATTCCATTAAACCTTGGAAGACACTTTTCTGAGAAAAGCCCATTTACAAGAAGAGGGTGATTCAAAGCGGGCGTTTCCGTTACGCTAATAAAGTATCTGCATTTCAGCAATTTGGCAAATCGAGTCCCCGTTTTTTGGCTTTCGACGACTGACGAGTCCTTTCTGAAAATTCAGGGCCGGGTTTCGATGCCCTCTTCAGTTTCTTTGTATTTAGTCGTTCCGATAGGTCCTGGCATTTATCTAAAGGAAGCATCATTTGGGATCCCTTCTTTGTGGTTCCCAGGCTGGAGAGCGTTAGCCCTACACAGAGGCCGGTCATCAGAAGGCCAGATCCCGTTAGCTGTGGGAAGCTCGGGCCCGCGCGGTCTCATCCTTCACCCTACGGGGAGTGGGGAGTGCGGGGCCGGCCCGCTTGCTGGTGGCCTTTGCTCCTTTCTTCTCAGTCTCAGCTCCTCGTTGCAGCCGCTCGGCTCCCCGGCGCAGGTGCACCTGGCAAGGCCAGTGGGTAGCCGCGCCGCCAGCCGGCTGCCGGGGGCTCCGAGGCAAAGTGCGCCCCGCGGTCCCGCCTGCACCCCGAGACCCCGGGACACCCGGGACCCGGGGTGCGGGCGCCGCCTGGACGGAGCGCTTCGCCCTTCAGGCTTCCGCCCGCAGGTGGCAGCAGCGGGCTCCGGAGCGGGGCTCGACGCGCGGCTCAGGCGGGCCCCGGGAGCGCCTGCACGACTCCCTCCCGGCGGGCTCGGGCCGCGGAGGCCGAGGGCCGGGGTCGGCTCCGGAGGCTCTGATTTCTGGCGCGGAAACAGTGGGAAGCAGCCGCGCGGCCGCCCGCGGGGGTCCCCGAGTCCCCGGCAGCAACCCCGTGCCCGCCCGGGTCACCCCCCGGGGCTCCCCGAGCGGCCGGGACGGCGCGGCTGCGCCCCCTCCCCCTGCCCCTCCCCCAGCAGCGCGTCTCTAACCCCCGTCTCCATCCCTTCCCCGCCGACCCCCGGCTGCGCACACGCGCGCGGGCGCCTCGGGCTCGGCGGCGGGAGCGGGACCCGCGCCCCCGCGCCCCCCCGCGCCCCCCGGCACCCCCCTGCGCCCTCGGCGGCAGCCCGGCCAGAAGTTTCGGTGTCGGGAGCGGCTCGGCGGGCGCGGGGAGGGGCGCGCGGCGGCCCCGGCGTCTCGCAGCGGGAGGGAGCGCGGAGCCCGGGCGCCGAGCAGCGGCGGGAGGGGCGGGGGCGGGGGCGGGGGCGGGAGGAGGGGGAGGGGCGGGGAGGGGGAGGGGAGGGGGCGCGCGCTCCTGCCGCCCCCGGAGCCGCCGCCGAGCGCGCGGGGCGAGCGGGCGCGGGGAGCGGCGGGGGCGCCCCTGGGCGGCCAGATGCCCGTGGGCGCGGCGGCGCTCCGAGGCTGCGGCTGCTGCCCCTGCGGGCCCGGGCGCGGCGCGGCGCGTGCAGCGAGCGGGCGGACGGAGGTGCGGCGGGCGCGGCTGGAGCCGGAGCTGGAGCTGGAGCAGGAGCTGCCGCCGCCGCCGCCGCCGCCGCGCCTGCAGGTCCTAATGCCTGTCCCCCCCCAGGACGCGGGCAGCAGCGGCAGCAGCAGCGGCAGCGGCGGCGGCGGCGGCGGCCCGGAGCCCCCGAGCCCCCGGCAGGTGCGCCTGCCCTTCCCCGCGATCTGATTGGATACAGTGGGGGCTCGACGGTGGCCGCCGTGGGACAGTGCGGCGGCGGCAGGGGTCTCGGAAACCATGGGTTATTGCAGCGGCAGGTGCACGCTCATCTTCATCTGTGGCATGCAACTGGTAAGTGACACTCGGGTCCTCCCCTCGGGCGGCGCGCCCCCGGGCCCCGGGAGCCCTGCACGGGAGGCTCCGCCGCCGGCCACGCGGGGAGGGGAAACACAGGAGGGCAGGTGACACAGGTAGCGGCCGTGCAGCCCAGGACCGCGGGGACGGGCGCGGGGTGCGGGACCCCCCCCCCCCCCCCCGCGTTTCCGCTCCTCCCAACACAGTTTGGCAGGTGCGGGTTAAACTTGTCTGGGATCTCCCGAGCTCGGGTGTCTCGTGCCTGCACGGTCTGCATTCCTGCTCCTGTAACCGCGTGCTTGCCGCAGACGGTCTACTGCACAGGTGTTGGAAGAGACGGAATTTTTGACTTTCCTCCCGCCGGCTAACCCCCTGGCGGTACCTTTTCCTCCGTTGCCATGTGTGATGTTTCAAGGAAGATAATTCCCTTATCCATCTAACGCCCTCGCCAGACCACTGCGCAGGGCAGGTGGTGTCTCCACAGCAGCCCGACCCAGCGGCCACGCTGAGTTGTAAAAGTGTGTAGATTGAAGGGAAATAACTCGGACGGACTCGGTAACGCCACTGCCGTGAACCGAACCGGTGGCCTTAAAATCACAAATACACTGAACTAAAGGAAAGCGTTGTATCTTCCTCCACGATGTATGTAACTGCTCCTGAGATAGATAACGTTGTCTCTGATCCTATAGGATGGAGAACCCTATGCACTTTTTGAGGAATGCTGTGTGTTTGCAAAGAGGCAAGGAGCCAGTAATGGAACACGTCAGGTCTCTGAATTTAAATGCTCTAAGGGCAATTGGAGAGGCTGGGGGGTAGTTCAGAGGGGAGACATGTACCACTCCAAGCGGTTAATTTGAGGTTAGGGAGTGCTTGCTCCCTCCTGCTGGCAAATAGCGTTCCTTGGAGAGTATGAATAAATCTGCAAAGCCACCCGCCCCTGTTTCCAACAATTGTTTCATAAAGCCTGAAAGGACCCCCAGACCGAAGGGGATTGCCGAGACCCCCACCAGGAAAGTGTTCAGAAGAGCAAGGATTTGCTGTTGAAACTGATAGAAGAATTCCTTACGTGGTCCTCATTGTTCATCAGTTGTCTTGATCCCCAAGAGTGTTTGTTGTTGTTGTTGTTTTGCTTACTATTTGGCTGAAGCCCGTGCTTTTTGGTTGCCTATTGTCTTGGGGTGTTTTTCTTCCCCAGGAAAGTTATCTCAAGAAGCCTAGGTGGATCTGTGAATTACTTAGGCTTTCCCACCTTGCCACTTGGTTGTAAGAAAAAGAAGGTGGAACTGTAAATACAGTTTTAAGAATGTAATATTATTGCAGTGATGTGTAAAGCAGTTTCTTTTTTGCTACATGCTTAAGTTGTGCAGTAAAGGACTTTGACTGCTAACGAGAAAGCTAACCCGAACAATGGGAGAGTTTACTTTGTTAAACCAGTGGTTAGGCCAAGTAAGCCCAATTGTATAAGTGTTTTTTTTTTTTAAACATTCCTATGTTCATATATGATTCAGAAAAGAACACATTTGCTGATTCACTGTGTAAAAGCATAAAACTGTGAGAATGAGTGGGTGGGTAACTATTCTCATGCTATTTTCAGTTTGAAAATTTTAAAATGTGATTTAACTTTAAGTCATTTAGCGCAGTAGGGCTTTATGGTGGCGGTTGTGTAGGCATTAGATCTATGTGGCATTTTGTGTGATGAACGCAAACTTCTCAAGAACTTAGAAATTTTGGAGAAACCTAAGTATACAAATAAGCTAAATATACAAAGTGGCACGATAAGGCTCAAGATTTCTCTGTGTGTGTTTTGTTCATGTGTGTGCACATATGCGATGGTGTGTATGGGAGAAGTGCTCCATCCCTTATGGAACAGAAATTCTGAATCAAAGCGAAGTTCTCTAACAAAACAGAGGCAGTTGTGATACAGGAATGTTCAGCCTAAGCAAGTCTCCATTTGAATCTTAAGGACGTTCTATAACAATCATGTAATTTTTTTTCCCACTCCGACTTTATGTGCCACCAGGCTAATATAATTAGCAGCCATGCTAATGCAGATGCAGAACAAAAAACAAAGGACGAGGAACATTCATTGCTTTGATAAGGCTAAATGATCACATTTAAAGGACCTCAGAGATCTGAAATTGTTACGTCTTAGAAGTAGAGTATTTAATTTTAATAAAATAATTCCTTTGCAAACTAATAATTGCAGAGCACTGCACACAGACACATAAAATAGGGGGATGAATATGTTTTCCTTTGCTCTTGATAGATCTTTAGAAACTTTTTGTATCTATCAGCTATTATGAGTAGAAGTGGTTTTTATACGTAGGGGTGTTTCCAGAGTAACTTATGGCTCAGGTACTGTTGATTGACACAGAGGTTCACCCACTTTTGTTTACTTCTGGAGTGTTCAGTGTGTGTTTTTGTGACGTTTGGGCATGTTGTACTGATAAATCTTAGATCTATTAAAATGAATGGAAGCCAGAGGTAGGCTAGGACAGCAACTTTGTAAAATTCCTTTATTAAGTAACTTGAAGTTTCTGGAAACATTTATTTCCAATTCCGTAAGTAGAGTATCTCTGTGTTAATTAGACTTAAAGGAATAGTTATGTTTAGGCCAGCTTGCAGCTGACCTTTGTGGAGGATGGGGTAGCTGTTGGTACAGTGGCGATGAGAACCTCATTCATCAGGTTATTATCAGAGCAGACGCAGTGTGTGATCTTTTAACAGGTGAGGGACAGAGACAAACGCTCCAGAAAAATTTACCTGTCAGGATTTGACATCTTTGCCTTTAATTATATTAAATGTGCTTTAATTATATTAAATGTGCGTTTAGTTTAACATTTGGCAGATTACAAGTGTGGATAAACATACATTCTTTTAAAAGTCAGTTTATGAGACAGGAATTCAGAATTTCATACCAAAGAGACCCAATACAAAACTTCCATCTTATGAAAAAGTATCTGCTGCTGTATATCATAAATTAAAATCTTTGAGATGTATGGTTATTCCAACTTCAGATTTTAGGATGATTGTTATGAAAAAGGGGTGTGATCTCTGGGAACAGATTTGTTATATGTGCACGATCCAAAGTTTAAGCTCTTAATCTCAAGAAGGTAATTTTCTTTTTATCATTGCTGTCCCTAATGCTCAGGACCTGAAGATTTCAGATAGTAACAAAACTCATCACTGCATGTGCAGTGTTGAATATAGTGGCACAGGACAAGACCAATCTAGCTTCTTATTTACAACTCAGCAGCTTGAGATGACATCTCTGTTGTTTTACTTTATTATTTTTGCTTTTTGTTCTTCAGTGTTTGGTTGACTCAGTACTTTATTTGAATATTGCAAAAATCACTCAGATAATTCTCAGTAAAAATCACTTAGATATACTGTGGAAAAAACATAACTTATTTTGGTTTGAAAAGAAGGCTTTGTTTTCAAGTAAGAAAATTAAACATGCCCCCCCCCCCTTTTTGTGTGCCTCAGATTCTTCTATGGAACATAGTGTATGTGCCATAAACTTTTGAAAGTAGAGATTTATGTCCAGAGTAATGCTTGAAGGTGCCATTCCTACCATGTGCTTTCTGAAATATTGCTCACTTGGAGCAGGAGCAACTAAGGATTGTGTTAGTTCCCACGAAAAAGCACATTTGAAACTTACTCAAGAATGACCAGTTACCTTCTACTGCACAGGTAGTTACTAAGCATTTTCAGAGGGACACATTTTTTAGAAAAGAAAGCCATGAGTGTGTAGATGGACTAAATAAAAGCAATCTTGTTATAATTATGGAGTATTTCAGTGATGTCTGTGATGTTTGTACAGTGTTCATAGTTACATGAAGTATCATGACTTTTTTTTTTTTTTTTTTTTTTTGTAATTAAAGCATGATGTGAAGTGACTTGAAAACTGCCCGTGGAATCTTACGATTTTCCTTTTGACATGTTTGAAAGTCCTTCAGAAGTTTAGAAATCTATCTGCCACAAAACCTCCCTGCCCAGACAATTTAAAATTTTAGTTTCCTATGCCACTGATAGTAAAATCTTGTGATCATGACCCAGTCTAACTCATGGAGAAGACTAACAATTTTCACATGGTATTTCAGAGGCTTACGGTGCAAAAGTATGCTGGGTGTGCTAAGTTGTAAAATAACTTTCTTCTTTTCAAATGTTTTCTCCTTTTGCATCCCAACGTTGTCTTGTGGGTGTGTGTACACATTTTTTTAGACCTGTCCTTTCATTGTAAATTCAGTACTGCTCTGCTCTAAACATTTACCAAGGAAGATACAGAAACTCCTTCCCCTGTCCAGCTCTCTTTCTTGGTTCACGAGCCAAGTGGCACAGCTCCTTTTTTTTTTTTTTCCATATACCCAAAGTTTCAAAGAACCAATCTGTGCAGAGCTTTTCCCCTGCTTTTCTCCAGTAGAGGCTTGGATGGGCAGCATGCCGTGTGCAAAATGCCAGACTCCTTTCTGGCATGGGTCCCATTAGTGGGCAGTGGCCCAGAAATGTGAATAGGCATTGCCACTTCCTTTTCCCTGTGATCCTGCTTTATTTTGGGGTCAAATTCTCTCCTTGCCCAATCAAGAATTTTAGAATGGCAGCCAGGGACTCCCTTGAAATCAGTCTTTATTTCTGGTTCTGGTGCTTTTTTTGTGCATTCTGGCTTGAGAAAAATAAAATCTGAGACAGAGGCACATTTTAACCCTCCTAGATTTATACTGGAAATAAAAATATTAGAATTATGGCATCAGTTGCATTGTATATATTTGTATACATATAACTAATGGCCAAAATTTCAAAGGATATACTTCAGTTATGTTATTTGGTGGAATTTCAAGCAGCTCAGTGTAATTTTTCCAAAAAGTAGTTTTGAAACGAGTATCGCTAATAATGGATAATTTTCTGTTTCCAGGATTTACCACACTCAACTGTCAGGAATCAAACATACGCATGAGAAACATTTCTATTTCCTTTCTAGCCCATTTTTTCACTGATTACATGAACTCTTCCAATTTTAGCCATCATTTCCCCCCAGAGAAACTTGATTATTGTTTATTTTCAAAATAATAAAATACATGGTCTATTAAGATACAATACATCTAAGGTTCCTTTTGCCCCTCTAAGAAGGATAGAAACAAATCTTGTGTTAACACTTAGATAATTTCTACATATGGAATGAAAACAAAAGTGTATGAAACTTTTGTTCCTACCAAATCCAAGAAAATGAAGGATATTTAAACATTGGAAAGAAATAAGGTAAAATTATGTTTTTTTTTCCTTTCTACATGTTAAGGTGGAAAATGAAATTTATAAACTGGGTTTCTTTTCTTTTTACCATTTGAGGTATATTTAAATTTGCAAGTTCTTACTATTTAAAGGAATTACTTGCTTCATCTTCCTGAATGCAGTGCTTTTCTTTTTAGGCTTAAAAAACAGGCCCTGGGTCTAATGAATAAAAATATTTCTAACAGTAAGTCTGATGGAATCTATAGACTTTCTTTCTTTTTTTTTTTTTTCCACCCAGAATGGAAATAAGGTGACTTCTGATAATTTTTACCTTTTGAATTAATCACGGATCACATGCTAACTTTGATCCTTGTAGAAACTTTACTTGAAAAGTTACAATAAACTGACTCTGGTCTGTACTTAGAAACAAATTTTGTGCTTTTATAATTTATTGTGCTTTAGACATCTAGCTTTGTAAAATACTTATAATGATGAGAGCTGTCAGTATTTACTGGAAGCTTGTTCTGGGCTAAATGCTAATCATGTTTTTTCACCGATTCCAATAATCCTACGAGATGGGCGATAGATACTAATATCCTCACTTTACAGGGGAGAAAGTGGAGACTCTGCAAGTTTAAGCAACTTTCTGAAGTCCTTCTCTCAGTGAGTGACAGAGCTTGCCCTCCCCCCCTCTGCCCCACTCTAAGCCAGACTGAGCTTCACTGAATCCCTTCCATGTGTCATAAAACAGTGTTGTAGCTCATGTTTCTTTGACTCACAAAGGCAAAATCTCCCTTCTGATTCCTCATGGGCCCAGAAATCAACACGAGACTAAGCAGGTTCGGGGTGTGGGGGGGTGTTGGTGCCAGGCTTCTGTCCAGACCTGGCCGGCCTGGGGGTACCCAGGGGTGCCACAGTGGGGGGCTGCTGGTGGGTGAGGTGTGCGCTACAAGCAGACACTGTTCCCTACACAGCTTGCCTCGCTGTTCCCACTAGATTTCAAGTGTGCATTAATATTGCAAAACACACTTGCAGTTCTCCCTTGGAGAGGTGATCCCTCATAATGACATTGTGTTTCTGTCATTGCTGAAGGGTGGGGAGGAGTGTCACAGCTACTATCTGTGTCTGGCCACTTATTGAGAAATCAGCACATGGGATGGGCTTGCATGCTTTGATATGTATGTTTTAGAAAGATTCTATGGGAAGTCGGAATGTATTTGTTTTTCTCAAATTCCCATTTTTTTAAAGCCAATTTCTGATGAATTGCTTATGCAGCGTGATGTTATTATTTGCCTCTTGTTTTTTTTTTTTTTTTAATACGTCCCAGTCCTAAATCCATCAGGGTGAGTTATCGCTAAGAATATTAGTTAAAATTATTGTGGTTGGGGATGACTTCGAGTAATAGGTTTTTTGAAATGTGCATTGAGTATTCTAGAGCACTTCTGGGTCTTGACGGTGCATCGGAATCACTTGCAGGGTGCTCCCCACACAAATCAACGGACCCCAGGGCTTCTGATTCAGTATGTCTCAGCGAGGTCCTGGACCTGGAATTTGCTCTTCCACTGAGCAAAAGGGGGGGGCACGGATGCCGCTGGTTAGGGACCACACTTTGAGAACCACTGGCCCAAAGAATATGTCTTCAGTTAGGGTGTTACCCGAATACGTGAACCTTGTTTTTGAAAATTTTCAACCTAAGTAGAAAATTAGCTCATTCTTCCTTTGGCCTTTTATTTATGCGAACACAAACTCCTTCAGGACCAACTGTGTCTATTTAGGACTTTAGCTTAGTCTTATTCAGAAGTTTAAATAAGGGGAATGGAAGGTCTTTCTCCAGCACTTGAGTCTTTGCAGCAAATAGAGACGCAGGCCATGTGCAAGTGATTCTGTGCTTCTACTGGGTTCGCTCCCTGCCTGTCATGCTGGAGCCGAATTGGTTCCTTCAGCTGTCTCTCTTTGCTAGCCTAGCCCCTCACTATGAATTTCTGGAATAGCTTCTCACTGCCAAGCACAACCGTGGGGGACAGAGGGAGAGGTGGGGCTATGTTGAGAAAGCACTCAACTAAGCCAGAGGGCAGATTTTTCTACACCCTGTCTGCCCAACTAAGTGACTGATTGTCATTTCATCACTTAAAAAAGAGAGGCAAATAATTCCTCATCCGTTTCCCCTACAAGATGCTTAGGAGCATCTGGGGAGAAAATGGGCTCAAAGTTTATGTATTGAAGAGCTTCCCGGATGTGAAAGGAGCTTCCCAGACTTGTGATATCTAGACAACCTTTGTAAGTATGAATAGTTTAATCTTCCAGAACTGCTTATCCAGTCACAGGAGGGGTGGGTATGGGCTGTTTGTATATCACTTGGACAATGACTTTAGTTGTAACAACTAATTTCTTGTAGGAACAGTTTTTTTCTTCACCCACCTGTCATTTTGGGGGACTGTGTACATAGGATGATACCCCTGGGTGCAGGTAGGTGAAATAGGTCAAGTGTTATGCTTCGGTGTCTAATACACCTACTTGAAGTGTTCATTAAGGATTGCATTTTACAAATCAGTCAGTACAGTCCTTCTTTGGACTGGTATTTCTTTTAATTTTTCATTATTTTTTATTTTTTTATAAATTTATTTTTTGTTGGGGTTCAATTTGCCAACATATAGAATAACATTCAGTGCTCATCCCATCAAGTGCCCCCCCTCAGTGCCCGTCACCCAGTCACCCCCAACCCCACCCACCTCCCCTTCCACCACCCCTAGTTCGTTTCTGGACTGGTATTTTAAAGCTGTGTTCCATGGACACGAGTTCTGCAAAATGCCCTGTAGTACAGGAGCTCTGAGGTTAAATAAGTTGTGGGATGCTACAGGCTTTTCAGCCTCTCTCCTGTCCCCGAAGGGTCACAATACATCCTACTGGCCCCTAGAAGTCCTACACCAGAGAAACTGCTGCTTAATTCCATTTAACTCCACAAATACTTAAAAAGTGCTTGCAGCCAACCAAGGACCTCTTTTCCTGAGAGCCCCTATTAATCTTCCATGGAACCAGCATTCTCAGTAACACTTTTTAGCGAATTATTACTCTTGGCTAATGGTGCCGTCCAAAGTTAATAATATTAAATTATTATCTAAACAATATTGAAGGGCCGAAAATTCAATATAGACACTCTTAAGCTACTAAAGAATTATTTAGCAAATAGCAATACATAAAGATGTCTAAGAATATCAAATATTACCATCACGTAATTAAAATCAATGAAGGGGACCTCGTTTTCACATGCTTGGCCAGTTTTTCATGTATTTCCTTGAGTTTCGTGAAATGATGTCTCAGCCACTAAAATCACACCCCTTAACCTTGAAATTCAGTCAGGTCTCATTACTGGTGTTACAAAGACGGAGGGATGTTGCAATAGGCTTCCGAAGATATTTGGAAATTTAGAACACCTGAGGGAGGGCATCTGCGGAAGAATTTTTTTTTTAAAGTCATGGGTGAGGAGCAGGGCCTGTATCCTACATCTGAAACCAAGCCTGCCTTTCCAGCATCGGCCCCTAAATGTCTGTCTTTGCAGGGCTGGTGGTAAGGAGTTCTTGTACTGACTTTTGTTTCCTAATCAGTGCACACACTCTAAAACAGTAACACATTTAAAAGCCCTAACAATGTTGTGTTCTTTGGAAACAAATGGGTCTTAGATGGGAATGGAGGAATCAGATCTCTTCTGCTAACAGAAGTCTTTGTACGCATGTGTGATGCTAACTGCACAACAGAATAAGGAGGTGTTTCAAATGTTTTAACTGACAGCCATGAGTCAGATGATAGATGGGTCAGTGTTATGTCTACAAGGTTCAGTGGTCGGGGATTCATATGAGACTCCTCTATGTGGGCTTCTAGGCCTGGGGATATACAAGGCAGATCTCCTAGACTATTATTATTATTATTATCATTATTATTATTATTATTTTTCTTTTTTGTAAAGGACAGTCTCTGATGTCACTAGGAAACAAAACGTGGGGAAGACTTTTACAGGCCCCATGGAGACCATTACAGCCTGCGTGCTTCCGTGTTCATGGGCCCCTGGCGAAGGGCTCTGTTGACTTGCCTTGGCATTGAGTACTTCCTTTGTTATGGCACCTGCAGGTGGTGGGAGGCAGCTTGCTCCTGGGGGTCATGATTCATCCTGTGGATGCGCAGATCCTGACCTTTCTCAATCTGTAAATTTAGGGAATAGCTGACCTATATGAGTTGATGAATCCAGGCGCTGCCCATTTGTTCCATTTGATTTCTCTGAGCTGCAGAGGTGAGATCAGGATCTGGGGATGTGTTTAATGCCAGTTATTGGGAGCAGTGTGAGCTACATATTTGAAGACTTTAGAAGCATCTGTGGGTTTGATAATGCACAAGTGGTATATAAAGAGCTCTGGGTATTCCCCCCACCCCCCTTCTGCCTTTTTAAATAAAGCTTTGCTTGGCGTTAAATACAGTTAAATAAGCCAGTTCCAACTGGCTGGCTCAGTCGGAACAGCACAGGACTCTTGATCTCAGGGTGTGAGTTCGAGTCCCGCATTGGGTGTAGATATTACTTAAGTAAATAAGAGGATTTTAAAAAATAAAGCTTGCTCAAACTTGGTGATTCTCTACAATATTGGAGCTGTGTCTAGGGTTATGTATTTCTTACCCTTATCAATAAAGGATTAATGAAGTTTAATTTTTGCCCATCTTTCATAAAATGTAGCTCCATTTTATTCAGTCAGAGGATATTAGTTAAATTATGGCTCTTCAATAGCATTTATGAACCTGAGTTTTACTTTTCTTTTGGCTTGGTATTGAAAGTTTTCTTCTTTCTTCTAAAGGATGGGGCTGGGGAAGTAGAGAGATGTAGGGGAGAGGTGGCTGGATCCTGAATGTCTAGCAGTTAAAAGGCAAGTAATACTTCTCTACTTAAAATGATATATGCATTTTTAAAGCCTGTGAAGATGACTGCGAATTCACTAATGAGTTTTCTCGGGAACATATTTCTGGTTTTATCTATAATGTTCTTGGGAAATTCCACAGGCTCTTATAGGGGACACTGCTCTCCCATTTTACCATTTTATAGACTGTCTTGGTGTAGATTTGTTGCTGTTCAAAAAAAGCTGTCCTAGAAACCAGGCAAGTGGCATAAGTTCAATTTACGTTTAGTAAATGTAAATCTTGTAATAACAGTGTTTAGTGACCTTTAATTATATGCCTCTCTTACTTTAATTCTTAAGGGAAACCTGTTGGTTTTCACTTTCTTTTCACAGGAATGAGATAGTGATGATTGCTACGTGATTGCACTCACTTTGACTCCAGGGTTATATTAAGTATCACAGCAGCCTGAAATGTTAGCTTTTCCTATAAGTAGGGAGAAATTAAACCCAATGTATTTTTTTTTGAGATTTGTATACCAGTAAGGCAGACTTGACATGCAAAATAGTTCTGTTGAATATAGGCTTATTTTAAAATTTAATCTTTCATAATGTGAATAAAAATGTCACATGTTGAACTTTAATAGTAATACATGGATGAGAGTATTAGCAAAATTGTTGAGTCAGAGGCAGTGATCCCAGTTTACAGGAGGGGCGTTAACTTTTTGGCTGAAAAGTTAATTCTGTGACATAAAAATAGCTTTCTTTTACAAAAATACATCTCCCTGAAAGTCTTTCTGATGTAGTTTGAGTGCAGCAGTAGTTGGACCCATGATTGTCAGATTGTCCGAGGTGGAGAACCACCTATGCCTGGGGCCCTGCCCTTGGGTCTTGGGAGAAGAAGACCCAGTGCAACTCCAGGAATCAACCTAGAGTTGATTACTAGCCTGCACTGCTGTGTTCCAGTTAATGTTTCAAAATAAATGAATGAACAGTGGGAGGAAATGAAGTAACTACTAAATCAGCTTCATCAAGAAGGATTTATGAAATGTCTACCCATGAATAGCATACTGACATGTGCTGAGTAACTTAAGTGTATGTTTCTGTCCTTTTGGCAGTTAGGGTATGGTCTAGCTGAAAGGAACGTCAAGCTGTGTTTCTGTCATGGGTTGATCTAATATTTAGTGTTTGTAATAAATGAAGATCAGTTTAGGTTGCAACATGATCCTTATTTATTTATTCACAAAGCCATAGTACTTGCTTAATGTGGTAGCACTTAAAAATGCTCTGCTGTTCTCTGTCATGAACCGAAGATCACATTTCAAGCTACCATAAATAAGATCAGTGTTGGTGAAAAGTAAATGTTGATGTAAACTGGGCCATCTTTGAAAACTGTGAATTCATATCTTTCAAATTTGTATTATCTAGCTTTACTTACCGTGATTGATAGAACATTATTTAAAGGCTCTCTTAGGTCAGAATGTAAATAATGAAGTGAATCCTGTCTTTATAGTTCACATCTCCAGAGCAGTACTTTTTGACTTTTTTTTTTTTTTTTAAATGCCTGATGGGCTCTTTTGAGAATCTGCTAAAAGTTACGAACTTTCTCATCAGAAAAATACCCATATAATTTGTGGGGGTTCACAAATGTCTCAACCCGATACATGAAATTGGGGTGAAACCTGCTGATAAATTTTTCCGTTTCTTTTTTTTTTCGTCTAACATTTCATCAAGATATTCTATTTATTGACAGATTTAATTCAGTTACTTTGAATTTGCAAGACATTTTAAGAGATTCTATAAATATATTTGACATGCATTATTTAAAATATATTGTAAAGATAATATAGGCTCTTTGTGAGTGCCTTTGTGTGAGTGTTATGGAAGGTAAAAGATGCAGAGTTGAGTTGGATAGTGTAAGCAAACTAGGCCTTTATCTAGGAGGTTAAGTAATATGCTTGGATACCTACAGAATGATACGGAATAATAAGAACTGTAAGAAAAGTAAGAGTGAAGTAATAAGGGGACTTGGGGGAGGTAATCACTTATGTCTTCCTAGGCTCATCATGCTGGTATATGATAGGTGGACTTATACAACTAAAAACTGGAGAAAGGAGAATCCCAGAAGGAAGAAATGGTAGGGGGTGCCTGACTGGCTCAGTTGTTTGGGCATGCAACTCTTGATCTCAGGGTCATGAGTTCCAGCCCTGCATTGGCCCCACACAGAGCTCACTAAAAAAAATAAATAAATAAATAAATAAAATAAATAAATGAAGAACAAAGGTGAGAATGAAAGAGTGTGTGTGGGGGACAATGAAGAGTCAAGTTTACTGGCAAGTAGGAAGAGTTGGGGGGTGAAACAGAATGAAATGGGTAGGGCTGCAGTTTGCAGATGGACTAGAGCACCTTTGGAGGGAGTTTAAACTTTATAGGATATGCATTTCTACAGATGTCAACTTTCCAGGTGAATGACACCATTCCTCATAGTAGAATAAGAAGCAACATGACATGAGGGTGAAAGCCTGAGGTTTGGAGCAAGCTCTGTGGGGAATGTGAGAGAAAGCAGCGATAAATTAATTAAATAAGTGCTAAATTTCATCAGAGGCCTTATTTGAAAGTGGGTCGCATGCATTTGTAGGGGAGCCCATTACTTTTCCATCATTCCCCAACTTTCTAAGAGCTGGAATGGAAAAGCAGAAAGTGGAAGTTTCCTTGGTCTTTGATTGAACAAAACTGAGGCTTTGGTTGTCTTGAAATAAAATGTAGGACTGGTGGCCATGAATAGGGTGCCAGAATGAAAGGGGCAGTTAGGTAACTAGAGCACCATGCAGATGTTCGAGGATAGGAGGCGAGTTCAGCAGAAGGGGGATGACAGGAAAGGTGGTTGTGTTAGTTAGTGGTATGGTGAGACAATACACAGAGGAGTTTAGGTCTTGGAGAGGAGCGCTGCCTGGGACATGCGGAGCCCCTTGATTGGCCACCAAGTTGGTGGAGGGTCTAGTTGCTGAGAAAGAAGAGAGACCATGAGGCCCAGCTGTGAGAAGAACCATCACTGTACATTTTGGCTTTATTAAAGATGGTCAACAGTTAGGGACGGAGAGGAACACAGTCAGGAAAGAACAAGAGCGTTGCAGGGATTGGAGGTAATTGTGAGAATTTGGGGAGAGTATGGTTTGATCTGGCAATTGGAGCTGGAAAAGAAGGATGGTGAGTGGGGGTCAGGAGGAAGAATTAGGAGGAATGGAAATGTTTAAAGAGTATGTGAGTGGAAAGATGAAGGAAGGGAACAGTAGGTCTCAGGTAAGGTACTGTCTCAGCTTCAGCAGTATTGTCATTTGGGACTGGATACTTCTTTGTCATGTGGGGCTGTCCTGTGCATCGCATGACGTTTAGCAGCATCCCTGGTCTCTACACATTGGATGCCAGTTGCATACTCCAGGTTGTGACAACCAAAAATGTCTTTAGATGGTGCCAAATTACAAAATAGCCCTCTTGCTGAGATCCACTGAGCTAGAGCAAAGCCCTAGAAAGCACACTTAACAATAACAGCAGGTTTTCTTCATACTGATGGAATTTGGAATTGTCCAGAGAACAGTGGAAATATGGGTGAAGGGAAGAGAAGCTTTGAGCTTGGCCATTGTATACCTGTGTTGGTCTTGCCCTGTGCACCATGGCCGTGGGTCACAGTCACTGGGGGCTCTATTAAAAGTCAACACCAGCACTCCCTTCCCCAGCCCCTTGACCCTCAGGGAAGCAGCCTATTCATCTAGACACTTTGGAAACTTTCTAGATGATTTTTCTTGTTTCTAAGTAGGTATCACATGAGAGCAGGCCAGTGGGTGAGCAGCTTTGGAGGCATGCAGAGAAGCAAGAGGAGAGATAAAGGAGATTGGGAGGTAGGTTGAGATGTGTGTTAGGGACTGGGAGACATACAGTAGGAACCGGGAGCTAGGTAGAGATATACACTGAGTTAGCATTTGTGGGAATAGCAACTGGTGAGGCAGTGTCGATTATAGATTCATTTGAAAGCTGCTTTTTATGGTCAATTATGTGCTCAGCCAAGCCTTTGCCTTCTTGGCTGTCTTGCTCCTTTCAGTTTGTACCAGGTGGATGTTATCTAAGAGCCAGTGAATGTCATCTTTTCTTTGGTGCCTGTAAGGACTGTCCATGAATATTTGACACTTTGCATTTGTCCTCTCCCAACTCTGATAGCCTGCTAAAATATGCACGTAGTATATAGTTCTTCACAAAATGTCTTAATTAAGAAAGATTTCAGGTACAGAATACGTATTAATGAAGAGATAGACATGTAATCGTTTATATGAAGAGCGAGACATGAAATTTTGGGTCAGATTGTAAGTTTTTAATTTAATAAAAGATTCGGGTAAGAGTTACTATGACTGTAAATTAAAAAGTAAACCTTTTTTAAGGCTCTAAAGAATTTGGAAACGTTCCCTCACTCTTATGGAAATGCACAGACACACCCACATAAATTATAACCCGTGCCGTTCAGGAACTTAAATTAAAAAAAAAATACTTAAGCTATTAATATTCCTTAGGTGATTCCCCCAAACCCAAGAATATTCAACAGCATTTTAATATTTGATATCCTGATTCACTAGAAGGCCCAGTTATTGCTTAAAAAAGTATGGGAAGACAGCAGAGATTAATCTTTTAAATTATCCTATCTTAGACTATATAATTCCTCTTGGCCCAAGTTGATTTCTTTTGGTACCTCAGTCTTTTGGTGGACTCTGATTTGCATGCCTGGGGGTAGGAGAGTAAATTACATGACTTCTTGAAGGTCCTTTTAGCTTGAAGATTTTGTGATTAAATCTTGCATTTAGAAAATTGGCTTTTTCTGGGAGATCCAGACTAGAAGGTACTTTTCCATCTTCATATTTGTAGAGAGCTAAATTAATATGTCATCTCATGCAGTTTTTCTTTAATACGGTACAGGACAAGATAGCAGTAATAGAGGCAAGAATAAAACCAACACGAACACCTTAATAAACTTAGAACCAAGATGCATATGATGCTTTCTCAATTGCTCTTATGTGCAAGCTTCTAAAGATGTAACTGGGTCCTCTGAAAGTTTAGGTGTGTGGCGTGTGTGTGTGTGTGTGCGTGTGTGTAATGAGTGCAGTGGGTACATGGTGGGAGCAAAGGGGAGAATAAAAATGATACTGTTCAGTGGAATTGACTTAGGTGTGGTGGATGTATGGAAGAAGAGGGAAGTGGGTTTTCTTAGAATACACTCTGCTCTTCTTAGCACATTGTTCTTCTGGATGTGCTAGGTTTTCAGCAGGTCTTGTTAACTGGATGTCCTCAGGGCATGGAGTGAAAAGCAGGAACCTTCATGAAGCTCAGTGCAGAGACAGAGAATGGAGAAGACTACTGTATTTGGATGGAACCAGTGCAAGTATAGGTAGGCGGATTGCAATTATCCCCACTGGAATTCAGCCAGGACACACATTAGTGCATGCTACTTCCTGTCTAGCCTAATTAAAGGATTGTTGAGAACTAACAAAGTTGGCTGATTTGCAAAAAAGTCAGCGCTTGCTAAAATTTGTAAGCTATAAGTGCTTAACAGTATGACCTGATTTTTATGCCGGGGTCATCTTATTAATTAAAGTTTTCCAATCATCTAATTAGAAAATACAGACTGAGCTGAGTCTGGAGGATTCCCAGTCTTACTTGCTAATTTAAAGAAAAGTGGAAACGAAGAAGAACAGCACTCAATTAAAGCAATGCAATGGAAAGCTCTGTTCTGGACATGCCTTCAGAGTTGCTCCATACCAGCGGGGTAATTATTTAGGGTGTACTTCCAGTAGAGACATTAAAGGGACACCAGTGAGTTAGCTTTAAAGTGGAGAAATCTGTGCCAGCCCCCAGATTAACTCTTGGACTAGAATATGAGTGCACAATGGAAAGCTGGAAGGCATGACCAACACTACTGATTGAAACGAAACAGTTTGCTCATTGACGTTATGCCTTATTTTTTTAAGCTCAAATAGTACTTTGTCCGAAGAGCAGAAAGAGAAAGAATAGTCTAATAGGATTTTAGATGATTACCTGACACTTAAATATATCTTCTTTTGGGAAAAAAAAAAAAAAGTAGATAAAAGATTCTATGTATTTTCTAAATGTAAGATTCTCTAACTGGGGTGTCACATTTAAGTCCTGAATAGTCTGGAGTTAATTTCTCATTACTGTTTTTATATGCCTAATATGCTGAGAGCAGTGCTGTATCTCCCGCCCCCCCTAAACAACAACAACAACAACAACAAAACCAAAAAGCAAAAACCTTCAAAACATTTTATTAAATATCTATTATGGGCCACCCACTGGACTAAGCAGAAAGTCTTAAAAGAAGCACAAAAAAGATGTGGCCAACACAAAAGACACATGGGTCTGTGGATATCTAGCAATTGAGTAATTAATCATAGGTAGCTGAAATCAACTCAGTATTTCTCTGCAGATACTAGTAAATGAAGTTTTGTACAAAAAAATTTTTTTATAAAAGCTTATTTCTACACAGTGAAATAAAAGGGATAGAAAAGAACTTTTAATTTCTGTTGAAATTTTAAGAATAAGCTGTCTGTATTCTGAGTTGTCTTGATCAGACACACGTTTGTAGAGCATTTCTCATTTATGTGACAACAGCTAAATAAGCACCGTGGGACATAGATGTTCCCTCCATCTTCCCATGTTGACCATCTACATGCTTTGCAGCTGAATAAATCACGCCAACATTCAGGGGGCCATGCCAAACCAGAATCTCTCCATGACAGCCATTGAGTAGAGCATGAGTGTGAATCACCTCTCTTGACCAGAGGTAGATTTATTTATGCATCTTATAGCTGAATTGGATTTTTAAAAAATTAAAAAAAAAATTGGTACTTGCTTTGAAATTAATTGGGATATTGTTACTACCCCTTTGCTATGTGGCAGTATCCCCTCAACAATTTTTGTGTTGTCTTAAGCCTATAGGGTGATGTTACCTACATCATTTTTAAAAGTTTGAATATTATACCCATTCATCTGTAAGAGACTTAAATAATACATGTCAAATTAAAATTTCACCTTTAGGCTTCACTCAAGATGCACTTAGAATGAATATATCATAAGCCATAGAGGGAAAAACATTCTAGCTGTTTCTCAATGGTTTGGCCTCAAAAAGAAAGCAGCCAAAGAAAAAAAATGTAGCTGATGGTTTACACACCAACAACAGTGCTCAGGAATTTTTTGGGCCATTGCTTCCGTTTTTAATGAGCAATAGTACATGCCAGCCAATCACATATCACTGGATCATTATATATATTAACACTTCCAAAGCAAATAAGGAACACTGACCTGAAAGGGTGGGAGTGAAGCATTTCTGTAGACAATACTGTTATCATAGGTAGATGTCACCAGTTTTTCTTTTCATTGAGAAATTGAAACAACACTTTAATGAAACATGGCTCCTTCATATTGTCCCTCCCTTTTTTAGATCAGGCATCATATTTTTAGCTGGGAAGATGAGAGCAGCTGGTTCAGGCCAGGTGCTGATAGTACTAATGTTGATGTAAGATGCTGCTCAGATGGATGGTGCAAAGGGAAATCATTGTCCCTTGATTTGATCATGCTGGCTCTAAAATTTATTTTTTGATCTGGCATTTGACTTTGCATTATACTCAGAGAGCTGGAAATCACAAAGCTGTGCAGCTGCAGAGTATATATAGATAGAGACCCTGTACCATTACCTCACACACCCAGCACTATTAGCAGTCTATGTGAGTGAAAATTCCATTGGGGAACAAAAGCCCGTTATTTTTCTCCATACTGTAAGAGAGGCTTATAGCTTGGGCCTACTGTGGGTGTGTGGAAGGCGACAGACAGAGGCAGAGCTGGGGCCAGGGGTGGGGTTGTATGAGGATTAGGGACCCATCAAGTTAAAAAACAATATTGTTTCCTTACGAGGTCTGTTTTACCCTTGCATATATGCATGTGCGTGTGTGTATATATATGTGTATATATATGTGTGTGTGTGTGTGTGTGTGTGTGTGTGTGTGTATGGATAAACTGATTTTAGAATCTGATTAAGATTCTAAATATTTTTCATAAAGCTGGTAAGAGTAAAAGGGCTGAATACTAGAGAAAACAGAACTCAGTTATTATGCGGAGTTAATTGAATTTGAATACTTTTCCTTTTCTGCCTTTCTTATGTCGATGATCTTTTTTTTTTTTAAGAGTGAAAAATACTCAAGATAAATGATTGAAATAAAATACTCAAGATAAATGGACTCAGATCCTTATATGGAATTAAAAAAATATTGCTTGGGAAGTATTAATTTGCCCCGTTACCACATTTAATGAGATAATTTACCTTATCCAGGCAAGTGATTTACACAAATGTTATAATTCTTTGCAAGGGGGAGAGCTGTGAAAAAAATTACTCCCAGGCTTCTAGCAACTCATTTTTATGCCTCTGTTGTGTCCTGATCTCTTCTTTCTAGCTTTGAGCATTTCTGAAGGCCTAATTCTTTGCTATTCTTTAACTTTTGCCATTGGAGTTACACATTTTGGAGATGAGAAATCAGTTGGTCAATAAATATTGATTGATTACATACAATGGGACTTCTACAGAGCTTGGCATTATAGAATAGGGGAGGAAAAAGTTTTCCTACACCCTTCAGGGACCCTACCTGGGTCTGAAGGTTAAACTGCCAAAGACAGATTAACAGGAGAAAAAGCCTACAAATTAATTAAGTACACATTTTACACAACACAGGAGTCTTCATTAGGAAACAAAGCCTCAAAGACAGAGTTAGACCTGAGTATGTTTATGCGAAATTTGATGAAGGGTGGACAGTCATGTAAAAATATGATGGGTTGAGTATGAGGTAAGTGTAGTAAACTGGGGAGTCTTGGGGAAGCATCAGGTGAGAGTTTTCTGACCTGTTTCAGGGGAGAAGAGAGAGAGGAAGGTCGGAATGACCCTGTTTCTGCCATTTTCTCAAATTCTTTCAGCCTAAATTATTGAATATGCCAAGGTGCCATATTTGGGGTAGCATGTCCTGAACCCAAATCTAAGGAGAGAAGATGATGCTATGAAGCTTTCCGTCTGGTTAGCAATTCCAGAACGAACAGACTATCTTAGGGAAGATTCATTGGTGTGGTAAGTCTAGTTGAGTGTTGAAGCATGGATAAAGTTTAGAGGAGTTACCAGCAGAGTTAAAAAGGGAAGTGTGAGGCTGCGTAGATCTGAGACACCTCTCTCCCACTTAGGTTGATGTATTGATGTGGACGTAGTGGGGGTTACGGACGGATAGAGTTGGTTAAGATTACAGATTTTAAAATACAATGTAGTTTTTAAGAGCTTAGCTGCTGGAATCAAATTCTCAAATGATGACTCTATAGTTTTTGTTACCTTGCCCAAATAAGCTCTCTGGGCCTTACTTTTTTAATCTGTACAACGAGGATGATAATTGTATTACTTTATAGAGCAGTTGGAAAGGTTAAAATAATTTATACATGTAAAATGCTTAGACTAGTCATGGAGACCTGCTAAACACTCAATAAATGTAACTTTTGTCATTATGAAGAGTTTTGAAATCTGACAGAGGATTCAAAATTTTATGGGATAAGTGACATACAGCCAGGATAGTTTCTTTATTATGTAATGACATGTTCAGAGCAACATTTAAGGCAATAGAGGTAGAAAATATAGTACCAATTCACATGCGGGAAGGCTCCAGACAAGAAGGCTCCTGTAATAGGAAATATCTGGATTTAAGATAATGAGAGCCTAGGCTAGTAGCTACATCAAAAATGTGGATAACAAGCACCAGAACCTGTTTTCTTTATAAAGTACTTTTGATATAACAACGTATTGTTGCTACAACAATATCTTCAGTTCAGAAATGAAGAAATGGAAACTTGGTGCTGGCTTCTATCATGTGGAAAGAGCAAAGATAGAGGGTAAAAAACTGTTATCAGATGATCTTTAAAAAAGTAACTGCTGAAGGACCCTTGGGTGGCTCAGTGGTTGAGTGTCTGCCTTCAGCCCAGGGCGTGTTCCCGGGGTCCTGGGATCAAGTCCTGCATCAGGTTACCTGCATGGAGCCTGCATCTCCCTCTGCCTGTGGCTCTGCCTCTCTCTGTGTGTCTCTAATGAATAAATAAATAGTCTTTTTTTTTTTTTTAAAGAAAAAAGTAATTGCGGAGGTAGTTGAGAGGGTACAGGGTTAAAATTCTCTGGGTTTGGGGAATCACTGTTGGAAGGTTATCAAGTTAGGAGAGGGAACCCTTGAAATGAAAATGAATAGGAGCTTGTTTTGAATTTTTTTGCACTTGAAGTGACAGAAGTAGAATGATGGAAAAGTCTACAAGGCAGTTGCAGAATTTATTTAGAGGTTAACTGAGACTTGACTCTTTTCTGACCAATGAAGCAAGACGAGGGCTGGGGACGTGTTTTCAGAAATGCCACCAATGGGATGAGAAGGGGAAGAGGAATTGCTGAAGAAAAAGAAAAGGCGAACTTGGAGTAGCTGGACAAGGACAGGTCATGTGTCATTGAAGGATGACACTGAGGGCAGAGAGAAGTACCAGGAAGGGGAAAAAACCCTGAAGACAAAAGCCTAGGAGGAGGGTTGGGCAAGCATTTGGGTTCAAAACTTAGGGAATTTTTGACAAAGTCATTTAATTAGAATGGGGAAAATCAACATGAGGGATTTAGGGAGAAAGTAGTAGTGAGGAAAAGAAGGCAAAATATGTAGACTATTTCAAGGAGTTAAAAAATGCTGAACTGGGAGGTAGGATCCTTGGGGTTTAGTTCTGGATTTGCCATTAACCGCATGACCTTTGACAATTTCTCTGTTACTGATAGAATTTTCTGTACAAAGCTGAAAGTACTTATTTTTACATTTAGGAAGCACTTTTGACCTTTTCGATATTCGTAAATCTATATAGTAATACAGTGCGTAGTTAGGATCCTGAAAAGGCCCTCAGAGGCCTCTGAGCATCCAGGCAGTTCAGGGTTGTAACTGAGGCCCAAGAGTGCAAGGCCCCTGGCCCTAGGGCTCCCAAACAGACCAGGTGTGGCCACTTGCCACTGACAAAATCCCAAGGCAGAGAGATGATAGTTGGGGGGGGGTGTGTGAAAAGGAAGGTATTTCAGCAAGGCTAGCAGTGGGAAGACAGCAGACTAACATCTCCAAAGTGCTGAAAATACTTGTAGGATCATGTAAGGAAATGTGCCACAAAAGTCAGCAGGTGCCTGAAGCTGGCAGTAAAGGTCGGGTCGCTCATTGTCTTGGGGTCAGTCAAGGGGAGTCAGGTCGTTGCCTTGGGGCAATCCCTGTTGCTTGAGTGGGTAGTTTCCGTTCCCATCACAGGATGCTTTGCCTGTGGAGTTCTTGCCTGAGTTAAAAGATGAGCTGGAAAGAACCTAATTAGAAAGTACGGGCTGAGACCAGATTGGGGCCTTTCATGGTCATTAAAGCCCATGCTCCCTACAAGTAAGTGTGAACCCAGGCCTTTGCTAGGATTGTCTCTTCTTAGATCGAAACGTACATACATCACGATGTATGTACGAAACGATCATCATCACGATGATGTGATGTAAACCACAGCAGACCATTTGAAGGGCCAGGTGAAAGAGCTTTGTGGTAGGTGTACTGATGGCAAGAAAAATTAATTAGATAGCAACGTCCTAAAGGGACAGAGGATAAGTCCAGCAAGTACAAAAATTAAAAAGTGTAGCTGTTTGGGGACATTTTGGAGGGAGGGTGCACTCAGTCTCTATTCACCTGACTTGGTTTTGAAGGGCATTATTATTAGGAGCTCGAAGTAGCTTAAAGTTTAAAGGTTGCTGTCCCATAACCCAGTTAGCAAGTGAAGGGTTTGAGTTTCAGGACTAGATCTCCTGATTTGGAGTCGGGACAGCAGGCTGGCTGCCTTTCTTCTTTTCTGCCTGAATGAAAAGTTGGGTTCAGTATTCTCTGTTTCAGAAATCAGGGAAGTACATGATGTACTTTTTGAAAGATTTCCAGTCATTAATGCAAAACAAAACTGAGTTTTAAAGAGATGGGCAACTATTATCTGGGAAGAGCAATTATATTCAAAAAAGCGTTTCTAGCTTAGAGTGGATTATGGATACTAGTTTATTGATAAGCGTTCTCTAAAATTCTGTTTTCAAGGCACACCATCATATTGGCACCTATTTTGACACAAAAATAGGTCCAGTGTAATATCCTAACCCTGAAAGAATGCTGAATCACCCCGCTCCGAATCTGCCAGCTATTGCATACCATTCTCATTGTTAACAATGGATAATCTTTTTTTTTTTTTCCACATACCATTTCAGAGATGATTAGTGTATTCAGGGTGGGTTAAAATGGGCATATTCTACTGCCCTAGAGCAAAATTTCACGTTGAATTTGTTTTGAAAATCACTTACACTGAGTTTGTTGTATAATGCAGTGACTTTGGTCAAGTGAAAATACCTTATCTTGCCATCTATCAAAATCTCCCACTGTGTGTGTTTAACAGTTTCCTTTGCTTTAAAAACAATGACAGAAATGCTCCCGCAGCATTCAGAATGATACGTGTTTTCAAACAGCAGCCCATCTCATTTCAAGAGATGGAATAAGTACCATTAAAATGGTAACTCAAATCAGTCAAAGCACTTTTCTGGAAGATTTAGATTAAAAGTGATTAAGAACTGCTGTGGTTTGCCGATAGACACTATTTTGTATGACATTAATTTCTGCATTTAAAAATAGATGACTGCTTTTAGTGCTCTAGGAGAACATTCAGTATCCCCTGAAATGCGTGGATTTAGTGGGGTGATCCCATTATATGGTGTCTTCGGCCTGAAAAGAAGGATCACAGCGCTGAGAGAAGACATCTCAGCACGGCCACTCTCGGTATCAACAGATCCACAACGAAAGACCGCAAGGGAAGGAGAGATTTGTCAGCTTTTGCCTCTAAATTGGCCAGGAGAAATGTGAAGGATAAAAATACAACCAGTTGAGAATCCCCTAAATGTTGTTTTGAATAGAACTGGTTAGATGCTTGGTGTTGAGGAGTGTTAATAATCTTGGCAAGAGATCCTGCAAATTGAACAAACGGATTTCCTGTCCCAGATGTCGACTTTGCTCCAGAACAACTCGGATAACTTTGCAGCTTTTATTCATTTGCTTAATTTAGGCTTTTTCTGGAACATTTCTCACTTATGATGTACCAGATTATTAAAAGAAAAGCAACAGACAATAAAATTAAACTATCTTGATAGATTTGGTTATAAGTGAAGTTAGTACCAGCCAGTCAGAATGACCAGGTTGCCCAGTAGATCCAATAACTGCGTGTTAATTGCTTTGCACTTCAGGTCTTTTCAACAAATCTGATTTAGAGGAATGTGGAATGCGTGAAATGATTGACTATATGTACCCCTTTAAGTGAGATGGTGTTATGATTAACATAGTGAAAACTGGATCTAAAAATGCTTTTCAAGGTATTCCATATTTTGAAAGGGCAAATGTTAATCTAAACTGAGAAGGTGAGGATAAAGGAAGAGAAAACAAAAGCCAGCATTGTTGTCTATTAAAACATTTTGGGCTATAGAATTAGGCTTTCAAAACCTCACAAGACAGCAGGCTCATACGTTGTAAATTGTGAAGATGTAATGGAGTTGTTACTGGAAGTAAAGTTTTCTTTTCCAAGTTTAAGTTACTAACCATTTGAAAAGCTTTATTGTATTTTAAAATATTGAACAGGGGGCAGCCCAGGTGGCTCAGTGGTTTAGCGCCACCTTCAGCCCAGGGCATGATCCTGGAGACCAGGGATCGAGTCCCACGTCCGGCTCTCTGCATGGAGCCGGCTTCTCCCTCTGCCTGTGTCTCTGCCTCTCTCTCTCTCTCTCTCTCTCTCTCTCTCTCATAAATAAATAAATAAAAAATCTTAAAAAAATATTGAACAGGGACCAAATTCATTCCGTGCATATTATCTTTAAACGTTGGGAGAAGTTTCTGAGAAGACCACACTGGGACAGAATGCCGTGGCACTCAGGAAGGACCCCCCCCCCCCCCCCCCTGCGTATGCCCGCTGTTCTTGCTTAAGAAGCAGCAGATGTTTGTTTTGTTACTGTAATTTCTGTTGTCTTTCTAGCACAGCCGTGGAAGACGTGCTGTGAGGCACAGAACTGGTAATCTGGAGGATGAGTTAGACATGTTCCATCCAAAATCTTTGGGGCCTGACAGTCAAGTTCAGCATATTCCGAGGATCCCTTCATCACCCCTATGTCCTAAATATATGGTGATTCCTCAGAGGTGTGCTTGGCAATTTTCAAGATATGGGGAAATCTAAAACAAGGCAACATCCCTGAGGAAGTTAAATATTCCCACAATTCAGTGGCATTTCATCCTTAGATAAGCCCGTGGGAAAGGCTTGGGAAGGACAGGGGACTGACACCAGTGGAGTGCCTCCCGTGTGTCTGGCACCATATCCAAACTATTTAATCTGCACTTTCTGGCAAGTGTGTGGGGTAGCTATTCTCAGTGTCAATAACTGGACAACTCTGAGTTAGTTCTTTATCCTTTTTAATAAATGTAAAACTATTTGAGAAATGGTTGAATCTTACATTGCTAATTAATGTGATGTTAGATCTGATTATATGTGAATTTCATTCAGACCAACTCTCATTTTACAGTTGAGATTATGAGGGCACAGAAGGGTGGTATACTTTCACCAAGATCTTGTTTCCTTATTATCTTATTAGCAAACCAAATATAGTTACTGAAATTGATTACAATGATCAAGGTTAATTCAATGCAAGATTAAAACGTGGAGAAGTATTTTCCTGTAGCAGCTGAATGGGGCATCTTGCTCTACCGCCAGGTGTAAGGTAACTTACTGTACTGAATCCTGATGTTCCTCTGAAGGAAGAGCAGATGGGAAGAGGGACATTTCCTGTTCAACTTGATACTTGATGGCCCAGCCTCTCCCTGCTGGTGAGAGGTTTGAATTTAGAAACCATTAAAAAGTAACCACCATTTTCAAGCTACAAATATTATTGAATCATCTCTTGTGGGTCTTTTTCCTCCAAACGTTTTGTGAAAATCCTTTAAATAATGTAATTTTACTAATGGCTGTTTGCTTCAAGAAGCTACAATTTTAAGAAAAAGTAAAGTTCTGAGTACTTTATTAGAATTTAAGTAATTTTTCCTCTTTATTTCAAAACTGATTGCATTCAAATCTGTTAAGTACTACTGTCACAGTAGAAAACGATCTAGCCAAGATGTGGTGTACATGTGTTCTGTTTTGTGATGGAAATGTTGTTAACGATATTTTGGGAGTAATGTCCCAAAATTGTGTGCATGGCTAATAGTTCAAAGTATTAAAATGGTCTATTAGTAGAAAAAAGGCTAATGATTGCACAAGGGTTCTCAATTTTACCTCAGCTAATTTTTAAATTACCAGTAGAAGCAGCTCAACATTTTGCTGAGTGAAATTTACTCTATCTCTTGTTGCCTCAAAGGAAAGACTTTACTTAATCTTTTGCAAAGCTTAACATTGAACTGTGATAGGCCAGATGTGGCACTAGAGGAAGAGTGAAGAGATTGTTGTGATATGCTGTTATGATTTATAATGGTATAAGCTAAAATTCTTGCAGCCCCTCTTTCCTGTATCTTTAATTTAGAACAGCCCGCTTCCTTTTGTAAGAAATACTGCTCTGGTAATTCCAATGTGTCTACCCTCCTTATCTTAAGTAACTGTTGGAAGCTTTCTCTTGTACCTGTAAAATTGAAAGGAATCTGAAAAGCATATGTAACTAATGGCTCATAAATATCCTGTTTTCATTGACTTCTGAAGTTTAGAGGAATATGGTAAAACCTTTAGGCTTTAAAAACAATTTAAATCAAATCAAGGTATTTGAATAGGGGAACAAAATGTTTTTTGTTTTTTTAAAATCTTCAACCTTCTGAACTTTGCCAAGGATATCTAAGTCAGGGATTTATAAACTTTTTTTTTTTTAATCTCTACAATAGTCTTTACTATTTAAAGAAAAAAAAATGCAGCTTGTTTTACAGACCTTCTCCCAATCTACTTGAAATGTGTATTTTAGCACTGGCATAAATATGCTTGAATTACTTCTGTAAATCCTTGAAACAGTTTCTCATTCTTTGAAGTAATTCTCAATGTTTTTATATCGTGTTTCCTCTACTTTCCTTATCTCCCATTCTTACCCTCCCAATAAACTTGCAGAAAAAGTGGTGGAATCATAATTTCTCTCTGTTCACTGTTCTTGCATAGCCCATTTCTTTTTTCACTGAGAATGCTGCTATTCTGAGTAGTACAATGAAATTTTAAATGTGAACCCTTGTATAATAAAGTTGCTTAGCACTATTTGATTTTAATTTAATTACATAAGAACTTCAAAAATGTGTTCAGAATCAGATATCTGTAGAATTAGGACATTCAATTGGAAAGATCACGTTATGGAGCCATTTCTCTACAGTTTTCAAAAGGAGGAGAATGAGATGATGGACTAGGAAGGTTCTGAGCTCTCCTCCTTCCTTGGACACACCAGTATCTATAACTGCATGTAGGAAAACTGTCTCTGAGAATGAACTAAAGACTAGCTAAACAGATTATACACTAAGGATATAATGAAAATGGCACATTGAGGTGAGTAGGAGGGCCGAAGTGTGGTTTAGTCAGGACCCACATGTACGAGGAATATCACAACTATAGAGGCACGTCCTGAACTACAGGGGTCTTATCCCCACATGGGAACTCACAGCCCAGGGGTTTGCACTGGGAAGATGAGACCCCATAAAGGGCTTTGAAAACCAATAGGCCTTATGTCTGGGAGAGTTGGAGGGTAGTAGGAAACTGAGATTCAGTTCTTTTTTAATAAAAAAATTATTTAGAGCAAGCAAGAGAGTATGAGCAGAGGAGAGGGACAGAGGCAGAGGGAAAAGCAGACTCCCCACTGAGCAGGGAGCCTGATGTAAGGCTCGATACCAGGATCCTGGGATGGTGAACTGAGACAAAGGCATATGCTTAACCAGCTGAGCCACCCAGGCACCCTTGAGATTCAGTTCTTAAAGGGCATGTACGAAGACTCACTTGCTCCAAGTCCTAGTGTAGAGGCAGTAATTTGGAAAGAATCTGGGTTACTCATGAAGGATACCCATTGACTAATTTTAAGCCATGTGCCAGAGGGACAGGGTTTTGTGCAAAGTTTCTCTGGGGATGGAAGCACTGGCAGATACCTTTGTCACTTCCTTTCTAACCAGCTGCCTGGGTGTACTCCATCTATTATTCTAGCACCTCTTGCCCCTGGGGTTGTCCTGTGGACTCACCCCACTCAACCTGTATGTCTGGTCTGGAGCCTCTCTAGGGGTTTCCATTTCTACAATGTCAGGCAGATGCCCCTCAGCCAACTGTACGTACTTCTAAGAGGCTTGTGGCTCTGCTATTCCTGGCAGGTAGCCTTGGCTGGCAGTGGAGCCCCTCCCATGTAACTGTGCCCTAGGATGCCAGCCCTCCAACAGTAAAGTTTCTACAATAGTCACAGACCTGTGACAAGCCATGCCACACTCACCACATCCCTGCAGCTGTCACTGCCATGCCTTGCAGCTAATTGTGTTAGAGGCCAACCTGTACATTAGCACATCTACATTGTGTTTGGGCCTCTGAGCCAGAAGCGCAGGGGCCAGCCCTCCTCACCAAGGTGCCTACAGCAATCACAAGTGGACCTTGCAGAGATCTGTGTCAGGGGACAAACCTTCACACCAGCAAGTCTGCACCAGTTGTGACTCAGCGACAATGGTAGAGTGCATGTAGTCCCCATGGGGTCACTGGGGGCACCTAGTTCAGGTAACCAGGAGTGTTTGTGTTACTGGGCCCCACAGGACACCTTTTGCTTAAAGCCATTCTTTCAAGACTAGGAGATGTAACCAATCAACCTAATAAAAAGAAACAAACAGAGTTAGGCAAAATGAGAAAAGAGGAATATGTTCCAGTCAAAATAAAACAAAACAGCAGAAGAGCCAAATGAAACAGATAAACAATCTACCAGGTAAATAATTCAAAGTAGTAGTCATAAAGGTACTCACTGAACTCAAGAATGGATGAACATAGGGAGAACTTCAGAAAAAAGATAGAAAATACAAAACAAAGCTGAAGAATATAATAGCTGAAACAAAAAATACAGTATGGGGAATCAACAGCAGGTTAGATGATGTGGAAAAACAGAACAATGATCTGGAATACAGGGTTGTGAAAACCACCAAAGAGAAAAAATAATTTAAAAAATGAGGGTATTTTAGGGATCTCTAGAACAACATTCAGTTGCATTATAGGGAGTTCCAGGAGAAGAGAGAAAGAAAGGGATAGAAGACCTATTTGAAGAAATAGTGGCTGAAATGTCCCTACCATGGTGAAGAAAACAGACACCATACTCAGGAAGTACAGAGAGTCCCAAATGAGATGAACCCAACGAGGCTTCCCATCAAGACCTGAATTATGATCAAACTGTTGACAGTTAAGGATAAAGAGAGACTACTAAAACAGCAAGAGAAAAACAGCTGCTATATACAAGGGAACCCCCATAAGACTGTCAACTGATTTTTTAGCAGTAACTTTATGGGCCAGAAGGGAGCGGCATGATGTATTCAATTCTTACAACCAGGAATACTCTTCTTGGCAAGATGATTACTCAGAATCACAGGAGAAATAGGGAGTTTCCCAGACAAGCAAAAGGTAAAGAAACTCATCAGCACCAAACTGGCCTTATAGGAAATGTTATAGGGATTTCTTTAAAAGGGAAAGAAAAGGGCAGCCTGGGTGGCTCAGCAGTTTAAGCACCTGCCTTCAGCCCAGGGTGTGATCCTGGAAAAGACCATACTGGATATGAGAAAGAAAAAAATCTCACTGGTAAAGGCAAAAGCATAGGAAAGGTAGTGGAACACCCACCCCACATAGCTAGGATGAGAGCTAAAAGACAAAAGTAGTAAGGTCATCTTTTAAGGGATACTCAAAGTAATAAGATGTAAAATATGACATCAGAAACATAAAAAGGTGGGGATAGACAGCAAAACTGTAGTATTTTTAGAATGTACTTGAACTTAAGTGACTTTCAACTAAAAAATAGACTGATGGGTATCCCTAGGATATTATATATGCACCTCATGGTAACCATAGACCAAATGTCTATAATAAGTACACAAAAAATAAAGAGAAAGGAATATACACATAAGAGCAAGGAAAGTCACCAACTCACAAAGAGAGAGAGCAAAAGAAGAAGAAAGGAACAGAGAAGAACTACAGAAACAAGCAGAGAACAACAGAGTGGCAATAAGTACATACCTATCAATAATTAATTTACATGTAAATGACTAAATGCTCCAATCAAAAGATTGATGGCTGAATTATGAGAAAATAGGACCATCTATATGCTGTCTAGAAGAAAGTTGGGGAAATAATGCTTATGTAAGACTAAATATACTTTAAAAAGACTGTAACAAGAGACAAAGAAGTACATTTTATAGTGTTAAAGGGATCAAACCAATAAAAGAATGTAACACTTGTAAATATCTATGCACCTATCATAGGGGTGTGTGAATCAATAAAGCAAATGTTAACAGCCATATAAAGGAGACATTGACAGGAATACAATAATGGTAGGGGAACTTAACGCTGCACTTACATTGAAGATTAGATCAACCAGACAAAATCATTAAGGAAACAATGGCTTTAAGTGACACATTAGAGCAGATAAACAATAGATGTATACAGAGCATTCCATCCTAAACAAGCAAATACACAATCTTTTCAAGGGTACACGAAACACTCTTTAGATCACATGTTAGATCACAAAACAACTCGCAGTAAATTCAAGAAGATTGAAATCATATCAAGCATCTTTTCCAAGCACTGTGATATAAATATAGAAATCAATTTCAATAAGAAAATTTGAAAAACCACAGATATAGAGATTAAACAACATGCATCTGAACAATCAGGGGGTCGATGAAAAAATGAGAGAAATCAAATATACCTTGAGACAAATGAACATGGATACAAAACAGTTCACAATCAACGGGACACAGCAAATATAGTTCTAAGGCAAGATTATAGTGATATAATACCACCTTAAGAAATAAAAATATAAAATAAACTGTGTAACCTTACACTTTAAGGAACTTGAAGAAGGACAAAACCCAAAGTTGGCATAATAAGGGAAATCATAAAGGTAAGAGCTGAAATAAAGGAAATAGAGATGCCAAAAATTAATAAAAAGAACCAATGAAAATTAAGAACTGGTTCTTCAAGGAGAAAAACAAAATTGATAATCCTTTAGCTCCTGGACTCATCCAGAAAAAAATGATAAGTCCCCAAATAAGTAAAATCAAAAATGAAAAAGAGGTCACAACAGATACCACAGAAATACAAAGAATTATGTGAGACTACTATGAACAGTTACACGCTAACAGATGGAAAAACCTAGAAGAAATGGATAAATTTCCAGAAACACAATCTTTCAAGATTGAATTAAGAGGAAATAGGGGATCCCTGGGTGGCTGGGGATCCCTGGGTGGCTAAGCGGTTTAGCGCCTGCCTTTGACACAGGGTGCGATTCTGGAGTCCCGGGATCGAGTCCCACGTTGGGCTCCTGGCATGGAGCCTGCTTCTCCCTCCTCCTGTGTCTCTGCCTTTCTCTCTCTCTCTGTCTATCATAAATAAATAAATAAATAAATAAATAAATAAATCTTAAAAAAAAAAAGAGGAAATAGACAATCTGAATAGAGTTAATTACTAGTAGTGAAATTGAATCACTAAATCAAAACCTCTCAACAAACAAAAGCTCAGCACCTGATGGTTTCACAGGCAAAAATCTACCAAACATTTAAATAACAATTAATAGCTATCCTTCTCAAACTACTCCAAAATATTGAAAAGGAAGCAATGCTTTCAAACTCAATCTATGAGGCCAGCAATACCAAAACCAGACAAAGGCACCACAAAAATAAAAATTATGGGCCGGCATTACTGATGAACACTGATGCAGAAATCCTCAACAAAATATCAGCAAACCAAATTCAATAATGCGGTATAAGGATCATACACTGTGATCAAGAGATATTTGTTACAGGCATGTAAGGATTGTTCAGTATCTGCAAATCAATTCACCAGATACACCACATTAACAAAAAGAAGGATTAAAAAAAAAAAAAACAACCTAGGATCATCTCAATAGCTACAGAAAAATCATTTAATAAATTCATCCATTTATGATAAATATTCTCAACAAAATAGATATAGAGGGAGTATACCTAGACATTGTCTATACAAGGCTATATATGACAGATCCACAGCTAATATCATACTCAGTAGTTGAAGGATGAAAGCCTTTTCTCAAGGATCAGGAATAAGACAAGGATGACCATGCTTAACATTTTTTCAACATAATAGTGAAATTCCTAGCCATAGCAATTAGATAAGAAAAATAAATAAAACACATCCAAATTGGAGAAGTAGTAAAACTGTTAGTCACTATTTGCAGCTGTTGTAATCTTGTGTATAAAAAATCCTAAAGGCTCCATCAAAAAACTCAGAACTAATAAACACATTTAATAAAGTTGCAGATTACAACTTTGATATACATGAACCTGTGGCACTTCTATATAATAGTGAACTATCAGAGAAATTAAGAAAACAATATCATTCACAGTTGCATGAAAAAGAATAAAATATCTGGAAATAAAAGAGATAAAGACAAGTATTTTGAAAACTTTAAGATGTTGATGTAAGAAATTAAAGACAGCACAAATAGGGACACCTATTTGTGGGTGGCTCAGCAGTTGAGCATCTGTCTTTGGCTCAGGGTGTGATCCTGGGGTCCTGGGATCAAGTCCCACATCAGGCTCCCTACATGGAGCCTGCTTCTCCCTTTGCGTATATCTCAGACTCTCTCTCTCTCTCTCTGTCTCTCATGAATAAATAAATAAAATGTTAAAAAAATAAAATAAAGATGACACAAATAAATGGAAATGTATATTGAATTCATGGGATAGAAGAATTAATATTGTTAAAATGTCAGTACTACCTAAAATAATCTAAACATTCAGTTAAGTTCTTATCAAAATACTAATGGCATTTTTCACAGAACTAGAAAAAAGAATCCTAAAATTTGTATGGAGCCAAAAAAATCAACAAATAGCCAAAGCAATCTTGAGAAGAAAGAATGAAGTTGGAGCTATCACACTCTGTGATTTCAAACAATACTATAAAGTTATAGTAATCAAAAAAGTAGGATACTGGTGCAAAAACAGAGTCATAGATCAATGGAACAGAATGGACAGGCTGGAAATAAGCCCACTGCTATATGGTTCCTTAATCTTTGGCAAAGGAGGCAAGAATATACAATGGGGGAAAAGAGAATTTCTTTGGTAAATGGTGTTGAGAAAGCCAGACAGCTATATGCAAACTAATGAAACTGGATTACTTTATTATACCATATACAAAAATAAAATGGATTAAAAACTTAAATGTAAGACGGGAAAACATGAAACTAGAAGAAAACCTAGGCAGGATGCTCTTGGACATGATTTTTGAGCAGTATCTTTCTGAGCTTATCTCCTCAGACAAGGCCAAAAAAAAAAAAAAAAGGAAAAATAAATATGACTGCATTAAACTGAAAAGCTTTGCATAGGGGAGGAAACCATCAATGAAACAAAAAGGTAACCTACTGAATGAAAGAAGGTATTTGCAAATCATACATACAATATTTGATTAATATCTAAAATATATAAAGAATTCATATAATTCAGTATAAGAAAATCAAGTAATCCAATTAAAACATGGGCAGAAGACCTGAATAAACATTGCTCCAAAGACATATAGGTGGCCAGCACATTTGACAAAAAATGATCAACATTACAAGTCATCAGGGAAATGCAAATTGAAACTGTACTTACTAGCATGGGAAGCATCAAAAAGATGAGAAATAACAAGTGTTGGTGAGGATATGGAGAAAAGGAAACGCTTTTGCCCTCTCTGTGGGAATGAAAGTGGTGTAGCCATTTTGGAAAATAGTATGGAGGCTCCTCAAATAATTTAAATTAGAACTGCCATATGATCCAGCACTTTCACTTCTGGATATTTATTCAAAGAAAGCAGATACACTAATTTGAAAAGATAAGGTGCATGTGAGTCTATGTTCATTGCAGCATTATTAACAGTAGTCAAGCTATGGAAGTAACCTAAGTGTCCATTGATAGGTTTATGGATAAAGAAGACATAGTATATATGTATAATGGAATATTACTTGGCCATCAAAAGGAATGAAATCTTATTTGTGACAATGAGGATGACCCTTGAGAATATTATGCTAAGTGTAGTAAGTCAGATAGAGCAAGACAAATATCTTACGATTTCACTTATTTGAGAAATTAAAAAAAAATACAAAACAAACAAGCTCATAGATACAGAGAACAATCTGGTGGTTGTCAGAGAGGATGATGGTGGTGAGATGGACAGAATAGGGGAAGGGGATTAAAAGATTCAAACTTCCAGCTATAAAATAAGTAAGACATAGGGGTACAATGTAGAGCATATGTAATATGGTTAATTTTGTGTGGTGGCAGCTGATAGCTGGATTTATCTTGATGATCACTTCACAATGTATATAATTGTTGAATCATTTTGTTGTATACCTGAAACTAATATGCGTGTCAGCAACTTCAATTAAAAAAAAAGGGGGGAGCATGATGATATTAGTATTCTATAAGGTCAATGATCTGATATTACTCTCTTTACAAGCTTATAATTTACACTTTACTATTTCATGGATGCATTCAGGATACTAGAGACTCCTGGATCAGAGACAAAGAATTGCATTATCCACAGCACCCGAAGCAGCATGAGCTTCATCAGGTGAGTTAGGCCCCCCTGTGCCCAAGCCCGAAAGAGAGGAAGATGGGAAGGATAACTCTGTGGGCCTACATGGATGCTACACATGCAGAACTCTCTTTTGCAGACTCCCTTTCAGGTAGCAAGAGCCCATGAGACTGCTTCTGGCCAATGAGCTATACAGGGAAATAATGTGAGTTCTCACCAAGGCAGAGGATATGATGACAAAAACGCTGTTTTCAGATGCATGTAACCCAGTGGAGAGAGGCTGGGGGAAGCCTCTATTTCTAAATCACTTTCATCTATTTTTATTTTTATTTATTTATTTTTAAGATTTTTAAATTTATTTATTCATGGAGACACACACAGAGAGAGGCAGAGACACAGGCAGAGGGAGAAGCAGGCACCATGCAGAAAGCCTGACGTGGGACTTGATCCTGGGTCTCAAGGATAACGCCTGGGACTACAGGCGGCGCTAAACCGCTGCGCCACCGGGGCTGCCCACTTTCATCTCTTTTTAAAGGAAATTTTTATTTTGCTTGTATTACCAGGTATACATATATTAGTGTAGTGAATATGGAAAAAAATCAGTTTACATCTATGAGATATGAATTCAAGCAGTTTTATCTGATAATATGTGAGATAAAAGCCATTTTGAAGACAGCTTACTCAAAGAATGGTACTTACTCTTAAACATATTTATTAAATATCTACTATGTGATTGGAACTGGTCCAGGTTCATTTAGTTGTTTCAATGACCAGGACAAAGATTACTGATCATCCTGGTATTGGAAATTTCCTTCTAATTATGGGAGGACAGGAAATGAACAACAAGTATAGAAAACATGAGAAGTAAAGGAAAAATATAGCAGTGTAAGGAAGGTGAAGTTTGCTATATGTATTATTTTTTGAAGGGTTGTCAGGTTGTAAAATTCTTTGCCTGGCATAAAAGACCATTCTAGAATCAATCTACTAATTCAGTGTTTACTTCTTTATTTGTAAATTTTATTTCTCATTTGATTTTTAGTTTCCTTTTTTTTTTTTTGGAATGCCACTCTCTCCTACACTGTTAAGCTTCTGTTTAACCTTTAGGGTTAAAGCTCAATTCAGGGTTTCTGGTCAGCAAGCAGTTTTTTGCATGGTGACTTAGGAAGCCAGTTTCATCCTTTTTGTAGCTTTACTCTCTCTTAAGGCTTGTGGACTTTTGCATGAGGCCAGGAGATGGGGAATGAAATGGAAAAAAACACACTCACCTCTTATAAGCTTCATGACCCAGTGCAATTGTCCATCAACTACCAGGGGGATCCAGTTACATGGCTCTCGTTCAATGCAAAGGAATGGGGTGGGGGGGAGATACAGCCCCTGGTAGAGCAGCTGATTCCCACAAAAATTCCTCACCGAGAAATGTCAAGTGCAGATCTTTGGCTGACATCTAATCATCTCTGACACATTCAACATGGCCAAAATTCAACTAATTTCCCAAAGTAACTAACCAGCCACGCAAACAAATGAACCCCAGACCTCTTGTCATGTTGTTTCAGATAATGGCACGTTTCTGGTAAGCTACAGACATAGATGTTATTCTTTTTATCCTCTTTCCCAAGCTCTTTTCCCAAAGAGGTTTATAATTTGTCTGCTGTTTTAATTCCTGATTAAAAAAAAAAAAATCTGGGAAAATAGAAACTTTAAAGGTTAGGGAAATGGAAGCCGGAAGCCCAGGAATCATCTCCAACTCTTCCCTCACCCTGTTGATTTTGCCTCCTGTGTATCTGTATCTGCGTCTGTATCTATGTTTATTATCTGTATCTATCTCTATCTCTATAGCTAATCTTTATAGAGAGAGATTGGGTTCATTTCCTCTCTGCCTGGACCACAAAATAGCCTAACCATTCTTCCTCATGTCCTCTGGCTCCTCTCTAGTCTTCTTTACACAGCAGGCCAAAGTGAACATTTAAAATGCAGATCTAATCGCATTATACCCCTGCTGTTAACACTTCAAAGCCATTCTATTGCTTTTGGCACAGAGGCAAAACTCCTTAACATAATTTACAACTTCACGCTTAGCCTGGCTCCTACCTCAGCTCACACTCTTGTTACTATTTTCTACCTTTTCTCACCACACTGTCTTCTGGTGTTCTCCGTGCTACCCTCTGCCATAGGGCTTCACCTTCAAAATCCTCTCCTTTTTTTTTTCACCTAGTTAACACTTACGTATCCTTGATATCACAGTACAGTGTCACTTCCTTAGGAACACTTTTCTTGATCTCCCTAACCAGGTCAAATTCACCCATTTAAAACTTTTCAAGCAGTTTGTATTTCTCTTTTGTAGCGCATATGACGATTTTCCACATTTCTTTGTGTGACTGTTAGATTAATATCTCTGCCACTGGATATTACGTTCTGTTTGGCTCAGTTTTCTGTTTCGGTGTCTATATCAGTGTCTGACAAGTGATCAGTGTTTAATAGATTTTTTGAATGAATGAATCAGTGAATGCTGAATGAATGATTTTGTATACCAGGTAGTATTATCAGCTGAAGTCATTATTTCTATAGGCATATAGAGATACATATTTAAGAACTTAGACCATCCCCGATATTTTTGTAATTCCAGGGTTTTTTAAGTTGCATATTTAAGATTTCTTTATGGAACAATGAAAGTCTTACAAAGGTTAGAGCATAAAGACTAGAAATGAATTTGTTCTGCTTAGAGATTTACATCAGATCTTTACATGGTTGAAATTTTTTTTTCTTCTTCCCACTGGGTTTCCTAGCAACATACTTTGACACGATGGTAGGACATTCTACAGATAGTAATGCCCTTAGTGTCTTTCTGAGGTATTGCATTTATATACCCAGAAATAATATACTTGCAATTGTATTTCCTGAATATCTATATATTTCTATATGTATATATGCATATTTATGTTATTTGCTGAAAATAGTATCATATATGCATATTGTGCAATATTTAAATCTTTTGTAGCTATGATTTCCAAAACTTTCCATGGCGATAACATTTATTTTTAATTTCTGGGAAAAGTTATCCCAGTGTCTAAACTTATTCTTTTTTTGGCAAGAGAGCCATACTGTGTTCTAACTGTGGCAATTGTAGGTGTTAGATATTCTTCTCAAGATTCCCGATCAAATGTTTGGCTCTGAGGTCTTCATAAAGCATATTTCTGGTATCATGGTCTTTAAACTACATTCCCATAGTGCTTCTTGGACCCCATAATAAAACAACAAAAAATTTTAAACTGTTTAATCAATTTGAGCTTCAGAAAATACAGATTTTTCTATATTAGTAACATCTTTAGCATATACACTCTTTTGCATTGTCCATTCTTTCTTTCTTTCTTTTTTTTTTGATACACAAAGTAAATAAAAGCAATGAGATGTGATCACTTACCTTTTTCCATATCTAGAACTGACTTTATGTTTTTATCATTCAACTCTGTGAATCAGTATTGTACAGGAAAGCATGCATAGTTTTTCATTAAAGAATGTTTGGTTTTGTTTTGTTTTTTTAGCTTGTCAGCAGTTAGGGGATTCAGAATGAACTATAGGACTTGTAACTCTGTTCTTTGTTTCTTAAGAATATATAGGTGTTCTTTCAGTGTCATGCTATTTAAAAATATAAGTATCAGAGTACTTCCTTTTGCATCCAGTTCCCTGTCTTCTGAACTAATAGCACAGAGTATTGGTGGTGTTTTCAGTTTTCCATGACCTAATGCTGTTGAGCCTCTCTGTGATGTGTACACTAGACTCATAGTAAACTGGGCCCAAACCTGTTTCCTTTACTTAAGACATTGGATGGACTGAAGTGTATATTTCTAAAGCAATTGATAGTTTGTGTAATACAGGCATACCTCATTTCATTATGCTTCACTTCATAGCACTTTGTAGATAGTGGTTTTTTTTTACATTTTTTTTTTTTTTTTACAAATTAAAGGTTTGTGTCAATCCTGCATTGAGGAAGTCTGTCCATGCTATTTTTCTGATAATAATTGCTCATTTTGTGTCTTCGGAGAACATTTTAATAATTCTCGTATTTCAGATTTTTCATTATTATTATATTTGTTAGAGTGATGTGTGATCAGTCATCTTTGATATTTCTGTTGTAACTGTTTTGAGATGCCATGAACCACACCCATATAAGATGGTAAACTTAATCCATAAATGTTATTCCTGGTCTGATTTTTCTGCCTACCAGTTGTTGGCCTGTCTTTCTCCCTTTCCTCAGGCTTTCCTATTCCCTGAGACAGTGTAGTATTGAAATAAGGCCAACTAATAACCCTATAATAGCCCTAAATGTTCGAGTGAAAGGAAGAGTGGCATATCTCTCACCTTAAATCAAAAGCTAGAAAGGATTAAGCTTAGTAAGGAAGGCATGCTAAAAACCAAGAGAGGCCAAAACCTAAGTGAGCCTCTTGTGCCAAACAGTTAGCCAAGCACTGAATGCCAAGGAAAGTTCTTGAAGGAAATTAAAGGTGAACACACAAATGATAAGAAAATGAAACAGCCTTATTGCTGAATATAGAATGTTTTAATGGTGAAGTTACAGCTACAACATTCCCTTAAACCAAAGCCTAATCCAAGACAAAGCCCTAACTCTCGTCAATTCTGTGGTGCTGAGAGAGGTGAGGGAGCCACAGAAAAAAACTTTGAAGCTACCAGAGGTTGGTTCATGAGGTTTAAGGAAGCCAACTCTATATTTCTGGAAGGGATGCAGCATTCTAGATACTATTAAGAACATTCATGATTCATGGGGAGAGATCAAAATACCATCATTAATAGGAGTTTGGAAGAAGTTGATTCCAAACCTCATAGATGACTTTGAGGGATTCATGACGTTAGTAGAGGAAGTTACTGCTGATGTGGTGGAAATAGAAAGAGAACTAGAATTAGAAGTAGAGCCTGAAGATGTGACTGAATTGCTGCAATCTCATGATAAAACTTGAATGGAGGAGAATTTGCTTATTATGAATAAGCAAAGAAAGTGGTTTCTTGAGATGGAATCTACTCCTGATGAAGTTGCTGTGAAGATTGTTGAAATGACAACAAGGATTTAGAATATTACATAATCTTAGTTGATAAAGCTGTGGCAGGGTTTGAGATTGATTCCAATTTTGGAAGAAGTTCTGACATGGATAAAATGCTATCAAACAGTATTGCATGCTACAGAGAAATGGTTCCTGAAAGGAAGCCTCAATCAATATAGCAAACCTCATCATCTTATTTTAAGAAATTGCTACAGTCACCCCAGCCTTTAGTAACCACCACCCTAATTGGTCAGCAGTCATCAACAAGGAGGCAAGATTCTCCACCAGCAAAAAAAATTATGATGTGTTTGAAAGCTAGGATGATGGTTAACCTTTTTTAGCAATAAAGTGCTTTAAATTAAGGTATATACATTTATTAAGACATAATGCTATTGCATTCTTAATAAATTATTATTAGGCATAAGAATAATTTTTGTATGTACTGGGAAGCCAAAAACATCATTTGGTTCACTTTACTTCAATATTCCCTTAATGTAGTGGTCTTGAACCACACCTGTAATATCTTGGAGATATGGCTGTTATTAGGATGGAAAAAGGAAGAAATGAAATGTAAATTATATGTTATATATGGCTTCATTTGAATGACAGCAATGTAGTAATTCCATTTAAATTCATTAATTCATTTCACTGACTTCCCTGTATCCAATTTTATTCAATCTGTTGACACTGCTTTTGAATCCTGAAACAAAAATAGAGAAGCATTTGAAATTCCACCTTCCTATGTTTGTTTATTGAACTAATCAACTTATCATGCTTAGGTTCTCAGCCTAAGCATTTTCTTTTTTATTTATTTTATTTATTTTTAAGATTTTTATTCTATTTTTAAGATTTTTAAAAAAATTATTTATTCATGAGAGACTCAGAGAGATAGAGAGAGAGGCAGAGACAGACATAGGCAGAGAAAGAGGCAGTCTCTGTGCAGGGAGCCTGATGTAGGACTTGATCCCAGGACTCCAGGATCATGCCCTGGGCCAAAGGCAGAAGCTAAACCACTGAGCCACCCAGGCTGTCCCCTAAGCATTTTCTTTTTATGCATTGTGCTTAAATCACTCTGTTTATAGCTGTTATTTATTTATTTATTTTTAACAAATAGGAAATGGGATTATCTACAACCTCTGTATCTACCTCTATACCCATTCATTAAGAGAGGTTGGCACTTACATCCATAGGTGTACTTTCCAGTCCTGGCAGAGGGTAATTTCTTTTTTCTTTAGTACATATTTTCTTTAGTACAGAAGGCAAAATAAATGTGATGTTTACTCTTCCATTTTGGAAGGGGCTTTGTGTGTGAGCATAGGCATCGTATTGCATAAATGGGTTTATTCTTTATTTTGTGGTTATAACCTCATAGCTCGTTTTTAGGCTTGACTTAAGTGGAATGAACTTACATAATCTTTGTAAGACAACTGGTTTGTCTCTTGCTACTATTGTCCAGAATTCTGGGGAAATTGCATATCTCTTAAAGTGCTATTCATTATAGTTTATTTATTTTTATGCCCAGGTTATAAAAGGCTCACATATCTGGCTCCCCCTGAGATTCGTGTTTGGGAATGTAGGGGAGGAAAAATAATTTACTTTCTCTCTGCCCTTCTAGGTTCTTGGCTGAGACGTGCCCTCTAACAAAAGATTAACAGAAGAAAAGCAAACAAAAGTTTAATAACATGTATGTCTCATATATACATGGGAGACAGATAGGAAAAGTGAGTAACTCCTCAAGTGGCAAAGCCACAACCTTAAGGACAATCTCTAGCTAAAGACAAAAGAAAGATGTTGGGAGGAGGAGTCAGTTATGGGAGTTTTCCACGTAAAGTTAAGTAAACAGGGTTATGGTTATTATGCAGACTTAAATCTGTCTCCATCCATAAAGATTTTCTAGAGATTTAGTCGTCCTTCTTTTCCAAGTACTGAGAGATAGTAGTGAGATTTCCCTGATAAATGTAAAATGACTCTGATAAAATGTTAACGTCTAAATAGTTTTCAGAGCTTCACCAGTGTCTACTCTATCTTAAAAATAACCTGCTTCAAATAATCAGTATGCGAAAGAGGCATATTTTGCAGTGGTATATTTTGCTCCCCCTCAGAAAGCATACTGGTTTCTCTTCATCTTCAATCTCTGTTGTGATTTGCATGTATTTTGTATGTATTTGTAAGTATTGAGCTATATATTTATCTGTAAGATAGAAATATGCGTCCTTCCTACTTTAGTTTTGGAAGAATCGAAATAAAATGATACACTGTAACAAAAAAATATCCTTGAGTGCATACTAATATTACTAAAAATGAAGAGGGAGAAGACATAACTCTTCTTTGCAGAAAAACGTGCTATAAGATATGCAGATACTTTCTGTTCTAGGACGTGAAGCTCTCCTTGAGTGTAGGGTAGACACAGTGACTCATTTAGAAAAGATAAAGTCTAGGAGTGCCTGGGTGATACAGTTGGTTAAGTGCTCGACTCTTAGTTTTGGATCAGCTCATGATCTTCAGAGTCGTGGGATGGAGCCCACCCCACCCCCTTACCCCCACTGTTGGTTTCACACTCAGCTTGGAGTCTGCAGCTCAACAACAGCAATAGGGTACATGCAACACACATAGACACCCCTGAAGCATTAGGTTCTAGTGAACAGGAGACATTGCACTACAGGTCACTATTGGACCTCTTCTTCATAAGGCCTCTACTTTCATGAGAAGGAGAAAAAGAAATTTTGAATAGATCAGTTACCAGCGATAGAGTTAAATCTGTAAACAAAAAACTCCCAGCAAACAAAAGTGAAGGATCAGATGCCTTTATAGGTGAATTCTACCAAACATTTAAAGAAGAGTTAATACCTAAACTTCTCAAGCTATTCTATAGAATAGAAGAGGAAGGAAAGTTTCCAAATTCATCCTGTGAGGTCAGCATTACTCTGATGCCAAAGCCAGATAAAGGCACTACAACAAAAGAGAAGTAGAGGCTGATATCTCTGATAAATATAGAAGCAAAAATTCCTAACAAAATATTAGCAAACTAATCCAAAAATATAGTAAAAAAGAGAGAACTCATTCACCATGATTAAGTAGGGTTTATTCCCTGGATGCAAGAATGGTTCAATATTCACAAATGAAGATAATATATCAACAAGAGAAAATATAAATAAACATATGATCATTTCAACAGGATAACATTTGACAAAGTGCAATATCCATTTGAGATAAAAACCCTCAGCAGAGTAGGTTTATAGGGAACACACCTCAACATAATAAAGGCCATATATGAAAACCTATAGCTAACATCTTACTCAATGGTGAAAAACTGAGAGCTTTTCTTCTAATATCGGGAGTACAATAAGAATATCCACTCTCACTACTTTTATTCAATACAGCACTGGGAGTCATAGCCTATAGCAATCAGACAAGAAAAAGAAATAGAGTATCCAAATTGGTAAGGAAGAAGTAAACTTTCACTATTTGCAGATGACATGATGCTATTATGTAAACTTCACCAAAAAATAACTAGAACTGATAAATGAATTCAATAAGGTCTCAGGTTACAAAATCAATATTTAGAAATCTGTTGCATTTCTGTATTCTAATAATGAAGTAGCAGAAAGAGAATTAAGAAAATAGTCCTATTTATAGTTGCACCAAAGATAATAAAATACTTAGGAATAAACTTAAGCAATGAGGTGAAAGACCTGTTTTCTGAAAAGTATAAAACACTTGTGAAAGATACTGAGAATAACACAAACAAATGGAGAGATATTTCATGCTCATGGATTGGAAGAACAAATATTGTTAAAATGTCTATACTATCCAAAGCAATCTACACATTTAATCCCTGTAAAAACATCAACAACATTTTTCACAACTAGAACAAATAATACTAAAATTTATATGGAACCCTGAATAACCAAAGCAATCTAAAAAAAATGAAACTGGAGATACTACAATCCCAGATTTAAAGATGTACTACAAAGCTGTAGTAATCAAAACAGTATGGTACTGGCACAAGAATAGACACATAGATCAATAGAACAGAATAGAGAGCCCAGAAATAAACCCATGATTAAATGGTCAATTAATCTTTGACAAAGGAGGAATGAATATGCAATAGGAAAAAGATAGTATCTCCAATAAATTGTGTTGTAAAAATGGGACAGCTACATATGAAAGAATGAAACTGGACCACTTTCTTTTACTATACACAAAAATATGCTCAAGATGGATTAAGGACCTAAATGTGAGACCTGAAACCATAACAGCTCTTCTCTCCTAGAAGAGAGCACAAGCAGTAATTTCTCTGACATCAGCCATAGCAGTATTTTTTTTTTTCATAGCAGTATTTTTCTAGATATCTGTCCTGAGGCAAGGGAAACAAAAACAAAAACAAACTATTGTGACTACGTCAAAATAAAAAAAAACTTCTCTACAGCAAAGGAAATAGTCAAGAAAACTAAAAGACAATCTACGGGAATAGGAGAAGATACTTGCAAATGATATAGCCAATAAAGGGTTAGTATCCAAAATAAATTAAAAAACATATATAACCGAACACTAAAAAAAACCAAATAATTAGAAAGTGGCAGAAAATACGAATAGACATTTCTTCAAAGAAGATATACAGATAGCCAGTAGACACATGAAAATATGCTTAACATCACTCACCATCAGGATAATGCAGCTTAAAACCACAATGAGATATCACCTTACACCTGTCAAAATGGCTAAAATCAGTATTATGAGAAACTAGATTAGTGAGGATGTGGTACAAGAGGATCCCTTGTGGTTTTTTGGTGGGAATGCAAACTGGTGCTCTCAATTTGGAAAACAACACGGAGGTTCCTCAAAAAATACTAAAAATAGAACTAACTTACAATCTAATAATTGTACTACTGGGTACTTAACCCCAAAATACAAAAACACTAATTAGAAGGGATATATCCATGCCATGTTTATCACGAGCATTGTTTACAATAGCATTGTTACAATCAACAATAGTTGATTATGCAATCAACCCAAGTGCTCATCGATAGATGAATGGACAAAGAAAAGGTGGTAAATATATACAGTGGAATATTATTCAGCCAGAGAAAGAATGAAGTCTTGCCATTTACACTAAGGCTGGAGCTATAGAGTATAATGGTAAGTGAAATAAGTCAGTCAGAGAAAGATAAGTACTGTATGATTTCACTCATCTGTGAAATTTAAGAAACACATAAAAATGAACAAAGAAACAAAGACAGACCAAGAGACAGATTCTTAACTATAGAGAACAAAGTGATGGTTACCAGAGGGGAGGTAGGTGGGGATAGGTGAGATTGGTGAAGGGGATTAAGAGTACATGTATCATGATGAGCACTGAGTAATGTATGAAATTGTTGAATCGTTGTAGTGTATACCTGAAACTTATAAAACACAATAATTACTAATGTAATACTGGAGTTAAAATAAAAATAGGAATGTTGAATTAGATCCAACATGTGAAGAGGATGCCTTATTATTCTTTTACTTATTCCTTTATTACTCTCACAGCATCCCATCCTCCATTTCATTTAGTGGGTTTCTCCTGTTCTAGTTGTTAGACCAAACATATGGGATTCATCCTTGGCAACTCTACTTCTCTTCCACCCACATTCAATCCATTAAGAGATTGTGTTAGCTTTACCTTCAAAATATATCCATATGAAACCAACTATTTCTTGTTTCTTCTGCTATCACTCTGGTCCAAGCCAATCATCCTTTCCTTGGATGTTTTCTCAGTTTCTACCCATATGGCATAGTCTATTCTCAACACAGCCATCTGAGTGTTTGTATTAAAAGAAATTCATGTCCTTCTCCATTCAAAATCCTTCTTTGGCCTCTCTTGACACTCACAGTAACTAAAATCCTTACTATTCTCTGACCTGTTCTTTCTGAATTATTAAATTTTATTTTATTATTTATTTTAGTGTTGGACTGTTTTTCCTTAGAGGAAATTAGAGATAGTTTTCATTACTGTTCCACTGTGGAACATTCTGTTCTGTGAAAAGTGATGTGGAAACTGCCTTTCAATATATTCTCTTGAGTAAGGCTTTGTGCATGGAAATAGTGACACTGATTGTCGGAAGTTTTGTAGATGGATCTTTGCTTTGATTTGAGAAAGAGGACAAGTTCATTAAAAAAAAAAAGAGTTATGCAACTGTACCTGGTAAAGAAGATTTTAAGAAAGAAACAAGATTTAAAGCAAAGGCAGATAATAGGAGGAAAAATTTACCCTGAGCAGTATTTTACAGAAAAAATTGGCAGAGTAGCTAAAGCGATATTCTTGGAAATAAAATGCCAGATTTTGTTTTATTAATGCAGCAGTGATTTGTAATTTTCCCTTTTATCTCCAAGATAAAGAGAACTGAATTAAGGTAAATATGTTTTAACAAATGAACAAATGGAAGCTAAAGTGCTGAAGTCTACCTTTCTGTTTCTAATACATATGAGAAATTAGCTGAAGTGGTTTTGAATGCTACTTCATAAACTCTCTCCTTTATGAATCTATATTTTTCCACTTTTATAACCTCATAAATCCTGAGGGATGATTTATATAATTTAACACTGTCCTTGTCCTTCCATTGTTGATCAAGAGAGCAATAAGCCAGTCTTTGGTATAAAAGTTATAATGTTATTCATCCTGCTGCTGTCTGAGTGAAGGAAGCCATTTTTTATCTGAACTATGTCAAATTTCCACTCTTAGAAAGGTTTTTGATTTTTGAAATATACATATGCATATATATATTTATTAAAAAAACACTGTAAATGCCATTTGATAAGAAATAACTAATATATTTACTTCATTTCCCATACACAGTAAAAATAAATGTGCCTCAGGCAAAACAGCCTATCAACATTGACACAACAAGCAAACACATCACATGGAGGGATCATTGTGTTAAAGAAGTGTTTTTTATTACAGTTCTACTGGAGGGTGCTAGGGATCTGGGAATCATTTTTAAAGGGGTAATTGCCTTTTATTTGTACGTTCGAAATCCGTTGTCTTTCAAAGAGTGTAAGATTTTACCCTAGGTGCCAGAAAAAAGGCAATTTACCTTCCCAGGTTAGATTAGAGGATTTGTTCCTTTGCACACATAAAGATGCTGCTAGCAGTACGCTCTCTTGGATGTGTATGAAAACTCTCAGAATTTAACTTGCAGAATGGCTAGTCATCCATGGGTTCCAGCTCCACCTGCACGACAGCCAGTGTTGTGCTTGAAAGTCCAGGGAGCAGAGCAGCTGGGGAACAAAGGGCAGCAACTGTCCTGTCCTGCTTAGGGGGGCAAGGGCCTTTGCATGCTTTATTTGGACATCTGAAGAGGCTGGCGGGACAGAGCACACCTTTGCATCTTAAACCTACAGAAGTGTAAAGGGTTTTGAAAGGTCATTTCAAAGTTATTTTGCATCTTGTAAAGTTTATAGTAAATATAAATGCTTTTAGTAATTTAAGGAAAATACAAAGGAGTTATTTAAAATGTTTCATATATGTAAATGTATGTAAAAGTTCTCCTTTTAACTTGATGTGATTTAGAGAATTTCTCCAGTTATGAAGTGTTGACAGCAGATGATCTTTAGATGCTTAAGTGTGTCTAGACAGCGTATGCAATCGAATCCTATTCTTTCTGTAGGATTCACTGAAACAGTACAAATGAGCATATGCTCATTTGTTTTGTTGTTGTTCTTTTTCCTATAAAGTTGTCAGAGTTTCTACTTCCCTTTAACAGCTCAGTCTTTTTCTAACTTTCAAGATTTATTTTCACTTTGGCTGTAAATCCTGCCCCATCTTCCCCCCCAACTTTCTTTTTTTTCAGCATTGCTGTAACTACTAATTCCAGCTTTAATAACTGAATGGTTTAAAGTATTTCAGTCTCCATTTTTATTCACAGGATATTTATTGAGGGCTTATTAAAGATAATATAGAATAGATTATGAAAGATGTTCCTCTGCTCAAAGTATCACTTTTCAAATTAGAAATTTAATATATATGTTATGTTATAATATATATTTACTTTTTATATGTTATTCTTAATATATTATATGCAATATATATTTTTACTTTTTATATTTTTTATATATACATATAAATTTATTAGAAAGATGTTTTCAGTATTAAGGAAAATACTACATATGACCCTCTGAAAAATAAATCAACCCATTCAAAACTTTCCGTATTAACTGGACTTGATTAAAAACAAGTTGGTTTGCTATATAATTTTTGGTTTTGGTTTCCATGTTTTTAATTAAATAGATATTATTTTTGACATAAAATTAGGAATAAACTAATAGTTACCTCTAAGTCATTTTTCTTCTGTGGTTTCTTTATAACCTGTGGCCATCAATAGATATGGCAGGAACTGTAGTTGACAAATACTTTGTATGTATGTGCACGTCTAAGTATGTATGTTTGTGTATGTTTAATTACTACTATTATCCAAAGAGTACTTAGGCAAATGCTGTATTCTTTATATGATTATATGATGTTCTAAAAATATTTACTTTTTTAAACTATGAAAGTTGTATTCATAAAATTTACATATAAATTATATCTCTTGTGCCAAAAAATTATACGCACATAGAAAAAAAATGAAACATTCAGTTTTTTTCTTTCACTTAGAGATGGATTTTTAGGCTTGCAAAACTGCAAGCAAAAAACTCCATATTTATACCAAAAGGGATGTTTGATTGAGGAAAAACTTGTAATTGTTTTGTAAGTTTGCTTATATTTTTATAATATAAAATCTGGTTATAGTTTTATAATTCCAGCTAATTTTTTATGTAATTATCATTCTCAAAATAAAGAACAAAGAAGTCATGGATGTCAAGCGTCTAAAATGTATTTGAGGTACTTTTCCTCAAATGTGTTTTGAAATACATTTTATTAGACTTTTATAGTACTTAAAAAATATGAAAGCATTATATAGGTTTTTATTGAGTATTCAAAATGCACTGTGGTTTCAAAGACCAAAAAGGGGAAAAAAGTCTGCAAAAGACTTCATCTCATTTTATTGGGACTTAAATATGATAGAAAGGACCTCTTCATTAATTTTATTTGGTCATTTCATAACTTATGTACCATCTATCACTCTTTACTATAGGGCTGTTAGAAAAATATTCAAAGTATATTCTCTATAGGATTTTATCTTTATGTAAAGGAAAATGCATTATTTCCTTCAGACCATTAGAATTATTACTGTTCGTTCCATTTCACATTTGGCTGAGGTTGCAAACCAATGGAACTTCTACCCTTTGTGTATTTTTAGTACAATGGCAAATCCAATAAAAATCCCCAGACTCAGGCACTCTTGGACCTTAGCACAACTATTCTTTTGCACTTGCACTAGGAAAATTGCCTGGTGTGAGGGATGTGAATAGAGCAGTATTTGTACTCAGATAGAAGGAGAAGCTTAAGCTTCTTTTTTTCTTTTTTGACCACATCTTTGGGAACTTTAACATACTACTCTCATTGGGACCAATTTGCAGGTAAGATTATCTCATAACAAGGTGCTTTAGATATTCTTAATTAAATTCACTTGAATGGAGTCCAAAATAAACTGGCCTAATACCAAACGCTACCCTATAGTGAATGTTGTGATAGTGAGATGTCAGAGTCTAGTGTGTTTCTTTAAGCTGTAGTAATTAAACATGGACAAATAAGACTGAAGAGGGTGACTTGCTTTACAATGCCATATAATATGGCAAATATGGAAACCAAGCAGGCCTCTGCCCTTATCACTGCAGCGAAGAGTTCAGTTGCGATGGTAAGTCACACCTGAATAGCTTTCCTTTATGGCATCCATCCCTCATCAATGGCAAAGCTGTACGCATTCTGAGAAGGTTTCCCAGATGTGACATTCTGGGTCGGGTGCCCATCTCCTGAAGACAGTCATGGAACCAAGAGCCAGAGGAACAGCTTCACTGTGACAGCCCTAAGTAACCCTCAACACCCAGGCTGCTGAGGGATTTTAGAACATTTCAATCATTTTCATCAACAATAGGAAAAGCAGCAGAACTAACAGGAGCAACAGCCAAGGGATTCTCTATCATCGTAAAGACCTTGGCTTGAGTTTTCTTGGATCAGTTATTTCATAAGCTTGTCAGTCATGCAGCTTTGGAAGCAGCTATAGCATGACTTTTACAGAATGACAGATGCAGCATGGGTTCAGAAAACATCATTGAGAACTCAGTTGTGTTGGCTGGTAAACTGTTGGATACTGTCAGCAGATAATGGGCCGATTCCACAGTAGAAGAAGTGGAAGTGTTAATTAGCCCATTGTGATTTTAGGAGTGTTTGTCTACCAGTATCAGTAGCTATCCATTTTTGCTGTTTCTCCACTCCCAAGGGGTAAAATAATGCTGACAAAACAAACTTTATTCAATTGATTTTGGAACATTATACACAAAAATTAACTTTGATGCACATATTAGTTTACTTGGGCTGCCATAACAAAAAAAAAAAAAAAAAAAAAAAAACCGGGTGGCTTAAACAACAGAATTTATTTCTCACCAGTCTGGTGGCTGGAAAGTCAAAGATCAAGGTGCCAACTGCTTAGATTCTTGTTGCAGGTTCTTATCCTGATTTGCAAATGCCTCCTTTTTGCTGTGTCTTCACATGGTGGAGAGAAAGCCGGTGTCCCTTCCTTTTCTTATAAGGGCACCAGCTTTGTTAGATTAAGCCCCACCCTCTGACCTAATTTAACCTTTATTGCCTCCTTATAAGCTCTGTCTTCAGGTATAATCACATTGGAAGTTGTGGCTTCAATATATGAATTGGGCAGGGGAGTGGTAGAGAGGGGCAGTACGGATTTTTAGTCCGTAACAGTGATAATTAGGTTAATAGACTCTTTTGGAATTCTTAGGAACTTTTCAAACTCAGGATCTGGGCAAAGATGACTGATTTCATTCTTTTCTACACCTGTGCTTTACATTGACCTCCACTTACAGGATTAGTTGTGCTCCATGTTGGAAGATCATTCTTGTTCAGAAATTAGGGACATCTAAGAACTGCTATGCTGGTAGTTTTAGTGAATCCTGAAGTCTGTGTGTCTGAAGTTTTTTCTGAACTTCTACTTGGGCTCCAGCAGTGTGCGCTTTTCCTTTTCTCTGGTCTAGTCCTTTATCCCACACCTATTAATTATAAGGCCCTGGTCTTGCATACTTATCAATGCAATCCATACAATCCATACCTTGGTTTACTGGTTTCTTGGACAGTTTTGTTTTTAAAATGTTTAATTTACTTCTTTATTCAGATAACATATACTTCATTATTTTCCTATTGACTAGTCTCTGTGCTATGGGTTAAGAACTACAACTGTGAATAAGACATTCAGGTTTCTAGTCTCAATATCTCTCTCCTGATGTAACACTAATATCTTATGTTCCTAAACTGATAGCCAACTAGGTATTTTATTTTCCTAGTTGCTATATGATGGAAACAGATTTAAATAAATAGGCAATTTCAATATAGCATAGTAAACATTAGAATGAGGAAGGGGGGTACGGGTGATACAACAGAATGACAGGATAATACAGCAAACTTGCCAGAGCTGGACAAAGTTTCTTGAACAAACTGATAGTTATTTGAAGTCTTGAACATGAAGAGAAGTTAGCTTAAGGAGTTACAAGGAGAGTGATTCTGGAAGAAAGAAATGGTTACACATATATATTGAAGAACTAAGTGGGTAAAGCATGGGCTATGAAGGAAGAATTAGTTCTACCTTATTTTCACTACCATCTTCCAGATGTTGGAATTTTGATTTTGAATCCCCAAGTTTGTAGGTTTATTTCTCTCTGATGAATGTTTGTCATGTGTCGCTAAAATCCCATTTAGCTGGTCTCTGCTGAATCTCTACTGCTTGCTCCCCTTAGCCATTTCTAGGTAGCTAATATATGTGTGTTTTCTGAACAGGTGAAGTAACTGTCAGGCCATGTGGGTTTAGATTAACACCAGGACACGTGTCTGGGGGGAAAGGAGCAGAGTTTAATCATACCACATGGACATAAATGTATGTGCTTGATCATCAATGGCATTGTCTGAAGAAAGTAATGGTCTAGATTTGATGGGAAAGCTTACAGATTTATTCATATCACACAAGCAGAATAGAATTTTAGTCCTGGAAGGGAGCTAGGAGATCATGTGATCCCAGCCCTGCTAGGTTAGGTCTAACAGATGTGATTATTACTAAGTACAATTTTGGGTTCTTTCCATATCACCATGTGGCTTCTGTATTTATGTAGTATTGGAGATACACTCTTCATCAAGAGCGTATTTCTAGGTAGACTCATTCGGAGAGATATTTGCTGTTGTAGGCAGGCCTGTGGCTAAATCTCAACAAGTGAAACTGAACTAGATTACTTAGTTTGAGTGACAGAGGGAAAATCGAACAAAAGAATTAAACATTACCGAAGAAGAAATTTGCAGAAATTTGCGTTAAGATGTTAATTGAAAAACAGCTTTAAATCCCAACTGAATAGATACCATTTGGTTTTTGAGGGGTCATTTCAGGCTTTTGAGAAAAATAGATGTTGAAGTAGAATATTCTGATTATAGGCTTATATACTTGGAGTAAAATCAATACATGTATTTTTTTTTTCCTTTGCGGATAGCTTGCTATGTTTCTGAATTGGGTCTGACTACAAATACTATCAAATGTGTTATCTTCTATGACATGAAACAATTTGATAATATAAAGAATCCAGTCATCTGTGATACTTAAAAAAAGGCATGGGATTCAAATAGTTTAAAAGTCTTTTGACAGAAACAGAATGTAATAACCTTCAAACATTTCATAAGTAGACATGCAGCCATCAAAAAGAAAAATACTAAAGCAACATGAGAAGTAGAGATTTAACAATTTTTGCTCTATGTCATGTATTTCCCTTTTATACTTATATTCAATACTATATTATTTATCTCAAGTGAATCACATATTTTGTATTTCTCTTCATTTCTTGATTTTTATTATATATCTTAAACTTCTATATAGTAATAGAGAAGAGGCCATATCACAGATGGTAAAAACGTCCTAAATAAAAAGACTAATTTGAAAGTCATATAAAATTTTGACTTTTGTTATTCAACTTGTATGCTAACCATTTTTTTCTTTCTTCTTCAGTCTCTTCATGTACTCTCCATTCTTATTCCATGACAATTTTACCAAGTCTCTCTGACTCATGCTAATCTTTTTGAATTCTGTCCACTTTAATTTTATGACTATACTTTTAGAAGCTTACGTTTTTGCTTGTTTTATCTACATCTTATTTTCTAACTAGAAAGGACCTGTCTTTAGCCCTATTAATGTGCTAAACTCTGAGCAGAAATCATTGTGTACATGCTGAGTTGGAATTAGGCTTTCAACTCTCATTTCTAGGCATACCTAGGTGGGGTAGAAAAGACTCTGAAACTGGCTTTGAATGAATGGATTTTCTTTGCTTATTTAATTCCCCATAAGGTAAAGATAATACCCTCTCCTGCCACCTCATCTAGGATAGTAGTGCTTTTGCTTCTTTACTTAAAAAGTGAGCCCAATACTTGCTTCTATCCTTATCAAAACGTAGGGCCGAGTAAGGAAGAGATGTATGTAGCTAAGCACTGTTTTTATTTGAAATCTCTACCCCATGGGCTTTTTATGAAATTATCTAGTCTAACTTGTAGACATCTGTTGCATACACTTCTAATCCTTTGTGATCTATGTTTTGCCTTTTAGAGGTGATATTATCTCAATTGTGAAGAAATAAGTGAGATGCTAATAGGAATAGAAAATGATTTCTCCAGCAACATTGCATCAAGGAAAATTAGGTTGTGAGAGCAGTTAGTTCTTCATAGGAAAAAGTAGCAAGCAGTATTTGTGCATGGGCTTCTTGTTTTTTCAACGTTCTTCAAACCTAGGCCTCCTGGTGAGGGTGCTAATGGAAAATACTGTTGAAAATCTCTTTTCTAGAGGCATTCCCGTTCCATTAACACATGCACACACACACACACACACACACACACACACACACACCTGTCTCTTGATTATTCTTTCATTCACAGATACCTAGTGAGTACTCACTCTGGGCCAGCCACTGTACTGGAGGTGAGGATACAAGGATAAACATGCCCTTTTGGGTTATTCTATATAGCACTGTGTAGGATGGTAAAGAACCAAGAGAAATTGTTGACCTAAGCACAAACTCTTGACCTAAGAATTCTAAAAGGCTCCTAACTCCCAAATGTGCTGGCATCTTTCTAAATCAGCCTGGGTTGTCATTATCAATACATGTATATCCACCATAGTGAACAAATGTTCCCACCTAATGAACACACATAAAGGAAACATATTCTATAGCATTTAAAGGCATTTCATCATGAGCTGACTCAGGAGAATTCTTAATAGATGCATGTCATTTTGCTGAAAGATGGTGGAAAGGGATTACATCTTACAGTAGTAATGATCTCCTTCACCTTAGTTCATATTAAAACATTTCAACCAAGCAGGAAAAAAAATAATATACACAGATAGTTGCACTATATTTAACAAAGAGGGTCTGAAGAAAGTTACTTTTTTTTTTTAAATAAACTTAATTTTTTAGAGCAGTGTTAGGTTCACAGGAAAATTGAAAGGAAAGTGCAGAGACTTCCATATATACCTTGCCCCATTCATATATTGCCTCTGCTGTGATCAAGAACCCTCACCAGCCTGGTACATTTGTCACAACTGAACCTACGTTGACATATCATAATCACCTAAGTCCATTATTTACATTAGGGTTCACTAGGTATAATGCATTTAGTGGGTTTGGAAAAAGTATAATGCCATACACCTACCATTTTAGTATTATACAGAGTAGTTTCACTGCTCTAAAAATCCTGTGTCCATCTATTCATCCTTCCCTCCCTGGTAGGATGTTGTGTTTTGGTGCATCAGCCCAAGTGGCTATTCCTTGATAGATGGAACTCAGTATCAGGAATTAGGTGTGTCCTGGTTGTACCAGATGTTATTATACAGCCATGAGTATATCATAAAATCTTTCTAAGGATTTGTTTCCTCTTCTTTAAAATGACTCAAATAAATGCTATTTTGGTCTCATAGGGATGATATTTGTGAGAATAATTTATAAATGGACAGGAATTATACAAATGCACTGTTATTATTATTATTATTATTATTATTATTTTAAATGCACCATTTTTAAATGCCACCCCAAATTCTCAAATTTGATATTAAAATTGATGTGTCTCAAATGCAGACCTATCAATGTAAACTAGTGGTTCTCTGCTAGCTTTGTTGAGAAGCACCTGAAAAGCTTTTAAAAATCTTGCCTAGGCAATTGGATTGGGATGGAGTCTGGGAGTCTGTTTTTTTGGGGGGGAGGGGGAAGGTAGGGAGGAGTCATTTTATCAAGGTCCCATATGATCTACTGTATACCTAGTGTGAGAATTGATGGTTTAAATGTCAAGACCTTCAAATATAAGGACCTTTAAAAATAGTCAATGAACTCCATCTGTAGCCAAGAAAGAAATAGTAAATATTCTTATCAGAAAACCTTGTAATGATAGGTATTGTTAGATGAGGGTGGAAATACTGTCTCAACAAGTAAAACATTGCAGTAATGGAACTATATGCATCAATGCCTGGAACCATTTTCCTATTATCTTGTGGGTAAAAGGTGAGAGAAGCTTTAGAAACCCATATTGGTGCATATAGGTTGGATTGATAAGTAGTCATACATGACAGTGGGATTCTAAGACGAGGTGAAGAATCTGCAGGCTAATGCCGACTTCCATGACTTTAAAGTGTGAATGTTTGCCTACTGCCACAGTGCATTTAAGGACCAGGAATAATTTAACTGCGACCAGGAGACGTGCTCATTGTCAGGGTGCATCCGCATTTTAGAATAATCAGGATTCTGGGTAGTTTGCTGTATTTCTTCACTATCTCTCATGGCAGCTTCCATATCTGGAGAGAAGGGGCTATAAAACACAGCCCCTTCTCTGTTGTCTACCTTTGAAGAGGTCTCATATTACAACATAAAGAACAGGAAAACTCTAGGACTCAGTGACATTTCAACTGAATTACTCAAGCTGAACTTCTAAAATCACATGATGGGGATTCTTTTACTTAAAACCTTTCAGTAATTTCCCATTTTTTTTCTTAAAGATTTTATTTTTAAGTAATCACTACACCCAGCGTAGCTCTCCAACTCACAACCCCGAGATCAGAAATCTCATGCTCTACCAACTGAGCCAGTAATTTCCCATTTTCTTTCAAATGACATACAAGCCCATTTTCTTAACACTCAAGGCCTTTTAAGATGTTGGTAAATTAATATCCCTTTCCTTTGTTGTACTTGCTTAATGAGTCCTGTCATTGTGTGTAACTTTTTGGGAATCTTTCTCATTCATCTTTGTATTATTTTCAATCATCCTTAGTAATAATAATAGTAGCAACCTGTTTCCGGAAGCTGTCCTTGAGATGGGATTCCTGTGCATTGGGAAGTATCCCTGGAAAAAACCCGAGGCAGGGTAAGAAAGACATTAAATGGAAGGAAGATAAGTAAGGGGTGAGATATCCAGGAAAATCCTACAGCGGGTGGGAGTAACATGACTCAGTCTTAGAGGATAAGCTCCTGGGACACTGTGAGGCACACTACTGAGTGTCCCATTTAGGAGGCAAGGGGCCTGGAGTATTTTTTTGTCTTAAGTCCTTTAGTCATTGGCTAAGGCAATGAGGTTGGCTGAAGGCAGGGAGGTAGTGTGTAATTCCTGGCGCTTGCTAATTTTTGTGGGCGTTGGCCGAGCAGTTCTGGTATCTTGTGGGCATCATTCCAACGAGGAACTGCAGATGTTGGTGTTGGTTGGGGGTGAGAGTGCACTTGGGGTTGGGGTACGGGAAGATGGTAAAGGGATCCAAGGAGATAAGGGCCAGAATGCCATATTCTTTAACTTCTATGTTCAAGTATTTCTTGGATTGGAAGGTCTTTAAAAGCAGATATGTCATTCCTTTTCTCTCACAAACCTCTATAACACCTTATCCAAAATATTAAAAATAATGGCTTCATAAATATTTATTAAGTGATTGAATAGATGAGTCAGGGTTTATTTTCTCTTTTTTCCCCCCTTTCTTCAAATGTTTCTTTGTATCTGTGCCAGGGCTCAGCATCAAGCTGCTGAACATGTGCACTGGGAATGCTGTAGGACGTGATCAGAACTCTCTCAGGGTACTCATTACAGATCACCCCCCTGAGCTCAGTCAAACAGCAAGGATGCTAGGAATCAGATTAGCTGTTGAGTTGACCTGAGAGGCCTGAGGGTAAAAAGACTAAGTCACATTCCCCTCTGCTTTACTGGGAAGGACCAAAAGACAACTACTGTTAAGACACTTGCAAGTTGCCAAAATGTTGCGTTTTGTTTTGCTTTGTTTTGTTTTGTTTTCACAGGAAAGGCCAGTGATGGGTTAATGTCACCAACAAAGACAAGCGTTTTGTTTGGTTTGTTTGTTTGTTTCAGATGTTTATTTAAATTCTAGTTTGTTACTGTAGAATGTAATATTAGTTTCAGGAGTAGAATTTCGTGATTCGTCACTTAACACAGCAGAGCTTCATCACAAGTGTCCTCCTTAATACCTGTCGCCCACTTAACACCCCACACCTTCCCTCCAGCAACCTTCAGTTTGTTCTCTGTAGTTGAGGGTCTGTTTTATGGTTTGCATCTCTCTTGTCACCACTCCCCCCCATGTTTCTTAGATTCCACATATAAGTGAAATCATATGGTATAAGACAAGCATTTTGAAGGAGACAATGAGTAATCAAAGGACATTGTACCCGTGTTCATTGTGGGAACGACCTTTTTACTGCCTAGTTGCTCTAACTCTTCCTGCATTAAACTACTCCCACTGCATTTTAGTAGAAGCTCCTTTTTCTGAAAGTTCTCTTCATTTGTCACTTCCAGTGTTATACATATACACTGTGAAGGAAAACACCTTAAGGAATTTGGGGTGTGTAGAGTAGTTGTGGTGCTCCAAATAAATCTGTGGAATCAAGAAAGGAACAAGTCAGATGTGTGCCGTTATATGGCATTAATTTAATTTAACAGGTGCCCCATCCTTAAGAGACTTAGAATGATAACACCAGGCGTTCCATAGATTGGTATCATTACCATCACGTTGAGTATAATTATTGATGTATCTGAAATAAGCACTATGATTCATTAATAGCCCACGTTTCTTTATACTGTGTACCACACAGTATAATAAACAAAATAACATATTTTAATGGAATGGCAAATTTTTAAAAACCAGTTACTTGCAGTTCGTTTTTACTTTGAAAAAAAAAATCTCTATATGATAGTGGGAATTTAGTAATTACCCCTGTGAAAAACATTGACTTTATCTTAAGCTTAGTCAATGTAAATGAATATATGCCACGTTTGGTAAAATGCAATGCCCTTTTTATATATAATTCACAAATTGTTAATAGAAAAATTCAATGGTATCTATTCTGCAGGCAAAGTACATAGTAAAAAAATTCTAAGTAAGAAATTGCTCAGATTTCTCAAGTGAAGTGGTCACAAAGAAGAGAAAACCTATAGGAAATCTAATATTAATAAAAAGGAAAGCAGAGAATTAGACTTGACATTCCATTCATTCATTCTACAAACATTTATTATGCTATAATGAAATCTTGGTTATTACATTATCAGATAGGCAGAAACAAAGCGCTATGTTAGAAACACTAGCCTTTTCATTAATTTTTGAAAACATAAGGAAAGAAGTAAATACAAGTGACACTCAGCTACTTGGAGTAATGACAAAAAGGAGGAGAATATTCAATAGAGAAAAATCAGACTCAAAAAATAATTCATTCCTGTGATTTCTGATGTTTATCTGCAATTTACCTTTAGATGGAATCATAAAGGGGAATATTTCTTTTCTTATTTTTCTCTTGGAGCAGGGGAAGGGGTTTAAAGGTGAACCATGAGGGAAATTTAATTTCAAAGATGTTTGGGAATCGATGCTTTGAAAACAAAATTTAAAATATACTTTGCCATGCCTTTTTATGCTGTACAAAATCCATCATTTATAAAGCTACTGATTCTGACAGTGCCTCTCTGCAACACAGGACATAACACAGAGCAATCAAAAGGCATTTTAATTTTTAAAATGCTCTCATCTGCTTTTCCATTGCCTTTGGTAGCTTATACAATTTTAGAACATATGCCGCATGCCAAGTTGTCTGGCTTTATCTGCTCTTTGGAGGAAAGATGTCACCAGAGCTGTGCTTGGACTGTTTGCTGGAAATGGAGATTTCCCATGGGTCAAACTTAGTTTTGGATATTAAAATATTAGCATTAATAATTACCATTATTAAACATAATTATTACACTTAAGTTCTTTCTATATATACCAGGCACTGTGCCAAATGCTTTACATACATGATCACATTTTACCTTCAAAGCAACCTTAAAAAGTCATCATCAATATCCACATTTTACAGACCAGGACAATGAGACTTAGTGCGCAAGTGACGACAGAAGGTCTCAGAAACTTTTCTGAGATAGAATCATGAGACCATTAACTTATTTAGATCTTCAAGCTTTTCCTAGAAGGATGCTGAATGCTGAGGCAGATCTAAAATAGCTTTGCTCTTCCAGAATTTCCCTTGACTGGGACAGGATTCCAGTGAATAGTCCTGTTTTCATCCTCACGTAGACCAATCACTGAAACAGAAACATTCTCTTTACTGTTTTTGGAGTGGGATTCATACCTCTGCTTTGCCCAGAAGGTCGTTGTAGTTGAAATTCATTGTCAGTTAAGTAGAGATGGGTTCGGGAAGTGATAAAATAAAATATTATACGAGGAAATTGGGTAACATACCCCTGTACATGAACAAATTTGACCTCTTATGTGAACTTTAGGTTCAGTCTGAAATTCTTATTAATCACTTCATTGGCATAGGTTTCAACGTACTGCATTTATGGATTTTCCTCCCAGGAGCTCATCCCTAATTTTGGTGAATTAAAATATTGTGAACAAATATTGTTGCCCTTCTATCACAGTACATATGGCTGAGGCAAACTTAGTGAAAAATATTCTTGGATGTTTTAAGTCTGACATTTAGAAACTGGGTGGCACATAAAAAATACTGCCAAGGTGACATCATATTTCCTACGGATTCTGGAAACCAATTCAGATTTGTATTTTTATGTGAATGTCATTTAAGAGGGCTTTTGACTATTGCAAATTGACCCAGAAGTAATTTGTGAAAAATGATATTTTCTAGCCCTCATTCTTTGTGGTTGGGAGCCTCCATACTTCTCAGAGCACCATATTTGCCACCCATCCTGGTCAGACTATTCTAGACTAGCCAAGGTTACTGCAGTTTCCTGTCAGCCACCCTTATTGTACTGCACATGCTATGTCCCAGGATGATAGAAATTAGACAGATATGCTGGTGTTTTTGCATTAAGGAGGAAGTTCTGAGTGACAAGGCTATTTGTGTACCAAGCACATAAATATTGCCTGATGACGTCTGGGTTCACATGGCTTCACCATAGCAAGCTTGCGTAAGTGCCAAATAATTAATTGTATTGTTTAGACGTATAGAAAAATGATTAAAAGGATGGCTACGTTTGAAGAATTTTAGGTTGACCTTATTAGTTGTACCTTGCAGGGTGTAAATGCATTTTTAGCAATTATCAGGGTCATATTGTTGTGAAGTTTTACAATTAGGTGCCATTTTACCTTTCTACAATGTATTTCAAGATTTTTATAGTTTCAAATGACCTATTACTTAAATCAAATTGGAAATAATAGATGAAATGTTGCCTGTATCCTTGATTTCTTTGTTTCTCACTCTTTCACTTATCATGATGAGCTGTTAAATTTATATAGCCTATTTGTATTAGAACTGGGAATAAAACTTTCTTTTTTCCCCCAGATATGTAAGATTAATCAAAGTTTAAGTCTCCTAATTTTTTCTGAAAGCATTGTGATTCTATGATCCTAGAATTATAGGGATGTAAACAAAACTGTTGTTAAACTGAGGCACTGTCTGGAATATAAAATGAATTTTATTTATGTTTTCATCTTCAATTCCACAGCACTATAAATTTGTGATTATCCGCTTTTTATTTATTCCTGTTTTAGGGGACAACAGTCAACAAGATGGCCTTTGAGATTGTCATTTCTTATCCTGAAAATTATTGAAAGTAGCATTGGTATATAAGTCTTTCTTTTTTCATAGATTAGCTCTATAACTCTATATTATGGCATCTATAATAACTTTTGTTGCTCTTTAGAAAAAATACAATAAACAGAATCTTGCCTCAGGATGCCTAGTTTACAAATGACAATACAGCACAAACTATTAAAGGAGAAATTTTTAGTGGATTGGAAGAAATGCAGTGTTTCTCATCAGGTTTTTCTGTTGGTTACCTAGATCTATCACTCCCCGCCACCCCCGTGCTGTTAAGTGTGCAGATTCCAGGCTCCAACACAATCCTACAGAACCTTAGCTGGGGCCACTTTGTGTAAGAAGCCCCTGGTTTTGGAGCACACTTCAGTGAGAATAACTGGTGCTTCCAAAACCCTCCTTCTCTGAGTAAGTTTTGTCACATTGGCGATAAAAATAACTTTGTGATTTCTGGCACCTAAAGGGGGAAAAAAAAAGAGAAGAGAGAGAGATATTGAGGTTCCTAATTTTCCCTTTCTGACCACACTAATTCAGTCTAGATTTAATTCTCTACTTTCTTTCCAGTATTTTTATTTCTCTTAAAGTGTAAAACTCTTAACTTCTTATTATGTATATTTTGATGAGGGAGTATGATGGGCTCCTTTCACAATCTAGGAAAGCAGTAGAAGCTCTATCTAGAAAAATGTGTATCATGTTTTTGTGTACAAAATCAAGGGTTTATGGAACACCTGAAGCTCAGAATGGTCCCTAAAATAAGAATCCCCATGCCAGTAGGTCTTCATAATTATTATAAAACAAGCCTGTGATTTAGAGATTTATTTATTTATTTTTACATATGTGATAACTGTTGGGCAATACAAACAAGGGCTTTTCAGTGTGTACATTATTTCTTTGTAGCTGATAATGGCATCTAAGGAGTTGTAAGCATGTAAGTTGTAATTATTGAATTAAAAACAGTCTATACTGTTTTTCAGATAGTTCAGAATAGCACCAATTTGTAAACATGTAATTTCATTTTTTTAAAGTTACATTTGCTCTGTAGGCCATGGAAATTGCAAAAATTTCTTTTTTTAAGTTTGCAGAAAGAGTAAATCCAGAGAAAAAATTTATATTAAACCAGAGCTTATTGTCAAATTGACATGGATGTACCTCATAAGACCTTATATAAATTTTTACATGAGAAGACATGTTTTTAGTTCTTTTGGATATATACCCAGCCGTGGGATTGTTGGCTCATATGGCAGTTCTATTTTTAATTTCTTGAAGTATCTCCATACTGTTTTCCATAGAAGCTGCACCATTTTACATTCCCACGAGCAGTTACAGGGGTCCCATTTTCTTTCAACGTGTCTGGAAGTGTTTTTTGGTATATTGATGCATTCTACTTGATAAATTTAAAAAAATTCTGCTTCATTATTCTTCTATAAATGCAATTGATTACATATTTATATTCATATTACTATTATTAGGGTTTTACTTAAATATTATATTTATGCTTACCTTAAAAATAATTTGAGGAATTTTCTGTATTTTCTATGTTCTAGGTAAATAAGTTAAATTAATAATAATAATTTAATAATAATTTAAATAATTTGGCATTGTCTGCTCTTTAAAGGTTACTAAAGAATTCTTCTCTGAAAAAAAGGAGACATATTCAAAAGTTTATTTAACAAAAGAGAAAAACACACTTATCTAGTTTAGCTTTTCTGAAGGTTTCATCATACTTAATAAAGACATGTTTAAATAACATTTTTTTTTTTTTTAAGAAAAAAAGACCACACATATCAAAGCACAGAGCTATCAGTTGTATTCATCAGACACACTTCGGGCCAGAAGATCAAAGCTTTTGCTTTTATAATTTTTTTTTTTGCTTTTATAATTTTATTTAACCTCTCCAGAATATAGTCAGCTGCCCCATATGTCAGTACGATTGTATTTGAAGAGTGAGAATGACACAGATGATTGGCTTGACAAAGCTAACCTGCTAAACAAAGATATATTAGATTTATGTGAAGACTTGGAAAGGTAGTGTGAATGTGTTGTTTCTCCTGTCATTTTGAGAGTGAGTTTATTAGGGAGATAGGAGATTGATAAATGAAAAGTACCCATTCACAGGAAGAAAGGAGTCTAAAAGTGTTTCCACATAACATGTGTTGAACTCTCATGTTTTAGCATTATCTTTTTGATTTTCCAAACCTATTTTACAGATGAGAAAGTTAAGACTGATATAGCTTGCCCAGATACATGAGTGCATTTAAGGGTGAGGATAACTCAGGGTTCTAGGGGGAATACAGGCTAGATCTCAGTAGAGCATAACCTGTGGTATTTAGAGCTTTGCAGCTAGTTCTCGTCTTGGTAGTAGAACTTGAGAATCTAGGCTAATGGACTTCAGGTCAGACTGTGTGGATCAAAATCAGATATTATTGAACCTATATCATGACCTAATGAACAGGAACTGAGTTCTATGTACTATCGAAGAGGCAGGGTGGTGGAAGGAGCTGAGGTTAGTATCAGCAAATTCTAGGAAACAGTGGGTGTTGTGCTGGAAGCCTTAATTGAGAGTGGGGCTGGCTAAGCAACCATAGTAATGGGAATGGTTCTGAGGACCCTGATGTTCAGATAAACTCATGTTTTTTAAGATGTTTGTACCCAAAGGCTAAGACTGTATTGATATCTCTTTATAAGCATACACACACACACACACACACACACAAATATATGTTGTAGACTATGTGTGTGTCTGTGTGTACATCGATAATTATTCTAGTTACTAGAATGCTCATTTACTGCTCTAAATGAAGAATTACATAGGGCATTATGCAGGGCATGATGATACAGTGTTAGGGGTCATTTTGTTGAGGGATACAGAAAATTAAACCACAAATCAAAGCTTTTTTTTGAATCCCTATAAGAATTCACTGTCAGAGTAAACAAACACAAATTCCATGTCAAGCAGTATGTTATTTCTTTATATGGGAAACCAAATTGTCATCAAAAGGGCATGTGATGAATTGGATGAATCAAAGGGGCTGGTCGTGACAAATATTCCAGTGGGCCCACTGGGTTCGAAGATACACAAGCAAAAGTTTTCCTGGACTGGAAGTTGCAGGATCTCATTTTAAAGAGACAGCCCCAGGGCGTGATCCTGGAGTCCTGGGATCGAATCCCACATCAGGCTTCTGCATGGAGTCTGCTTCTCCCTCTGCCTATGTCTCTGCCTCTCTCTTTCTCTGTGTCTCTCATGAATAAATAAATAAAATCTTAAAAAAAAAGAGAGTCCCAATTCAGGACTTAACATTTCCCCAAATCTTGTCCAGCAGCATTTTCAGGAGTGTGTGGAGAAGGAATTGTTTAGCAAGTGGCTACCCATGTTTGGTTGTCCACCTGCTATTTCATCTGTAATACTCTCATATTCATCATGGTAGGAGACGAGTGATCAGCTAAATGTTTGCCTCTCTGCTTTTCAGAAGCCAGGTTACTTGCCAAAATGACCCCTTTTATTTATTGAGTGAACATGGAGTATCTGATTTATTTAGCCTGTAGCACTGAATGCCTTAGGACCACCTGGGATCTAGTGCTGAAAATCTTAGTAAACATTGGCAGCATAGGGCTGGAAAGTGACTTATACAAATAAAAAGATCCACCTTCTGCTATAAATGTTTCTCAGAAATGAAAAATATGCCAAGAGGTAGCCCCCAAAATCTATAACCTCCAGAAAAAGTAAATGCAGAGCTGAGGATGTAGATTTTATTGGGAACCAACTGCACCAATTATGTTCCAATTTTTTTTTAATTTTCTAGAAATATATGGATTTTTATTACATTATACTTTATTTTGTTAAGTATTTTATTTTTTTCTCAAGTTTCTATTTAAGTTCCAGTCAGTTCAAACTTACAGGGTAATATTAGTTTTCAGGTGTTTCAAAAATTTTATTTATTTATTTTTTAATTTTTTTATTTATTTATGATAGTCACAGAGAGAGAGAGAGAGAGGCAGAGACGTAGGCAGAGGGAGAAGCAGGCTCCATGCACCGGGAGCCCGATGTGGGATTCGATCCTGGGTCTCCAGGATCGCGCCCTGGGCCAAAGGCAGGCGCCAAACCATTGCGCCACCCAGGGATCCCAAAAATTTTATTTATTTATTTATTTATTTATTTTTTATTTTTTTTTCCCCAAAATTTTAAATTGTAGTATACATAATAATCTCTAGTAAACTTCCTGGAGCTCTCCATATATGAAAAATGATCTTTCTCTCTGTCTCACTCTCACACACTCATACCTCTCTCCTTTGCACTTCTCTTCATGTGTAATGTGTCTTTGCCTCTAATTCAATCCAACTCAGTGTATGCCTCCTTGAGGAATTTAAGAGAAATAAGAGCATTTTCAGAGTGCCTACCGGGCATGAGCCACATTAGTAGGTGCCTTCTCAAAGTCTACTTAGAGAAGCTGGGGGTTCACATTGACCATCTCCCAAATCTCTGTACTTTTCACATTGTGGCACCTCCTTGGCCTGGTCAAGTATTTGGGACAGATGATGATTTCCGAAGAAGTGCTTTGGTCGCAGTTATCACCAAAGTCTCCAAGTCTTCTGTCAACATTTAATAATTACTTCTAGTAAATCACAACTACAGGAAACAAAGGTGAACTGAAGCCAGGAACAAATGAGATGGAAGTCCTGTTTATTTCAGTAGCCTTTATAGCTGTTAGGAGCACAGTTTTCTAAATATATATTGAGGGTCTGATACTCTGTTGTATGTGTGTCTAGAAGTCAGTCAGTGTATAAAGGCAATCCTGTGTATAAAGGCAATCCTGTAAAATGTCTTCATGTGTTTCAAGTTCAAATTACTATGTGCCATAGTATGATGATGTCTCATTAGTTTCTAACTCTGATGACATACTATTGGGAGGCATTTGGAGGTGATAAAATAAAGGACGATATTGTCCTTTCCTTGTAGAAACAAGAACTATCTGAAAATCACATTGAAATTTATTGAGGTTCTATCCTTAGGCAACATGAAAATAAGTATTTATGTCTCAAATTCTGTCATCTTAGGGGGGAAATCGAGGAAATATGTCAAATACTCTAATAGGTAATTCATTGTTTTAATCTACGTCGAAAACAGGAGAGTACGAAATTAACTTCTAAGTTTGTTTTCTCTAGGTTGTCCTCCTATCTGGACTTCTAAGAATTGTTATATCACCTATTTCCAGTTAAATTTCCCCTCTTGTTTTAATTTCCTTTTAATTTATTTTGATACCTCATTTGCATCAAAATCTTATTTTTACTATAGTGCTACCAATTAAGTGCGTATTACAGAAGTGAGTAAAATTAAATACATAAATTTAATAGATTAGAAACGCATGCATTTGATAAGTTGTTGTCAGTTGTAAATCTGTATGTCTGGGAACAACCTTGGAATGAAAAATATGGTTCTATTAGTAGTAGTAGTATAACCACTCATGTCCTCCTAGGAGTTATAACCAAGCAGTTTGCAATCCAGGTTGCAGCTTTGCCACTACTGGGCAAGTAGTCTCTAAGGCCCAATATTTTTTGTATGTGTAAAATAGAGGATTGTTTATTCATTTGTTGTAATGAGGAATGTGTTCTATATTTAGAACAATATCTCAATGAATATATCAGTATCAGTCAATATCTCAGAATTGTCACTGACATGCCCCTCTCTGGTATCCCTTGTGGCCTGTCCTTTGTAAACCATTTTCTCTTCTGTCTCACTTCTCCTTGTTGCTCTTGCCCATTTTCATCATTGTCACTTTATTCCAGACCTCATCGTAGGTTACCTGGACTATGGTAATTGCCACAGACCATCCTGTCTCCTTACTCCCCTGTCTCCATTCGCTCTCCTGGCTGTTAGATTATCATTCATAATGGTACAAACATAGTAATAACTGTCACCTCAGTCAGCAGTCAGATTCTTTCTAATACTGTTTTTTTTTTTTTTTTTTTTTGCCTCTTGAGTTCAGATGTAGCGTCTTAACATCTGTGGCCTTCCACAGTATAAACTTCCAGTCTCTTCCCTCCTGCTCCACTGTATATATCCTGTTATCTGATAGATCGAACTTTCTATTCTTACTTTATTCTTCTTTAATTCTTTGCTTTTGCCTACAAGAGCCATGCTTAAAATCCATTTCTCATGACCTGTTTCCATACTGGATCCCACAAATACCTGCAGCGTCTTCTTTTCAACCTTCAAAGCCTTTGCCTTTCCTTCCCTTATGGCATATATCATTTTTTCTAGCGTGTGTTATAGTCAGTTGTGTATCTCCTTTTCCTCCTACTATACTGTAAAGCCTTTGTTGGATGAAGACTTAGTCTTACCATGGGGCTCTGGGAACATTCAGGGCAGTACACATAGCAGGTGGCCAATGAATAAATTGTTTAATTGAATAGCTACATCTCAGAGCCCTCTCTTCTGATTATTAGTTCTATGGATTTCTGTAAATGTACAAATCATCATAATAAAAAAAAAAGTTAAAAGACAGTCATTCTGTAATGCCAGTTGGCCTCTTCAGGAATCCATAGGGACAAAGATATAAGGTCAGAGTGCTATGGGGGAAGGGAGGGGAGACAAGTTATGTTGAAAGAGCTTCTAGGGTGGGAGTATATTTAAAATGGAATAATGTTGGGTTTTATTTTCTAGCTGGATTACAGTACTTTGGAGACTATCTGCAGTCATCAATGTTTGTCTTAGGTTTACAGGTAACTATAGCAATTAATATCATAGTCTGGATTTCAGATTTACTTACTAATCTCTCCTGTTTGTTATTTTTACTTCCAAATGAAGTTTTCATTTGTACCACCTTATTTTTTTTTTTTATCAAGAATCTGTGAACTTTCCATTTGTACTAGCAGGTTGGAGAATTAAGGTATAGGGGGACGAAAAATGTCTGTCTTCTGACCGGAGTTTCTAATGTATCACTAGTTAAGTTGCAATCAAGTGATCTCACTCCTGAGAAGATTCTTTGTAGCTATAGTATTAACCCACAGAAAAGCTGATTTGTGTTCAGGCCCTCTTGACCTATGGGCGATGCTTAGAGCAGAGTTGGTACATTCTTCACTGCCTTCCTTGTCTGATGATCTTCCTGGGTCTAGAACACCAGTGCCAATGCCATACTGTGTACTAAGGGCAGTAGTGCAATATGCTGAACGTAAAAACTTTCTCCCTATCTATAAATGCAGGCCCCCAGTTTGCTCTCTTTCCCTTGATTTTTTTTTACATTTCAGCTAGGGAAAATGAAGCTAACTCACCAGAGCCCAATTATTTCTTCTGTAACAATAAAGTTGTGTCAGAAGTCATATAGTTATCATGAAAGATATATAAATGAAGAAAAGATGCTCCTACATTACATCTTGTATACATTTTTTCTTCTTCCAGCTATAAAGATCAGATTATCAAAGAACCTATGATAATCTTTTGAAGATCTGTATTACCTCTTCCAGAGTGAGTTTGTGTTTTCTTTGTTTCTTTGTTTGCTTGTTTTGCTTTTCTTTTGTTTCTGTTGTTGAAAGCATGAGGATGGCATAAAATGAAGTTTTGGGATCTGTCACTCAGTGTCTGTTAGATTGCTACACCCTGTTTTAAATATTATCAGAGGTAGTGAGACTATAATTGGCTCCAATGCTGTGAGCTTTCTATTGTAAATAAATAGGACAATTCACAAAGTGAAATTCAATGATTGTGACTCCTTTGTTTCAATATCAAATAAATCATCTTTTTCGTCTCTGAATTCTTAAGTTCATTCATTCACAGATAGTCATTTTATTGTCTTCCACATACCAAGTACTATTGTAGGAGCTGGAGATGTAGAGGTAAACAAAACTAAGTCCCTACTCTTAGGAAACCGTCCATCTGTCTGGGCTGCTATGACACAATATCGTAGACTGGGTGGCTTATAAACAACAGAATTTATTTCTCACAGTTCTAGATGCTAGGAAGTCCAAGATTAAAGTGCCAGCAGATTTGATATCTACTGAGGACCCACTTCCACTTCCTTTTGCAAAACATGGTGGAAGGAGGAGGACAGTTCTCTGGGGTCTCTCTAATGAAGGCACTAGCCTCATCCACAACCACTTCACCCTTGTGATCTCATCACCTCTCAAGAACCCAACTCCTAATACTATCACTTTGGGCATTAAGTTTTAATTTATGAATTTTGGAAGTACACAAACATCCAGACCATAGTGTGAGTTTACACCCTGTGGGACAGAGAAGCCATAAACAGACTCATAATGTGGAGAGAAGATAGAGATTGGAGGAAGGTAGATGCAGTTTCACCTAGAGCAGTAAAGGCAAGTATTTCTATTAAGAAGGCATTTGAGCAAATCCTGAATGAAGGAAAGAGGAAAGTCATGTGCATATCTGCAGGAAGAACATTCTGGACACAGAGGATAGTAAATGCCATGGCTCTAAGGTAGGAGTGTGTTGCATAAGTTAAAGTATTAAAAATATAACAAGGACAGAAATTAGATAAATTGAACATACTCACTAATCAAATGTTCTATATTTTCTCCTGAACTTAAAAAAAAAAAGTGCTAGCTGAATCCCAGTTAATCTAAAAATTAATTGGTTATGTAGAACAATTAGTAAAAGCATCATATCAACCTTTAATAATTAAACTTTTGCACAGCAATATCCTGGTTAATTATCTTTGCTTTCGTTGAGCCTTTATTGCATTTTTATGGTCATCTATGCTGGAAAAATACTTTCACATTTTTCTCTGTTCCTTTTAATTAAGTTAAATGAACTATCTTAGAAAATGCCAAGTAATCTTAGGATCCTTTTAGGCAAAGAACAAAAATATATATATATATCTAAGAACCTTTTAAAATTGTCTGTAAGTCTAACACAGATATCTTTCGATGTGAACAATGTATGACTATTGGCAAATTAATACATAAAATATCTATTATGTCATTTATGAAATCAGTCTCTTGGAAACTTTGGTAATTTAATCCTGATGCGTGCATTTTTTCCAAAGCAATAAATATTGTAAAAGTTTGCAGAAAGTCATTAAATGTTAATAAAGGGCTATATCTGATACTTTATCAGGGTAAGATGTCTTTAATTTCAGTTCATTCTGAAAGAGTCCTGATGGAAAGACAACTCCAGAATTTATTCCAGTGATAAACATTGTTATACTATTAAGCTACATAGAAATCTCTATGTCTTCCATTAGCTTTTTCTTATAATCATGCTTTAATTATTATTAAATATTATTATGACTCAAAACAGAGTTAGCGATAGATATATATCACTTATATTACTGGGTTGGGCTAAATCAAGAAAAAAGGTACATATTACTTATTCTATTATATATTCTAATCTACACAGAGATGTTATATATTTTATGTATTCTATATTCTATTCAATCTATTCCAAAATTTAAACTTAATGCAATAATTTCATAATTTGCTTTAAAAATAATAATAATACCAATTTCTTAGAAACAAACTTCAGAATTTCAAAGAACTTAATATGTATCCATGATGTAACTTCCCAGGAAACATGTGGTTCCATAATTCTGTGTCAGGCCATTGCTATAGTGCCAAGATCAACAGCAGTTGAGACAATCAAACAGAAGAATGCCCTTGTTGAATATTGAGAAAACAAAAATGAATGAATGAATATGTTATAGTGAGGGAAGATTTAAAGTGTGCAGATCATTTGAAAATTGTAATTATGCAAAGCAAGATTTTTAACATTTTTAATTATACAATGTACCAAAGTGCTTTCTCTCCCACTTATGTTCTATTAGACAAATAAAATAGCTCCTTTGCCAAATTGTAGAAAACAAATTGCTCCCGATGGTCCCAAAGAAGGATTCTGTAGGTGGTTTTGGAGTTTTGTCTTCCTAGAATAAACTATGATTTATTACCTGGGTAAAGCGGACTTTCCCCATGGCAGATGTAGTTAGAAATAAATTCCCCTTGTGCATTTCACTGACGACCTTTGCTCATTCAGCTTCCCCTCTTTCCTGTACCCTAAAGCTCTCCCTCATGTTGACTCCTTTCTCTCTTTCCTTAACCTCTGTCCTCATTTGACTCTCTCTCTTACCCTTTGCAGCCAACTTACTTGAAAGAGTAATTTATGCTCATGTTAAAAGTTGCTCTTCTCTATTCATTATTATAGCATTATTTACTTTCTTTTGTTTGTTCCAGCCTCTCTGGTTGCTTTCTTTTGGCTTAAAAAAAGTTATTCCTCACCAACTCTATAAATTTGGCATTTCTTTGGATTCTACTTTTACCACCCCCACTTTCCCTATTTATAAAATTGTCATGCTTTTCCATGGGGAGCTTTTAACAGCTATCCCTTTCTTAATACTGTATACATAAATGACTCTCCCATTCCTCTCTACACCTTTCATCTGAGCTCTGGAGTGTCATCTCTGTATTGTCCAAGCCAGAGCCCAAGGAGACATCTCAGTTGTCTCTCTCACCATCCACATCTAATCAGCTCTGAAGTCATTCTGACCCTACCCCTTGAAGATCTCATGACATTAGGTATCTTTTATCTTTCATCTCTTCTGTTACCTTTGAATCTTATTTACTCTCACTAGGAAAACTGCAGTAACTTTTCCTCAGTATATGTAATTTCCCATCTTAAAAGCTATTAATGGCTACTAATACTGTTAGAAACAAGTCTGAGTTCCACAGCAAAGTGTGGTATCATTATTTGGCTATGTCTGTATTCTTTCCTTAGTCACTTTACTTTTATTAACCTTAAGGAAGTCCAGTATATTGGTGATCAGTTAAGAGCAAAAGTTGTGAAATCAGATGACTTGAATTCCAGTCTAAATCTTATGTGAATCGTACATTTTATATAGCCCTTATGAGCTTTTGTTTCCTGATACAAATTATAAAAAGTATTTACTTTCACAGTATGGTTGTTAAATGAATGCTTATTAAGATGCCTGATACATAAATAGATACTCAAAACTGTTAGCTATTCTTAGTTATTTGTGGTTTCCAGGTCGTTTTATACTATTTCGAAATAGGTGCCTCTGCATGTACTAAGATTGTGCCATCTGACCTTCACTTTATTATTCAAGATATAGTCAAGCATTTACTCTTCTCTTACACTTTCTCTAAGCACACTCCATTGTAGCTCCTTCCCCTGCACCACACGGTAGGTCAGATGAGAACTGTTGTGGAACTGGAGCATCCTTCTATTATTCATTATTGTACATTCTAATTGTTGGCCTATTCCAGTCTTCTTCCTTGAGGTTGTAAGATCCTTGGGAGCAAAGTTATGTCATATGGATCTCTTACTCTCCAGTATTGCTCAGAGTCTGCTGGTACTGAAATAGGTTCTCAGTAAGGATTTGAAGGAAAAAATGACTGATTGATGGAATAAATTAATGAATAAGTGTATAAATTAAGTTTAGCAGGGACATCTTTTTCTTCTTGGTCTGCCATTAGAAGTGTTTAAGGACTCATTAATTGATATTTTTTTATTAAACTGCTTGTGATATTTTCCTGAATGCTAAAAAATGAAATTAATTAATTCTTCCTGACTATAAGTAAGATGTAGTCCCAAGTTGAAATTTTCCAGTAAAACATGCATAGAGAGTTTGCTAGTTATATCATTGATTTGGTTGTGAACGGACAAGTAGAATGGTTTAGAAATCAATTTCAAAATTACTTATAAATCTGTCTTTGTATTAAATAAGTAGAAGTAAATAGAGAAAAGTAGATTACAAACCAGATGATCCCATTGGTTTTTTTCATTTAAGATCTTTCATATTTTATGCAGAGATAGTTACTTCTCCACATGTCCCACTATACTCATACTCAGAACACTGAGTAATATTAGGAAATAATAATGGTTGGGTAATTGCACAGCAAAGGAAATAATCAACAAGACTAAAAGACAACCTACTGAATGGGAGAAGATACTTGAAAATGAGATATCTGATGAAGAATTAGGATCCAAAATATATAAATAACTTATGTAACTCAACACCCTCAAAACAAATAATTCAATTAAAGAATGAGTAGTGATATGAACAGACATTTCTCCAAAGAAAGCATACAGATGGCCAACAGATACATGAAAAGATGCTCAATATCAGTCATCATCAGGGAAAGACAAATCAAAGTCATGACGAGCTACCACCTCATACCTGTCAGAATGGCTAAAATTAGCAACTCAGAAAACAACAGTTGTTGCTGAAGATGCAGAGAAAGGGGTACCTTTTTGCACAGTTGGTGGGAATGCAAAATCGTGCAGCCACTCTGGAAAACCGTATGGAGGTTCCTCAGAAAACTAGAAATAGGTCTACTATACAGTCAAGTAACCTTACTACTGGGTATTTACCCAAAGAATACAAAAACACTGATTTGAAAGGATATATGTGGGAACAAAATCTTGCCATTTGCAACAACATAGATGGAACAAGAGAGCATAATGGTAAGTGGAATAAGTCAGAGAAAAACAAATACCATATGGTTTAATTTATATGTGGAATTTAAGAGAGAAAACAAACAAAGGAAGAAAAAAAAAGACAAACCAAGAGATAGACTCTTAACTATAGAGAAGAAGCTGTTGGTTACTATTAGGTGAGGGGATGAGTGAAATAGGTGATGGGGATTACAGAGTTCACTTACCATGATGATCACTGAGTAATGTATGGAATTGTTGAATCACTATATTGTACATCTGAAACTAATAGAACACTGTATATTAACTGTACTGATATTAAAATAAAAATCTTGATTAAATAAACTTGAAAAAATAAAGATATGACAATTATAGAAAATATCTAATCTGTCATTTGTATTTTGAAGATAGTGAATAGTTATAAAAACAAAATTTAAAGAAGTTTAAAAAAACCTACTTACTAATCAGGTACATATAACAATTTATCAGAAGAAATCCTCCTGTCCCAAATAAAGCCTGTTATTGATCGGTCTTTAAGTCCCAATTATCCAAAGAACTAGAAGGTCTTGAAGAGTTAGTTCATCTAATCCTGAATCTAAATCACTTTAGAGATGAATAAAAAACCAGATATGTGTTCTCAACAAAAGGGAAACAAAAGTGACTTTGTCATTTAACTCAGTGACTATTTATTAAATAGCCCTATACTTGGCCTCCCTAGCTCTTAATTGACCTCTTATCAAAAAACACTCAGTAAGTTCAAGTATGAAAGGGTAATCTACTGAGGTTATTGTGTTCGCTGTTAGTTATTTATAGCTGTAAATCTGGAAAAGATTACAGACTTCTTATCTTTTAGTCTAACCAACAACATAACAAGTGGGTTCTTGTCTTCCAACCTTATATCCCCTAACAGACCACTAAATTCATGCAACTGTCAATTGATTTGAAAGCTAAATTATTACCTCATTATGCTTGCATCAGTCTTGCATTACAGACCGTACACAGGATCTTGAATGATTGTGCAATTTCAAGTGATTTCTGCTGGGGAGATTTTTGGGGAACATATGCTTTACTATTCTGTTTGCCTACAACCCCCCCACCCCAACACGAAGCACATGTTTCTCTACTCATGGACCCACTTTACCACAACAAGGCCTCTGCTTATGTTTGCCTATCAGGAAACATTAAGATAATCCTGATGAAAGCAAAAGTAAACTCACTAACTGTTAAGGTTGTCCCATAATCCATTCTTGTACATGGGAGAAGAGGTGCTGTTTTCATGGATTTGTAGTAGGACTTGATTTCTCATAAAAGTGTTTTCATCCATGTTGTCTTCTTATGATAAGTTGTGTTTTGACAAAATTTGATAATCTCTACAACATTTACAAAGAGTAACTATAGAGTTTTCAATATGATATGGTGGTAAAAATCTTAGATTCTAGGTTCATGAATTTGTAGCAAATTCAGCAGTTATTTTTTGACCCCATCATGTGTCTAATGCTCATCTGAGCCAAGAAATGGGTATGTTATAAGGATGTGACAAGAAAAGGGTATGTCATGATAAGAAAAGAGACAAAAAAAAAATCCTTGTTCTTAATGGAGCTTACATTTGATTGATGAAACTGGCAATAAAGCATATCAATAAATGAACTATATGGTGTTTCACATGGAGAAGTGCTATGGAGAAAATAAATAAAGCACCCAGAGGTTAGGGGATGCTTGTGTGTGTGTGTGTGTGTGTGCGCGTGTGTGTGTGTGTGTGTGTGTGTGTTGAAGAGAAAATTGGTTTCCACTTCAGAGAGGGTGGTCCTGAGATTGTGAGATTTGTATATAGACTGTGCAAAGACCATGGGACATGTGGATTTTTAAGGAAAAGGCATTGCCACCAGAGAAAACTGAAGTCTTACTGCTGTTGCTTTCTGGGCATGAGACTTGAGCAGATACTGACCTCTCCTAATCCTTGGTTTCCTCCTATGTAATATGGAGATAATTGTAGTACTATCTCAAAAAGATACTATGAGAATTAAATAGTATATGCATTACAGGCACTGGATAAATGTTAGGGATTATTGTTATTTGGAAATGTAGAGTTTCTCTTTCAGATCACTTAAGTCAAAGCCTTTACCTATTGGTTAGTATCTTGGTAGGATGTAGGATTCCTTGTTTGAATTAAACAGCTGTAAAAGAAAATATTCTGCTCTTTCCAGTAGAGGTGGATAAATATTAAATGCTCAAATATTAGATGATAGAGAAATGGTCCAAAGCTCTTTTTTCTCTTTTTAATGTTTGATTTTATCAGTTGTATAAGAACAGAAAGGTGAGTCTTTTTTCTCACCCCCATAGTCTCATTCCCAATCCTTACAAGCAACTGTTTTCAACTCTTTTCACTATTTCTTTTGATATTTGCTCCCATATATTTAGGGAACAGGCTTTTGTTGCTACTTCATGATTTTTCAGTTTCAGACATTAACTCTTAATTTCCCACTATTAATTAATATTTGCCTTCTTTATACCACTGTGTATGCACACTTTGATTCTCCCACTTACCAGTATAGTTACATCATAATTTTGGTTAGGTAAGTGTTCAGTAGTTACGTTATTGTCACTCTAAAGTGCTGTTCACAGCTGTGCAATGACTAGCTTTCCTTTCTTTAATGCTTTTTGTTCCCATGAGTTAATAATTGTCTTTTTTGTTTATTGCTTTACTTCATTTGCTTACTACTTCAACCCCAGATACTCTGTTAGAAATTTAAATTTCTTTGCACCATGTTCCAGCACTTTGGATATCTTCTCAGTTTCTTCTTCAGAGCAGGTACTTTGCTGGAGCATTCCAACTAGCCCTGGTCTGGCCTGACTGCTCTCTGAGTCCGCTTCAGGGACAAACGTCATCACCATCAGCTCCTGGAGACCCTCTGTGCCTCTTCTCTTCAGTTAGATGCTGTTTCTGGAATCACATATATGTTCCTTCTTGCTTTATCCTCTTGTTCTTAATGGAGTACACGTCTAAGAGCTCCCTGGATAAAGGTGTATGAGAGATATATTTTGACACTTTATACGTCTGAATGTCTGTTCCTTTTGCAATTAATAGTTGCCTGAGTATAGAATTATAGTATGGAAATAATTTCCCTTTAGGGTTTTGAAGATATTTCTTTCCTGTCTTCTGTTAATATAGCTATTCAAATGTCATTGCAAATCTGATTTTTAAAAAATTAAACATTTCATATAATTTGAAACATATAAATGCCCATTCATTTTATAGTATTTTTATTAATAAATCAGTCTTATCTTTCAATATGAATTCCTGATTGCATTTCCTTGTCATAGTCTCATTTGCAACACACCTGTAACGCATCATCTATAATATGTTTCCTTTTCTTTAAGGTGGAGTGAATTTTAGATTTTTCTAGTTTTTACAATCTTTTACCATTGACCTGTCCATTCCCAATTTGACATTGTTTTAATGTACTCATGTTATTACTCCCTGCATGCCTGCAGTGTTATGTAATTTCGGTGACATGACCAACAACTGCAGCCATGTTTAATATTATTCTCTTTTTCATTTTTCATTTTGCTTATATTAACTGTCTTAGGTTGAGTTTCCCAGAAGCAGACCCTAAGATGAGGATTCATGTGAAAGCAATATATTAGGTTGTGTTCCCGGCAAACACTGGTAGAAAAATGAGAAAGTGGCCTGGAAAGGAAAGGGGGCGGAACAAGGAAGGGTGTGGAGAGAGTGCTGTGCACACCTTAGTTATTCTCATCTGTAGCCAGAGAGCCAGATTGTTTCACCCTAGCAGCCTTTCATCAGTGCTTGAGGACAACCCCAGAAGGGCATAAATTTCAGGCTCTCAATGTGCTGAGGCATGGTGGGATCCAACAGGGTGAGATAACTCTCCTGTGAAAAGACACAAGTGGTGGGGCACTTGGTGGCTCAGTCAGTTGAGCGTCTGACTTCGGCTCAGGTAATGATCTCAGGGTCCCGGGATAGAGCCCCATGTCAGACTCTCCACTCAGCCAGGAGTTTGCTTCTCCCTCTTAGTCTCCCTCTTGGTGCTCTCTCTCAAATAAATAAATAAAATATTAAAAAAAAGACATGAGTAGTGATGGTGCTTAAGAACTGATGTTTCCTAGAATGGTCTAGGCATCTGAGGGAACGTGGGCTGACCACTGACTGCTGCCTTATTTTATGAGAAATAGCCGATAAGAAGCATAGGTCTTGAGACCCCAGTATATCTGACACAAAGATAATATTCATTAAGCATGCTGAAAGTGAGATCATTTCTCTTTCAGTCAGACATTCATTGCCCTTAAATCACTTGACTCCTATATTCAATTATAGAGGAAGAAAGTAAACTAAAAAAATGTTTATAAGTGCTAACTACATTATTGAAATTATCTAAAGGGATCCCTGGGTGGTGCAGTGGTTTGGCGCTTGCCTTTGGCCCAGGGCGCGATCCTGGAGACCCGGGATCGAATCCCACGTCGGGCTCCCGGTGCATGGAGCCTGCTTGTGTCTCTGCCTCTCTCTCTCTCTCTCTCTCTCTCTCTCTCTCTGTGACTATCATAAATAAATAAAAAAAATAAAAAAAGAAATTATCTAAAAAGGTAAGTGTAATTAATTATGGGATTCTATAATATTTTTAGCTTTCCAGGAGGTGAATCCATATTATACCCTAAGATTATTATTGGTTAGCCATATAGTCTTCTAACATACATGTTTTCAGGAACATCTTATTAATTATCTCAAGTATTGTTGAGGACCAGTGTACTAGGCATTAGTTTTGGTGCTGGAGTTAACACTTGGAACAATATGGGTAAGATCTCTACTGTTAGGGTGTGTACATTCTAATGGGGAGATATGATGAAAAACTAATTATTAAAATGAAAATAATGATAGGAATTGTAAAGAAATTCAAATAGAATGAAGTGATAATAGAGCACCAGAGAGCTAACTTGGATGCTCAAAAAAGACTGCTCTGAAGAGGTAATATGGTATGGATAATAAGACATGGATGATAGGAACTGACCAAGAAGGGGAAACTTGGAGGAAAATTGACTCTGAGAGGAGGGAACTCAGGTGCAAAGGCAGGAATGAGCAGGTGTGTCAGAGGATCTGAGAATGGACCATGTGTTTTGAGTGAAAGAGCAAACAAAGAGATGACACTCAAAGTTAGGTGGGGCTGAATCATGAAAGCCATGGGAATGGATTCTGTGTTATGTCACTGGGCTTCAAGAATCCTTGGAAAGCTACTGGAGAGTTTCGAGCAGGGCAGTGACGTGATTTCTGTAGTATGGAAGATTCCTGTGAAAATGTTGTGTAAAATAGGGCAAGAAGAGAGAGAAGGAGAATGTGGAGGCAGGCACCTCCTTAGCCTACAGGATGGTACTGCAGTGGGAGGGACATAGGCAGATTCTGAAAGTCATCTTGGAGTAGAGTTGACAAGCATATTGATGGGAATAGATAGGGGGTCCTGGGTGTTTGACAGGAGAGCCTGAGGGCATGGGAGCCCTATTTTGACCTTTCCTTATGTATGAGCTCATCAAGTGCAAGGGGTTGTAAGCAGTGTTGCTTTACTCTCCATCGTGCAGAGTCTAACTATAGGTAAACGTATACCATCCATCCAGGTCCTCTTTGTATTTCTTGAATGATTTTTGCCTTTCTCCTCACTTTGAATTTTGTTTGGTTAAAAGAATTTTTTGACATATAAGAGAAGCAAGAAAAAAAATTGCTCATATCATGCCATCTGCCTCATTTTAATTCCTTGCAGGAAAATTCTCCGATGGGATGCATTGTTTTATTGATGCTAATTTTGTCATCAGAGAGACTGTTATATCCCCGGTTTTAACACTGACCTATTGTGTGGTCCTCAGCACTGACTTACTGGATACTTCCCTTTCCACTATGGGAAACATCTAGCTGTGTGTCCTGCTGGGCCTTGAGAGAGATCCTTTCCTTCCCCCTTCTGATATGGCTAAAACTTGGGCTGAATTCCTAAATCCTCGTTTGTGACAGTTGTGACTGTATCTCAGTAGATTCATAAACTATTTCTGATTTAAAAATCACATTACAGACATTCCAAGTTATCTGGTTTATCTAAGTAATCCCTTGTCTTTGAACGTTGGACCCTGACTTCACAAGCATGCTCTCCTGTCCTGACTGGGAAATGGCAAGATTAGGAGAAAGCAGAGATTATGCTCTTCATTACTGAATGCTTTTCAGCAGCCATGAGAATTAGCATAGCTCCTAATACAGAGTCTGAAGGAACTTATTTTGGCACTAAATAAAATAGTTTATTAGAAATGAAAATATTAATGCAGTTTAAAAATGGAACTCATTGCTCTACAAATGCATTTTTTTCAGAATTATTGATTCTCATTACAGTGAGATACAACATTACACTGAACAAGGTTCATAAAATTAAGTGGGTGTATAAAATTTTTTATTGTTTCTTTTGATTATAAAAATATGTTTGCTGTAGAAAATTGGAAAAATATATGAAGTTGTGGATAAGAAAATAAAAACTTGTATTCCCTCTGCCAGAAGACAATTACTGCTACCATTATTGAGTAATTTTTTGATTTTTCCCCTTCTATACATATATGTATGTGTGTACATGCACACATCTATATAAATTATATGAAAAGTATTTATGACTAGACATAGAGTTAAAGAATTTGAGATCTTGGTGCTTATATTATTTTGTATCCCACTTTTCCATGTAATTATAAGTACATTGTAAAATTTGACTTATTTTTTCCATTTTTCCATTCTTAACCTCTAAAGCTTAGAAAAACAATATTATATACTATTACATATAATTTTACTGAGAATTAATATTAAATTTATTTATTTTTAAATTATTGCCTTGTTTCTTGGGAACTGTGTGGAACTATTGATGCCAGAAAGTCATCAGTTTTGCTATCAGTTCAAGATCAAATGAACTCAATATAAATTATAAGTAATCCAAACATTTTTTTCTGAATATTCTTCATGTCTGTTGGTAGATACATGTGCTGTCTATTTACGAAGCTTAGTTATCTTTTAGCTACATTAAAAAAGGATATAGTTAATCCAAAATGCAGAATTTCATATTTTATCTGTCATGCTGTATCCCACCTCATCTTGTATTGGGGTGAAGTCTACATTGCTATAAGAAACCCAGGGTACCTGGGTCACTCTTTCAGTTAAGATCTGACCCTTGATTTCAGCTCAGGTCATGACCTCAAGGTCCTGAGATCGAGCCTGCGTTGGGCTCCATGCTCAGGGTGGAGTCTCTTGAGATTCTTTCCTCCATCCTCTCCATCTCCCTCTGCTCCTTCCCCTGCTAGATCTTACATACATTCTCTCTCTCTTTCTCTCTCTCAAATAGATAGATAGATGGATAGATACAATCTTTAAAAACAACAACAAAGAAACCTCAAAATACAGTGCTGTAAAAACATAAATATTCTTATTGCTCATGTAATATTTCTTTTTTTCCCCTGAATATAACCTTTGGCTTTTATTTAAAGTATACAGTGTTTTTCTTAAAATTTTTTATTTATTATTGAAGAGCTGCTGCCATGCAATGTTACATTGGTTTCAGGTGTACAACATAGTGATTTAGCAATTCTGTATGTTACTCGTTGCTCACCACAGTAAATGTTGTCACCATCTGTCACCACACAACGTTATTACAGTGCTATTGACTATATTCCCTGTACTGTACTTTTCATCTCTGTGACATATTTATTTTATAACTGAAGTTTGTACTTCTTAATCCCCTTCATGTGTTTTACCCATCTCCCCACGGACTCCCTTCTGGCAACCACCAGTTTGATTTCTGTATTTAAGAGTCTGTTTGTTGTTGTTGTTCTTTTTTTTTTTTTTTTTTGATTCCACATATAAATGAAGTCATATGGTATTCATCCTTTTCCTGTCTCATTTCACTTGCCCTCATACCGTCTAGGTCCATCCTTCCTGAATTAGCATTCTTGAAGGGAGTGGTCCAGGTTGTTGGCATAGCTCTGCTCCTTGTGGTCACGCAGGAGCTCAGTTCCTCCTGCCTTGTCTTTTCACCATCGCCCAGTGACGTGGTCACAATTGGAGCAGGAGCACCTCAGTATTCTAGAAGGAACAGGAAGGGCAGAAAAAGGGGAGCATCTCAGGCCCAGAAATGGCCCACGTCACTTCTGCTTACATGTCTCATTTGAGGAGACCTTCGTCACATGGGTCCACCTGCAAAGGAGACTTGACCACATAACTGTACAGTGGCAGTGCCCTTACTGGTAAAGGAGAGAATGGAATTCAGTGGTCCTCCAGCAACTCCCAGTGCTGCACCTGTACTCAACGACTGCATGTTGGACAAGGGCAATGTGGGCCCAAATGTATCAGAAAAGAAACCTGAAAAGATGGAAGGGCAGGACATTTATTTTCTGAATATTGCCTTCATTTTGGAACTACCAGGTATTTGGCAACTTTCAGGAATAAAAATAATACTTCTATCACGTATCTTGGTGTGCTTACAGTTGAATCACTTGGTACAGTTAAAGGTACCAAGTGCTGGTTTTCAGAAAGTGTAACCTGGGGGAAATCAAGATATTTACTTTGAATCTTTTTCACCCCATTTTATTTTTGAAGTCTCTACTGTAATGTAAAAAGTGATGCTTGAAGGAATGGTAAATATTTTCCTAAAAGCATTTGATTTGAAGACCTTTTGTAGTCAGCTGTGGTGCCAATGAAAGGAATGATCAGATTGGAGTCTGTTGATTTCCATCAGAGTCACATTCAAGGTTGGTGGGGCTTGGAGCGAGACAAAAGCCCCACAGGGACTGGCAAGAGGGTGCTGACTACTCTGTGACTAGGGATTTCATTCCAAAGCATGAGTCAGGAAAACAGACACAAGTTTGTGTATATGGAGAATGGTTTCATGTGTTCTGGCCACCGAATGAGAGTCCAAGGAGGGCAGGAAGAGGAGCAGTATAGTATGTGAAGTGAAATGAGACCTTTCATAGTGAAACCCGATGTAGTGTATCTAGTGTCACAGTCTGATTGCTCAGTAGGGAATTAGGTTGCCTTTAACTCTAGGAAGAGGTATTAGCCAACTGGTTGCAGAGAACACGCATTATCCTTTTTTCTTCAGGAACTGTTTTGAGAGTTTGTTTTGTATGCCTGGCCATTTAGAAAGGTCTCTTATTTGTGTATTTCAAATATGATGCTTGGGGTTATAAAAAAATACAATTCAAAGTGTGAAATCTTATTAGGAGAGCTCTATGTACTGTGACAGAAACATGAGACTGACGTTTTAGTCTGTAAGCCACTATCATGATATGTGTATATATGACATATATATGAAACAAGTATAGGCATTCTAACTGCATATATACCTTCTGTCCTATGTAAGGGAGCTGAAATGAGCAAGAGGGGCTTAGACACGTCCTACAGATTTTTAATAAGACTTTGTGTTTAAATTTAGTATTGTAGTTACTGTTCATAATATTATTAAAAATCAGCACACCATATTACTAAAATAAGAACTACCATATTTTAAATTTTAGATTAGCTTGTGCTTGACGAATTATATTTGAACTTTACATACAGAATCCATAGATTATGCATTTTTTTTTAAACTTAGAGAGATTGCTGGGGTGCCTGGATGGCTCGGTTGGTTGAATGTCTAGCTCTTGATTTTTTTTTTTTTTTCTAGCTCTTGATTTTAGCTCAGGTCATGATCTTAGGGTTGTAGGATCAAATCCCATGTTGAGTTCCCATGCTGAGCATGGAGCCTGCTTGTGCTTTCTCTCCTTCCCCCTCCCCCTGCCCCTCCCCACTCTCTAAAAACAAGAACAAAACCAAAATGAAAACCAAGCACTTAGATTGTTAAATTTTTTCGTGTTGCTGACATATATAATTAGTAATGTCCACCATCTGTAAAGTCTGATCTCTTCATATTATTTAATATTAACTCTTGATTTAAGTTTTTACATAGTAAAATATATTAAATATATATTTTATTATTTTATTTTTTTATTTCTTTATTTTTAAAGATTTATTTATTTGAGGGACAGAGAGACAGACCAGGGGGAAAGGGAGGGGCAGAGCGAGAGGAAGAAACAGATTCCCCCACCGAGTAGGGAGCCCAAAGCTGGGTTCTATCCCAGGACCCTGAGATCATGACCTGAGCTGAAATCCGGAGTCGACCACTTTATTGACTGAGCTACCTAGGCACCCCAAACGTACACATTTAAAAATAAGATTATATGTATATACTGTCATTATTTGGGCAAACTCAAGTATAAGATGTTCTAGGATTTGGGCCATTGATTATAGAAGAAATCACTGCTTTGAATACAATGTTGAGATAGATGACATGTATGTCTCTTTCCATCCTGAAAAGAAGTCTCTCAAACTACTTGAAAATAGTTTCATTTTGGTTTTCAAGGATTATTTGTGTGTCTTAGTGTAAAAAGAATAGAGGTAAACAATTTACAGGTTCTGTCAATGAGTTTGAATACACAATATTTTGTGTGTTATTGTGAACTGACTTTAATAATAATGTAGTAACATCTTTATTTTTATTATTTTTTAAAAAGATTTTACTTTTTTATTCATGAAAGACACAGAGAGAGTGGCAGAGACACAGGCAGAGGGAGAAGCAGGATCCCTGCATGGAGCCTGATGTGGGGCTCGATCCCAGGATCCCAAGATCACGACCTGGGGACAAATGCAGACGGTCAACCACTGAGCTACTCAGGCGTCCCTATAGTACCTTCTTTAAGTGGAATTTATCTTTTATTCAGTATTCAGACCAGGTTTATGTGTATATGTATGTGTTTGGGGGACATCTTGGGAGGTTTACAAAAATGTAAACATCTTTTCTCTGGTAAAAAAAAAAGTCAATATCTTTAAATGTTAGTGAGTAAATGTATAATTAAAGATTTAATAACTGGAATATTATGGCATGGATTTGTTATTCATCAATGATGGTGAATTGTTTACTTATATTTAAAAAGAGGATCCTAAAGTCTTGTAAAACTTAAAATGAAAAGAGCCATTTTTAAGCAAAAAGAAAATCAAAGTAAAACAAAACATAGTATCCACATGCATGTGTCTCATCATGTTCGGGAAATTTAAAATAACCCCAATCAAGCAGAAACTAAGGCAGAAACTTTGAAGCTCTCTGTTACGTCTGGATTTTGCACACACGTGTGTATATATCAACATGGGCATATCTTTCTTCCTTTTAAGGAAACAGACGTGGGAATTAAGAAGTTACTGGAAAGACTGAATATAGTCAAAAGATTTTTCAAAGCAGGTGTTTGTGTGTGTGTCTGTATGCTCTGGGCTAACAGCTTTCCTAAAGGAATCTTTTACACTTTTGATTTTAGTTCAACGAGTACTCTGTTGATCTGGCTTAAGTAAGAGACACTTAGCAACGAATGGGTCATGACAACATTGGTTGCTATCACTACATTCCTGTAATTCTGATAATCTTTCCAGGTACTTCCTAGGTTAATAACAGACAGTGAAAGGAATTCACTACAAGCAATTCATGCCCATTGGTCATAATATTAGATAAAACATTCATTCAACCCATTATAAAGACTAGTGACTAAGTTTGTAATAAAATTCACATGGTGTGATATTGTAACTTAGATTACTTTTCTTTTTTTTTTTATTATTTATTTACGATAGTCACAGAGAGAGAGAAAGAGAGAGAGGCAGAGACACAGGCAGAGGGAGAAGCAGGCTCCGTGCACCGGGAGCCCGACGTGGGATTCGATCCCGGGTCTCCAGGATCGCGCCCTGAGCCAAAGGCAGGCGCCAAACCGCTGCGCCACCCAGGGATCCCAGTAACTTAGATTACTATTATAGCTGGGCAATAATCAGTGTCTTGGTTATACCTTGGTCATCATTTGTTTCAACAGTGTATTTCTATATAATTGACTATTAAAAATACAGCTCATTTTTTTTGAAGATTTTATTCATTTATTTGAGAGAGACAGAGAGACAGAGACGGAAATAAGGAGAAAGAGCAGGAGCAGGGAAGAGAGGGAGAAGCAGGCTCTCCGCTGAGCAGGGAGTCCAGATCAGGGCTCCATCCCAGGACCCTGGGATCATGACCTGAGCAGAAGGCAGACGTTTAACCGATGGAGCCACCCAGGCGCCCCAGTGCAGCTCAATCTGTTGATTATCTACCTTGTGCTCTTTGCCTATTCTAGTTCTCATTATCCCAGATGCAATGAGGAAGCAATTTTATCCTCAGTTTACTAGGTTTGGTCCAGTTTTACGAGCCAGAAAGAAGTGATAATGTACTCATAAATCATATTTTTAAACACTTTATTAGATTTTATGCCTTTTTACAGATTTACTCACATAGTGATATGTTAGCCTTTTTAAATGCATATTTACTCCCAAGCCTTGTATTCTGGATCCTTTTTTTTTTTTTTTTTCCCTGATGATGTCAAAGGGTTCTGGATGATTTCACTTTTTAATCAGGCTGCAAGGACAGGTGGCTTCTGTTAGGGTTAGAGGGTAGCTTTGTATCAAAATTGCTTCTGATTAGCAGCTACACAGTCTGGCTTCCTACAGGTTGGTGTTTATCTCTTCTCAGTTACTCTGATGGTCCCTCTACAATAACTATATTTTAATCATTTCTGACACATTGATATTGAAGAGGGGCAAAAAGATATTTAGATTGAAATTTTTGATCAGATTTTTGGATGCCTTAGTTTTCTGAGGGAGTGTTAGCTTGGAACTAGTCAATAGTTAGCTTCAAAATATTGAGGTATAAATAACATAATACGAAAATGACCGTGGCCACTGGGTTTTTAAGAGCAGCTAGCAATTGATCTCTTAAGTTCTAGATTTGAGTAAAATACATTCTTAGTGATATGAGAACCGCCACTGTTCAAAGGAAGTACAAGAAAGACATGTTTGGAGTGCTGAGCTATGCGATATTGTCTCTGAATTAGTTTATAGGCTAAATTGGCCTACCAATCAGAGGTCCTTTCAGTTCATCATTGACTCTTCTTTTGTATGAATGTTGCATTTTACACACAATGACAAGAAAAGCAACCAAAAAAATGTCATTTAAAAAATATTACCTAAAGGAAGAATGCTTTTCTAGACTTTTACTTTCTGGTGCCATTGCCACATTAGCCAATGAGGAATGAAAAATCCAACTGAGATATAACAATGATCAAAAGAAAAGAAAATAGGATTCCCACTAAGAAAAGGTGGCAAGGATGGAAGCAATTCAAAGAGACAGTAACGATGGTTAGTAAATGTATTAAGATAGTTTAAATTCACTCATAGTAATATTATAGGCAGATTAAATAACTTTTATTCATGAAATAAGTGAGGACATAAAATATACTCTTCAGAGGTGGGGAAGAGTGTTTCTGTTTGGTTGTGAAGGTAAATGTCCATACAACTTTCAAGTTGGTGGTTTGGGAAAAATTAACATCATCTTTAAAAATGTTCATACTTTTTGATAAAGGTGTTTTATTTGTAGAAACCTTCCCTGAAAAAAATGTCCATATGATGATTTGCTTATTAATATATATTAATAGAGTATTATGTTACTTCCACATGACAGCATATTTTAGTCATTAAACTATTTTGGAAAGTGTTAAAGGATTGGAATAGGGCAGCCCGGGTGGCCCAGTGGTTGAGCGTCTGCCTTCAGCCCAGGGCCTGATCCTGGAGACCCGGAATCGAGTCCCACGTCGGGCTCCCTGCATGGGGCCTGCTTCTCCCTCTGCCTGTGTCTCTGCCTCTCTCTCTGTGTCTTTCATGAATAAATAGAATCTTTTTTTTTTAAAGAATTGGAATAAGGACAGTATATTGCAGCGGGTTAAATATCTGACTCTTGGTTTTGGCTCAGATTGTGATCTCAGAGCCCTGGTCTCAGGGTCGTGAGATTGAACCCCATATCAGGCTCTATGCTCAATGCAGAGTCTGCTTGGGATTCTCTCCCTCTCTCTCTGTGCCCCACCTGCTTGCTCTCTCTCACTCTAGTAAATAAATGAATCTTAAAAAAAAAAGAAACAAAAGCACCAGCTATAAATACTCTCAGATCTAAAGCCTATAAAAAATGTATGTATGTAGGCAAAAGTGTGGAGGGAGGGAAAATAGAATTTTTTTTTTCTTTTTCTTTTTCTTTTTTTTTTTTGTGTGTGTGTGTATATTTGGGATTATGATCCTGGAACAAACGTGTTAATTATAGTGTAATAATAAAAATTTCATTTAAAAAGGAAAGTAAAAACTAGAATGTTTGAATAGAAAGAAGGAAGAAGTATATAAAATTAGTTTTTGATGGAATTGTTCACAGAAATAGCCAATCAATTTAGTAAAAAGGAAAATCAATCAGTTGGTCAGCTCTTTCAGAACAGTAAAATATTTTGTCAGTTGCCCCAATGGAATTATTTTTCAATTGACTATATCGACTAGCTGTTTTGCAGTTGTGTAGACATGTTTTTGGAGACGAAAATATTGCTGAAAATACTTAGTCAGTGAAACTTAATAACAGGGCACAGTGGGAGATCATTAAAATGAATCCTCTTGCTTCATTGAGGCAATGTCCTGTAATGCAGATTGTATTGATTTACTGCAAATATCCATATGAAATGAAATATCTGTTCCCTTCAAGTGAGCCTATATATTAAAATCTGTATGTTATAAAAGCCAGAATGCAAGTTTGTTTGATGTCATTTTAACGAACAACCAAGCTAGTTAAACCATCACGCAGTTTTTGCATCCTCTTTAGATTTCTTTTAGCATTATGAAGGAATTCATTAACTACCTACATTCTCTTTTCTGTCCCTCCTGACCGCTTAGGAATGGACACTTCAGTGTTTCTCTTCTAAGCTGTTTCTAACAATGATTCTGTATTTGGGACACTTAGTAGAAATATATTACCTGCTCACAAAGTCTGCGCTCAGATATGACCTGCTGTAGCTCCCATGGTTAAGAAGAAGCTCACCTTCGTGTGTTCTAGTTTTAAGCATTTGCCTTATTCACATAGTTTTTTATGGTAGTGCCGTTTTATACTTACCTTTACATTGAGCAGTCATTTTCAACATTAAAACCAGATGGAAAAATCAGGAAAGCTGTCACAAAGAACATTAATTCTGAATCAGATAATGTTGTATCTTCAGCTCTTGGTATAGTCTGTCTTTTTTTTTTTTTTTTAAGATTTTATTTATTTATTCATGAGAAACACACAGAGAGAAGCAGAGATATAGGCAGGAGGAAAAGCAGGCTCCATGCGGGGAGCCCGATGTGGGACTTGATCCCAGGACCTGGGATCACGACCTGAGCTGAATGAAGGCAGACGCTTAACCACTGAGCCACCCAGGTGCCCGATATATTCGGTCTTTACACTCCCGGTTTCTGTCACTGAGTATCTCATGCTCTTAACTTTTGTAAATATATTGCAGGTCAATAGCTCTGAATTTTAGAGGAAAAAGAGATCTTAGTAAAGACCTTCCATTTCTTTAATGAGGAATAAGAGGCCCAGAGAATTTAAGGAAATTGCTAAGGTTAGATGGTAGTTAGTGAGAAATAAAAATTAGACCTTTGTTCTGTTGCCCTATTATCCATCATTTCCTTCTTCTTTGAGAAGCTACAAATGAAGCCTTTCAATAGTGTGGTGATTAAGGGTGGAGTCTGGAGCCAGACTTTCTTGACTTAAATTCTGGCCCTATTTCTTACGAGCTTTGTGACTCTGGGAAAAAGACTTAACCTTCCTGTCCATTGGTTTCTTTATTTGTACAATGAGTAGGTAATTGTGAAGATCCAATGTGTGAATATTTGTAAAGTGTATAAAACAGTGTCTGGGATAAATTAAGTGCTCCATAAATGTTTCTTAATATACATACCAAGAGGAAAAGCAGTCTAGACAAAGAAAACACATTATTCTTAATGTATATGTGCTTTTAATATTATAATCAATTTTAGTTTCAATAATACTAATTTTATATAAAGGGAACCCAGGCACCCATATATCACACATATATCACACCATATATCACACAAGTTATAAAGATTAACAGACGTCGTTTATGACAGTTTTATTTCATATCTTCAGCCCATACATTTTCCAAACACATCCTCTCTTTTTCTGTGGCTTAGAAATACTTTCCAGTTAAGACTTTTTTTCACTGATAGTTTTAAATATTTACCTTTCAAAAAGATTTATTTATTTTAGAGAGCGAGAGAGAGCGAGAGAGCGTGTGCATATGTGAGCAGGGGGTAGGACAGAAAGAGGTGAGGGGGAGAGGCAGAGGGAGAGGGAGAGAGAGAATCTCAAGCTGGCCCTAGGCTGAGCCCAGATCCCAAGGCCAGGCTCAATCCTAGGACCCTGAGCTCATGACCAGAGCCCAAACCAATAGTTTGATGCTCAACTGACTTAAATGCCCCTTAATATAATGTTAAATCTTACCAGAACATGTACAGAGGGACCATTGTGGGGAGGGGCATTGGGAAATGTTGAGCTAGGTGTAAAACTTGATAATGCTTAAGTTTTTTTTTCCTTTACAAATGAGCATTTGACAATTTTGAATTTTTAGTCTTTTGTCTTTCCCTTAAATAATCCGATATTATTGACATATTTTATTAACAATATGCTATCAATATTAAAGTTCTTATAAAAGAACTTTAATAAGATTATTTTTCTTTTTCAAATTAAAAGAAAAAAAAACAACTGATCATGGTTTCCTTTGGTTTGAGGACTATCTTTCTACTTAATTAGAGACCAAATGATCCCGATATATTAACTCCCTTTTTAATGATCTCTACTTGCAGAGAATATTTAGGGGGAGATTTTAACTATTTCTCTTAGGGAGTATTCACACTTGAGGAAAATAGCCTCAGACCGAACATTTTCCGTGCATGTTTGAAATGGTAACTGCACCGTCATGCAGGCTTCACATTCTTGAGCTATTTTCAGCTCTGGCTGCTTTTAAAACAGAGTGGAGAGTGAAACAGCAGCTATAGAAGGGCGAGCTGGATCATGCACTTTCAAGTGTAGACCTGGCCTTAAAGAACAATCTGCCGAATGGCATTGAAAGGATAAGACCCAGAAGAGATATTATTTTCTCTGTTTTAATGCTTTCTGAGTGCCTTGAAAGTGATACTTGACCTGTATATCATAAATCCAAACCAGAACATTTTAGAAGAGTCATTTATGTCTCAGCTTTTTATCCTTCCGTCACATCCCGATAATGCATATCATCATATTATTAGTTAGACTAAGTGCTTCCTAGGGGGCATGGTAACTTGACATATGTGGAGCTGGTTGGTCTGAATGGCATATTCTAAATGAGGTGTCCTGCTTAAGTGACTAAGAATGGTTTCAGGGTGACCATTATATTTTGACCTTTTCTACCCCAGCATGACCTGAAATGGAAAGCAACTGGGTTCGTTCTATTGAGAGCGAACCTCTTGCTCTGCCCGAATTTAGGTTTCTTGGCATTTACTGCAAGTACCAGAAGAGAGGAAAGAAGAATTAACTGTACAATGTTGACACGAGCAGACTGTCTCCATGTGAATCTCTTGATTGAGAGAATGCAAGGAGGAAGAGGAAAAAAAAAACCCCACAATTTTGGGATGGTGTGGGAATACTCTTAACCTGTATCTTAAATAAATGTCTAATATACCTCTTGAAGGAAAGGCTTATTTCAGGCTTTTCTTTGAAATAATAGTTTGCATAAGAACATAGTTAAATAAAACACTGAGTCATTAAGTTTAAAATAAAATTAAATCAACTCATGGAAGTTGGGGATGTATTAAAGATTAGGAGGCATATGATTCATGCTGTATCACCCCCATGTTTTTTGCCTGTTTTAACATGAAATCTCTTTCATCCTTGAATGTTGAAACAAACTCAGGACATAAAGTTACTGTTCTGGGTATTTTAATTTCCTCTTAATTTGGGGATTGGTTCCTGGTATTTTTCTTTTCACTTGTAAGCCACAAAGATGACATACATTTTGTATTTTGTATGTATGGTTGCCATTCACCTGTATCTGGTTTTTTTTTTTTTTTTTTTTTGTATCGGTTCATGGATTAAAAATCTGCCGCTACTCTATCGTGCAACCCATTTTTCTGGTCTATATGTGAAGTCCCCAGATATGAGTAAAGCAGATCAATTTGGATGATTTTGAGCTCAGATACCAAAACACCCATCACTGGCTTAAAATAGAGCAATTTATTACCTCATATATAAAGACATTCATGGATCGTGTAGATTTTCTGGTTGAGTGATTTTTGGCTTGAGTATATCATCAAGGATTCAGACTTTTTTTGGTTCTCTGCTCTGACATCTTTGGAGTTTCAGTCTTGTCCTCAGGCTGGTTCTTCTTATAGTTGTAAGACAGCTCCAGAAAAACCTATGACAGTGCACTGTCTTTTTATAACATATGTATGAGTGGGGTGGTGTGGTGAGGTGGGAAGAGAGAGAGATCATGGAGCATCTTTAAAGCCCTTAAAAAGCTTTCAGTTTGTCTGATTGAATTCATCCTGGACCAAAATCAGTAATGGGGAATACCACGAACTACGTGGCTAACTAATCAGCATCACCATCTAGAGCTGGGAATACAGTTGATACTTGCGTAAAATAGAATTCTTTAGAAAAGGGGAAAGAAGAAATGGTTGTTGGGTAAGTAATCATCAGTGTCCATCTTAATTAGAAGTCTTATGTACAAAACAATGTAAATCACCTCATATTCACTAGTATGGCTATTATTTAAAAATGGTAAATAACAAATATTGACAAGAATTTGGAGAAATTGTAGCATTATTGATGGGAATGTAAAATGGCGTAACAACTGTGGAACAGTCTGGCAGTTTCTCAAAAAAAAATTAAATGTAGACTTACCATATAATCGAGCTATTCTACTCGTAGGTATATACCTAAAAAAATAATCAAAGCAGAAACTTAAACAGATTCCTGTACACCCATGTTCTTAGCAGCGTTATGCTAACAGCACATGTTCATAGCACAAGAGCTAAAAGGTGGAAATAGCCTCTGTGTCCATCATCAGATGGATAGATAAACGGAATGTGGTTTATAATACAGTGGGATATTATTCAGTCATAAAGACGAATGAACTTCTGATATACATTAAAACGTGGCTGAGCCTTGAAAACATTATGCTAATATGTCAGATACAAAAGGACAACTGTTGTATGATTGCACTTATATAAAGTACCTCAACTGGGCAAATCCATGGAACAGAGAGTAAAATAGAGGTCACCAGGAGTTGGGAGGGAGCAAATGGAAAGTTGCAAATGGGTACAGAGTTTCTGCCTGGGGTGATGAAAAGATTCTGGAAATTGTGGTGTTGGTTATGCAACATTGTGAATGTGCTTCCTGCCACTGAATGGTGCATATTGTAAGTGGTTAAAATGGTAAACTTTATGTTGTGTATATTTGACCACACAAAAGCTATACAGAATCATGTAATGAGTTCATATATTGGCCACTTTAAGAGCTTGTGGATAAGCTTTAAGAATCAGGAAATTAGTTTCTTTGCTGTTCTCCTTATTCCTGCACACCAGGATAAAGAGGAACTGAATTCAGAGTATTGATTGAATGCCATTCACCAGGACCTGGTGCTTACTCCTAAAGATTAACGCTCAAACATTGGTGTTTGTTCCTCATATGAAACTTGGCTTTTTTAGCCATGTAAGGGTCTGATAAACTGATTAACTTCAGCTGTTCTTCTAAAACAAGTGTCGCCACAGTGATAAGCTTCAGCAGTAAACACGGGGCAAAATAAACTACATCTCTCCCTGAAGTCCTAGTCTTAGTCTTTATTCTCCAATTTCGTAGTTAAACTGCTGGTAAGGTAGAAATTGAGGTGGAGGAGTAAATGCCAAATCTCTCTTGTTTTATTTTCTGAATTAAATGAAGAATGGATACAAACATTAAATGGAGTGGCAAGTACCAGCCTTATTTTTGGCTTCATAGTTACTGGCCTCCTTATGAAGTGGGACTCTGATAAACTGTATGGTATGGTGAAGCTTCTCCCCCAAACCCAGGTGGCTCTTTAGCTACTTTGGATCACATCTGTGGGCAAGGCCAGCTTTATAGGGCAGGTTAAACCTGATTTTCCCAGCCAGTATCAGAAAACCTGGGAGAGACAGAGGATGGTGTTCTTTTCTTTTTTCACAATGAGGAGGTCCCCCTCAGGTGTACCTAAAAGGTGACTAAAAATAATGAATGGCCTGTTATACCTGAACATTGGCAGGTCCAACTGCATTATATATCGCCCTGCTACAAGTGAGCAATGACCTTTTACACATGAATCTCCTCTAGCAGAATATGATTCTAGTAACTCTCGGGCTTTCCCCAATCAGATTAGCTGTGAGTCCTAATTTAGGGAGGAACATGCTCCTCTTTACACTCATGGAGTGGGCCTTGATTTTCATCTCAGAGATAAAACTTGTACTTTGGAGGGATCAAACAGACCAGCATGTGCAGGCATTCCAGGTGTATCTGGCTAGTGGGGCTCTCCACCCCAATCCTAATTCTCACACAGCACTATCCTAGGAGTTGAGCGTTCCATTTATCATTTATTTCAGTTTGTCTTCTTGACATTGATTGAACTGTCTCCTGGTGGTGTTTCTGAAATAAAGTTCGGCAGTAAGTAGAAGGCAAAACAATCTGAAATTCTGTGATACTAAATAGGAAATAATTAATAAATTTTGATTCTTTATGTTGGATATAGGACATTCTTACCTGTCTCTGTTTTCAAACAACGTGTATGCAGAAATTTCTAGCTCCTATAGCTCTTTCCCTGAGGGTAATTAATATAGGATAATAAGCTCTTCTAAAAGGTTCTTTTTCTTATTACCCTGAAAACTGAAGAAATGTATATTGTTGGATCTTGAAGCTCTAAGGGATGACAAATATTGGTCGATCTACTCCCTTTAAAGTATTAGGCAATTGATGCTTGTAAGTGACTTGTAAGCCCAGTGTCAGGTGGCTGGTTGGTGATAGAGTGCAGGATGTGGGTCATTTGTCCCCTTTAGTTGGGATTTAATTGCATATTCAAATATTTGAGTCAAAGGCTATGGTAAGAGCCTGAGAAACAGCTGTAATGTGACAAGGTCATATTCAATCCTTGGCTTTCATGCTGTTATCTTTTCTATAGGATTAGTGGCAGGGATTATTCCAGAAGAAGGCCCCCATTTGGTCAGGTCCTCAAAGAAGGCCTAGAACCCTAAATTTACATGTTTCACCTTGCTTTTCTCTGAATCATACAAAGATATTGCCTGATATTTTTAGGAGAAAAGTGTTAATATATTTTTTATATACACATTGCTGGAACCTCTCTGGAGCCCCGAGTGGCCCTGTCCCCAGCTCTTGGCTGCACAGCACACGTGGCCAGGCACATGCTGCTCACTGCAGTGGAGCCAGCTCTCGGTGTCAAAAATTACAGCTGTCCAGAGCCTAGTCCTAGGACTCGAAGCAGCCTTTCAGAATCTCTCAGGACTCCAGAATAACTGGACAAAATCTAGAAAACAGTATGTTGGCCGTGAGACAGAAGAAACAGGACCAAACAGCAGAGAAGAGCAAGGTTGTGAGGATGAGAGAAGGTTCGCCGGATGGTGCACAGATTGGCTGTCGGTATTTTTAAAGGACCTATGCAGCCTTAGAAGCTTTCAAGGACGGGGGTGAGGTGGAAGCCACCAAGAAAAGCAAAGCAGAGGAGCAAAAAGGAAGAGAGTGGGCGAGGAGGAGCATCAGTAGTGGAGAAAGCGAGAGCGAGTGAGAGGGAGAGGCAGGAGTGGGCTGAGAGGATAAAACACAGAACCGAACCCCAGAACACTGGTCCCTCACATCCCAGGATTCTGTAAAGGAATATTGTGTCCCTGCTATGCGATACAGGGAGGGGAGCAGGTAACGGAGGAGGCTCACCTGGACTTAATCTCTGAGGTCAATCAAAAGCCATGGCAACCATGGCCACTCAGCACATTATACAAGATGAACTTGACTGAGGCCTAGAAGTTGTATTTTAGAACCACCGTGATGTATCAGTCGGGCTAAATGAATTGAAAGAAAGAAAGATCATCCTACTACATTATCTAAGGAAATAAAGGGGAGTGTATTTTAAAGAAAAAAGAAAAAAACAGAATGGAAGGGGATGTCTAAAGTCCTTGGGCTCAAGACGTCTTTCTCCCAATTTTCTCCTCCTCTGGCCTCTTCCCTTCCTCGTCCCCTCTCCCCTTCCTCTCCTTCTCTGCTGCTCTGCCTCTCTCTGCACATCTGATTTAGTCTCTGTTCACACCAGGTGATTACATCCTTTTTCTCCTCTTGTCTTTTCTGGTCCCTCCAGACTTTAGGTTAACACATGACATTATTTCACCATTAGCTCACTGCAGAGTTCCTTGGCGTTTCCCTTCATGGGTTTTGAAAACTAAGAATTTAAAGGTTCAGCTTACCCTTTCAGAGCCACATAGGCCATGTCGCATGCTACCCCATGAATCATTGGGCCATACATCTGGTGCTGGTTCTTGGGCCAGTCACCCAGCGGCAGGCCCAGCACAGGGTCACAGTGGTATGAAATTTGGCTGCTTAGGCCAAGGAGACCGTGATCGGCCTGGGCGATTATCCAGGAGAGATCCTTTGACATCTCTGCTGCAGCCATAAGCTCAGAAGTGTCGTCAGATAATGAACACACATGCAGTAGAACAGAGACTGTTGTCATGTTGTCGGATAGTGTGGGGTACAACCCAGATCCCAGACTTCATTTATCTAATACAGGAGGCTAGACAAGGCCTAGGCAAGTTGGGTTACCTGTGAAAGAACCAACGAACATCTTAGAGCTTGAAGAGTGCCTGTTACATCTGTTCGTCTCCCTTATACGATATCAGATCTTAGAAAGGCAGCTGTTGACATTTTTTGGTGCTTGGTAAATCATCTCAAGCTGCTGCAGATTCACGGTCATGCGTATGACAAAATTAGGCAAGTCAACTGTGTGTTACATGAGTGGCTCATTTCGCCCGACGTTCTGTTACAGTTGTGGCTGCATCTGCATCTTAGACACGTAGCGTTCACTGATGTTCGTGATGCCAACACTGAGTCATTGAGGACATCTTGTATTATGTCTGGTACAGTACCCTTGAGAAGTAAAGAGGTGGGGTCCAGGAAGAACCCTGGATTCCTGAATTCTTGCTGAATTGCAGACCTGGGGGAGATGAACTGCTTATGCTTTTGCCATTAAGTGGAAGGATTTCTGTGAGGCAGGTACGGTTACCCCCACTTTACAACCCAAGAAACCTATTTAGGCAGGTCACATACACTGTCCAAAGTCAGTTCAGGAATCCGGATCCGAATGACTCCAGAACTTGCTCTCCTCCTTATACCGCAGATTTGTTCATTTTTTTTTTTTTTAATGAGAAATATTCAAGTCAGATTTTTTTTTATTTTTTTTTTAAATTTTTATTTATTTATGATAGTCACACACAGAGAGAGAGAGAGAGAGGCAGAGACACAGGCAGAGGGAGAAGCAGGCTCCATGCACCGGGAGCCCGACGTGGGATTCGATCCCGGGTCTCCAGGATCGCGCCCTGGGCCAAAGGCAGGCGCCAAACCGCTGTGCCACCCAGGGATCCCTCAAGTCAGAATTTAAATGAGTTACTCTTGGCTAGCCAGCTTTAACTAGTCAGTGATTGACTGGAAATTTCCACAAAGGAGAGAGGAGAACTGACATTTGGAACCATGCATGATAATTTATTACCCTGTGAACTATGTATTATTATCCCCAAGGTATAAATTAAGGAAATTAGAGTTCATTGGGGCAAAGTGACTTGCCTAAGGCTACCACATTTACAAAGCTGAGTCTTTAGTCTTTCTTTGTAGGCTTCTCTTTTTTAATCCACTGTTAAAATGGTAGGGTTTCTTTGTATTTTGATTTTTTTTTTTTTTTACGTTTCAGCCTCAGCCCCTTTTTCTTCTTCTTCAGTATACTTTTTAAGAGTACTTTCACATACCGTAGTGAATCTGAAATTGTTAGACCCTACCTCTCTCTCAAATTCTCTTAGATAGTTCCTCCTTCATGTCTGATGGAATGCTCAAGCTCCAAATATGTAATTTGTTATTTTCAAGCAGTCTGGTTTTTTTTAAAAGAATTTTATTTATTTATTCATAGAGAGAGAGAGAGAGAGAGAGAGAGAGAGAGAGAGAGGCAGAGACACAGGCAGAGGGAGAAGCAGGCTCCATGCAAAGAGCCTGATGTGGAACTCGATGCAGGGTCTCCAGGATCACGCCCTGGGCTGCAGGCGGCGCTAAACCGCTGTGCCACCGGGGCTGCCCATCAAGCAGTCTGTTATAGGTGCCTCCCACCCTGTGTTCTTGTCTCAGTGAATGGCCCTAGTTTGCCAAGCAAGAAATCTATGCATTATCCTGCTTGAGTCAATAGATGCTGACGGATTACTTCTTGATACCTTTGACATTCATCTCCTCCTCCTGCTTGTATGCTATTTCTCTAGTTTAGGCCAATCCTAAATGGTTGCAGTAGCTTTATTAGTCTGTCTTTCTCAATGCCATTAGAGTGGTCTTTCTGTTGATTAATTCTGATCACGTCACTCTCTTGTTCACAGTTCTTCAGTAGCTCCCCAAAGCCCAAAGAATAGCATCCATACCTCTTTGCATAGTACACGTAAACCTACATGACCTGGCTTCTGTTTGCCTTTCTAATCTTACCACCTGCTACTCACTCTCATTTGTCATGATATAGTGATTTTGGTGCCCCGGACACACCAAATATCATTGTATTGTTGCAGGTTCCTGACTTTTCCTATGATGTTCCTTTCACCTGCTGTTTCACCCAAATTTATCAAGCTCCCTCTCAAACAGTATTTGCTGTCTAAGCCTTTCAATTTTTTTTTTTTCCAGGAGTGCTAATACTCTTCATTCAAATTTCCAATACAGTGGCTGTCTTAGTGTTAGAATTACATATGGACCTTTGTTCTATTGATTGATCGTCTTGAATTGAAATGCAGGAGGTACGGGGGTGGTCAGACTCTTTGTGGTGGGCATTCTTTCTGATAGGTCAGGCATTTGTGCTGATTAGTTGATGCTTATGCCATACCGTTGTTACATATTTTGAATATCGACTCTAGCTTACTACCAAGCAGTGTGTGGCATACAGAAGGTGCTCAGAAATGCCTGTTGCTACTTAGATTATGAATGGCTGAATGCCTAAGTGATGGCTGGCCCCAAAGCCCCACCTCACCCTCTTATTCTCACTGCCTCTGGTTGTACTGTGCTAAGCCAGATGAGTCCCTCTGATATATCCACGTGGGCTGGTTCTGTAGCAAAGAACAAGTGTATCTCACAACAAGCTCGCTTATTTGAAGAAAATTTGCATGTCTCATTGAGACTTCACTCTTTTCTTCTTTTATGCAAGCATAGTTAACATATAGTATTATATTAATTTTAGATGTATAATATAATGGTTCGACAATTCTGTACCTTTCTCAGTGCTCATCAAGATAAGTGTACTCTTAATCTCCTTTATCTGTTTCACCCATTCCCCTGCCCACCTCTCCTCTGGCAACCACTAGTTTATTCTCTTTATTTCAGTCTTTTTTGTGTTTGTCTCATTTTCCTTTTTTGTTTTTTCTTAAATTCTATATACGAGTAAAATCATGTAGTATTTGTCTTTCTCTGACTTACTTCGCTTAACATTATACACTTTAGATCCACCTGTATTGTTGGAAATGACAAGATTTCATTCTTTTTATGGCTGAGTAATACTCCATTATATGTATGTGTGTATATATATATACATATATATATATATCATATCCATTTCATATAAACACCCCCCCTGCACATCTTCTTTATTTATCTGTCAAAGGATTCTTTGGTTGCTTCCATATCTTGGCTATTATAAATAATGCTGCAATAAACATAGGGGTACATATAGTTTTTTGAATTAGTGTTTTAATTTTCTTTAGGTAAAACTCAACACCAAAACAAATAATACAATTAAAAAACAGTCTAGATGTTTTCCCAAAGAAGACATCCAGATGGTCAACAGACACTTGAAGAGATGCTCGGCATCACAAATCATCAGGCAAATCAAAGCCACGATGAGATATTACTTTAAACCTGTCAGAGTGCCTAAACATAAAAACACAGGAAATAACAAGTGTTGGCAAGTATGTGGAGAAAAAGGAACCCTAATGCACTGTTAGTAGGAATGAAAACTGATGCAACTACTGGGGAAAATAATAGAGAAGTTCCTCAAAAACTTAGACATACCATATGATCCAGTAATTCTGCTACTAGGTATTTACACAAGGCTTCATTTTTTTTTTTTTTTAACAAACTAATATTCTCACTTCCCTCAAATATTTCTCAAGTAGTTTTAAGACTTTCTACTTCCCATAGATTGTCTTCTAATCATCCAAATTTCTACTTACAGCACAGGAATCACAGCTAAGACTAATAAATTATTGCAAGGTGAAGTAAGATGATTGCCTTCCATGTGTTGGAAGGGCCTTGCCTGATACCGATGCAGACGTGATACATTAGTTCCCTTCACAATCGTATCACATTGAACTTGTAATTACTTAAAGCCCAGGTTTTGTTTTATTTTTTCCATATGAGCTGCTATCAAGTTAGATAATTATATTCCCATACTTGTGTCATTGATTTTTTAAAAAAATCTAAATGCAGACCTTTAATTATGTTCCTGACCATTTGAAAAAATAAATTTGTAGTTCCAGTGATCTCATCCTGCATGCACCTTTGTTCTCCATCCTGGTTTGAGATTCTCTGTAGTTTGACAAGTTTGCTTTCTGTAGCTTTCTTACAAATCATTGATGAAAATACATACATGGAAACGTAAATCACAGAACCCCAAATTACACGGCTTTCCCTCTAACTGCAGATTGATTCATTGGTTGACATTGTTTGGGTACAAAATGCTCAGGTATCGATTTCTGACTCTTGGGGTGTTTTTATTTTCCTCTGTCTCATCCTTCTACTTTGTCCACAGAATATAATTAGAGACTTAATTAAATGCCTTGTTTAAATTAACAAGCACCTCGTCTGCAAGTTTACTTAATCAATTACCTGCTATATTAGAAAATCATCCTCATTGTTGTCATCATCATTGATATCATCATCCATCTTTGAAGTCAATTTACATATGTAAACCCCAGTCTTAGCTGTTAGCAGCTCTCCAGTTCTACATCTCAGAGTAATTTATTTTTAACGATTTTATTTATTTATTCATGAGAGACACAGAGAGAGGGAGAGGCAGAGACACAGGCAGAGGGAGAAGCAGGCTCCCTGCGGGGAGCCTGATGCAGGACTTGATCTTAGGACCCTGGGATCACGATCTGAACTGAAGGCAGATGCTCAACCACTGAGCCACCCAGGTGCCCCTCTCTCAGAGTAATTTTTAACTTGGATTAACCTAGGATTCCATGGCCCAGAATGTCTAAGTTGTCTCCAGGCTTTTTGCCGAGGCCCAACAGGGTTCACTTGTATGGCCACCTTTGCTTCTATCTCCTCTCAGCTGCCTTCATAAACTCAGATGCAAACTGAACACCTTTCCCTGATTCTCCATGAAGTCCACTCAGGCTGAGCCTCCCGGGGGTTTTCAGGTGTAGAGATCTGCACGTACACTTTACAGGACTGTGTCACTTTCTGCCACCTTGTTGGCTCAGTCAGGGGCTGTAGCCTATCATTCCCCTCCCACTTGCTCCTCACCTTCTTTCTCCTAATTGCCCAAGGCTTCGGTTTCTTCCTTTCCATTCTGTCTAGCAATTCAGCGCTCCCTGGTTGCCACCTGTACCTTGTAGTGTGCCAAATCTGCCAACATTTTTAGTGAATAAACCCTTCTATTTACACTCCCTGTGGAGTTGACATTATAAATAATTCAATCTTCGTTGCATATATATTAATTCATTTAATTTGTAGAGAAGATCTGTGGGCTAGGTCTGGGTCTAGCATTTTGCATATTGCTAAACTGAGGTGTAGATAGATAGGTTGGCTTTTGTCAAGATGCCCAGCTAGTTGCTTGTGAATCTAGGTTTGTGACTCAGAGGCATCCGTGTGAGCCATTGAATTAACTCATCCTGTTAGCTCAGGAGCAGATTTTCTTTCTTCCTTTTCCATCCTGTCTTCAGCCCTCTCTTCGTAGGACCACATTGGTTGTCTAGGAACAAGTTGGAAGCCTGGATTCAACCCTTCTGGGTCAACCCCCCCCCCCCAAATGGAAATCAGAACATATCTCCTTTCACATATCTTGCAATAGATTATACATGATGGAAAAAGGGCAATGTTTTCTGGTTGTTGTTTTTTGTTTTTGTTCTTCTGTTTTTAATTTTAACCAAGCATTAGTGATGGGGAAGAAAATCTCTACAGTCTAGTTAACCTCTGAGCTTAGTTCTTCAAGCATAGTTTTTGATCTGCTAAAGGAAAGAAAGCAACTTGGAGAATACTTTCTTTAGAGAATTTCCTGGTTTTAAAGGCTTTTGGCTTCTTGCCTAGTCATATTTTCATGTCAGAAGCTGACCATGCTTCAGTTTTTCCCTTTGCAGTGTATCTAAAACAAACTTTAATGAGTCCTCAGGCAGATGGAGGCCTTAAACTAGCAGGGGAACAGCAAAAGAAAAAAAAAAAAAAGTAAAATGATCCACTTAAGTAAAAGACTGGACATATTAATAACTTTTAGCTTTATTTTTGATTTAATTTGAGATTTTCTTTAAGAAGATGGAAGAAGGGATCCCTGGGTGGCGCAGTGGTTTGGCTCCTGCCTTTGGCCCAGGGCGCGATCCTGGAGACCCGGAATCGAATCCCACGTCGGGCTCCCGGTGCATGGAGCCTGCTTCTCCCTCTGCCTGTGTCTCTGCCTCTCTCTCTATCTCTGTGTGACTATCATAAATAAATAAGAATTAAAAAAAAAAGAAGATGGAAGAAAAGCACAGCTATGAGAAGTTAAAGTTTTGACCTAACAAGTGTTAATATTATATCATCATTTGGTACTTGTAGTGGATCCATCACTTCCTTGATTGTTTTCATTTTAAAATCATGTCTTTTATCTTAATATTATTGTTGTTAGTATTTTTTAAATATTTTATTTACTTATTCATGATAGACAGAGAGAGAGAGAGAGAGAGAGAGAGGCAGAGACACAGGCAGAAGGAGAAGCAGGCTCCTTGCTGGAAGCCCAACGCGGGACCCGATCCAGGGACCCCAGGATCATGCTCTGGGCCAAAGGTGGGAGCTAAACCGCTGAGCCACCCAGGGATCCCCTGTCCTTAGTATTTTTAATAAGTCTCAGTTCATTTTGAGCTGAAGGACTCCCTAGAAGAACTCTATTAGCTTCTAATTTTATTTATTCCTTCTTTTGTGCTCCTACTTTTTTTTTTTTTTAAGGTTTTATTTATTTCAGAGAGCGAGCAAGAGAGCACAAGCAGGAGGAGGGGCAGAGGCAGGGGGAAAAGCTTGATCCCAGGACCCCCAGGTCCTGACCTGAACTGAAGGCAGACACTTAACTGATTGAGCCACCCAGGTGCCCTGAGTGCTCCTAACTTTTTATGGCCATATTTTCTTAGGGAGTTTATTAGAAAGCAGGCAATGAAATAACATTATCTTTTTAACGATCTCACTTTTTTTCTCCTTAGGATTATTATTATTTGTTTTTAAGATTTATTTATTTATTTGAGAGAGAGAGAGAGAGAGAGAGAGCAAGTGTCAGTGGGGGTACCAGCTTCTCTCCCTCTGCTGGTACCAGTGAGCTGACTCAATTTGTGAGCTGACTACCCAGTGAGCGCGGATCCCTAGCACCAGGTAGGGGTGGGGTGGGCTCAGTCCCCTGACCCATGAGATCATGACCTGAGGCACTTAACCAACTGAGCCACCAAAGGACCCCTCCTTAGGATTATTTTTAATTAAACATCTGTCTTTGCAGTTTTAGAAACACTTTATTTCAGTCTCAGTAGCAGGATACAATGTAATATTTCTTGATTTTTATTTTTTTTGGAAATGTTTCACAAATTGTAAAATAAGTGGTTCAATATACCAGGCATTTCCTTTGTTTTTAGTTTGTTTGTTTTTTATCCGCAGTTTCAATAAGGGATTTTCTTATTTTCTTAGTGACTTCTGTCATTGTCACAAACAATATTTCCTTAGGAGTCAGAAGTAGATTTATAGTAGACATTTCCCTTCCTGCTGTTCTACATATCAGTCATTTTTCTGCAAAGACAGTGAAAATTTATTGAATAAGAAACTTTGAAACATCACACAATTCTCTTTTTGTGTTGTGAGCATATTTCATGTCTTTGAATGGAGACTTTTGTTCATTTCCATATTATGAACAATGTGCTATTATTATAAACATTCTAAAGCAAGAGTTTCCAGGATACAATTAATTGATAATTTTAGAGAATTGAGAAAAAGAGAGGCCAGCTAAGCTGATCTTTTCTTAGATACAATCCTTTTATTACCCTGGGACATGAAGACATTAAGTAAAGAGATTGATATTAGTTTCTCTTGTATGCTCTTAGTTACATTAAGTAAAGTTTTATTTTAATGGACTGTTAGATAAATTTTAGGAAACTAAAACCATAGAGAATCATCTGTGTCTTGGGGGCACCTGGCTGACTCAGTTTGAAGAGCATGTGACTCTTGATCTAGATGTTGTGAGTTTAAGCCCCATACTGGGTTTAGAGATTACTAAAAAAAACAAATAAACTTAAAAAAAGAATTATCTATGTTTCCTTAGCATCGTAATGTCACATTTATGGAAATATAAAAGAGGAGTATATAGTTTAAATACTGAAGGACAAAGTTTATCAAGTGGTAAGTCAGGTGCAAAAATGCACTTGTGAAAAGATGACCCTACGAAAGGTGGAAGTAAGCCACTTAATGAAGCCACTGTGCTTACACACATGTGGACATCCATGAAACTACACAAGAAAACTTTATTTTGATAGTGATCGTGAGTGGCCATTAGGAATGAAAGTTTCTGTGTTTATACTGCTTCTATGCATCAGAAGTTGGTACCACCCGACCTAAGCAAAGTAAAAAGGGCCAGCTTTAAAAACAGGAATTATGATTTAGCTTTAAAAGAGGAATTCTTGCATCTAGTGTGAGATAGGTGGTTCAACCCCTTCGTTCTCTACATTGTTGATGTGAATTTATTGCACTGCGACTTTCATGTTAAGTGGCATTCTCCAAAGTATGACCTCCCTAATATTGATACTGAGACAGCACCATTTCCAGCCATGCAATTAATCTTAATTAAACATTAGGAACATTAGCATAAAACCTGGAAGAGCAGGAAGTTTTTAGTATCATCTTGAATCTTACCCTTGCAGAATTAACAATCCTGTTTGGGGTTAAAACATTCCAAAAAGAAATTTAAAGAGGCTTCAATTTGTTCAAAGGGGTTGTATCTGCTTCATATGCATCCTTCAGTAGTATTCAGGAAACAGCTGTCAGATAAATTATAAAAATACATGATAAACAAAACCAACTCATCTTTTTAATTGATTTTAATCTAACTTCATCTAGGCAGCATAATGCTTTTTCACTGATAGTAGGGTGAATAATATATGTGCAATTACTTAGCAATTCACCATGGCTTAAAAATATGCAGAACCTTCATCTCTTACTAATATAGTCTAATGTGCAAAGTGGCAAAGTTTTGGTGGGAGCTATTGAAAGTCAACTGGTAACTAGTTGTACTGCTTGTTCCAGTTTAATTTCAAGAAACAAAGGAGGAAACTTGATTACTGGTAGTGTTAGCAATGACTTATGGGAAACTGCAACTGAATAATTTATTGATTAATAGTGACTGGAAGTCATTATCCCCTCATGGCTGTTCAAACAGCTAATGTGAAGCAATGCAACTGATGTCTGTCATTAAATTCCTGCCTTATTAGTTCTTTCTTAATTGTTGTTTTATTCCTTGCAGTTGAAAATGGAACGTGGATGGGAGCATCATGATTCTAAACTTTTTTTTTTCTGATAAACAAAGTGCTTTTCAGTTTTAAATGCCTGCCATAGTAAGTATTTTATTTGGCTACTTGAAAAAATAGTACATGTTAAATGATGAAGAATATCAAGATTCTTCAGTCTGATGACGTGCATTGGTAATATTGGATGTCAAAGGTTGGCTTAGGCTCTTCTCTGGAAATAGTTGAGAGTGGCCCATGTTAGTTCTGTCTACCACCTAAAAAGAGAAAAAATTGATTCTGGCCGCTCTCATTATCATTTATTTATCTGTTTTTTTTTTTTTTTTTTTTTTTTTTAGACTTAGCCCTCTCTCACTTGCTAGCAATTGGCCAAGTTTCTCTTGAATTTTGTACTGCTTACCATAGATTGTCAGAAATACAGTAAGGCTTTAGGGTAGCGTTCATAAGGTAGACCTCATTATCTTTATATGTCAGATATTGGAAGTACACAATGGATATAATCAAAGTATAGTAATGTGATTTACCTATTTAATTTTAAACCTGGGTAATAAACACTAATTTAATTACATTCTATCAATATAATAAAAACTCATGCATTGAAACTTGTCAACTGATGATTTTTACCATTAGACTGTACAAGGCTACTCCAATCCATTTTATGGGATTTTCTATGAAGATGACACAAAACAATCAATTAAATGTGTCTGGTTTAAGAACTTAATGTTGCTTTTTTTTTAAATTAATTCCAGTGTAGTTTACATACCACACTGGAATTAAATTATATTAGTCTTATATTGGTGTCAGGTGTACAACACAGTGATTCAGCAGGTCCATGTTTTTCAGTGCTCATCAAAGAGGTGTAGAGTTTTGTTTTATAACTGATTTGGTCCATAATGAGACTTTGTTGAATAACAACAGGTTATCAGTGTGAAATGGCAGGTTAACTTTGTATATCTGCCATCTTCATATTGATCAACTGTTTATTATCTGCCCGTTTTGTGTACAGAACTTTACCATTATCCTAAGCCTCATAGAATAGACTTACCTAATAGATCCAGTTGGTTGTTTTCCAGGTTACCCTTCTCACACTTTGAAATGTTGAGCTTAGCTTTAAGGATTTCTCTCGGTGTACAAGTAGATCTTCAATATGACACTGAGTATTTTTCACTGAAAGAGTTATATGTGGGAATGTACAAAGAGTCTGTAGTTAAATAGTTAATAGGCTTTTCACTCAGTGAACGTCCATGAACCTGATATGCATTTGTTTTGGCATTTCAGAAATGACATGCTAAATGAATTCTTGGATGTTGATTAGCAAGCCTGCATCTAAGATTTGCACTCCAATTTTTCTCTTCCTCACATGGATATAAGCCTAATTAGCTGAACTGGAGATAAGAAGGAGTGAACAGGGTGATGGAGGAAACCTGGTGTGACCTGTTTGGGGGTATGTCTTAACATCTGGGCTCAAAAAGCCATAATTATATTTTTTCAAAATCAGTAGTCATGAAATTAATCGTATTATTTACATAATCAGGAATACCTACTGAAAGGGGCCAATAACCATTTTGTAATCTTAAAACACCTAGAATAATTTCTAGGAAAGTTCATCTATTTCTTTCATGATGACTAATATTTGGGTTGCGATCAAGAATGTGAAGGGTCTGAGTTTGTTTTCCTACTTTCATGCCAGCAGGATAGCCTGCAACAGTTTCATGGCGGATTCTTGCAGGAGGCATGATACTCCTGGATCAGAGACAAAGGCTTTATTACTCACAGTAGAGCAAGTGGCATCAACTTTATTATGCCTCCAAGTGCTTTGGGGATGATAAGGATAGGCCCACCCTGTAAACATAATTGGTTTGTATCACAGCTGTGGAATCTTGAGTTTAGGAAATCTGAATCTTTGATAATGGATACTAAGCAAATCTGCTTGAATTTTATTGGGGAGAGCAGCCCGTATCTTGATACTGGACAGTAAACAAACCTGCCCTCTGTTCCCATTAGAGATGCTGTCTTCCCAAGCTGTTTACTATAGGGCGGTTAGTGTCTCTGCCTCACTCTGTACAACAGTGAGAGAGACCCATAGAGATGTAGGTCCTAGTCCTGTGCTAGTTTATGGTAAGTGATCGTCAGGACTGGCAAGGCTCTCAATGAGATTGCATATTTCTGACTCAGGTAAAATAAAGGAATATGGAAAACAACACTGCTGGGGATAATCATGCATCAGTTTTGCCAAAAGCTATCGTTAATACAAGAATATCTTTAACCCCAGATTAAATTAACATGCTCCATCTTACATCAAATGTAAGAGTGCTATTAATCTTTGAGTATATATATATATATGAATATATGTTTCTATCTCCAGATTAAATTAATATTCTTCAGATTAATTTGATATGCTCTATTTTACATCAAGTATAAGAGTGCTATTAATCTTTGACTATATATATGAATATATATTTCTATCTCATTGTTAGTTTAGCATGTGTATCGTTATATATACCAAATTAAGATTGATTTTTGGAATTGTTTTCTGCCTTTTCAAACAGTGTGATTTTTTTTTTCACAAATTGTTGCTACACATGATTGTGATTTTCCTTTACTGGTCTGTGTCAACACTAAAAGTACTGAAATTCACAACCCATTATGCAAAGAATCAGTCTAAACTGTTTCTTGAATTATAGAGTAATAAATATAATCTGTGTAAAATTTCCCTTGATCTTTTTTTTCCCAATTAGTATTTAAAAAATTGTTTGCCCTTCTATACCTTTGCATAAGCCTTCAATGATTTTGGTAAAGTATATCTCAGTGACATTATACACCTCAATTATGACCACTTTCTAAGCTCAAGTTAAAAAGCTTCTTTACCAAAAATGTCTTCATTTCCCCACTGCTTTAACCTCATCAGACTTTCGTCACCTCCCACAGTATCTGTTTGTATTAAATGAGATTTTATAGTGAAATTTGATATATGCCTATTTGGTAGGTTATAGAAATTTTCATCTGATGATAAGGTTTTGCATCAAAGTGTTTTATGGTAATTTTTTTCCTTTACTCAATAATGGACACCATAGTATTAAGGTTAAATATTCTGGTGAACTGAAAATTATTGACACATATATAGCACCAGCATCTACAATACATTCATAACAAGTTTTCAAGGACTCAAAGGCAAGTATGTTCAAACTAAAGTTGTGATTTGATCTTTCTCTTCTGTTGCATTTAGTCTCTTACTTTGAACTGTAGTGATTTCTACATTATTTTGGAGATTTAAAATATTTGATCAAATCTTCACTTACCCAGTATCACATTTACTATTTGCTCCATTCTGCTTTTATTGAGTACTGTCATTTTTACTTTTAAAAGCCTGAATATGAAGTTCATAGGAAAAAGTATTGGTTACTTCTATTTTATGTTTACTAGTGTTGCAAATGAATAGGAATTTTTGTGAACCAAGTTTTCCTATATATCTCCTAAGATAAATTGGTTGCAAGAATTTAAAGTTCATAAGAATATATCATGTTATAAACCTAGAAGAGATCTTAGTAGTGGTCCAGCCCAGTGTCTTCATTTTACAAGTGAGGAAATTGGGGGGTCAGATAAGTTGACAGACTGTCCTATGGTTTTCCAGATTATTACACCATAGAGCTAAGACCAGACCCCTGGTCTTCCATTTCTCAGTTCATTGCTGTTTCATAAGCATATTACACTGGATTGAATATGACATTATTGTAAAATGTATCACCATTTCACTTATCACTAAGGAAGAAAAATGCTTTCATTAAATCATGGCAATTTCATTAATAATATTCCCACCCAAATCATGGATTTGTCGCCTGTGTCACTTATTGTTTTGAAATTTGTCCTTCCTTAACCTGAATTGAATTGCATACGAGACCATCATTTTGCATAAATATCAGACACAAAATATAACATAGCTTCATGTAATTCTTTGTCATGTTTCATTGGGCACATGTTTGTTGCATTATAGGAAAATCAGTAACTGTGGTCATCTCTCCCACAAAGAATGTTTTAGTAAGAGCAAAATTTTATCCTGTTCTTTGTTGCCATTCATTTAAGTATAAACAATGTATTTTTGTCTTAGTGATGAATTGTATTGTAAACATTTTGAAATTATTTTATTTTATTTTATTTTATTTTATTTTATTTTATTTTATTTTATTTATTTTTTAATTGAGCTCTGTACCCAAATGGGGTTTGAACTCATAAACCTGAGATTAAGAGTTATATGCTCTATGGACTGAACCAGCTAGGAGAACTGAAGATTTTTTTTAGATTAAATTAAATTAAATTAATTAAATTAAATTAAATTGAATTTTATCTTATTACTTTTTTCTGAAGATATTTTAAAACAGCAGTTAAATGTAGCACATATTGTAGCAACAAGGCACATGAGGATTTGTTTAGCTATGAACAAAAGCAGGTATTTGCAACTATGTCATGACTGTCCATTGTATTGGTCTTCCCATCATTTAAAAGACAGTATTGATAGTAAGAGGTTTCTTGACTTTAGAGATGTTAAAATGTAAACAAAACAAAACAAAAATCGGAGTCTTCCAAATGGTGAAATATGAATATCTCCTTTAGGAGATAATATACCTAATATCTAATATTAGGTATATTATTAATACCTAATATCTCCTTTAGGTTTGCTAGAAGCGTGCTTCAGAATATTAATTCTTGAGTAGTATTTTTACAGAACACTCTGTTTACTTACCTATAAAGGCTCCTTACCTCTTGTTAGCCCCTCTAATCAGAGAAATACATCTGGGACTTTTGATTGCATGCATGTCCCAATATACTTTTATACTTACCCAAATCTAATAGATTGCTTAGTAAATGCTCCTTGGTACATATGCCCAGAGTATTAACTTTGTGTTTGGTACAGTGCTTTTGTCTTGGAAAATTTATTTACGTGTAATGAATATCATAAATGACCCTAGATTTCTAAAATTGAGAGTGGTCTGTTCTTCATTATTTTTCAAAATTGAAATATATTTCAAATAAACATGATTTCAAAATCATTAAACTACTCAAAGCAGTTCCCAGTTATATACCATTTATCTGAATCATGTTGTTGAATATTCAGTAATAAAGAGTTTGATTAGGGTTTTTTTTTAAGTACCTTAGTTTGGAATATACGGACTGTATGTAAAGGACAGGAATTTAATTTCAAATAAGTTTTCAGACTGTTTCTCGCTCACCAAGTCATAATTACTATTTTGACAGTTATGTCTCATAGACATTTATTTTAATTGCATATGTTAGCAATTCATTTTGGCATGACAGTCTCTGCCATTGTTGTGTTGCTGAATTATGCTTACAGAAACTATGTCAGAAATTCAACATGTGGAGAACAGTAATTAACCTGAATCATCAATTAGCTTTTGTGAATACAGATGTCCTATGAATACACTCTAGTTGTTTTTTTTTCTTTTTTAATTAAGTAAAATCTCACTAACCTGACTGTCTCTACTACCCCCGCCCCCCATTTCCAACCCAACACTAAGTCTTCTTGATTTCCTTCCTAAATATGCTTTGGACCTGTCCTCTTTTATTGGTACCATCTTACCCTTGTATATTGTAGCATTAGCTCTCTCAGCCTGCTTTCTCCCTACACCTACTCTTAACCCTTATGATTCATTTCCCACCTTGTAAACAGAAGACTTCATGAATGCAAGTCAGACCTTATCATACCTACTTGCTTGGAGCGAATAGGGGCTATTGCATTGGAAAAGACTAGCATCCTTGATGCCACTACCCTGAGTGTCACTGTGTGCCCTTGTCTATGCCCACAGGCCACATTGATCTTGAAGGTAGACAACCATGCTTCCTCCTCCATAAAGCCCTACCCAGAGTATTTTTTCATCTCCACTTAGCTTTTTTAGGCCAGTTCCCTCAGTTTGCGTATCAAGCCCCTGCAAGCATAGCATCGCCTTCCCTGACCACCCAAACCAGATTAGGTCTTCTTTATGTGTTCCCATAGAAACTTGAGCTTGGCCTACATCATTCTCATCAGAAAGTGTGAACATATATTTTTGTGCTTACTTTCATAAGGTGTCTTTGCTGGAGTATAGTGAATTTTGTATGAGTATTCTCAGCCATTAGTTCAGCAATCTCTAGATACTAAATGTGCAGTAGTTACTTATGGGGGGGGGAGAATAATTCTACAACAGTGGAATGAGTGATTGTTAAATGTAGGGTAATGTGAAGTTGACTTTTTAAAAGTTTGCCATGAAAAATAGCCTGATCAATATATTGGTCCTTTTAAACGGCCTTTGAGGAATTTAACAATACGAAGTTTGGAAATGCTCCTAATTAAAAAATGTATCTTATCATATGCAAGTCAGAGACCTTGTATATTTGCTTGGGCACTGCTACTTCCTGGCTGTGTGAAGTTGAGCAATTAATTACCTTCCTGAACCTGCTTCCTGCTCTATGTATTTCTCTGGTTTGTTGTAAAGAGAAAGCAGTGGGGGCTGGGGGTGTGTGAATGATGAAGCAGTGTTTCTAAGGTTTAACTATTTGAGGATGCCAAGCAGATTTTATTTTAATACATCTTTTAAAATAATTTCTAGGGATCCCTGGGTGGCGCAGCAGTTTGGCGCTTGCCTTTGGCCCAGGGCGCGATCTTGGAGACCCGGGATCGAATCCCACATCGGGCTCCCGGTGCATGGAGCCTGCTTCTCCCTCTGCCTATGTCTCTGCCTCTCTCTCTCTCTGTGTGTGACTATCATAAATAAATAAAAATTAAAAAAAAAAAACTCATTAAAAAAAATAAAATAAAATAAAATAATTTCTAAAATGCCTTTACAATGTTCTGCACTTCGTATTTCCACTAATTTACTATCTTTAAAGTAGTCTAAATTCTAATGTATTTTAGTATTATCGTATGTATTTGTTTCATTAACCAATATTTGTATTGAGGACAGTGCATTCAGTGCGTGTTCTTAAATCTAGAAGTTTCAGCTCACCTGAGAAGAGCTTATAATGAATATAAAATAAAACTTTAAGTTGAAGATTTTCTCTGCTGTGTCATACAAAATCCTTATTAAAATTTTCAGATCTTGCAGCAGCTAATAGTCATGTAGATTATAGTGGACATTTTTAAACTCAGTACAGGGACTTTTTAGATTATATATATATAATTATATATTATATACCATATATATTTTTAAATTATATATATGTATATCTTATAATATATATATGGTCCACATGTTGATTAGGCATTATCTAGATTACCAGGTTTACATTTTGTGTGCATGTATGCTATATTATACACGTATTTTAGTATTTTTATAAATACACATTAAGTACAAGATATATGAATACACTTTTCTTTTAAAGCCTTAAACATTGTAAACCTCCTTCTGATTCTGCCCATGCAGAATATATCTTATATACAAATTTGGAGAAGCATTTGGAGTGCCTCTTTGATGAATTAATCTTTATCTTTAGTGTTTTACACTAATAGTTTACAGCAATAAACAGTGCTTACGTGTGTATTACAGTAAGATAGTCTTATACATAGATCCCTAGGATATATTTTCTCAAGAAAGCATTAAGCACTTGACATACATTTTTTACTGAATATTTTCTACATTCCAGGTTAAAGTTTATAGCTTTAAGTTACATAATAGTAAATAAGACACTAAGTAAGATTAGCCAATATCCATAACCTCCTGGATTATCTGGAATCATGAAAGTTCAAAAGCTCCTTTCCCCAAAATATTGGGAAGTAGACACTTTTCTTGCTTATTAAATAACTCTCATATTTACCTCTAATTATTAAAGGTAAAGTAAATTAAAGTCTTTTTTATTGCTGAGATAGATGATCTTTTTCCCATGTCAAAGATAATCTTGAAAGAAATATAGGCCTAATGATTGGATTTCGGGTACAACGTGTATTTTGTAATACATCGTAATACATGTATTTTGATGTTTGTGTGTATGTAATGTCATTTATGACATACTTTAGTAAATCATAGCAGTTAAACCTGAGTCCACTTCAGTTTGATTCAAGTTACCAAAAAAGTTTTGAGCCTAAATTTTATGTTTAAAATATATTTGCTCTATTCCAAACGGGATGTGTTTTTTTTTTTTTTAAGGCATTGAGTTCAGATTTGTTTCTTTTAGTGAATACTGTATTGACCTTTGCTCATTCCCTCATGAGTATCTGTTAAAGGATCCCTTAACTACTGTGTGTTAGCTTAACACTACTTATAGAAGAGGTTATGTTTTTACTTATTTGTATTATCCCTCATTGAAATGGGTGGATTTCTTAGACATCCCAAGGTTTGTGCAATTACTGAATCCAATATCAGTAGCCCCGCCAGAGCAGGCCTGTGCATCGTGCCATTCCTGGTCCTAATGGTTAGCTTCATGAAGATAGTCATGAAAACATTGTTACAGAAATTAGGGCTTGGGGGAACCACATATATTCACCCAGGTTAAATTACTCCCCAACTCATCCAACATCACTTCCTAACATGTCAGTAATGGTCGAAAATGGGCTACATTATAGGAATTGATAGAAACCGATGAAACATGAAAACTAATAGTACTTAACATCAACCATTTTAGTTGAGGAAACAAAGCAGGGAACCATGTTTTTATTGACCATACTGGAAATAATTTAAGGAATGCTTTGTTCTTTTATAACTGGCTGGAGTTACTAAAAGAGAAGAGAAAGTACTTTTAACTTATCTTCTGTGATTGAAATTTTTATGATTATAGATTACTCTTCCTGAAATATAATTAATATCATAATTCTTTCCATCTCCAAAATGATTTTGTAAGACAAGTGGCATTATTCAACACTGGATGTTTACTATGTGTATTAGGCCATGCTGAATGCTTTTACGTATATTATTTCATTTCATCTTTACAAGAACCCTCTGTATTAGTCTGCTATGGCTGCTGTAACAAAATACCACAGACTGCGTGGCTTACATAATAGAAATTTATTTTTTCCATACTTCTGGAGGCTGGAAGTCTGATATCCATGGCCAGCATGATTGGCTTCGGGTGAGGGCTCACTTCCTGTTTTATAGACCGCTGCCTTCTGTCTGTGTCATTATATGACCTCTTCTTTGTGTGCATACGGAGAGAGAGAAAGAGAGAGCTCTGTGGTGTTCCTCTTTTAGAGACACTAATCTTACTGGACCGGAGCCCCACACCTATACCCTCTTTATGCTTATTACTTCTGGAGATGCCCCATCTCCAATACCTCCACACTGGGGGTTAGGGCTTCAACATGTTAAATTTTGGGGGACACAAATACTCATTCCGTAACACCCTCTGAAGTAGGTTCTGCTATAATTGTCTCCAGTTTGCAGAAGAGGCAGTTGATGAGATATAGAGTTTGGTGATTTGCCAGGTGCCCCATGATAGTAGATGTTAGAGCAAGGATTCAAACCCAGGCTATCTCACTCATATCTCATGCCCTTCATCATATTTCATCCTCTGCTTTATCCCAAGGAAACATAGAAAAGGTAAAAAGAGGAGACATTTGTGATAGGAGTAATGGATGAGGAAAGAGGACTTAGAAGAGTCAGATGTCTTATGTACAGTTGCAGGACTTGTGAAATGGCTCTGATCTAGAAGTTACTTGGTCATACTTTCTGAATTTCCTCTGTAACCTACCTCTGTCAGTTAGTTGTAAATCAGCCTTCCTCAGAGGAAAGTCTGGTACAGATTCTCAAGCACACCTCACACTTACTGGATCAGAATCTCTGGGTGGCTGGCAGTCTGGGCCTGCATTTTGAAAGTTTCTCAGATGCTTCATGTGTGTTCTGAGGTTTGAGAATTGCTGCTTCTCAAAGTGTCATCCAGTTCAATTTAGGTCATCCAGTTCAATTTAGTCATAGGTTTGATATTGACCCTTGTTGGGGTGATGCACTGGCTATGTTTAAGCTCTAGCTCAATGAGAAAAGGTGGACATGCACCAACCTCTTCAAAGAAAGCTCTCCAAGGAGAATATGTTCTACTTTTAGGTGATCAGTTCCTACTGCCAGAATTTTCTCCTTGTGTCTTTTTCACTGTTTGCCTTGGATATTTTCCCAGTCCCATGATCTGGCTTCATTTCCTGGTTGCCATCTTGATACGTCATTTGTCCACCCACTCCATCTTCCCTGCAAAGTGCACTGACTTTACTATATAACACCTTTCCTTTTTTTTTTTTTGACACCTTTCCTTTCTTACAGGAAAAGTGTTATATGCAGAATAGCACATACTGATATCTTGCATATCATAAAAGGATGTAGGATATCATGCACCGCTTCACCCAGGACATATTCCCTTGTCCTCTTCTTTCTAACTTAGCCACTTTTTTTATACCTAAGAGAGTAGTAAGTCATTTACCTGGCTTGATTTGAGGAGCACTGACAGGCCCACCCAACTCAACATTATTTGAAAGTCTAATTTCTGCAATGGACTACTCACATTGCATGGAGCAGTATTTCCAAGATAGACATCAAAGTTCCATGGTCACTTTTGATTATGAAACCCTTCAGATTGCTCTCCATCTTAGAGGTGGTAAACAGTGCACATCTGGCATAGTAAATGTTCTAAAAGGAAAAAAAAATAATTCAGTGTAGACGAATCCACCAATCTCCAAAGTCATTTGATCCCAGAACACATGTTTTCTGCATAGTTCTGTTGATGTTCTGAGGAATTAATGTTCTGTGGACACATTTTAGGACTGCTATGCTCCACTGGTGTGATTTGAAGTACTGGTTGAGGCTTAATTTCCCAAAAATCTATTTAAAAATACTAGTAATTTGCCTAGGGCAGGGGGGGCAGGGGTCTCTAAATACCTTGGAAAATTTTTATCACACAGAGAGTTTAAAAGCTTAGCTAGCAGAGAGTACGGAACAGGAACTCCCCTTGATATACTGACATATCAAGTATATATGTTTTTTTAAAGATTTTATTTATTTATTCATGAGAGACACAGACTGAGAGAGAGAGAGAGAGAGAGAGGCAGAGATACAGGAGAGGGAGAAGCAGACTCCATACAGGGAGTCTGACGTGGGACTCGATCCTGGGTCTCCAGGATCAGGCCCTGGGCTGAAGGTGGTGCTAAACTGCTGAGCCACCCGGGCTGCCTGAGTATATATGTTTTGAGATGAGAAAGACAGCATGGAAGAATCAGAATGGAATGTTGGGTGTAACTGGGGTCATTGTGATGTTCTTGAATGAACTCTAATATAATTGGGAGGGACCACATGAATGGAGAAGATGAAAGAAAGATAGATATGAAGATGGGGTATTTGAAAGCAGATTTTATGTCCTTCAAAATTTTTTTTTAGCTGCTACACCTATCAGGAAGATAGAAAACTGAAATCTAGAGGTAAGGGTGTGTGTGTGTGTGTGTGTATGTGTGTGTGTGTGTGTGTGTGAGACTTCAAATGACTAACCCTAATCATCTCAGGGCTCTGTACTCATGATATCAATGGCATAGTCATCTCTAAAACTTTCTAAAATTGTGAAGTTGCAAAGCAAGAGGCATAATACCCTGCTGTGTGTGAAGACAGGAACCGCCATAGATTAGAACACGTGGAACTTTTATTTTTATTCTTACTTTCAAGTCTTTCATTTTTTATTAATGTTCTTAGAGCCTCTTTCTCTGAAGACATACTTTGAAACTTTCTGTAAAGTTTTTTAAGAGACAAACTCTCTAATAAATCGAACAAAAGCAGGTGAGCTTGGATTTCATCCCCTTTTCATTTTCCTATTGGAATATAGATAATAGAATTCATGTGTGCTTAGGTTATGACTATCCTGCTCGCATCCCCAATTGGCAAATATAGTTTTTTCGAAGCCGATATATATATACCTATATCCTAAGAACACTGCCCGAATTTTACATTGAAATCACAAATCATCCACAGAATGTATATGTTAGGCAGAAACTCTAAAACATGTTAAACTCTGTCTAAAAGTTCATAGTAAAACTAAGCAATTGAAATTTCTCTATATTTGCATTTGTCAGAGTACCATGTAGGAAAGGCCATTCCCAACCTGGTTTTCAATTTAGCTCATCTTGCTTCTCTGAGAATCTCCTTATGGGTCTATTTCCTTTTCCACATCCCTTCACATGTCTCCACACTGTCACTCTGTTTATCAAAGCCCGCCCTCAGGAAAGGAGCTGCCGTGTGAGTCCATAATAAGTATTAATAACTGATTTGGCTGAACGTATTACAGGAGGAGCTCATTATACTTTATTAATGTTAATCCTTGATTCTTAGTGAATTAAGTTCTCATTGTAGAGTATCATCTACCAGCAATGTTTAGGGAAAGTAAGGCTTCAGTGTATGCTGGAACCAGCTGCTATCAGCTCACAAGAAATTATTGTTACATTTTTCAGAATTGTTGTGAGCTGGTTGTTCAATGAATGCCATTATTGAAAATTAAACTCTACAAACTTACAGTTAAGTAAATCATTAAAAACGAAGTTCACTTTCCAAGCTAGTTATGTCCTGGTTTTACTACTACATCTCAATCACATCCATGCTCTTGGTATTTTCATCCGTTGTGTCAGTGGGATGTGTGACTACATATCCTGTCCTAACTCTGCCCAAGTGGCATTATATTGGTAGTTTGGAAATGGCGATGGTAGGTGTATTTACACCATGGGAATGATCAAATCAGAGTTTAGTTGATTGTTTTGCTGACTTTCCAGACTTAAGAATATGTTAACAATGCTGATGGACCCTGAAAGTGTGCTAGAGCTATAGGTTTGACATTGTTTTAGTAGCACAGTGACGGAGGAGATATCCCCTTTGTATGTAAACTATTATCCAATTCAGCAACAGAGTCACTCATATCATTCTGACACAAATATCCTTTATTTAGCTTTCTCCATATTCTTCGAAGTAAAAGAAAATAACCAGCATTCATGATGGAAATGCCCTGTTCACCCAGGGCAACCACAGGTTAATTACTGGGATGGTTAATTTCATATATCAAAGAGGCGGGGCTATGGTACCCAGAGAATGGGTCAAATGTTATTCTAGAAGTTTCTGTGAAGTTTTTTTTAGATGAGATTAGCATTTAAATCAGTAGATTTTGAGTAAAGCACAATGCCCTCCATAATGCGGGTGGACCATATCCAGTCAATGAAGATCTTAATGAAAAAAACAAAACTGACCTTTCCCAAAGAAGAACTTCTACCTGCAGACTGACCTCAGACTGTAGCATCAGTTCTTCCTGCGGCATCCACCCCATCAGCCTATCCTGCAGATTCTGGGTTTGTCAGCCTTTATAATTACGTAGCCAATTCCTTAAAATAACTCTTTCATATATGTGCATGTATACATATTATATGTATAACTGCATGATACACAGACACACATATCCCATTGCTTCCATTTCTCGGGAGAGCTACTGATTCAAAAGTTTAGTAAAACAAACAGTTATGTACCAATCAACTGGCTATATGGAATTTGGAATAAATGGCAATATAAATTTAAAAGTTATCTGTGAGTTGTGTGCTACTCTTTCTATATAGAACTAACATTGATCGAAAACTTAAATATGTGTATATGTGCATACACTTTCTTTCTCAGAAATCCAGGTGTTACATACTGAGCATCAGACCTCCGACAAGAGTGTGTATGAGTTCTTTTAATCATATTGTCTCCATGTAGATGTGATTTCATGTTTCCCTAGTTACTTATCAAACATTTAATGTAGGGACAGAAAAAAATCCTTATCTATTATATTCGTGCTATTTGAAAGACAGATATGAAATTTTTGCTTCTGAATGCGGAACGACTAATATTAATTGCGATGTGTTTTTTTTTAAATGCAAAACTCCCGAAAGTAATTAACTGTGGTTTAATAAATATAATATTTTTGCAAACAATGCCATTCAGATACTTCTGCTGCAAAGACAAAGTTCATATGTGAATAACTGCAGGTGGTTCAGTGTTCAAAGCCTCTGAAAACACTTGAACATTGAAGCGTACGTGGTATTTTATCTCCTGAAGAGAGAGAGCCTGAGTGGATTCCACAGTTGTTTGAAGTTTGTAGTTTCATAATGCCCCAGCATTTCAAATTCAAGATTTAATAATCTCTCACCTGCTAAATCATCAAATGCCCTTTCATAACAGGATGCTGTAGCACCGTTCATTTCAATGGCAGCCATGGGATAATATCGTCTTAAGCCATTGAGAGTGATAAAGAACCTGCAAAGCAGCAGGGGGAAAAAAAGCAAGCAAGCAAGAGCCTGTATGGATTTAATATGTTTTTGCTCCTTCAAAAAAGGCAGAATATTAACTTTAATTGATACAGTTACTCTTTTTTTTTCAACCTGCAGCATTACATTACATAATGTGGAAAATAAAAAGGATATGCAAAGTAGCAGCAAGCCCTTGTATGAACAGCGCTTTCTTAATGTTCAGTTATTGATTTTCTTTGCATGACTTGACTTTGCAATGAATATGATGGAAAAACAAAATCAATATGAAATGAAATTTACATAAGGGGTATTTTCTGTGTGGTACAGATTTTATACATCTCCAGACTGTACAGGTTTGTCTTTGTGAAGCAATTTAAAAAGAAGTACATGGAGTCAGTGGCAATAACCATATAGCAGAATAAGTACGTTATTTCTAGAATGGTGGTAATAGAGTCCTGCTCTAGAATTGTTGCTTTATAATTCTGACAGGTTTTATTATTTTATTTTATTTTATTTTATTTTATTTTATTTTATTTTATTTTATTTTATTTTTATTTTTCGACAGGTTTTAAATTGAACTAATTTGGGGTGTATACTTCTCTACCTTAAGCCCATACCTTAAGCCAGTGCCCCAACCACCTGGCCCACAGCATCATTGTTTTCTCCATTACATCCCAACTAAGAATAAGGAAAACAATTCATATTCCTTCAAACTTCATATAATACCACATTTATATTTTGGCTACAGCTGTTAATTATAAGAGGTTCAGATAGAACCACATTATTTTGCTTCACTAACCCCCTTTGCCTATGAAGATAACTATAATGAACAAAAGCAGGAAATTTGCCGCTTCTGTGGCATTACTCAAGTCATCATTTTAGAAGTTGTGAAAAAAACAGAAATGGAAAAAACACATGTATGTATATACATAGGAGTGGTGTTTCTAGTTCTTTTCCACTTTTACTCATAAGCACTTGGAATGTGACCGTGTGGTGGCCGTGGTAAGAGTAAATGGATGAGCAGCTAAAATTTGTTCTGTTGTAATACTGCTTGCTCTTGTGTGGGGGTGGGAGTGAGGATGAATTATCAGGGCAGAGGGAAAACACCAAAAATTAGTAGCTTAAATGAGAAATGAGGCCAGACTAACAGAGAAATTCAAAAAGGAAAGGAAATCACAGCATCATTGGAATTTTGAAAGTCAGCCAGTCTGAATGGCTATCTGCAAAGTGCTGCCTTCTTTAACGGCCAGTGGAAATGGGCAGAGCTTTGGGGGCACACCCAACTTTTAGAGACAGCCCATCTACGTTGTACAGCTAGTTGCTAATTTGTTTCATACATAAAAGCAAAGCTCCGTCCTCCCGTAACTTGTACTTAATTCTGTGATTCTAGAGTAATTTTCTGGCTCTGGATATAATCAGCAGATGATTTGTGCATTAATTGATTCACCCCCTCAGTTATAGAGTCAATATTTAATGAATATCTATAGTGTGTTAGGAATTATGCCAGGTGCTGACTATATCTAGCTCTTTTTCTATAGGAAAGTACTTCAAATATTTGAAGTCCTATAGCCCTGAAAATACTTCTTTAATTTCTCAGATGACATAATTCCATGTCTTTCACTGTTCTGGTCTCTCTCTTCTCTTTGCATCTGGTAATGGGATGGAAAGGTGAAGATGACCACTGAACTTACCTAACAAGAAGAAAACTTCTTTTTTTCAGTACCTATATAGTATGCCTTCTTACTGCAGGGAGCCATATATGAGAAACCCAAAATCTGGTTTCATCATTTTGTGGCCATTATCTCATTGTTTTGCTTTTAGAATTGCCTAATTGTGATGAATTTTAGTAATTTATAAATTATTACTCAGTAATTTTGTTTCAAGGTGTATGACTATTATGTAGTGCCCATTAATTTGTCTTAGGGTTTTTGACTTGACTTTACAGAAACACCTGTCTAAATGTTTCCCTTTTTTTAAACCAGAGTGAACTTGTCCAGCAATTTAATTTTCTTTCATTTCTCAGGAGATTTGAAAAATTTAAATATTCTTAGCTGATAGGCAACTCATTTATGTAATTACCCAAGTTTCTGAACTCCTTAGCTATTATTATTTTATTTTAAATTCATGCTATATATATTCTAAGAAAAAACTATCTGTGAAAATGAGAAATGGAGAGCTTATAGACAGGCTGTGAAAATAAGTCTTTCCTTGGATTAAGTCTTATCTGTATGTGTTGTAAATTGTTGGGGAATGATCTGTTTTACATATGACAATTCTGTTGGTCTTTAATAACTTCTTTTTTTAAAAGATTTTATTTATTTATTCATGAGACACACACACACACACACACACACACACACACACACACAGAGGTATAGACACAGGCAGAGGGAGAAGCAAGCTCCATGAAGGGAGCCTGATATGGGACTCGATCCTGGGTCTCCAGGATCACGCCCTGGGCCAAAGACAGGCGCTAAACCACTGAGCCACCTTGGGATCCCCAAGTCTTTAATAACTTATTGGTGCTTATTGATTTTGTGGAACTCTGTCAAGATCTGAGAACTCCATACATAGTGGAGTAATACTGTAAGCCTTTACAATATTTTCCATCATCTCCTTGTTGGGTGCCTAGTTCTGGTATTTCCTTACAGCTTTTGGTACATTTTGGGAGCAGGGAAAGAGCAACTGATATTAGAGAATAACGTGCTTTCCTCACAATAGCATCTGGATATTTATACGGTTGATGGGGCTCACTTTCTTTAATGTGTATGGATTATAGTGCATAGGAGTCCAGTCTTTGTTGTTTGCTCAGTAATACTTTTCAGTTACTCCTTTTCCTGAGAGCATGTAGTGGATAGAAGCAGAAGGCAGGAGGTGTACCTAGAAAACTAATCTTTTACTGAGTTGGCTTCTTCTTTATTGAAATGCAAAGCATAATTTAATATTTTTGGCTTTAATATTGGAAAAAATCACTATGGTACACTTAGAACTCCGCTCGCTCAGCATAAATTTCAGATAAAATATTATGTAATTATTTTTTGTATTACATTGGGTTTGTTCTTAGAACATGCTTAGCTCCTTTCTGTAGGTAGCATCTAACCAGAGACGGTATAGCATTATGGCTACGTACATGGGCTTTGGAGTCAGACTGCTTGAGGGTCTTCCCTGCCAGGTGGTCCATTCAAGTTTAATGACTTTGCATTTCATTTTTTTCCACCATTAATGGGGTCTATAAAAATAACTACTTCATAGATTTTGAATTTTCTTATTGAAAGATTTAGCTAAAATAACACGTGTAAATAGCCATGTTAATATTAGTTACCATTTTTACTCTGAGTACACAGCTTATTGAATTCACCCCTTTAATTTTGATTATAGGGAAAATAAAACAAAGTAAATAATTCCAACAAATAAATCCTGTGGATGTTTTGTATTATACTTGACATCTGTAACTTTTTACTGTAAGCTTTATGTATCCATTTTTTTCTAAATGATTCTGAGGATGCCACTTTACTGCTTTCTAGGAAATGAGTTTTGGTTTTTGGTAGTCAACATATTACTATCTCTAAAGAAAGCCTTCAGAGTATTTACCAGATAAATCAGATTTTTAATGTCCATCTACAGCAGGCAGACATATCCATACAAAACCTGACCTTAATCTGAGGGTAAGAATTTGGAAAAGCTGGTAACACATTGACTTTCAATAATAAGAGTCTTTTATAATGTGAACTGTTTTAATGGTCTAAAATATACAAATGCTTATAAATAAATAAATAAATAAATAAATAAATAAGATTAAATTGTTGTGTTGACGTTTAAAAAATTTCTTGTCTAGCCTCATTGTGTTTGTTTACAATTGAGTTGGAGACACGCATGTGGCAGTTATTTAGGCCACTTGGTAATTGAGGACATCCTGTGAGGACAGTCTGGAAGCAAGCTAACCATGGGATTGGCAAGACCCATTTGGTAAAATTCCATGACAGTAGCAATGTTGCCACTACTTCTGTTCTCTGCCCTGACCTCACTTCCGTAATTTGGTGGTGTAAACAGCCCTTTCATATTTATTTGTGCATATATATTTGTAGACTACCAGAAGGAATGCTGAACTTACTATCTGTGTGACTTTAAGTCACTTAACCATTTGGAGCCTGTTTCCTCATCTATAAAAAAGAAATACTTTCTCCATTATCCCATCCCATAGATTTTATAGTAGGGACCAGAGTTTTATCATTTATGAGGAGTGATAGCATTTATAAAATGATGTTATTTATGGAACTTATAATCTTCTGCAGAATTTATGTATTGCCCAAAGGTTATTTATTTATTTATTTTTCTATAATGGGGATTTAGTGTTACAGTAGAAGAAGAATGGGGATGAGATTAAGGAGGCCTGGGTCATTCTGTTAGGCTTTGTATCTGCATTTCTTTATTTGTTAAATGAATGGGTTGCTTTCTATGAGATCCCATCTAGCTCCACATTTTAACTATAATCTCATGGTATCATTGTAATTTTCTTCAGGAATTTTTTCTTGTGTAAAATCAAAAAAAGAAGGGGATGCTTTTGCTTTTTCAACATACTTTAAAGAAGAATAAAACTAGGAGGTAATGTGTTATACTTTTTTTAATGTGTTAAACTTGGAGATATGTATATGTATAGATATGAATATACAAAACTAAAATATGTGGGTTTTAATATATGTAAATAAGCCTTGTGATTAGGTTTGATTGATATGTGAAATGTTATAATTATTGTATTATTTTATAATTGGAAAAAGTGTAAAGCTCAAAGAAAACATGTTTATGAACCAGAATATAAAATTTCAACTACTTTTCATTCAGAATGAAATTTACTTTGATTTTCTAATTACTTGTTGAAGTGACCATAATTTCTATTATAGAAGACACAATGGATGTGTTTATTTAAAGCACTAATTTTCCTCATAAGTATCATGTATATTTGTTAACTGAGTGAATTATTTGACTTGCAGAAGAAAGAAAAGAAGTCAATTGGCTCATGTTTTTATACTCGGTGCAAAGTTTGAATATAAAACATTGCATTATGATAATTTGTATTCTAGAAAAGTGCCTCAGGATCAGTCTCCAAATAAAAAGACACTGGTTCCAGAAACACTAGTGCTATTTTAGAAATTTCCAAAAGCTGTCCAACAAAGTGGACTTGACTAGAACTGCTTTCAATTTGCACTTGTCTCCTGGGTATCTGTTCAAACCTGTTTATGAATTTCCTCTGACTGATTTGTAAAGGGGGTTTGGTTTTGTTTCCTAGCGGTGTGAAAAATTCTTGTAGAAGCCACACCACTTCCCTGTTTGGTTATATATGACACTGCAAGTTATCCTCTGTAAATTAAAAAAAAAAATTAGAGAGATAAAATGCAGTCTAGTGTCTCTTGTTTTCTTAGGTTTGCATGTGAAATAGTTCTAAAATCATTACCCTGACTGCATTATTGAAGGCGTAGGGGACATTTTTTGGTGCATTTCTTTCTGTTCATAGCATTTCTGCATTGTCTTCAAAACCATCCAACCAGTCTCCTCTTCTTGACTGATCTTCTTTTCAGCTTCCCCCAAACTTTGGCATTTCACACACTATTTATCCTTCATTCTCTTCACTTCTCGCTCTGTACTGTCCAGACATGTGATTGTAGCCACAGCAGTATGAAATGCTGGCTCCTTTATGGATATTCAGGAAAATATTTATAACGGTCTTCGGGACATTTCCATTTACATGGACCACAGTTGCCTTTAAAGCAGCCCGTCTTAAACCTAACTCTTTCTTCATTTCTCCAAATTCCTGCTGCAGTGTTTACTACTAGCGCCTCCTAAGCTAAAACCTGGAGTGAGTTTCACCTCTGCCTTTTTTCCTCCCCTCCCCCAATTTTTTTTTCACATTCTCTTTAGCTGTATTACCCAAATTTTGCCCCTCATCTTAATTTTCCACGCCATTGTTTTGCTCCAGACTATATAAATGACTTCCTTATCTCAATTAGTGGTCTCCCCAATGCTCTCCTTATCACTACTTCTTGTCTGGTCAACCTTCATTTATTTATTTATATTTAAAGATTTTATTTATTTATTCATGAGAGAGAGAGAGAGACAGACAGAGACACAGGCAGAGGGAGGAGCAGGCTCCATGCAGGGAGCCCAACGTGGGACTGGATCCCAGGACTCCAGGATCACACCCTGGGCTGAAGGTGGCCCTAAGCCTCCGAGCCACCCAGGATGCCCTCTAGTCAACCTTCAAATGTGCAGTCAGATCAGTTACAACCTTATTACTTAAAAAGTTTGTCATGTCACTTAGTCTTCAAGATCCTCTATAATCTGACCCGATCTATTTCTGATGTGTGTGTGTTTGTTTTAAAATTTCCTCCTCTCTTGGACCTCTTATTTACCCTCATGTGGAAGAAGCTGCTAGAGGTCTACCCAAACATATATTATTCTTCCTCGGGCACAAGGCAAGACTCTCACCATTTGTTTGTAGTTCAGATGTGGCAATGAGATTAAGTTCCAGGGAATTGAAGTGAGAGCAAAAGTGGCATGTAACACCTCTGGGTTTATAATCTAGGACACTGGGCACATTCTCTTTTCCCCCTTTTCCTTCCTACTGTCTGGAATCTGAGGCAACCGTTTGACCACGAAGACGAGGACACTTAAAAGGAAGCTACCTGCCTTGGTGACTTCTCCGAACTGAGCTACCTCCACCATCCTTGACTCTATACGGTGCATGACTGTATGGAAGTGAAATAAACAATTTTTCTTTAAGTCACTATGCTCTTTACAGTATGAACACTATTACTTAATTTTTTATAGAAACATTCTGTTTTATCTTTGGAAATTCTGTATCTTTGCAGAATGAAGACATTTTAAAAAGCCTCATATTAGTCAATAAAAGTGTCTCCAAGAACAGCAAAGATCTTTTTGAAAATAGCCTTATCTTATTTGCAATGTTCCGCATGGTGGGAGAATGGAAATTAAGACTGGCCCTGGATCACTGACCTATGGCAGACATCACCATCTGTGATGTCCATGTGTTAGGATATCATTTAAATTGTTTTAGCAGACTCAAAGAGAACCTGGTTTAGGCAAGATGGAGGCTTATTTCTTAAGTAAAAATCGAGAACAATATAGAGGATGATATAGAGCAACCCTGTTCTGCAAGATGCTTCTTCAGTCTTGGTTCTGCTACTCCTGAGTGTATTGCTCTTGTTCACATGACAAAAATGTGCCATCAGCAGTTCATTCCCTTTTTAGTTAATGAGAGGGGAGGAGGAAGTAGAGGGACCCAATAAGTCTTACTAAGGCCACAACCTGTAACTTGCCTTCTGTCCAGATCCCATTGTTCAGAACTTAATGTGTGGCCACACCTTCCAGCAAGTAAAGCTGGATATGAAATATAGTCTTTAATTGTGAGACCATGAGCCTGGTTAAAACTTGGTTATTTCCATGATCAAAAGGAAAAAGGGATGGGGAGTATTGGGGGAAAAGTAGTGATATCTGACACACCACATGGCCATATAAGCTCTGTAAAATTACCTGCTAGATCTCTCCAAAATGGAAATACTTTTTTTCCTTCTAAATATCTCTCTCCTGTGGTCTACTTGATCTTGCCAAACATACCATCATCTATCTAATTGAAAAAAGAAACAAAAAACCCAAACTACTTCCTTAATCCTCATACACATGTCTAATCTGCAGCACTTTCTGTTGATTCTGTTTCATTAACATCGTGTTCACTTTTTCCTTTCCTCCCCTCTGCAGATTTTGCAGTACGATCCACCTCTTCATCTTTCTTTTCAATTATTACAGTGGATCTTGAAATGGTGGTGGGCTTTTACTATTGTGTCTCTCTAACTCATCTTCCCAAACCGTAATGATCCCTCTAAAATTCAAATATGATTATTTCTCTCCTCTCTTAAAGTGCCTTTTTTTCTTATTTTTTTTCTTAATTTTTTTCCTTTTTTTCTTCTTAAAGTGCCTTTGATGATTCCTCATTGTCTATGAAATAGAGCCCCAAATCCTTAAGCAGAGCACTTGGGCAATCCGTGGTCTCACCCCTTATTTGGGGATGTGTGCATCCTTACCACTTGTAATCTACACTTTATCACTGCTGTCCCAGTTTTCTAACTGTGGAATGCTGATAAAATCTTTGGTGAATTTGCTTGCAGATGTTCCTCTCCATAGAAGGTTGCTCCCTGCTTGTAGCTCAGGAAAAAAAAAAAAAAAACTCTCTTTTAAGGCTACTCTTAACCCCGAAACTTTTATGAAGACTTCGTTGGTGTCTGTGTGCATCTCGGTTTGACCATTCACTCATTAACGCCTACACCGTCTCTTATGTAGTCATGTGCAACCAGGATGGATGCTGATCACATGGAGGCAGAAACAAGAGTAGGATTATGCAGTTATTTATATTTTTATGTTATGCACATACCAATGTAAATACTGGATATATTCTTTTTTCATTTGTTCGTTTCTATGTCATCACCTTTATTTGACTGAAAAGTCCTCAAGAGAAGATTCTGTCCTTTGAGTTGTATTTACTAGCTCAGAAATCAACACAATTTCTGGAATACAGTAGAGGCATACAATAAATGCTTCTTTAAAGTTCTAAGGGTATACCTTCAAATGCTAATGGTGGGGGAAGTGAATTAGTACAACCACTTTGTAAAACAAGGTGGCAATATTTATTAAAGCAGAACACAATCTATATGACCCCATAATTTTATTAATAGTTGTATATCCAACATAAGAGCTTGAACATGTGTGCCAAGAGACATGGACAAAAATGGCCCTAACAGCATTGTTTCTAATATCTGAAGAGTGGAGAATAAAGCCCAATGTCTATCAGTATTATAATGGATAAAGACATTGCAGTATATTAATACAATAGAATTTTACACAGCAAAGGAAATGAATAAACTACAGCTCTTTGCAGTAACTTGGGTAACATCCCCAGATTAAAAAAAAAAAAAAAGAAAAAGAAACCAAAAAACCTACAATGTATGATCCTAATTGTATAAAGTTATAAAACAGAAACCACAATGTTAGAAAAAGAAACCAAAAAACCTACAATGTATGATCCTAATTGTATAAAGTTATAAAACAGAAACCACAATGTTAGAATCAGGGTAGTATAGTTACTTTGGAAAATGAAGCAGAAAGGAGTGACCAGGAAGGAACATGAAGATGTGGTTCTGGTTTACTGATGATGTTATATATTGATTGCATGTTTACTTTGTGGTAATTCAGTGAACTGTGTGTCTTATACTTCAGCAAAAAGGTTGAAAATGAATGACTGATTGACTGATATGCTAGGGTGACAAAGGATCTTGAATGGGTGGGTTATAATTTGTGGCCGTTGCTTTTTGGATGGGTGTCATGGGAGAGGTAACTCCGCCCCTCTGAGCTTCACTTTCCCAAAGAGGGTGAAGAAGATTGATCTATGGTCTCATAGTTATATTCCAGCTCTGGCATTCCATGCAGAAATTAGAAAGAGATGGAAAGGCTCTATTTTATGTCTTTTGGGGAACTACTTTATGCAGTAGCTCAGGTCAAATTAAAATAAAGGAATTCAAACTTTTTGCTACATTCATGTGTAAATCAAGCCTAACTTCTTAGGCACTTTGACAATAGGTGGCCAAAATGATCAATGCATTATAAAGTATTCACACTGCTATTACTTTGATTATGCTGCAGGTCAAATAAATTTTCCAGTTGGCGTAGTAGAAGATGTTTGTCCTTCAGTGTAGCATTTAGAACACACATTTGTTAGGGATTTCATGGAGAGAATCTTCTGTAAATATAATTCATCAACCTGAGTAGTTTCAGTCCATCCAACATTATAAAATCAAGACCAACGTACAACATTCCAGAATTCAAATGAAAATGCAGTAATTTACGGTGAATCTGCATAATGGTGACAGTCAACACATATCAGTTATTGGATATTTTGGAAAAATGAATTTCTGCCAGAATTATTTAATTATTTTATTTATATACATTTTTTTAAATTTTTTTAAAATTTTTATTTATTTATGATAGTCACAGAGAGAGAGAGAGAGGCAGAGACACAGGCAGAGGGAGAAGCAGGCTCCATGCACCGGGAGCCCAATGTGGGATTCGATCCCAGGTCTCCAGGATCGTGCCCTGGGCGAAAGGCAGGCGCCAAACCACTGCGCCACCCAGGGATCCCTATTTATATACATTTTTAAGTGTAGATTTAGCCAAGTTATGTTTTGGTTTGAGTTATCCAGATTGCATAGTTACTTCATCTACCTTTTTAAACTTTCCTATGTAATCCTGGTGGAATTGTTGCTAGAATGTGTAAAAATCTAGTTTCTTTGATTATATTGTACATCCCATGGCCAATGTGGCTCCTGTCTTCTAAATCTAGAATATATCTTAAAGGAAAATATTCTTTACAGTTCTTGCAAGCTGCTGAGGTGAAAAATGACTTTTAACTATGACGTCTCGTCTGTATTTTGAATTCTATGGATATTACTTCTTGGCATCTTGTTTTGTACAAGTCGTATATTAAATACACAATAAATCCCCTAGAATAATAGAGGAGGGAGGAGCCTTCTGTTTGTATGTGTTTGTAATACTTCTCCCTCCCTCCTCCTTCAGTCAATCAGGAAATGTTTATTGCCAAGACTACTCTGCAGACACATGGAAGGACACAGATTAGGAATAAGGGGTGTCTCGCCGTCTTTGAGCAGCCCTAGCCAGGCACAGATAAGTCTTTGAATCCAAAGCAGCTAGAGAACTGAGCCGAAGAGCATATATAGTAGCATGTGGAACAAACTGGGTAGGGATAATAGAAATTCAGGAAAGCAGTTGATGGTTGTGTACAGCTACAATCTTCGGTGATTTCAAGGGGGAAAATGAACTCAAAAATAAGAAGGTCTGTTTTGCCTGAAAAGGAGGGGTGGTGGTGTCCTGGCAGTGTGAATACACGGAGATGGTCAGAAGTCCTATTGATCTGTTCTTTGTAGAGGCTCTCACAGATGTTCCTACCCCCTCTCTCAGCAGGTGAGGTTACCTCTTATCTCACTGAGACCATCAAAGCTTCCTGACCTGACTTCCCCCAGCCCAAACAGTTCGATATAGCATCTTTTTCTCATTTACATAGCTCTGTAGTTTCACGTGTTCTTCTCGCTCTGCTGCTGGCCTTTGAGGAAGACATATTCTCATTGAATTCTTGGTCCCTGTTCTTCGTGGTCTAACACCATCTCCACGTGACCTTTTCAGATATTTCCATTTCTCACTCTCCACTGAAACATTCACATGACACTCTGAGCTGGAAAAGAAATATAACGTGGCTTATATCTCTGTGTTCATTTCATTATGACCTTTCCTGGATTCTGTTTGATGTTTAGTTGGCAGTTTCGTGATAAATATGTCCCCTGCCATAAGCTCCCTGAGGGCAGCACGTCTATTTTCATTCTTGTTTTCCTAACAGTACTTTGCATAAGGCAGATACATCTTTTAGGATAGATAAGAGACTCCACATATTTTCCTGATTTCATCATTTTTTATTCTTTTACCTTTGCTTCTATTCCTATCTGTCCCTTGATTACTCAAAGGGTTGCAGGTGGTCTATGAAATTAATAGAAAACATTGAGGTAACGGTGAAAACATAAGTACATATTGAAGATGATTACTCATTTGTCTTGAAAAATACTTCACCTGATTCTGCTCATGCTGTTCACCTACCTCGCTTCTATTTAAGTTCACTCTTACCAGTAGCACATCTTAAAAAGGAGCAGTACAATTGCAACCTCCATTTTATCAACATCCACTCAACCTTTACATTCTCTCTAGTCTGACAATTTCTGAAAAGGTGCTCTCCTGAAATTGCTTCCTCCAAGGTCACTTATGGATATATACTTAAAAATTCAAAACACTTTTATCACATCGCACTTTTTTTTTGCTCTGAAGACATACAACACTATCATATCCCATTCTTCTTAAATAAACCAGGTTCTGGCCTGGTATCACTGAGTTGCTGTCCTCACCTTCTTCAGATCTTTGGCTGCTCCATTTCTCTGAAGGCACTGGCTTTTCTTATTCCTCTTGCTTTCTAAGCTGTGGTATCACTTACATGTTAGCACTCATGGATGCCTTCTCCCTGCACTATCTTTCCAGTACAATTTTATTTAATTCCATAAAGAAACACCATGTCCATGATGGTAGGCAGATTTCCACTCAGTTCAAGTGCAACAGGACAATGACCAATAACTCTTCAATGTCTCTCTTCCACTTAAGAGGCAACATACATGAAGTGGAGACCTTTGACTTCCTATTTCACCGGACAGCATTATTAGCCAGTCACAGAGGACATTTTGACATTTGGAGACAGATTTTGATTTCTCCCACTACATTTTCTGCCATTTTGTGTCACCTTAGATCCCCTTGTCCTTCTATTACTTTCTTCTCTCTTTGCAGTGACCCTAGTGAAGGTCTTTAATCCTCACCGTTCTGTTGTAAACATTTCCAGTGAGTCTCCCTGCATTTCTCTTTCTCACTTCAATCAGGCTTCTTTTAACCTTTGTTTCTATTCATGTCTGTCTATTTGAACCTTGATTACTCAAAGGATTGTAGGTGGTCTATAAAGACAATAGAAAAATCTCATGATTAAATCTCCTGAAATACATCCCTCTTCAAAATTCTTGACTGTCTCTCTGTTACCTACACCAGCAATTTTTAGCTCCAGTCTTCACAATTATCTGTGCAGGGTTATCTGTATAACTTTCAGGATCCAGTGCAAAATGAAAACGTGGAGCCCCTGGTTCAAAAGCAGGGAAGAAAAAGTGTCATTAAAGAACTAGGATGTGAACAATGCTGTGCTCTTCCATGGTCTCTCAACTTCTCATGGTGTTTTTAAAATTTCTAATGTGCTAAATAAATAAAAATAAAAATTAAAATTACTAGTCTGAGTTTTATTATTCATCTTTAAATTGTACAGTGACAGTTTTAAATGGAATTGTAAGACCATTTAATTCATACCCAGAAACATTAACATTACTCTTTTGCATTTTGTATGTGCAGAATACTTCTTTTTTTACCAGAATATTGGAAATGCAGCTCAAAACTAACTCATATGTTTTTATGTAATTTTTTGTTACATTCATATTTTAGTAGCACTCAGCTTATAGGCAAAGAAGGAAGAACTGAAAGGAAAAGAAGTTATGAGTTACCCTCTTCTTCTCTTTCTATGTCTTCATTTTAAGAGTAGATGGTTGGTTATTACAGAGAAGGCCTCCTAGTAGGAAAGGATAGGACAGGGTCCCCTGGTCCTGTTGCCTAGAATGCCACTGTGTTCTGTCTTCCATGCAAATTCTGGTTCATGCAGAAAACATGGCCTCTTGGGAGCTGTCAGTGTACTTGCATTCAGTCATAGCTATTGTAAGCTTACCTTATATTAACTTTGGGTCACGCTGAACTCCCACACATTTGGGATCCACTGCAATTCTGCATCAAAGGCCATTGTGAATATGACATATGAAAGCAGTGACGAGGAATGGTGGGAGATGAAAGACCATGGTAAGGTTATTGAGAATGTTATGATGGTGTGTGCTTGGTTGGCTCAGTCTGTGGACTCTTGATACAACTCTTGATCTGGGGTCATGAGTTCAAGCCCTATGTTGTGTGTAGAGATTACTTAAATAAATAAAACTTAAAAAAAAAAAGAATGTTGGGATGGTTACAGCAGAGTATTATACTAAGTATGGTGCCCTTATTAGCATGGGGACCTGTTAGACTGCCCAGGTTGTAAGCCTGGAAAGCCAACAGTATCTCTCTGGGTTGTTTTAAAAATAGTCTCCAATCTCAGCCTCTGGGAATCAGAATCTCTAGCATGGAATTATGTGTATTCAAAATTAACAACCACAACAGCAATAACAATAGCAACAACTTTGCAAGTGATTTTGTGAGCTTATATAAAAGTCCATGCTCCTGTAGGCTAGCACTGAAGATCTTTATAATCAATTTCTTAACTTGCTTCTTTCACACTTTTCCCCACTTTGAGCCCTTGTCTGTGACCCATTAGGACTATTTGATGTGTCTGGTTATATTTCCTGTTTTGGTTTACCCTGTATTGCTCATACCATTATCTCCCAATTTAGTGCTCATTTTCTCCTCACTACTCATTGGAATTGTACCAGTTTTTTCCCCACAAACACATATCAAAGCCTAACTTCTCTATAAAATCATCCTCCACTACTCGAGCCCATGGTGAACCCTCCTTTTCCTGTTTATATAGGTCTTATGTTCTAGGCCATTTATTTTATGCATGGTGTTCTACAGTGTGCCATTACTTACCCTTTTATGTGCATGTTCTTTCTTCCTCGCTAGATTCGATGTGTCCTGAGCACCTGGTCTTCTATTGAGGTTTAAAATGGCCAGGCCAGGGCCTAAGAATTATGATTATGCCTAGAAAATCCTAAAGAATAAATCACTCTGATAAATAAGCTGACTGCTCTTTTTAAATTTGATTGGACCATAGTACTTTTTCAAAAGGAATGTCCATTCAGAATTTATTTTTCCCAGTCACCTTGACAGCTCTTTTTAAACTTAATTAGTTTTTGAAATTTAAATAAAATCTTTGGAACTCAACTAAAATGTGATGCCTTAGCTGTGCGATCACAAGTCGCTACAAGAGTTGCTCAATCTATTTTCTACAGTGTTTTGTTCTCCCCTCTGAATGACATTTGGGTTGTTTCCCTGAAAGACAGAATTTTCAAATAAAATGAAGAAGCTCTTTTCAAGTAATTAAAAAGATGGCTTTATTAGGCTTCTTTCTGTAAACTTGTTTTGGAGCCAGAAATAAACAGATATAATTGGACTAGTTTTCTTTTATCTCTCTTGGTTTTTGGCCACAAACTAGTGGCAATATAGAGGATACTAGGCAGTATTGTCCTTCCTGGGGAAGAAGAGTGAAATCAGGAGTTGTGTCCAAGTGGTTGGCTTGCAATTTCTGCTTTTATTGTCAAAGCCACTATTTTATAAAGTGAGTTTGAAAAGTAAGGTATGTTCCACACACACACACACACACACACACACACACACACGGTATATTCTTTTATTAATTAAAATCACATTTTTATAAACTGTTAGTATATACAGATAGATAATTTCTCGGGCCCCTTTCCAGTTTATATATTATTTTATGATTCTGTGATTATTTAAGTATAGGAGTAGATTTTCCCTAAAGCCGAGATAATTTCTCGGGCCCCTTTCCAGTTTATATATTATTTTATGATTCTGTGATTATTTAAGTATAGGAGTAGATTTTCCCTAAAGCCTAGTCCTAATGAAAATCTTATTCAATGTTATTAGGATAGAAGCTTTATTTTTTAAAAAGATAATTATATTCTAATACTACATCAAATTTAGAAAAATAAGCTGTATTGAGGCACCTGAGTGGCTCAGTTAGTTAAGCGTCTGCCTTTTTCTCAAGTCATGATCCCAGAGTCCTGGGATCCAGCCCCACATCGGGCTCCCTGCTCCGTAGGGAGCCTGCTCCTCTCTCCCCCACTGCCCCTGCTTGTGCTCTCTCTCTTTCTGTCAAATAAATTTTAAAAAATCTTTAAAAAATAAAAATTAAGTTGTATCTTTACGTATCAGTTACCTAAGGCCATTTAGTAATATAAACAAAATGTCTCTAAGTTCTAGCAGGGTTAATGCAGAATCCTTTTCTACTTCAGATACTAAATCTAATTGTCTGACAAAGTAAATTGGGTCACATTTATAATCACCAAAAGCATCCTGGGGGTTCTTTTGTGTTTCTCTCTTGGGCCATTTAGGGAGACTGAGGATAGCCACACTTGGCTATGGCTGTGCTTTTTTTTGGGGGGAGGAGGGGTTCATCCTTCTCTTAGGAGTGAAACTAGGCAAGAAAAGCAGAGTAAAAAGAGATGTAACCTTGCTGTGACATTTCATGACATTTCTACGTTTGAACATCTGGAAAGCCTCGTATGACAGTGACAACCCAATTGACAAAGCTGCTGACTGCATCCATTGTCCCCCCAAATATGCAAGCACTAAAAGCACCACTTTAATTCTGAAAAGCTTGTACAGTGTCTTTCCATTTTGGCCTTGGAGAGAGAAAGAGAAGCCACATTCATTTTGAAGATGCATTCTGAGTATTGTACACCACATGCATCGGCAAACAACGGTTCCAAAGAAAGGACCATGCATTGTGGGGAAAGAGAAGAGCAGCTGCGGGACTGGCTCTAATTGCAGATCCTGGATGGACTTGATAATCAAATGACTATTCTGCATAAACTAGGAGTAAAACAGCAAAACATTAATTACTCCTATTATTACTTTTATATATTGAGATGGAAAAAATAAATGCATAAAACATTTTAAGAACCGAAATCGAAAGGAACATAAAATTTTCCACATTGAAATATCTGCAGTGGTGATGAAAAGATGTCACAGGAAGAGATGAATCCTAAAATAAAATGCTGACAGAAACAAAAGAGAAGTGATATATCTACATGAGGCTCTCATTTAAAGAAGTTATGAAATGTGGGGTGGTAATAATATGAAGAATCTATTAAATGTTTAAAAGAAGACAACATTTACAGTATGTCTTAGCCTGGTGGGGCTGCTGTAACAAAATGGCACGGACTGGGTGGCTTACAAATAACATAAATTTCTGTCTCCCAGTTCTGGAGGCTGGGAGCTCCACGATTGGAATGCCAGCATGATCACCTTCTGGTGGGGGCCTTCTTCCTGGTGCATAGCCAGCACCTTTTTGCTGGTTGACACGACTCTGGAGCTCTGTGGGATCTCTTTTATAAGGCTGCCAATCCCATTTATGAGGGCTCTACCCTCATGACCTAATAAACACTAGCCAAAGACATCACTTTCTAATACCAGCCATGACATTGGGTATTGGGATTCCAACGTGTGGACCTCAGTGGGCTTTGGGCACAGAAACATGTAGACCCAGCACAGGAAAATGATTTGATTAACTTGCAACTATTAAACAAGATTTCTTACATTGGAGTAATTATGCCAAAGTGTTGTTATTTGATGTGCCAATAAATGTTATGATTTTTGTCAATAGATTGTGTCTGAAATTTAAGGGGCTAGAATCCGGTGAGCAATTACAGAACAAAATGTGTCGGTGTTGTAGAACATGGTCTGTGGTATTATTATTCCGGACAAAATAACTGCTTGGCGCACCAGTGTTTGTAATAGAAGGTCTTCATTAAAAATGGGCATTCTTCTATTATGACTAGATTTTGGAGATGGATTCCCAGTTAATTTCTAGAGAAATCACAATTAGCTCAGTGACCACTTACACTACCACCATACATGTGCAGCAGCAACTAGTCCTCCATGTCAAGAAACAAAGACTGCCACCACCATCACTATCATCACTACCGCAACAGGCTTTGCTATTCTGACATTAAGTTCCTGGAGATGTCTGTTATATTGATTTTACAATAAGGATGTCTTAACACAGTGGCTTTAAGGACCTTGAGAAGCCCAAGTCTAGTAGCTGCTCCATACCTCAAGAATAACCTCATGTTCCAGAAAGTTAAAATAATTCATTGAGCTAGAGCAAATTTATCCTTAAATCTAACTTAGCTCTCATTGGAATGGTTTTGATTTCCAGAAAGAGTTTTGACTTCCAGAAAGGGTTTTGATTTGTCGAGGATTTTGTTGTCAGTAAGAGGCCCAATTGAACTTGGATCTGGATATTACAATGACAGGTAATCTGCCATTTACTCTTCTCATCAAATTTGAACACTTTCTTTTAAAATTAACTTGAGATGTAGACCACTCTTGGGGAGTTAACCATTCCAGTTAGCTAATAAAAAAGTAAGAGTACACCATTGGATATGAAAACAAGGATGAGATTACCTAAACATTGCTTTGTCCCAACCTAAGGAGCAAGAAATATTTGCTGGTATCTTAAATTTCATATTTTAAAGACTCAACTATTCATGAATATAGACAAAATATCTACATTCTTTTAACTCATTGACTTTGTAGCCAGAGGTAGCCATGAGGTGGTAAACTCTTAATTGCTAACTTGATACTCATTTCCAGTGTCTTCGTTCTTAATTGCACCCAATTTATTTTGGGTGGCAGTGTGCCCAACACAAGCAATGGATTATCTGTTTCAGCTAATCTTGCCAATTCTCTTTATAAAGTGTATAGCCTTATGTGTAGCTACAGGTGTCCACGTGACCCAGTCTGGCTGCTGAAAGGGTTTCACAGGAATGTTTATTTTCTAGATGAAAGGGTCGGATGTGGTCAGCTCTCACCTTTATGCTCCCTTATCTTGTACCTTCAGTGGGATCTGAGGCACACAGCTTCATGAGGAAACAGTGTGAGGAAAGACCAAGAGAATCCAGAAATCTCAGCTCTGGTATTGTTGAATTGCTGAACTAGTAGTGGCAGCCATCTATCTCCACGTAGTCTCCTTTTGTGAAAAAAATAAACCCCTTTTTTTTGGTGTTTAAGCTACTGTGAGCTGGATTTTCTGTTGCTCATAGCCAAAAGCATTCCCAACTAAAATCACATGGCTTAGGATTGAATACACTCATTTCCAACACTAGAAGAGATAAAAAGGAAAGGATAAATGCCATTAAAACACACTTCAAAAATTGTTTTGATTTCTTAGAAGTTTATTTGAGCACTTTGTGCTTCGCTGTGATTGCCTTTACAATTCCTCCGTCAAGTGCCCGGAGATGGAACAATCTGCAGTTGCCATGAAACCAGAACTCATTTACAAGGGCAGTTCTTAAAGAATATAATTCCTTTTCTAAGGCAGACTCACAGGATGACCTGCATTTACTGACTATTGCAGACCTACTGATAGTAGGAAGCTGAGAGAAAGAGTCCATCTATGGAATCATGGAGAGTTAGGGTGTAAGTGGTCTCAATTCAGGCTCTGCTGGGTGTATTAGGACATAATGTTAGTGAAATTAGTGAAGAAAAGTGAGTATTGGCCATGCAGAACTGACCCATATGGTGGGTTAGTTCTTAGAGGAACAGTCATCAATTTACCTGGAATATCCAAAGAACATAGTAAAGTACAGACTTGTCTGTTCAGAAATAAAATTTTGGTGGCTAGGATAAGGCAAAAGGAGGTTCCAAGAAGCAGGCAGTGGTTCAAGAATGTGCTGTAGTTCATATTCAGAGCAGATCACCAGGCCAACTTTGGAAGTCTACGCTAAAGGGCCTCTGTGATGGGAGGAAGAGTCTGGAAGGATCTAAACAGAATACTAAGGCTTGGACCAAGAGAGTTTCGGATCTGGGTAAAGTCTCCAATTTTGATGAAGTTGTAGAGTACCAATCAGGAAACTGAACCACAGCCCAAAGATAAAGTTATCTGAGGACCATGGTGGGTGGGTGGCACTTAGCACCCAGGAGCCCAGTGTTCACCAAGACATTGGTTATATAACTGCACAGAGGCTAACAAATTCTATACCTTGCACTCTCCTTGTGCTGAGATCTGTAATAATCCAGGGGCCCTGTAGCCTGTTTTCTGTGGAGGGTATGTTTTGTGAAATGGAAGATGCTAACTCAGCACTACTTGTGGTAGTTTATGCTTAGGCTACTGGCTTCCATACATTTTACAGTGTGACCCACGGACAGATGTTACATGACATAAAAAGACATGAATTAGAGATGAAGCAAAAATCATCTGGTGTATAGTTTACTGTGAAGGATGCACTGGGATAATTTCATTTTATTCAGTTTTATGCTATTATTACTTGAAGGGGGAAAAAGGATCTTGGGGAGCCTGGGTCGCTGAGTTGGTTAAGCATGTGCCTTCAGCTCAGGTCATGATCTTAGGGTCCTGGAATCAAGCCCCACTATGGGCTCCCTGCCTAGTGGGGAGTCTCCTTCTTCCTCTCCCTCTGCCTCTGCCCTCCCCCCCGCCCCCCGCTGGTGCTCTCTCTCAAAAAATCTTTAAAAAATTTAAAAAAAATAAAAAATTAAAAAAAGGATCTTGATCTACAAATTTGATTTCACAACCGTCCAACAATTGGTCAGGACCTGAGGTTTGAAAATTCTGGCTGAGTTCTTACAAAGATTCATTCTTGGTACTCAATTTTGGTTTTCTGTCTTGGGTTTTCTTCAGTTTCTCGAGTCTGAATTCCTCCAGCAACAGCTTCTTTCACTTACCATTCCTGCAAACGCTGTCCCAGCCTTCCAGGCTTCAGTAAAATTAAGGATGCCTTCCCTCATGCCAGGAGGCTTTTGCCAGTCCTGAAGGCCCTGAAGATCTCTACCTAAAGTTTCCTCACTCATTTTCTGGAAGACACCTGGACTCATCTTAGCCAAGACATGCTGGCGGCCAGTGTTACACACTTTCTTTGTTTTTTGCTCGCAGGTCTAGCCCGTAATTGTGTCATTATGAGCCCTAACTGCTTATCAGAACACAAAACAAGTAGCTGAAAGAGACACACCGGTGAGAGAAACACACTAAGGAAAATTCTTCTACCCAGGATAAAGTTGTAAAAGGCCCTTGCAGGGATTTAGCAGGGGTCAAAAGCTCATGGGTCAAAAGCTGTAGTTTGGTCTGCCAGCCGAGTCCTACTAGCTGACATCATGCAAGAAACGTTCACGGTAGCTGTATACTACATGAATTGTATGCATACAGATATTTTATTTTTTCTATCACAGCTAGGCAGGTGCCCATGAAATGTCGCTGCATGCCACGTCTTCTTTCTCCAAATCCTTCTTTGCAGATTCTATCCTCAGACTTTATCTTCAGTCTCATTTCACCTTACCTTGGTTCTGCAGACCAGCCCCAAAGCCTCAGAATAAGATGTAGCAGTATAAAATAGCTGGTTGGCTTTTGCTGACATCATCATTTTATGCGTGTATAACAGTAGATCATTTTATTGTTTATGTACTGCTGATGCGTCCTTAGAACAGTTACTCCAATGGTTTCTTAGTCTGAAATTGATTACTGAATACTACATGAAAAATTATTTTTCCATTTATGCAATTAAATGAAAACTGAGCATATTGGAACAGAATGTTCATTTACCTTCAGAATCGGTGTAATAAAGAATAACCAAAATAATGACTAACATTAATAAAAAGAGACATAATATTAATGAAATTTAATAACTAAATAAAAACCAGTGACAGGGTTTTCCTGTATGCAGCTCTAGAGAGTGAAGAATTTCTTTAAGAGCATGACAAAATAAGATGAAAATAAATATTTAAAAAATATTTGTCCCTGGAGTTAAGTTCTGAATCATACTAATGAGATGCTGTTTAGGGATTTCATATTCTAAGTTATATTCTTTGATATTTTTTTTTACTGTGACACAAGACTGAATTTTTCCCTGGAGCTCAGTATTATTTTCTGCCATGTGTTAATTTCTTGCATGAATGCCTTATTTACCTTCACTTAGACAATGCTGCAGGTGGAATGTGAGCGGTACTTATTGCTGATATTTTTGTTGGCCAAAGCTGAAGGACAGCTCAGGGTCTTGCATAGCTCTAGGGTTTTATGGCCATGAAGGCAATTTAGAGGTGTGATTTGTCATCACAGGAGAAGATGGACTTCTTAAACATTATTCTGTGAGCCATGATTCAAATTAATAAACTCTCTCAATAGCTTCTGAATAGCTGGTGTCTGTTTTAAAGGCCCCACTTTTTATTTAAGACTTCAGTGTAACCATAACTGAGTTTGTTCCTGGAGGAGTGCTTATTTATGTAATAATTGAGTCACTACTCTTACTAAAACCATTGTTAGGTTTTAGCTGCCATGTTATAAACTATTTTTCTCTCTTAAAGCAGCCAGGTTATTACCTGTTACTCAATCCCACGTGCATTGCAAACCTTATGGCCGTAAAATTTACAGAGTAGTTTGCTTTGATTTATATGCATTTACTTTAGTAGTTTTAATAATTGCACGTTTCCATCAGGGGTAGTTGGAAAGGAATACAGTTGTCAAACTATTGTAAGAAGTTGACAGCCACTGGGCTTATGAAGCAACCAGTAGTTACCTCTGAGCTATAATTAGTAAGTGTGTCCAATACATCTAGATCTTTCTAAGGTGCTTATCACCTATTAAATATGCCTGTTATTCTTCCCTCAAATACTTGTAGATTGGTACAGATATGTACAGTTTGCTTATATTTGAAATAGTAAATCAGTGCTTCAAAGGGTTTTTTCTTAATGACTTGCATTATTATTTGAATCCTTCAGGAAACATATTCATGCAAAGGTACGACAAAACCATCATTTTAAAATCCCAGCAGTCTTGTGGATGGAGGTGAGTCTTATTTTGTCTCCCTGTGGAAAGGGAGTAAGCCACTGGGGGCTCAGTTCTTTTCTCCCCCGGCTTTATTGAGGTATAATTGACATTGTGTAATCTAAGGTGTTGATTTGATACATTTTTATATTGCCAGATGATTACCACCATAGCATTAGCTCATACTTCCATCCTGTCATTTAGTCACCACTTTCTAAGTGATGGGAATATTTAAGATGTACTGTCTTACATATTATTATACTAGTATAGTAGTAATGCAGTGATAATCTAGTAATAGTATTACAGCAGCAGTATAATTAGTTATAATCCCTATTAGCTCTATAGATATAGGTATATAGATATATATCACATCTTCTTATCCATTCATAAGTTAGGTTGTTTGCGTTTCTTGGCTCTTGTGAATAACGGTACAATGAATTTGGGAGTGCAGACATATCGACAAGATCCTGATTTCAGTTGCTTTGGATATATATTGGGTTCAGTTCTTCACTCTGTGTCTCAACTCCGCCTCAGTATCCCAGTTTGTAAAGTGGAAATCATACCCACTTCACTGTAGTGCTGGGAAGATTTTAGGAGAAAATATGTGAAGTATCTGTTTCACAATAGGTTTGCTTGTAATAACCATTCGCCTGTCCCCATGAAAAGAGTCAATATGACTTTAATAGTTCTCTCTACTTTATTGAAAATTAGACTTTAATTGTAAGTCAGCCTTGTTGGTTTTTCCATTGTTCTACGTATTCAGCTTCACTGAATAGCTGAGAGAGCAATTTGGAGATGCTTTATGGAGGTCAAAACACTTTAGCTCAATAATACCATTTTCATTCATTTATCAAACGCTTAGTGATGTCGTAATAGCTTTAAATAACAAAAAGCCCAAACGCAAACAAACACTGTTCACAGGGCTGTGTTATTGGACCTCATTGAATTTAAGTATTTACCTGTCTTTGAGTGACTACTTAGATAAATATTTGTGGACACTAATTGATTCCAAAGGGATTCTTTGAAGTTTTCTCTATAGTCCTATGGGATATCACCAGTTTCTTTCAAACCTTGCTGGGCCTGAAGCAAAAAAAAAAAAAGTATCAGGTCTTTTTTCTTTTCCCATATTTGTGCCTTCCTCCTGTTTTTACTTATGGCATACCCTTTCCCCAGTTTCTGATGCAAGCAGTGAATGATCAAGCTTATCACAAGTCCCCATTCCAGTTCATCCCCTCCCTGGTAGGATTTCAAATTAAATCACTCTTCCAGAATGCTAGATACTGTGGCATAGACTGTAAGGATTTTGAGATTCCCACTTTAATCCTTAATCAGATTTTAGACCTTGTCCCTCTACATCAAAGGGTAACGACTGAGCCCTCTTTCTCCTTGAGTTCTGACACACTAGCTTCTTTCCCCCTTCAGCATGAAGCCTTAGGCTTTGATGGCTTGGTCATCAACTAGTTCAGGATATTACCCAGAATTGTGTCTTGATAGCAGTAAAGTCTTACTGACCAGCTCTCTTGGGTCTAATGTTACTCCTGTAATTGTAACCCTACCCTGTGCCCTACTCTTCCTGATACCTAATAAAGAAACCTACACCGACCCTACCTCCACTCAATCTCTGTAACAAACATTTTGATAAGGAAAACCATAAGACCTGAGAAATTAGTCTCTTATTTAATAAGAGAAGTTACTTTTGGATAAAGAGAAACCATGAAGCAATCACTTGGATATGGTGTTGATGCACATATGGTACAGTAAATAGCAACTTCTCAGGATTGTTTTCATTACCTTGGTATTTTCAAAACTCCTATCACTGAACTCCTTAACTCAAGGTCATAGTTCTAGATTTGGATAGACTTTTGATCTACTGTTGGGATTTGTTCTGTTTATATTCCTGTCACCCCTGATACCACGGGGATAAGAGCAATGTCAAACATGTTTTTGAAAATGTCAAATCATGCGCACATGTGTATATATATAAATTTTGTATGTGGAAACGTCAAGATTTATGAACCATATTTTAGGTGTTTTCACAATGTTGTAGAGGAGGGGTAAAATAGTGGTGGTTTATAAATTGAAGGGATTTTTTTTTTAAGAATTTATTTATGTATTCATGAGAGACAGAGGCAGAGACATAGGCAGAGGGAGATGCAATCTCCCTGCGGGGAGCCTGATGCAGGACTCGATACTAGGACCTGGGATCATGACCTGAGCCAAAGGCAGAAGCTCAACCACTGAGCCACCCAGACATCCCAATTGAAGCAATTGCTAATGCTTAAGATGATAAAGCACTCACAGGGCTCCTGGGTCACTTATTTGATTAAATTTCCGACTCTTGGTTTTCGCTCAGGTCATGATCTCAGAGTTGTGAGATCAAGCCCACGCTGGCCCCTCCGAACTGGGTGTGGAACCTGCTTAAGATTCTATACTTCTGCTCCTCTGATTCCTCTCTCCTTTTCTCCCTCTCTCTCTAAAAGAAAAAAAAAAAAAAGATAAGTACTCACATTGAATTCTAGTTTTTTATTCCCACTTTGTCCAGGGTCAGTATAACAGCTTATATTTGGAAAAGCAATTAGTCTGCTTTTCCCAGAGCAAATCCCCTGCTCTGATGGTCAGTACCATTAAACATACTAATAATGGCATTTATGACAATATCCTAAAGCTAGCACAGTGCGGGGCTGTGTCTTCAGTCATCTGCAGTCCTCTGTTTCTGGGTTTACTGGGGCCTTTCATAGGTCAGGATTGGTTCAGCTGCATCCATTGTTGTGTCTCTTGGTGTATTAAAAAATAAAGAAATGTCTGATATTCTTATGGAAATTGTGTATATTGTATATATTGAGAATTTTAATATGAATACCTCCTTTCATTGAGCTGTTTCAATGTGTCTGTGACTATGTGGTAAAACTCAAAAAGAGGTAAGTAACATCAGCTTCTAAAAATGAGGTTCTTAGAGCAGGTGAGACCCAGACTGGATGGCCTTCCTCATCCCCTCATTGTTCGTTCGGCCTGGCACCCCAACTTCTTCCATGGTGATCGTGAGACTGTGAACACACACCCTTTGGTTCTCACAGCTGTTCCCCAGACCTGCCTGGACCTTTGAGGTCATTTTGGCGATTGTCTAACCACTGTTGCTCGGTGCATCCTACTTTAGTGTGAGACTCACTCCCTTTTGTCTTTTCCTCCTCCTCTTTCAGCAAAGGAAACCTTCATCATGTCTTGTGTTGCTGGGAGTTATCCTTGCAAGTGAACTATTTCTACACAACAATTGAATTTCTGAGATAATTAGTCAATTGTGTCAAATTGAAACTTTTAATCGTGTATAATTCAAGTGAGATTAAACCATATTTAGAATGTTTAACCCTGATTCCTGTTGGGTAAGTCGTAAAGAAATCCACTATGGATGACTGAGCCTTCAGCACAATTTCACCCTCAAATTATTAGACTGTAATTTATGCTAACATCTGTTTCGGATACCATATCATTTCCTTAAACTGCATATTTTCCTTATGTCAATATCAAGTTCATTCAATTTTTATTATGGCATTGGAGAATAATGTATAATTAGTAACAGTTATTTCAAAATCTGTAACCACCTGTATAGTCTTTATTTGCATAATAAAAAGGGAGGGTTATCAGCTGCACAACAGTGTAGCTGTATTCTGGTAGGTTAATGAGGAATTTAGTTGGTGAGTTGAGAAAGTAAAGTATTTCTCTTGGGATTAAAAAGAACCTTACATGTAAGTGATGATTTTAAGAATGAACGCCTATAATTTCAGTGGCACACAACACTAATTTCCCTGAAATTGTTTTTATTGTCTGTATTTTCCCCTTAAATGTTGACTGTATAAAATATTATTAAAATATATCTCTTTGAAATACTTTGCTCTAATATGTGTGATGTGTTAGATGTGCCTCAAATGAAATTTACACTTTAATTTTTAAATCTAATTTTACAGGGAGCTTCAAAACTCTCACTGTGTTAATGTAATTATCACTGCAGAAATTTTAAAACATGTTTTCCTTAAGGAACTTGAAGTCTTTTCATAATTTTGAGATGATGTGCCTTAAAAAAACTGTGTCACATTACATCTGAGGGTTGTCGTTAATTGTATCGTGCAACAGAAAAACACTTGGAATTTGGGGTAACCCACTGAATTGCCCCAGCTCTAAATAACAAGCTAACTGTGTGATAGAGTAAAACCTGCACATTCTGTGATCCAGATTGTTCAGATTCCTAAGAAATCTCTATACTGTTTTTTTCCCCCTTTTGTTGGTGTTTGGTAAGGTGCAGAAGTTCAAACAAGACATACCTGTGCTGTGACTATCAGGCGGAGAATGGGGGCATCAGTAAATGCCTTTGTCTGGCAGTCTCTGTCTCCTGAAGAATGATCGTTCAAGTGCCAGCCTCAGAGGTTCTAGATGTTGTTATACCAGGAAAGAAAACCTTTCTTGCTGGAGTTGTTATTAAGCTGGGGTGCCTCTGTCCCTCCAGGCTTGTTTTCCTACACTCAAGAGCAGCATGGGATATCTAGCTGGCTCAGTTGGTTAAGCGTTGGAGGCTTGATTTTTGGCTCAGGTCATGATCTCAGAGGTCCTGGGATGGAGCCCCACATCTTATGCTCTCTCTCTCTCAAATAGAATGAATCCAAAAAAAAAAAAAAAAAAAAAAGAAGAAGAAGAAGAAGAAGAAGAAGAAGAGAAAGCACAGAATCTCAGCCCTTGGAGTTACCCTCACCTGGACCACTCTGCTTTGATGTGTCAGTGCCCTGATTGATAAAGTGAAATGGCTGCATAATTCAGTTATTCTAGCCCATTGTCTTCGAGGTCAGAGCTCTGATCTGGAAAGCATGTAATAGTAATATATATCAAGGCTTACATAATACTTGGACTGTTTCTTCATCTGACTACACGACTTCACCCATTCAGCTTAAACTGAACACATGTGTCCATGTTTCTCCATGAAAAGCCAAGATAGGTGAAAAAAAAAAAAAACTTGGAGGAGAGATATAGTAGCATTTTAAATATTATATTTGAGTCAAATTAACTTGTGTTCATTCTTCTGAAATACTCCTTCACACTTTATCTTTTTCGTTCTCTTGCCTTTGTATACCACCAGAAGATTATTTAGATCCTGTGTTGCGGAAAGCTTTAATCCAAGACACTATTAAGGACTTAAGAGCGCATATCTGGCTTTGTCTGCTTCTCTTAGCCGAGGCCAGACCACCATGGGGACAGGTTGCTGAGGCTTCAGGGCTGTTCATCCCCTCTCACCCATGCACTTTCCCTTTTGCCACGGCTGCCTTGGCCCCAGCACCTCTGTAAGATGCTGACTCAGGGGATCCTCTCCTTGGCTTGTGTTCTTTATTGGCCATCACACTGCTTTATCCGTTTCTGACCTTCCACCTTAGCATTTGAACCCTTTGGTACCCCCAGAACCGAACTTTCTGACTAGGGAACAGGGAGCAGGAGTGTGTTAACATTTCCAGTGAAGGAAGCTGGAAGCAATGAAGAAAACAGCCATTTAGGAGAAGCTCAATACAGTGCCTGTGATCTCTGATCTCTGGGGTATGTAGAGGGAAAAAGCACAGGCTGGGGGTTGAGGGGAGAGAGAGAAAGTGAAAGAAAAGACAGATATGTAGACAGAGCTCCTTAAACATACCAATTCAGCCAGCATTTTAAAGCATTAATTTGCTGTTTGAGGCATTATTAGTTAAAGGGTAGAAGAATATATAGCTGCCTCTCAAAGAGTTACTGAAGAACTGTAAAGAAAGAAAAGCCAAAAACTTTACTTGGCTATGCAAATGTAGAACTGATTATATTAATTAATGAGAACTGTTTACCATTTGTAGCTAATTGTCATGCCACAGACTAATGATTATGGATATCATGAACGTACTTTGATTGGTATCCTCCACTGTTCATGTATACTGTCTACTTCAACTTTCATCCTCAGTTGCTCAGAGCTTAAGGATGTGGGCATTTTGCATGAGATACAATTCATTCTTTTTAAATTCTTCATCACTGAAACAACTAGGTAAAGAATACTGATGAAAGCTGCAAAAACATCAGCTATGTAATCATGTAATCCTCTCAAAATTACTGTGGAGTTAAATTTAAATTTTCGTATTTAAAAGCACTATTACATTCATAAACCTGATTGTAATTAAAATGCTGTATTTCTCTAAATATGTTTGGATGTTTGGCTTAGAAGGGAGAAAGGAAGCCCACTTACTTGGTCTAAATTTCACAATTCTGAACCATCAGATTCTCAGAATTTTCTGGGGATAACTACCTTTCTAACAATTTCATCCAAGTTATAAGTTGAATCAGGAGAAATACCTTAGATCTGATAAGGCATTTATTAGTGTTTCATTCAAGAGATCAAGCTAACCCTCTGTCTCTGGGTCAGGATAGAATAAAAATTCATCTAAAGACTTCTGTAATTCTATTGTCAAGTCTGTTTAAAATCAATTATTTTTTAATACAGGAAACTTGGGGTTCCATTTGGCCATAGAAGCACAGCGTACCATATAAAACTATTATCTGCCTATAGAAAAATAATGTTTTAAAAATATTCCATCAATATCTTAAAAATAGATTAGTAAATCATCCCTATACTGAATCACTAATTCTCTTTTATCATTTCAAAATGTCAAAGTTACCTCTTTAGCCCATGTTTGAACTTTAATTCTTGTATCATTAGCACCTGGTACAGTGCTGGTTCCATCATGGAAACTCAAGCACATTGGAAAAATGAATGGTATATAAAAATTACATGATATATATCTTCTGTTTTTCAGCAAGTAGGATATTTCCTGTTAATGTTACATTTAACAGATCTAGATCAAAGTAATTACTTTTGAAAAACCCTTTCATTGTAAGGAATGATTATATGTCTAATTATTTTCAAGGTTCTTCAATTCTATCATCAGTTCTTCTTTTACTAATATAATTTTTGTTTTCAGTTTAGGTGTTTTTAAGTTTTCCATGGAGTATGCACTTGAATTATACTGTAGAAATGATCTACTGTGTGTTATAATTTAGTCCTAGAGGAATTAGGTTTTTAATATGCCATTGTTTAAGTTTATATACCACCCAGAAAGACAACTTATTTCTTAAAATAATTAAGAGGGTAAGGGATGTACAAAAAACTTCAAAATTAATTTTCTTTTTTACGTTAATGTTCGTGATTTATTACGTGATTCTTTTCACTGAAATTCTAGTTAGTTAAATTATTTAATGTGGGCATGAGGCTATCACGGTTCAGTTGGATTGATTGTGTTTTATGGAAGGAAAATATAGAGGTAATATTTGTAATGCACAGTGTGTCATGATACTGGTAATATTTTTACAAGTGGAAGGGATATTTGCCACTAGCATGTCTTCTCTTAATCATAGCTATTGTCTTTCCAAACTCCTCATCCTGAAATGGCAGAACCAGGAGACATTTAGAGTCTCAGCTTCCCAATAGCTGGGAAACTGGGGAGTGTAGAAGAGTACTCCCTACACCCATTTGAGTGCTGCTGTACCTGGAAAGTTGAGAGAGAGCTTTTTGTAGGGAAAAAAATACGTTGCAAGTCATTAGAAGAAGAAATAGATTTACTAAATCTGAAACTATAGACCATTTCATCCTTTGTCTTCATTCCTTTGGAAGTTGTAGGCAACTCCTGTGAGATGAGATGCTTTGGGGACAGCGATCTCTACTCTGTTCACCTCTCTGCAAGTGGAGCCATCTGTCACTCCCTGGCCCTCAAGATCTGTCTGGTAGAGGAGTTAATATCTGAGTCTCCCTGAATTTTGGATGTGAAGTTCCTCAAGTTGGACTTAAAGTTGTTTCAGAGTAGCTACCTTCTCTGTTCAGTCATCTTTCTCTTCAAACCAGCGGATGCTGGATGTGCCAGATTTGAATATTGGCTCCACCGAAACTAGACTAACTTCTCATTGTCCCTATGGATTGCAAAGCTTTCCTTGGCCTAGCCTAGCCCACCAGCTCCTCTCCTAATGCCATCTCCAGTTCTTTACTATGCTGCAGCAGGAAAAAAAAAAAAAAACTGAATACAAATAGAAAACCAGCTAATGTATTGTATGAATTTATCTGATGACAACTCTAACCTCCCTTCATCTTTCTGTCAACATATCCTATTAGCTCTGCCTTCAAGATATTTTCTTGATCAACAGGTCCTCCCTGTATCACAGCACTTATGTTAGTACCACTCTTACTGCCTCTTTCCTGAACTTCTGCAGTCGCCATGCTCTCCGTGTTCTCTTCCTACTCTCAGTCTTCCACAGTGTAGAACAGGTGGTCCCCTAGGAGCCTAATCACAGCATGTCATGTATTTGAGGAGAATCCCCTGGTGGGTTCTAATTGCACGTAGCTTTTCTCCATGCCCTCCAAAATCCTAGAAGATCACACCTCTGTCCTCTGATCTTACTTCTTAACATTCTATCATTCCAGCCCCGCCAGGTGGTCTTGGCCATTCTTGCAATAGGAGCATTCCAATTGTCGTTCCTTTCAACTAGAATGTTTTTACCCTACACCTTTGCTTTGACTCTATTCTCTACTCATATATCTCCTCCGAGGGCCTTCACAAACCACCCTATCTAAAATAACTCCACCAGCCTGTGTTGCCTACCCTATTTTAGTTTTCTTTAAAGCACTTACCGCGGGCTGACATGATGTATTTCCTCATCTATGTAATTGTTTTGGATATAAGTTTCTGGAAAGCAAGCATGTGGGACGCATTGTTGACCTTATCCTAGAGCTTACAAGAGTGCCACCATGTCATTAATCAGCCCATCAATAAATATTTGTGGAATGAATGGATGTTTATTTTTTATAAAGGTAAGAAATGAAATATGCTATAAATGAGGTAAGACATTACAAACGACTCATAATTTCTTTGGCAGCCATTGGCTATTGTTCTTGAATATGTGGCCTATATCAATGAGACATTTTCTTTGAGACCAACCCCAGTGAAGCTGTTACTCCTAGATAGTGAGTTGAATGGTTTACTCAAGTTATCAATGTGACTGTTTGGGGGCTAGGGCCTGGGAGAAGGGGCTGATGCAGGAAAGAGTTTATGAGAGGGAATTTATATAAACAGTGAGTCTATGGGTCTAGAAAATGAGCCAGGTTTTGCCAGGCATCTACATAACAGAATTAGACGGAGGATGGCATTCTTTCTTTGTGGCCATTAATGCATTGATGCTGCAAGTCTTGAGCTTGCCCTGGCCTCACACTGTGAATCACATCTGAAAGCAGATGCCTCCTGTAAGACTACAGAGCCATCGTGGTGTTGTTTGTCTGGTGGCACAGAGTAGAGTCAGAAGGCAGAGCCAGAGGCCTGCGTGTGGCAGGTCTACACTGCCAGGAGCCCTTCAGGTGACTGAGGAGAAAAAAAGAGAAATGGGAAACACGGATTTATTTATTTATTTATTTATTTATTTATTTATTTATTTATTTTTATTTATTTATAAAGGTTTTATTTATTTGTTCATGGGAGACACAGAAAGAGGCAGAGGGAGAAGCAGGCTCCCCATGATGTAGGACTCGATCCCAGGACCCCGGGATCATGCCCTGAGCCACCCAGGCGTCCTGAGAAAGGCAGATTTAATACTGCAACCCTTGTACTCACTTTACAGAGCTTATTTTGAGAAAGTGGTTGTTGTAAAAATAATTTCTTAAGTGTCCTTGAACATGATATTCCTTCAGTTTCTAATGTGATTGCCAAATGGGTATATTCATACTCCCTTCTAAAGGAAGAAATGGATTCTCCAGCTTAAATTGGTTTTCATGTTTCTTAAACCTGTTAACATCATGCATAAAGAAGAAATATATTAATTGAACTATGAAAATACTTGCTAACTCATTGTCTAACTCAGCTTCAAATAACTCCAGTAGCTAGGGAAATGAGATCCTCCCCCAAGACATACTGTCTTCACTCATACAGCTATAACAAAATATCATAAACCAGGTGGTTTCTAAAGAATATAATTTATTTTTCAGGGTTCTGGAGCCTGGGAAGTATAAGATTAAGGTGCCTGCTGATTCGGTGTCACTTCCTGATGGTTCACAGGAGATGATCACAGAAGATGGTTCACAGATAGCCATCTTCTTGCTATGCCTGGATGTGCTGGAAGGGACACAGGAGCTCTTTGGGGTTTCTATTGTAAAGACATTAGTCTCATTCATGAGGGTTCTGCTCATAGGAATCAGCTACTTTCCAAAGCCCCTGCCTCCTAATACATCCCCGCTGGGGGTTAAGATTTCAACGTAGGAAATTGAGGAGGAGGATGCAAACACTCGGTCGATAGGACATATTTCTCTTGACCCATAATTCCCCCTAATATTACCAGCACGAAGAAGACATAATTTGTAGTCAGAATGGGGAGCGGCAGAGGGAGAGGGAGTGAGAAACTCTGAGCAGACTCTGCTGTGCCTGAGCCCACTGCAGGGCTCGATGTCACAACCCCCAGATCACGACCTGACTCGAAACCGAGAGTCCAACGCTTAGCTGACCACACCACCCAGGTGTCCCTAATTCTACTCCTCAAAGAAAACGCAGCTCAAGCCAGGCAGCAGATCCAGGTGCAGACACCTGTCAGCTGTGATAGGCTCCTGGCCATCATTTGCTATATCTCTGACTGGAAATTAATGGCATTCATCTCCCAGCTTGGTCTCATTCACTCCTCTGCCTCCGCAGGTATGCTCAAAAGGCCCTTGCTGTTGTCACTTGCTTTGGGGGAAGGACCACTCCCCCCTCCAGATTTTCTCTATTCCATCTCCCTGAGCAGGTCAGGAAGGTCTGCATCTCTAGGCAGGCTTTTCTAGGAAGCTGTGGCTCTCTCTCCAGAGAGTTCCTTCTTTAGAGTGCTCAGCTGTGTCTGGGGAGCATCGCTGAGGCCCTGGCCTAGGTGTGCGCCCCCTTGACGGTTCTTCAAGTGAAGTCTTTACATGATTTCAACTCCAAGGTCCTCCCAAGGTGGCCTTTAGAACAGCTTCTCTCCTCTGCATCATGACCCTTTCATGGGCTCTCCCCTGCTTTTATGCCTAGGCTGAGGGCATTTGCCCTGTGCTTTTATTGGGGGCGGAGGGGCAGGACTTATCCCCAGCCTTGTAAGATGAGAGTTCTCTTACGGTCAGAGGCCCACACCAGGCACTAGATCCTCTTACTGTGCAGCCATTCCTTAGACTCTTTCTAGATGAATGAGAGCCCTAATGATGGACCTCTCTGATAAGTGGTGGGAAGGGGGATTTACTACAGCCCCTGTTCGTTCTTTTCAGGGATTATCAGCCTAAGCAATAATGTCAAGGTCTTTTGAAATCAGGACAGAGAAATGTGCCTTTAACTCTAGTTCATATTTCAAAAAAAAAAAAAAAAAGAAAGAAAAAATAAAATGAAATAGTTGTGAGTAGCTGGCTTCCCTGTCTTTGTCTAACATTGCACTGGCAGTGTTCGAGGTGTGCTGTAGCAGATGCAAAACAGACGTGTGTGTGTCCTTCCCCTTGTAGAGTTCTGTAGCCTGCCATTGTAGCTCTTGCTCTTGGTGATAGGAAATGTGCATTGGCAACCATAAATGTGGAAGTGACATTCTAGTAAAGAAGACAAAGCAGAAGGAAAAAAAAAAAACAAAAAAACAACCATAATGCCATAAATGCACCGAGTTTTCTCATGTGTCCCATTTTGTACAACAACAACAACAAAACAAGTCTTAAAACTATATAAAGCCTTTTCTTGTCGTATACTACTATTATTCTTGATTCATTAAATACTTTTGTGGCTGTAATCAAATTTGTTTAAAGCTCACGTGCTCATGGGCTAGAAAAACACTTTAGAAGAAATGTGAACAATCAAAGCACAATTGCCAGCATATTATTATTGGTATTTTTCAGCATAATGAAGTTTCTGTTCTAGTCTACTCCCCTTTCTGAACATTTTATGTGTGTAGGCATATGCAAGGACAAAGCCCTAATAGAATTCTTATTATGTCAGCACTTGAGCTATATTTACTTGCCAGAATATTCATAATATTAGGTGCCTTGTGAAAACCGTTTTATTTTTGTGGCTGAGATTGTATTGGGGAGATGATAGTTTGATCTCAAACGACCACCACTACTTACGGCTTGTGGAATGATATGAGGCGTTTTTTTTGTTTGATAATAGATAAGGACACATTTTTAACATCGGCTGATAAAGCTTTCCCCCTTTCTACAACTTCTTATATTATTGTGTGAATATTGGTAAGTGTTGATGTTGAGCTTTTGTAGCTAAGGATTGAAATAATACCTCCCAAGCCTTAGCCTCACACCAACCCCAATATCAGGCAAACCGTGCTCTTGCCCAACCTTACCATATAGTATCCTATCCTGTTCCATTTTGTTCTGTGTACACCACACACACACACACACACCAGAATGAACCCTTTAAAACGCTGCTTATGCAATTCTGAAATAAAAATTATTCAAGATCGGTTGTTCAAGGAGAAACTTGTTCTTGAACGTTTACACTAAATTAGGGACCCCATTTCATTACATGTTGTAGCTCTTCAGCACTTGATGGGCCCAGACTAGCTTATTTTAAAGTTCTGCAAGTCACAGCGGGTCTGTTAAGATGAAAATAGTAATGCATGCTCTGTTGAAAATACATAGGAATAAAGACTATACAGAGAAGATATTTAATTTCAAATAAGTACTCAGTGCTAAAAACAATGAGAGTGTTATGGATGAAAGGATGATTAAATACATAATCTGTTTAAAATTATATAGAAGAAAACGGAAGGAACATGTTAAAAGATTTCTATAATTACATTATATCTCAGCAACAGCGTGTTTTAGACTATGCATTATTACACAGTAAACAAACTGAAAAGAAAAGAAAAAAAACCCTTTGCCTTTTATTGGTTATCCCGAGAGCTATAAACCTTTTGTTTTTGTTTGGTGATATGTATCTTGAAATCTACTACTCTTGTATTAAAATGAGAGGTTTAGTTTACCCAATAAAAAGAGGTGCTTATGCATATTTACTTGGCATAGGTTTATATGTGGGTATATGAATGGGGAGTCAGATCCAGTATAATTTTTTCTTATTAATTAGATATTTGACATGTTTCTTTGAAATTGGCTAATACAGGAGTACCTGGGTGGCTCAGTCAAGCATTTTATTCTTGATTTCAGCACAGGTCATGATCTCAGGGTTGTGACACTGAGCCCTGTGTCAGGCTCCATACTGGGCATGGAGCCTGCCTTGGATTCTCTCTCTCCCTCTCCCTCTGCCCCTTCTTCCCCTAAAAGAAATTGGCTAATACCAATAATTAAATTTTAGTTATGCTGATATAATCATCAGCCTTCATGGATGTTACTACATATTATACATATAATGTATATGTATTACATATAATCACAAAGGCAAATCATACCTAATATGCATGTGCATACATGCGATACATATAGGTGTATATGCATAGATATGTACACATGATGTTTATATGTAGCTTAGCTGAAATATAGTTTAAAGACACTGTTATTTGACCAGCATTATTCCAAAACTGTTGGTGACTAAATATTCAATTACCTTGAGGATATATATGCAGAGACTAAAATATAATTTTATAACATAGTTGAAGCATGTCAGTAGGAACTTTATTTAAATTAGTGCATGGAAAAGACAACTTTAAAAAAATTTTAAATCTATCAACAGCGTAGATACTCCTATTGTTATATTATCTCTTTTTATACTAGATTTTAATAAAAAGTTAAAGTTCTTTTTATATGCCATCTAACCATTTTATAATTGATCTTAAGGCAAGTGGATATAAACATCGTATTTAGTTATCTTAATGAAAACCTCTAGCAGTATCACAACCAACCAGAAAGTTAACATTTATTTTAAAATCTTATGCACACTGGAAGAAGGCACACTGGGTTTTCATATGGGCATTTTGGAACATATACTGGTGTAGTGGTTTATTTCATAAGGAGTCCCACTGGCCATTGCTAGTCTAGATTCGTGTCTGAAGAAAAACCTCTGGTGGGGCCATCCCTGAATTTTGAGAGGGTACATTTGACTGTCATCATTTCAAAGTCAGATGCTTTCCCATCTCCTTATCTCTCCTTACTCAGCTATTTAGAATCAAAGATTTTTTTTTTCTGAGTCCTTTTAACCTTATTTGTGTTTTCAGTTTCTACTGTCTCTTAGACTTACAAGTGTTCTGACACTGTAATCATTTGTGCAGAATGTTGGGGAGTTTCTCCTTTTACCATGTATGATTTTTCCACTCTTCTCCTTCATTTCTAGCTGATGAATGCTGAATTTCATTTCTCATCACATACATTGGCTTACTGTTGTTTTATTCATGGTGTTTTGGGCCTAGAGTGGTGGGTGACCTTTGCTTCATTCAGGAAGACGTTGTACAAAGTGGGGAGAAATGACGATTTCACTAACGTTATCCAAGGCCTGAACTCATACACACCACAGCGCCATCTGCATCAGGGCTGAGGATTTGTGTGACATAGTCAACTGCTTACTAGACACACTGCCTTTCTTGTGACCCACTTTAATCTTCCAGATAATGTTTAATATTCTTGGAGTGAAGGGAAAAAAGGGGGAACAGATGAACCAGAGAACCAAGGATAAAACTCCTTCAAATCTTCACAAGGAAAGTCTATGTTACTATTTGAAACGAAAGATCCCTCTTTTGAACACAGCTCAAATATCACTGGAATGCTTCTCCCTGTTACAGAAGAATTTTGAGAGAAAAAACATTTTTCCAAAGAGCAGCATTTCCATAGTGTAGTATTTTGGATCCTACTTTCAAATCTTGGCGCTGTCCCTTATTAGCTATGTGACTTCAGCCAAGTTACCTCATTTCTCTTAGTTATAAAATAAGCATAACAATTGTGCAAATATTACAGTGTTCTGAAGATTAAGTAAATTAATACTTATGGAGTGCTTAGAAGGGAAACTGCAACATAGCAAACATGACAAATAGATAGATAGAGGATAGATAGGAATAGGATTAGAAAAGGAAAGCAGATATTTAAGGACACTTGCAACATTTTCAAATTCAAATACTGGCTTTCCAAAAAAGTCCATCTGAATTCTGAGAAGGCACTCAATATTGTTGATTAAATATTTAAATTATGCTTATTATAGCTACTATATTCATTTTTAGATAGGTCAAATTTATGAGGCAACAGAATTGTAACATCGCATGTGGCGTGCACAATTTTATGGTGCATTTGGGCTTCTTGTACAATCAACATGTACTATTCATTTATGCCCATTTCATAGAACTAGAAATATAATGATGATGTTTTATTATATAGGCCTAGTATTGTTCCTCTTTGCCTTTATTGCATATTGTTGATCATATCTCTGATTTATTTGAAAAACAAATTGTTGTTCAGGAACACAATATCCAATTACAAAATTATTCCTAGGGGAAAATACAAAAGCTCTTTTATGGTGTGATCTCCAAGAATGCTTTGTGGTATGAAATAGAAATTACCTACATCAATTTTGTTTTCTTTTATTTATTTGAAAACTGTCTCGGCCCTTTGCTTTACCTTGTTTTTTCTAGTAGCCTAGGATTTAGTAAATAAGTCAGTATTTCGTCATTATTATACAGGCTGTCTATTTATCCTTTGACCCTTGCGTTGCCTCTTCTTGAACCCCCTCTAATTTCCTTGGATTTAATTAGTATGAATTCCTAGTGTCAGCAACATTGGATTGCTTTATAAGGCTGTATGAATGGCCTCCTATGGCTCTAATGTATATCTTAGTCATTCTGGCTAAAATGTAGAAAAACTTTGCTTAAAAATTGGTCTCTGCTATAAAGACATAAGTTCCCCCTCATCTCTATATCATATCTCAGTTTCCTCATTTTATTACTGAAAGGACATGGGGATGCAGGAAGGGCATGTATAGGAGTTCCAAAAATGATTATAGGTTTGAAAAATAATTCTTAAGTGAAAATGTCAAATGGGTTTGGAGTATTGCCCAGCTTCTTTCCTGCACCCGCATTCATCCAGTATCCACCTCGTTCCCCTTACCCCATCTGGAAGCTCGGCTTCGCTCCGGGTCCTGGAACCATGCCAGCCCACACTGAAAGCTAAATGAGCCCTGCATCCATTTCTCACCTAATGGATCCAAGTTAAACATGCTTCCTCGTCCTGTTATCTGAGCTCTTAGATCCATCCACCCCTTGCCAATGGAATTCCTTGCTGTGGGATCCTCCTCCGTCTTATCCAGGTCACCTATATCTTTACTGACTCCAGAGCTGTCCTCAGACAGCCAGGGATGCTGAAAATCAAAGCTGGACCCTGATAACTTGAACTTGGTTGTCAAGAAGTGGAATCAGTAGTTAAGTTTTTCAGCTTAGATGACTTTTAGTTTATAGTGAGATACAAGATCAGAAATATTCTTAACAGCATTTGCAGATCTGGTTTGATTAAGAGATGAAAACTGGGAATTTAGGATTGGGAAGCCTCATATTTATCCTATCATGGGATCCCCTCTTCCTCCATGGTCAGAAACCTTTGCTGTCTCCCAGGGCTGCCAACATTTTAGCTCATTGTTCTTGTCAGAGTATTCAAGATTCCCTGTAATTGATAATCATTCCTTTAATTTCCCATATGCTTCATTCCCCTACTCATCTCCTGTGATCACGTAAAACTAAACTACTGCTTTATTTCCCAGAGTCCTCACAATAGCCACCGTGGTGCTTTTGTTCATTTTGTTGCCCAGACTTGGAATTATTCCCTCCTTTCTGGCTCTCAGGATGCTATTTAGCTTTTGAAGCAGATTTCAAATGCCATTTTGTCCATGATTTATTTCCTCCTTTCTCCAATCAGATGTCAGCTCTTCCTCCTTTGAATTCACATAATAATTTGTTTTGGCGTCATGTATTGCAACCATTCTTAAATCTTGCATTGTGTTATTGGTATACAATAAAACACAATCTAATTAATTAGAGGGGCTCAACACATTCTTAAATGCTAAAATGCTTACCATGTCAGCATACATTATTGCGGGTTTAATGCAATAAGTGTAGGCCAGCCTGGGTAGCTCCTTGGCCTGTAGTTCTTCAGGAAGGGCTGGCTGCTAAAAAAAAAAAAAAAAAAAAAAGAAAAGAAAAGAAAAGAAAAGAAAGAAAAGAAGAGAAAAGAAAAAAAAGAAAAGAAGAAAAGAAAAGAAAAGAAAAGAAAAGAAAAGAAAAGAAAAGAAAAGAAAAGAAAAGAAAAGAAAAGAAAAAAAAAAAAAATCACCCCACCTTGATCTTGGCTGTGGTTTGGTGCCACCTGCTGTCCAGGGTATATAAAAGCTTAAATACCAGTGGGGATGATTCTGGATCCTGCGGTGGGCTTGGAACTTCCACAGAAATGGCAGCAATTTCAGAAATCTCTCCAAATGAAGCTTCTTTGGCCAGCCTGACCCAGGGAGCTTCCGTTGGGAGTGTCCTGGGAGTGCGTGGACACTCCTCTGCTTTCCCATTTTCTGCAACTCCGCTGCCAACTCTGCTCATTCTTCTTCTGTCACTCCACATTTACTCAGTCCTCTCCCAGAAGAGAAGAACTTTAAATCAGACCTCATCCTTCCTGCACCAGTTTGAGAAAGGAACCTAGGCAGTGCATAGGAGTCGGTGGCCAATTATTTAACATCCTAATTTGCTTTAGTACTAAGGTACATTTTTGTAAGATTTTACGACATCTATATTATAAGCTTCACCCAGGCAGAGGATTATCTTTATAATCCATCAGCAGGTAGCACAGTGCATTGATATACTTTGTGCTCAACAGTTGGTTACTTGGACTGAAGCTGAGACTGAGCTCTCCAAGCAAGGGCTTAAAGAAGGGGGATTTTCTCAGGAAGAAGTATAGAGAAAGCTAGTGATGTCAGACCCACAAGAGTCAAAGGCAAGTTCATGTGTTTGTGTAGCAAAAGCACCAACCGTAGTTGAGCGAGTCACATCATTTTGAGCCTCAAGATTATCATCTTTAAAATGCTATATTAATGCCCACCGCAGAAGGCTATTCTTCACTCCACGGATATTTATTGATCACCTATCCTGTGCCCAGTGCTATTTGGGAACACTTGAACGAAGGCCACAGACGTGCTTCTAAATCTCATGACATTTTCTTTTTCACTCTGAAAGAAGATGATTATTTTATGCTTTAACTGTTAAAATATTAAGGACATAGTTTACATAAATATTATAAAACTCCCCTAGTCTGAAAAAAATAAAATAAATTGCCCTGGCTTTCAAGAATGATCATTATAGGAGTGTCTGTACTTATATTCCCTTCCAGTAATTCCCTGAAAGTATTTATCTAGTTTCAGGAATGATGATTAAAGGAGTATCCACCCTTTTATTCGCTTTCACTTAGCCCCCTACCCCCTAAAAGAGTTTGTCCAGCCAGAAGCAAATACAGGGCTGCTCTAAGGCATAACTGGAATAGACAACATTTTTACTATGTTTTGAGAAGTACTGGGTACCGTCCTCATCATTTCTCCTAAACAACTGCCTTATCTACTTTACTAGCTCAAACTCCACTTTCAGAAAGACAGTGTTGAGAACGTGCACTTGTGCATGCAATTCGGAGGAAGTATTCTTTGGGGGATAAAGCACATGAGGTTGTTATCAGTTATGAATATAATGAGTTTCTTTGATTCTTCCCTTCCTGGCACGTGGCTGAGATCACTGGGTAGCAAGCTAGGAAGGTGCTAAGCGCTGGAGTATAAACCATTTCTGTACTTAAAACCTTAAAAGTTACTCTCTTCTGACTCGACTACTTTCTATTTTATTTTTTTTTGTTACCTGGTTCGTTCAGCAATTTCAGTTCTTCATGTCATTACTCATGTTTGAGGTACAGTCGGTCAGGATTGGTGCTGGAACCTTAACTGGGGGTTTTATCTCCACCTGAAGGTCAGTGTGGAGCATAGAAACTTAATGTGGCCGGTGTTATCTTCAGCTGGTGTTAAACACAATGATAAAAAAAAAGTGTGTGTATATAAATATGTAAATATACGTGTGTGTGTATTATGGGCACTTAGATGAAGATGATATTAGTTCCTAGCATGTGCTTTCTACTTATGAGCAAAATAGCAAAATACAGGATTGGAATTCTTTTCTTTCTTTCTGTTTTTTAATCAAGCCAAGTCTCTGACTATGAACAAACCACCTTGAGATACTGAAAACGCTGCGCTTGATCTCCATGGCATCACAACACTTAACTAATTGTGCCTATAAAGTGATGCTCTGAGGGCTCACTTAAGAAGAGAAGAGGGTTCAGGTGCCTCTCAGGATGTAAAATGATGAATTCTGGATGCACATTTTCAACAGATGGACACGGCATTAAGAAGGCAGCCACGAAAGGCAGCAGGTGGAGGAGGCAGCGGGAAAGCAGTGCCACTTGCAGGAGCACTTGACATTAATTACACCTGTTGGAATTCTCGCCCAACCTTTTGTTTTCAGATGTGTTCTCAGTATAATCACTGTGAGGAGAGAGGAAAAAGAAAAGATGCTGAGGCTTGTAAACAGGAAATGGAGCACTTGTAGTGTAAGAACAAGGAAAGAGGGGGTGGGTGGTTTCTCTGGCTTATGTCCTCTGATGAATCACATGTGCAAAACGAAGAGCCAGGTGACGATACCCTCTTGGGGCTGAGCAGGACAATTTAAAAAAGGAATGTTTGAGGCTGGAGTTTCCATGTAGTAATACTATAGAGATTAAACGTGTTTTCCTGTATCTGAAGAGATCCAGTATGTACATGTTCCTTTTTGTATCATCTGAACACATTTAAAAGATACTTTCTTGGCCATTTGATGATTTTTGTAATACTTTAGAGTCTTCATTTATTTGTGCCTGTAGATTTGAATCCTCGCTTCCCCACTAGGCTGTGCCTGTGACAACCAGCCCAGCTTGCATCTTCTGCACTGTGGCCCACATTGAGGCTCCATTCATAATAATCTTTGACCGTTGCCTGAAATTGCCTGGGTGCCTCTTGTCATTGCTCATGCCTTTCTTTCTCCCCACTAATGCCCTTTTCTGCTTCACAAATATCTGCTCATCATGAAATGTCAACTCAAGGGTTAAATCTGCAGTGAGGTGGTCAGCGATTATCCCCAGGGCCAACCCAAGGCTTCATGCCCCCCAAAGTCAGAGGACCTGTACATCCATCTGCAGAATGTCTGCTATCTTGGTATGTTGCAGTGTGCTGGGGCTGTCTCTTCCCCTCTCCACTGGGCTGGGAACTCCAGGAGGACAGTCCCCTTTCTACTCTTCTGTGTGTCTACCTTCCCAACTAGGCTTCCATCTCCTGCTTATGGTGTCTGAGTAAATGGGATTTTAATAAAGATTGGGTTGCCTTCACCTGTAGGTATAGGCCTCACCCCTGTGAAGCAATGTGAGCATTATCTGGATAGCTTTTGAAAGAATAAGGCATGGCCTTCAAAATTATCAAATGTCTTCATGTTTTGCTCACTTTTTTTTTTTTTTTTTACCATTATTGCTACTCTATTAAACATGGCAGCCACCTCCATTCTCTTTTTAAAAATTAATGTATGGTGAAAATTTTGCTCATCATGGTACAGTAGAATGTGCAGTATAACATGTATTTTCATGGCTAGGAGGGGGCATTGTTAAAAAGAGATCTTATTGAAATGAAGGAAAAGGAAATGGATATAAATGTAACTTGTGAAGAAATGGGTAAGAGTTCACAATGACATTCAGCTGATAAACAGAAACATGACTAAGGGTAGAGGTTGAATTTTCTCACCAACCAGAAGACTGGCACACATTGTCGGCACACATAAATGATTGAATGTTTGCACCAGCTCAAGGATGTCAAAACCAGTATTCTGTGCACTTTCCTTGTCTTTTTTTTTCCTTATGGTTTGAAGATGCTTGCCAGAGCTTCAGATATCATGCCCATATTCATATGGTAACAAAGCATAGAGAGTTGCACAGGGGCCTGCAACCTGTTATTCAGGAAAGCAAGAGATTTATCAAAATTAACTCTCTAGAGAGCTGACAGTGTTTAAAGAGGGCACATCAGTGTCACGTGGCCTCTGCTAGATGCAAAGGAAGCTAAAGAAAGGGAAGCTTTTGCTTTCCGAGACTCTGTAGTGGAGCAAAGAAAGAGACAAGGGTATGTGGAATGGATTTTCAGCTACCCACTCAGCAGTGTCTGCTACAAAAACAAAATATAGAATTGTTGAATCATTTTCTTGTACACCTGAACCTAAGATAACACTTGTATGTTAATTATGTTTGGCTAAGAAAAGGATTGAGGGGAACCTGGGTGGGCTCAGTAGGTTGAGTGTCCAAGTCTTGGTTTCAGCTCAGGGCGTGATCTCAGGATCATGGGATGGCCCCATATAGGGGAATCTGCTTTTCTCTCTCTCCCCCTCTTCCTTTCTGCTCTCTCATTCTCTCTCAAATAAATAAAAATCTTAAAAAAGGGAAGGATTTAAATTAAAAAATGAATTGACCAAAGTAAATCAATTGAAAGAAGACATTAACTTCTAGAAGGATGTAGAAGAAAAATGAACGATTCCATCATGAGATGGAATAATACATGTTGATAAAAACTGCATAAGCTAGACACCTGTGTGTGAATCAAATCTATAATATCAAAAACAAAATATAGAGTGATGAGAAAGCAGATTGGTTCAATATTATACTACTCTTATAATTAGAGACACACAAAGCAATAGTGATTTTTTAAATTGACATGTTTCAGTATAAAAGTATAAAAATAGACTGGAAGCCACACATCATGTTCAGCCTCGTGGTTGCCCTCTGGGAAGGAAGATCATTAACAGAACTGAGGAACTGATGGGACTTCAACATTATTTGCAAAGTTTCACATCTATCATAAAACAAAAAACAAAAAAAAAAAGCTAAAACAGTGACTGGCATGTATCTGGGAGTTTGTTGTATAACGCTAGTTTTTGTGTAATTGTTAAGGAAAACAAAAGAAATAAAGTTGAAATTTAGTTATGTTACTGAAAATAAATTTAAGGGAGTGTAAAATGAAAACACAGGTGGGTCTGTTATTGTCACAGAGGCTTGGACGCTTATCTCAGGAAACAGTACAGAAAAAGAAGACGACACAGAATCAGCTCTTGACTTACTCTTTTTAGCTAACTCTCTTTGAACTTCACTTTTCTCATTTGAGAGATGAGGATTTTGCGTTAGATTTTTTTCTCCATTCTTGAGCAGTATTGATCTTTTAAGAATATTAGTCGTTTTGTAGTAAGACAGGGTTTAAAGAAATTCTTACTGTTGGAGTAATACATTGTGGTGATTATATGTTTTATAAAGTATCAAAATTGTTCATTTATTTGATTCATATTCATTAAATACCAATATGTTGCCTATACAGAAGATGTTTTAGCATTGGGAATATGGCATAAACAAAGGAAAAGTCTCTGTTCTGAGGAAGATCATATTCTAGTTGAGGAGGAGAGATAATAAGTACATACGTAGTATATAAGTGGTGCTAAATCCATAAAGCGAAAATGTAGTGAGATGATAGAGTCCTTGGGACAGGATGACAGTGGAGCCAATGCTGTTGTGGTTAGATAGGGGTATTAAACATAGAATATAAATGTAAGATATTTTCCCAAGTAGTATTTGTTAGGAATTATTTTAACTATGTGTATGTGTGTGTGTGTGTTGCATCTTCTTCATAAAACTATTAAGAGCCCTGTGTTATTATGGGTTTGTATACGCTTCATTAGTGTTTGCTCTTTCTTACTACACACACGGTGCTTCTCCTGAAAGGACTCCTGTCTAGTTGGGGTGGACACTGCTTTCTAGTTAATCTCTTTATGTAGTTTGGATGGATACCTTTGATTTGATCCTTGCATATTTGACATTGTAGGCTAATCTTTCTGAAATACGATGGTAAGAGTTTCTCTTCTGGGAAAGCTTATTGCCCTTATCACGTCTATACTAAGCCATCATTGGATATGTTGGCTGGTGTTGGGAGGATTGGGACGATTTTCTGTTGTTTCCTGCCTCCTGGACAAGATACATATAATGAGATCTAAATAGGTTATATGTCCATTTTCCACTCAAAAGTTTAGCTCTTGTATATTAAGATTGATATGGTTCAAAGTTGATGTAGTTCTAAAGAGTTGTTAAAAAGGGGTTTTAAAAGTTAATTGTATTCTGGAACAGTCTGGACAACTAACATATATTATTATCCAGATTTGAGCAATGTGAATTTTTATGATTTGATTAGAGGTCATCCCAGAACTCAAGGGGTTCTTGTGAAAAATAGCATTGTGGAAGGTTAATTGCAAAATGAAGAGGTCTTACTTTACTGTGAAAATTGGCAGTTGGAACTAAGGTTTATGAATCTGAGTAACTGAGAATACTGCCACTTGGCCTAGTGTCTGGAACATGATATTATTGAAAGATTGGGAAAAAACCCCATAATTAAATGGTGGGACCCTTTGGGTGCTGTGGAAAGCTTTGTAAGACATAAGAGCATAGTGTTAGCTTAGAGTAAGTCCCTCTGACCCATTAATATTGGCACAACTTTGTTCTTGCTCAGAAAATATCCCTGAGTGTGAAAACCCACAAATATTTTCATAAGCCTATATATGATATTTTTCCTACTTAGATTGACATCATTTGCTCTTTGGCTTCTAGATGTAGGTCCCCTATCCTGTTGTGCAGATCATAGCATTGGTCATTTTTGGTCTATCATAGAAGCTGTACGGCCGTAGTGAGGTCTAGATAGATAATAGAATACATGTACGGCGCTTAGAATAGTGCCCGATGCGTGGTAAGCACACAGTATCTATAAAATAAATATTAATCAAACCAGGGGCTTAATACTATCAAAATCAGAGATCAATATATTTTATAACTTTTATGTTTGCTGCCAGATTTTTATTTGCTCCCCAGATACCAAAACAAATACTGTCTGTTGGAGAAATCTAGCATTTAAAAAGTCGACCCAGGAGAGTTCTGGTTTCATCTCCAAACAGTCTTCCCTGTGTTGTAGTGTAACCTGATCAGTGGGCTGTTCTCTCTCAAATGCATCATTCCTGCTGGAAACCGTGAGGTCTGATGTCACCATCAGAACTTAGAGTTTTCTATCTCTGTATCCACGTGGTTCAACCAAACATACCCCTGAAAGCTAACAGCCTTTATTATTATTATTATTATTATTAGTAGTAGTAGTAGTCAGAAACATCAAGTTAAATAAAATATTCCTGAAAGAATGAGAGACTAGGGTTTGAGAAGTGAAGTGAATTTGAGGAGGGAGAGAAATGGGGGGAAGATACCAGGAGAAAGGGAAGAGAGATTAAAAAAGCAGAAGGGAAGGCATTGAGCCTTACATAGCCTGCATCTTTCTTGTGTCTGGAGCAGTCCCTGGCTGTCTTTATGGAACAGGAGAAGGTCACTGGTTACCAATTGATGATTCAAGTTGAAGATTCCTGGTCATCACAGTCAAGGGTAAAGATCAGAGTTTATCACCAGAGCAGGAATGTAGTTTACTTCCTGGGTTTCTGTCTATTTATAATCCCAGACTCAGTGTTTTTAAAATGATTTTATTTATTTATTCATGGGAGACACAGAGAGAGGCAGAGACACAGGCAGAGGGAGCAGCAGGCTCCCTGCAGGGAGCCCAACTCAGGACTCGATCCCAGGACCCTGGGATCTGACTTGAGTTGAAGGCAGATGCTCAACCACGGAGCCACCCAGGGCCCCTCACAACTTTTAATCACATAATACAATAACTTGTTCTACCATATTTAGGAATCCAGCTATTGTGTCGGATTCTTAGCCAGAAATGTTTGAAGAATTGTTAAAGGATAGAACTTTCCTTATAAAGCTCAATATTGTGGTAGAGTCAGAGCCCTAAAAGTAGAGGAAAACTACTCAGAAAAGAGAGGCCCGCAAAACCTATTTTTTTTCTTTAAAGGAAGGAGGCTTACCCTAAAAATCAAGAAAGAAGAAATGCCATGGAAAGTTTGATTTTGTGGCTAAAACAAATGAAACTTTTTGTTAAGAAAAAAGAAAGAAAAGTAAAAGTCGAGGTTCTTTCATATAAATGATGAAAATGAATCTGTAATAGTCATCCACTTGTCTGTAGACAATGTTATTAGATCAGAATGAGAACATCCTAATAAAGAAGGGCTCTTGGATAGGTATGTTGTGAAGCATCATAGGATGTACAAAAGATGGTTTGGATGGCCCGAGGTGGTGCCACTGTGACTCCCGAAATTAGCGAAACTGTAATTCCTCTAAAAAAGAAAGGATATTTTCCCTTAATGATGAGAAAAAAAAAAGTCAAGAAATAAGTTCTTTTTTTGGTGGATACTTTGAAGTAAGGATCGCAGTAGGCTTTATTGCTTCTTGCTGTGTTTTTTTCCCCCTTTAGTTTAAAACTATGTATGTTCAAAAAAAAATAAAACTATGTATGTTCAAGGGGAGATGACTGCATCGGTTCAAATAAGAATTACCATGGTTCTTCCAAGGATGTTCCTTTAGTGGCTTTGAAAGAGGCTCTGAAGTCTTCCATGGGGACTGTAGACTGCACACACAAGTATCAGATTCTGGAATAACAGGAGGCAAAAATCCAATGTCAAAACATAAGACTGCTCTAACTGGCACATCGGTTTGGGAGTTTTCTGCTTGGGTAACAAAAGGTTGGCCGCTGAATTAAAGAATGTGCTTTGTAGAATAATCAGTTCTTTCAGGGAAAGGTCAGCCAACGCAGGTAAGGTTATTCAGTTGAGGTGCACCATGTCAGTGGGGACTCTCGAAAGGGACTTGATATTATGGTAGACATTATCTTCCATTTTCTAAGAAAATTCTAATAGGATGCAGAGAAGACTAAGTGTATTGCCTGCATACCTCTTATTAACACTGTCTTGCTCCTCAGAGTGTGTGTCCTGCGAAAGGTAAGAAAAGGTAACACGCTTGTCATGCTTACAGTGATGAAATGGTGTGTGTGACCTCTACAGTAAGTTACTTACTCATCAGTAAAGAATTAATTTTCTAGACCTGAATCCATTTCTCCTCTTACTTTATTTATTTATTAGTTTAGTTATTAAGAGGAAGGGAGAAGAAAACCTGCAAAATAGAAGCAGAAAATAAAGTTATTAACCCATCTTGCCAAAAACTCATTCCAAGTAGTAGAGAAAACGTTGAACTACTCCTTAGTTTTTTTTTTTTTTTTCTATAAGGTTGGGTGCTGGGATTTTATTACAATTAAAATAAAATCCTACCCATTTAAGAAGTGACAGTTGGTGAATAAATTGGGCTTTGAAGAAATATTATAATGTATTTTTAAAGGGAATATAAATGCTCAGTGAACCCGTTACTCAATTTATGTTTCCTTTTTTTTCACCTAAATTAAAAAAAAAAGTGTGGCATTTTCTTATTTCCATGTGGATAAGAAACTGTGTAAATGAATATTCTCATACACTAGGAGAACTTTTTGAAGCACTATAACTTAATTATGGATTTAAAAGATGCCATTTTATAGAAAGAACTTTTAGAAAAGTTACGATTCTTGACACTATTAAGTTTCTCCAGAGAAACATAACCAATAGGATGCACATATAAATGTATATGGAAAGAGATTCCTTATAAGAAATTGGCTCATGTGAATAATGGGGCTGGTAAGTTCAAAATCTGCAGTGTGGGCTGGCAGGCCGGAGACTCAGAATCATCAGTGATGCAGTTATAGTCCATAGGCAGTTTGCCAGAGAATTCTCTCTTGGTGAGTAAGCCATCTTTTTGTTTTATTAGGCCTTAAACTGATTGGATGAAGCCTGCTCACGTTCTGGAGAATGACCTGTACTACCCAAAGTTCATTGGTTTAAATGTTAGTCTCACCAAAAATAGTTCCTAAGTTGACACTTAACATCAACTGTCATGCACCATATATTCGCAAATGGCCAGGAATTAGGATGACCTACCTTCATACACAGCTGCATTGGTAGCTGAATTTTCTATAAGAAGAATGCATAGACCAAGTTGTGGCTTTTTCCCCATTCCATCAATTTCTAAGGATTTAGAAGAATGGATAAGAAAGTGGTAAGGGCAATGGCGATGTCCACTCCTGTCTGTCCAATTACCATTTTGATCTTTCTTCCTTTTAGAACAATCAAAAAAAGAGATGTGGACCCGGGTACTAATAGTCCATTCAGAAATGTGTTTTAACATTAACATTAGTATCAACCTAAAATCAGGAGTTTTCTGTTAGTGATTTAAAAATGGAAAAGATATAAAACTAGTAGTGCAGGCCTACAAGGACTCTATATGATGGTTTCATTTTAGTCAGATGATTTTCTTTATTGAGAGGAAGGCTAGAATTCAGTGGAGTTGTGAAATATATCCCATTTAGGAAAAATACGCTAGCCAACATGTAAGATGAATATCCTTGCTTATTATCTATATCTTCTCCAAAGCCCTTCCTCCAGCAGTTAACTGAATGAATGTCAGAGAGTCTTTCTTCTATGATCTTGGTACATGTTTGCACTTCAGACATCCTTGGGCAGTTAGAGCAGGAATAACAATAGGTTATATGGATATTTTTCCTAAATTGCGAATTTTCATCCTTTGTATAGAAAGAAATAATGCATCACTCATATTTCTGTCAAACATTTGATTCATTTGCCTTCCTTTATCCTAATTCCCACTGGAAGAAAGCATGTATCATATTTGAATTTATTTAAACAAACCCTCAAAGTTTACAGAAGGATAATATGTTGTATGGAACTTTTAGAGTGTAGCTCTTATATTTCGAAGAGGATCATGCAACACTATATGAGCATGATAAGCAAATACAAAAATGTGTGTGTCGATTTAAAATATTAAAATATTGCTTTTCACTTATTAATACCTATCATTTGTCCATATTATCATTAAAAGCAACTCTTCTCTTTGCTTAAATCTTTACTATACATTAATTTAAAATACTTAGCTTGGGTGCACCTGGGTAGCTCAGACGGTTGAGTTTCTGCCTTCAGCTTAGGTCATGATCTCTGGGTTCCTGGACTGAGCCCCACATCAGGCTCCCCCCTCAGCAAGGAGTTTACTTCTCCCTCTTCCTCTGCCTCTCCCCCCTACTCATGCTCTGTCTCAAATGAATAAATAAAACCTTAAAAAAAACCCTCTATACCTTAAAAAAATGCTTACCTTGTAGGAATCATGTTTTTTTTGTGTTTGTTTACATGAAATGCATACCAAATACAATCTTTAATTGTTCAATTGCAACTGGGCTCTGTTGGTTTTCTCACATTGTATTTAGATCAATGAAGTGAGAATTCCTAGTCGTCTGCTGGACTCCAAAGGATTTATTTTTCAATGGTGGTTAAAGTAGAAATTAAACAAGTTACTAGTATGTGTACCATTTTCCCTCTTGAATTATGAGTCTGCAAGGGCATTGCAATTTGCAACTTTAAATCACTTTAGAGCTGTCAATGAAATTTCATACTTTGGGGCAAAATGTAATGGGATATAGCCTGTTAACAATTATTAATATGATATCGGTGCAAATTCAAGCATCAGAACAGTGAATGTTAGTCTTAACCACCTGTGTTGATGCACAGTGTTGAATATAGGACTTTTCTTTATCATATTTTCCCAGAAAATGAATGCATTATTGAACAACTTAATTAAAAACAAAACAAAAGAAGCACTGAGAGTTTTTTTTTCTGTTTGGTTTTTAATTTCCAAAGTTCAAATATGCATATGTTTGCTTATGAGTGAATAAACATGTATTACACATAAACGTACACATTATTAAGGCTTGTTCTTAATTGATTGACTTGTTTCTACAAGGCAGAGTATATTGTCAATAAATTCAAGAGTACAATATTTATCAGAGCATTTAGCTTCATCATTAAATAGCAATAGACTGCCTTCACAATCAAAGAGACACATTTTTATTTTTTAAACTTCATCACAGAGCATATGTATGTAACTGGTTAGGACTTGATCCTGTAGGTGTGGAGGATCATCGTATTTAAGCAGAGGTTTGAATATGGACCAAACTCTGCCCCCTTCTTAGGAGATATAATCACATGAAACAAATATAATTATCATTCCCAAGCATAATTTCTGAGCAATCATGTTTGTGATTGTTGCTTAATATTACTGCATAAAATGTTCTTTTATATTCTCCATCCCCCCCCTCCTTTTTTAATAGGAGGACTGAACATCAATTCTCATTTGAGCCAGTCAATGCCTAACTCTCAGAGAAGCTCAGAAAAGCTTATGCATTTTTAAAAAATATTATTTTATATTGCAGTTTAAAGTCTTGTCATGGGATCCCTGGGTGGCGCAGTGGTTTAATGCCTGCCTTTGGCCCAGGGCGTGATCCTGGAGACCCGAGATCGAATCCCACGTCAGGCTCCCGGTGCATGGAACCTGCTTCTCCCTCTGCCTATGTCTCTGCCTCTCTCTCTCTCTCTCTCTCTGTGACTATCATAAATAAATAAAAATTTAAAAAAATGTCTTGTCATTAGAAAGCCATAATTTAAAATTACTTTTTGAAGGTGCTAGTGAGGTGATGACATTTTTAACAAACGACAGAGCTCCAGTCTTTCAGGGCAGTGTGTATGGGATATGGGGGTACATATACAGGCACCAACATCGTGTATTTCCGGCCTAAATCACCTTCCACACTATAAGACTAGCCGTGAGCCTTCTTGGCCTTCACCAGCATTGTGAGACCTTTGCAACTCTTACTTCTAACAGACACTAAATGACATCAACCCAAAACATTTGTGAATATAGGTGTTTATGCCATCCAGCATTCCAGAGAATTCTCTCTCCAGCTATTTCTTTGGTTTCCACTTAGAAAAGTTAGCTTACCTGACGAGTACCAAATATAAATAGTATTAAAATATAAAGTCCCATTGCAGTGCCCTCTTTTGCTCTTTACCTGTACTGTGGATCAAGTTATGATTCCTGTTGCCTCATGCCTTTTGAAAAGTTCCATTTAATTCAGAGATACTTTATACAGTGTGTTCTCTGTATCTCCTTAAAACCCTTTTGAGCTCACCCTGGTTCAAACCGGTAATGAGGATGAGACAGTGAAACATGAGCAGGTGAAATAGCTCTTGTTTGTATTTACATTGTTTTTTTTTTTTTTCTTTTTTCTTTTCTCTCTCTCTGTACCTGAAATGTCATCCAATTATCTCCTGCAACTATCTACAGAATTGTTAGTCAACATTATGCCACCGGTATTAGACAGTGATTGGTCTAATAGTTCTGGGAACCTTTACATATTCATAGAGCTCTTAATAAATTGGGAATATGTTTGAATTTGATGTTGGCATAAACTTTTTGTATCCTTGAGGATCTTTGAAAATTGCTATTAAGTTTCTGATGTTTTTTAATATAGAAGCCAGACTACTTCTTGCTATTAATAATATACAAATAAATACTTGATTATTCTAGTGACACCTCCAAAAATAAGGCAGATTTTCTAGGCATCTCCTGAAATAAATGTCTTTTTTGAAGATTGGAGGCTGTGAAGCTGTTAATGAGATAAGGAAGGAGCATTTTTGTAAAAGTGACAAGTTATTTTAATCACAAAGGTCATGCATGTCAGATAGCATTATTGTGTTTTGAAGTGGCTTTGACTCTGCCTAAGTCAGTGAGAATTAAGATTTCAATTATACATCACTAATGGCTGGGACAGAGGGTGAGCGAGGTAGAGGTTTAAAACCTAAGCATTGCTGAAACGTCGTCTTGATTTACTGGTATCACTGCTAAGTACTCTGTAAATGCCAGCAGTTTATACCCTGCCACTAATGCCCAGGAGTAATGCCACGTTAGAATTACAAAACAGACGGCATTCTGCAATTCCCGGGCAGCAGAGTTAACTTCCAAACAAGATTTGAATACTAAAATGAATGTCATCTTTGAGAAGGAAAGGCTTTGGAATGATCAAGTTGGCTCTGTTTAATTATTTAAGTGATACCTTGGGGGACACTTACTCTCTTTACTACTTCTGATCCCTTGGTGGACTTTCATCCTTCTAAACTGGGATCCAAGAAGAATGGAGCAAAACAGAGATCCTGGAATTAAGTGGGATGTTCTCTGCATCTTTATTTCTGTTTGTCTGTTGGTCTGCGTATCCCTCTCCTTCATATCTCAGTTCATACAGGTGGTGGATGCTAAGGGAACAGTCGTTGATGGTGAAGAACCCTTTATCGTAGGAGTCTAATAACGTGTATGCACATGTTTTAATTTATGTAGACAGTTTAACCAGTGCTAAAAGAATGATGCCATCTAGTAGTGGGCATAATGCCTCGACCAGCTTAGTTCTGATCATTTAGAGAGCCGTTTTGGCCAGGAAAAACAAGACATTTTCCAGGTAGTCTCGTGTTCTTCGGCATGCCCCACAATGCTGCATTCTGGTTTAGCATCGGGTCTTTGGTGAATGCCAACTTTCCTGCCAGCCACTATCTGGTCTCAGTTACTTTGGCTCCATCAGTATGGAAATCAAGCTTAATAACCTCAGGAGAGGGAGGAAAAGTGTATTCTATACTGACTGTGTGTTTCAGTTCATAATATAATTCTTTTATAAAACTTGGCTGGTGCTGCTTCTTTTAATGGCAGAAAGGCTAAAGTCACAGGACGTTGAAATACTGTCCAAATATGCTTTATTGATAAAGGAACACTGGGTGTTGAGTGAGCACTGAATGAAATAAAGAGGGTTAAGTCTAAAATACCATAATTTTCCTGAGATGGATATGTGTTGCAGATGGGATGCCGAGGAAGAGAAGGAGAGAGGGAAGGAGAAGAAGGAAGAGAGGAATAGAGAGAGCGGGACAGAGGGCAGGAGGAGAAAGAAATAGAACAAGCAGATACAGCAGAAGGTAGGGAGGGGATGTTTTGGGGGTCCAGGTTATTATTTGTTGATGGTGGTCATTATCAGAATGATCTGGGGGTGCTGATTAGCAATGTGAGGGGCACTGGAGCACTGCAGTGTTGGTTGAAAGGTCTTATTAAAACTCTACATCCCAGTTGATAAGATTGAAGTACTTTCTTTAAGTTAGATCTATCAAAAATATTGTTGCCATGTGACCAAATTTTCTTTTTCCTAGAAAAAATTTCAGGTTATTGTCCACAATGTGGTCTAACATGTGCAGAGCTGTTGTTGGCTATCTTTTAGGTGCTGGAGATGCAAAGATGTATGAGAGGCAGATCCTTGTTGCCCTCGGAGGAGTGGACACCTTAGTGATTCCTAGACTATAAAATTATGTGCTTGTACTAATATTATGTTTGTCACTTTCAGACACTGCAATAGACAAAATTTTGTAGACGTACAAAGAGGCTAGGGTATCTTAATTCTGAAAGTGAAGGATTTACAGAGGTGACTTTTAGGTTGACTGTTAAGGAGAGATTTAACTATACTGGGTTTCAATGAGATGGAATCAGGCTATGATATTTCAATTTGTGAACACCACATGAAGAAAGGGGGGAAGGATGCCATTTGCATTTTATTGTGCCTCTGTGTGACCCTCGGGTAGATGGGGGCAGGAAAGGAATTGGGTTTGGGGCTGCCATAAGCTACAAATATAAAAGTATACCAAGGACAGGACTTTAAAGGCCCATATTAAGCTACAGAATTTGAACATGATTTATAAATAGTGGGACCCATTAAATATATTTTTAAACCAGAGGTGACCATTATTGTAAAAGAAAGATACAAGAATGAGAAATTTAGGGGCACCTGGCTCTATTGGTTAAGCATCTGCCTTTGGCTCAGGTCATGATCCCAGGGTCCTGGGATCAAGCCCTGCATCAGGCTCCCCACTCAGTAGAGAGCCTGTTTCTCCCTCTCCTGTTCCCCCTGCTTGTGCTGCCTCTCTCCTTCCCTCTCTGTCAAATAAATGAATAAAATCTTATTTTAAAAAAGGAATGATCAATTTAACAACAAGATAACAATTTGAGAAATAAGAAAATGGTAGGCAAGTGGCAAGAGACAAGTTGGAAGGCTACTGCAATAATTAAAAAAAAAAAAAAATAGAAGCACCTACCACGGACCATCAATGTGGAAATGCAATAGAAACAGTGCAGTTGAGCCTAAATTTAACTCCAAAATTGAAACTCCCCCTGTCCCATTCTTCTCCCTTTTACTCTCTCCCCCCTTTATTCTTTCCTTTCTTCCCTTCTTTTTGAAGTATTGTTACTCAGTGTCTGGTTTGTGCCACACTGTGGAAGTGGGCAAGGGAATGGATCAAAGACAATGCCAGAAGGTCTAGCTTGGTGAAGTAGTAGGGCTGTTAACTACGACAGGGAACATTTTCGGAAAAGAAACAGTTTTGCAGCAGGGAATAAAATGACTTTGAATTTAGACAGACTGATTTGGAAATGCCTGTGGGACTTTCTTATTGAGATGTCCAGCAAAGAGCTGAGAGAGTTCCTGACATTACTGTGGCTGTGTGCAATGAACGGTTCCCTGATGAGCCCAGGAACTCCTAGCGCTAGGAAGAGACATGGCTTGGCCAGGTGGCCTTGAGCCAGACATGTTAGGTGGAACTCTGGTGAGAGATTATTAGCAATCTTGAACCAAATGGGATACAATGTCCTTCCAACCATCCAAATCTGTAAGTCTGCAGATGTGTATGAGATACACACCCTTGGCTTCTTTTTAACTCTGTGTAGTATCACAAGCATTATTACATCTGTTGACATTTTCCGTGTCACTTTTCTTGACTTCTTAACCTCAAAAGTGAATGTCTGGATGACTGAGGATGTTCTAATACTCCATGTTTCCCCACAGCCCACTCACTTCTTGGCTAATAAGCAGATATTCATGGTGTTTGCTACAACCTCAGTGTCACTTGGTACTTCACAATCTCAACCAAATTAGGGTAAATGGTTGAGGATATATTTTCTATTCACAATATTGTTAGGATATTCTTTTATAAATTGAAACTAATAACTTTATGCAATTCTTCTTGATGATTTTTTTTTGGGGGGGTAAATTTGTCAGCAGTAAGAAATAAGGGTGAGCCAATATTTTGTTAGAGAATCTCCATGCTTTAAGGTAAAGCTTTAGGTTGTATTATTACTCCTATTGATTTTTAGTTCCCTTTACTCAGACTTTTATGTATACTTCAATGGGCTTTTACGTCTTTGGAAAATATGTGAAATGGTATGCTATTCATAACTTCAACATACGTATAAATATAATTCATATCTTATGTAAGATTCTAAAATCTAGAACTATTGTACACTGAAATATCAAAAAGAAGAAGTGGTGTTGGATCTGATGTCTTATTTTTAATTTGTTCATGTACATCTGAAACTGTTTGCCTCCTACATAGGAACATTAATTTTAGATCCTATGAGGTTTCACTGGATGAGGTTGGAAAAAGCAATGTAAATGCTTAGGAAAGCTGTTACTACCATTCAGCTATCTTTCATGAATTTTATAGGTGAGTTAAGATTTAAAAGTTTGACCTACAGAGCTTTTCTGTGCTCCTCAGTTCTCAGTTTTCTGAAATGAATCAGTTTGGCTATTACTGAATGATTCATAGCAGTTGATACATTCATTGATGAAGATAACACAAATGGCTTCTTATAATAGTATATAAAAGAAAATGATGAGTTAACATTAATAAGTAGAAGAAAAAGATAAAAAAATTAAAGTAATTTACACTATTGATGGAAGTGAAAAATAGATAACTTCTGGAGAAAAATGTATCACTTAAAATTAAAGTGATACTTTTTTTTTTTTTTTTGAACTCCATGATCTCACCTGCAGCACTCTAAGTCAATAATTGTACAGGTGACCAAATATGCATGTACAAGGATTTTAATTGCACAAGAAGATCTACGGGTAAAAGATTACATCAAGCTAATTGGTAAATATAGTAGAGTGCAAACAAACAAAAACATAATTCTCTAAAGAATGAGTGAGATTTACATGTAGTGACCTGGAAGAGTTCATGATATCCTGTTGAAAATAAACAACATATATGGGTGCAATAGCATTTATAAATGTACTTATATGCCTTCAATGTCTGGAAAGATACACACTATGCTGTTAGCATTCTTTCATTCAGTAAGTGTTTAGTGAGTCCCGATTATGCAAGATGCTACATACTGGCAAAGAGATCTATGAAACAGTTATTTAAAATAAAGTGTGATGGGTTATTATATATTTGGTTTTAATTGGGGTTGCAAGGGTTGCATTTGGGAGGGAAAGTACTGGTTTAGACATCTGGGAAGGCCTTCTTAAAAAAACCTGATGTCTAATTGAAACCACAAAGGGAAGGAGGAATTAACCAGGGGAAAGTTATTTCAGGCCAAGGGAATAACATCTAAGAAAGACTGCAGGCCAGAGAGATTTAATATATTGAAGGAACTGAAAAACTTAGGGATCAATGGATTGTAGAGTATAGAGGTTTACCTTTGGGGTTGGCATTATCCGTGCAAATTTACTTTCTGTTTTATAAATTTCTATCTTTGTGAATGAAGAGGTTTCCATTAAAGCATAAGTAATTGGGATGCTTGGGTGGCTCAGCGGTTGGGTGCCTGCCTTCGGCTCAGGTTGTGATCTCAGGATCCGGGATCCAGGATCGGGCCTGCTTCTCCCTCTGCCTGTGTCTCTGCTTCTCATGAATGAATGAATGAATGAATGAATGAATAAATAAATAAATAAATAAATAAACCTTTAAAAAATAAAGCATAAGTAATTAAGAAATTAGCTAAAATTGTCACAAAAAATGAGGAGATTTTAAATAAGAAACAGAAAAATAGTAAGAAAAGACAAAAGAAGTTGCAAACAATTAAGTTGAAGCCTAAAAGAGGGGTAACGTATATTATGCTGAATTAAAGGAGAGGAATACAGTGATTTTAGAAGATGAAGATATTTATAATAGACCTAAATAGAAACATTAATTAAAGCAACAGTGCAAATCTTTTTAAATGAGACTCCTATTATATAAAGACCCACAGGAATATTTGTATCAACATTACCGACCTTCCTTTCAAATGATTCTTTTAAGGCCTCAGGTGTCCAGGTAGATCTCATGAGGCCAAAACAGGACCCCATAGACTGTATTAGTTCTTTTCCCCCATTGTTTCCAGTCCAGTTATAGTTTCTATAATCCTTTCCAAAGGGATAAGCCATCTCTAGATGAGAGGGCCTAAACCTTGGCTTCATGTTAGAATCACCAGGAGAGATTTAAAAAAATTTGATGCTCAGGCCCACTTCAGGTCAATTAAATCATTATCTCTGGCATTGGGCCCCAGACAGCAGATGTTTTTAATCCTCCCAGGTGATTCTTATGAGCAACTGAGACCGAAAAATCACTGTTCTAGGAGGGTTTAGCCTATTAACGCCTTCAGCATTTAAACAGAGCTGCCTAGCATTAAACTGGGGACAGCATCAATCAAAAAATAAGTCCAAAGAACTGAGCGAGTCAAGGACTCAGAATGAGAGCTCTCAGACTTCACTGAGAGGCTGAGTGGTGAGGTTGTTTGGGATGTGGCCATTTGAAAGGTGTTCTATGCTGAACGAAGATGGAGTCTTTGCTGGAGAGATGAGCTATAAAACATAGGAGAGATTTAAAATTAAGATAATGTAGGAGCCAAGGGCAGGTTGCCCCAAAATGTGCCACTTTGGCAGATTGATTATTTTAAATAAAAGTTACTTAAGAAGCAGCCAGTGCAAGGACACTCAGAACCTCCTCAGTCCCTGAAAGCAGGAAACAGACATCCCATTTGGAAAATACCTTCACTGTACTAAGAAATAAAAAGACATCCTATCATCAGAAATAGGGACTAAAGCTGATTGAGCTCTACAGACTTTGTTTTTTGTTTTTCTAATCACTACCTCTGCCCAAATTCTACTTAGAATGCCTTACCAATTAAAGCTCCCAAACATCTGTTTTCTATATCCTGTGAATTGAATTCCTCATACATTTACTATCTGTCTAAAATGTATGAAAACTGCCTGCCTTGGTCATTTCTTTAGGTACCAATTTCATTATATGCAGATAATAAAGCTGTTTTTTTTTTTTTCCCTCCTATTTGTCTGTCTTATCTAAATTTAAATCTTAGTCCAGCTGGAAGACCTTGAAGGCTAGAGATGAGAATTTTCCTGCCCTACAATAACATTAAATATGTGAAAGATAAACTTAAATCCCTAGGACTCTCAGTTTTCTCATCTGTGAAATGAGAATGTAACTAGTTCATTCCAAAGTTGTGTTAATTAAATCAGAATGCATTTAAAAGCATGGTGTATAGTACAGTTCACTGATAGTTCAGAGGCTCAATTAATAGAATAAAAAATAGAGAAGTAGGGAATCGGGCCCTTTTAGATTTCATTTGTCAAATGTATTATAGCTTCAGTTCTTGGTTTCCATAAGTTTTGTCCTTTTAATGGTCTTTTGTTCATAGTAACGAGCCCAAAACAGTAGTAAAAGACAGTGTACCTATTATCTTGGATATAGGTTTTCTTTTGTATAACAGGTGACCACTGATTCACAGCCCGTTGGAGAAGGTCATCAAGAGCACAGGACTTCCAATTGACCCTGGTGCTAGACCGTGGGCAGTGGGATGCTCCTCATCCTTTCCCCTGACCTTGGAATATCCCTTCTGCTCACCGGGCCCACGGTGGGAGCTGTTCCAAGGATGCAGCCTTGAAAGAGTAACATGCTGTTGAGACCATCTGTTCCTCATATGCAGCTGAATCCAGTGAAGTCCTCTGTTAGAGACTTTCAAGATTCTGGTGGGCAGGCTTAGAAATCTGCTTGCCTTGTGGCCACCCAAGACTAACGTCATATGGAAATTCTCTCTCACTTATTAAAGCTCCATCTGCCAATCTGGAGTGATCTGCTTATGTCTTTGGTCTCTCGTCACCCTCTCTGTATGGGGCCATTTTGCAAACCACCGGTGCTTTAAAACACCAGTTCATGAGCTTAGTTCTGTTGGTAAGAAGACCAGGCTGATGGGGCAGATTTTTCTGCTCAGGGTCTCACAAAGCAAACACAAGGTTTGAGCTGTGCTGCATTATCATCTGAACTCAGATTCCTTTCCAAGCATGTGATTGTGGCCAGGTCCATTTGTCAGCAATTAGAGGGCTGAGAGTTTTGTCTCCTTTCTTGCTTTTAGCCAGAGCTCCCCTCATCTTTTAGAGGCAACCTGTGTTCCTTGTCCAGTGGCCTCCCTCTGTCATCAGAGCCAGCGACAGAGAATTTCCCTCTTATGCTTCAAAGCTCTGATGTTCTCTCTCTGACATCTCCATCTAGAGTTAAAGGGTTCATGTGATTGGGTAAGGCCTCACTGAAGAGACTCGTGCTTCCTTAAAGTCAGCGGCACCAAATAACCTAGTCATAGGAGTGAGAATGCATCTATTTATGGGTGTCTCTCATACCAAAGATTGAGGTGATCATACAAGGGTGTGGATCATTGAGGATCACCAGAAAAGGTGATCCCTCATTTAATACTCCCTCATTTAAGAAGAATGAATGGACTGTGTCACATGTAAGCTGACTTGGAAGCAAGGAATGAGAAAACTCACTACTTTGTTTCATCAGTGAGTATCACTTTTTATTGGATATGGTGTATAAGGCTTGCTTTAATTCCTACAGAAAAATAGGGGAAAACATTGAATGATATTAATTATGAATTAAAAATATAAGCTTTGTTTCATTAGGATTTTGGTGCCTTACAAAGACTAGATGTGCTCTTATTTCTTAGTTATTTCTTTCCTTTTCATTCTTACTAAATAACATTTCTCCTACAACTTAATCTCATGACAAGGAGATATTGAAACATATACACTTAAACTTTTCTAAAGGAGCCACATTCAGCAAATAAAGATTGACACACATTCGTTGTTTTTTTTTTTTTTTTTTTTTTTTTTGAAGGTTGTATTGATACAAAAACCAAGAATAGCTTGGTGGTACTCTTGGCTACGTTGAGTGTAGCTGGTTGTGTGAGTTCGTTGGACTTACCACAGAACAAGGAAGGCCTCAGCTTCCAGCCTCCCAAAGCTATAAAACTTCTCAACACTTGCTTTAAGTACTTGGCTGCTTTCTTACTTAATTCCCTGCAACTCTTTAAGAAAAGGTGTCTGTAGCCAGGAAATGTTTAAGTTTGAGCCAATTTTGTATTTCTCAGAACCATACTAAAGAAATAACTCTTCCAGCTGTTTTCCAAAAATTAAAAATGAATGGATTAATGGGTATTACTAATAATGCTTGGCCTTGTTTGGTTAGTATAGTATTACTGAAGAAAATAAAATTCTGGCATTCTTTGGAATACTTCTGTATAATTTATATTAAAACTGAATAAATTGCCATAGATATTTGAATCATTAAGGGTGTGTTTGTGTGTGTGTGTGTATTCATAGGGATATGTGTGAATGTGTTTATTTGCTGATGATAAAAAAAAAAATCCTTAGGATGATTTGTTTCATTTCAAAGTTTTCTGAGTCATAGTTATGGTGTGCTCTATTTTTACTTGTGTACTTTTAGGAGAATTGAACATATATAAGTTTAATATAAATAGCCATCATGCTGTTGTGTAGTACACTTTAAATTGGAGTGTGCATATCCTTGGGGTTATGAGAATTTCCCACTGGTATATGGACTTGGTGCTTTGAGGATACCAAAAAAAAAAAAGGAGACCATTTGTTTGGTTATAGTATTGACAGATGGAATCGCTCTGATGACTGGGTAATAAATCCATATCCAAGTCAGGTGGTTTACAGTTTTCTGCTTTAAACCAAGTTACAGAAGGGCCTAATTGAATTGTCAGCCAATATGTGATTAAAATAATCTTTGATGAAAGATCACTGACTTTTGACATATAACTGAAGAGTTTGAGGAATTGAGTGACATAGCTATAATGGAAGGAATTTCTTCCATTTTCGACTATTTACATGAGCAAAATCTCCACAGTTTACAGTAATAAAAACAAAAGCTATAAAAAATGGAAGAAAATTGATGCTGGACCCTGTTTCCTTTTAACAATAAGTAATATTTCATGTATTCCATGGGTGACTAAGTGGGGAAAAAATTCAAATCTATCCATCTTTTTAAGAAATTAATTTCTAGTAATTGTAGCATTTATTTAATCCTATTTAATTTATCACAGTTTTAAATCTGTTTTGATAATTGTGTTTTTACAATTAAAATTATTTAGAACTCAATCCAGGGGAAACTTTTTTCCCCCACTCACAGTCATATGGTCATGGGGAATTTGTTTAAAGTCAGTTCTGCATACATATTTTTGTTGCAGAGAAATATAATCAATGAGAAGGCTTTGGAGCATAAAAATTATTACATTAAGATAAGATTCAGTTGGGATGGAAATATGAGTTCAGAAAGAAAGAGGAAGGAAGTAAAATTTCCAGCTGTAAATAAGATCCAGTTCATGTAGTTGTCTCTAGTAGTTAGAAGACTATGGATTCAGTAAAAGAATTATGTACGTTTTATTCCCAAACATCAATATTTCTAGTATGTTACAACTTATGTCCCTTATTATTTAAACTTAGCATGCAAAAAATTGTCCATTTCAAGGTGTATGAGAGGCACGTAGCTCTGTCAAATTACTTAGAAGGGTTCATTAAGTTTGAAGACTATTGCTGTTGTAGAAAGACTATCCATGTGACCATTGGCTTTCGCAATGTTGCAGCTAGTCCTAAGATTGACAGTAGTTCTCTTTTCTCTGAGCTCCTGAAACCTTCTTTCATGCTCTCAAACATTTCATGTTTTTTTACATGTCTGATGGTGTTGACACAAAGTATTGGCTATGTTAGTATAGGCTGCTCTTTAGACCAGCTCCTAACCTATTATCCATACGGTTAGTTGGATTTCAGTAGTAAAATGTGTCATTAAATAGACATACAGTGTCTTCCAAGTCATAATCTTTGTGTTGATGCCCAGAATGCTTTCCTGTATACATATATTGTGTGCTTTAATGACAAAGTGAAAATACATGCTGCAGAGGGTTATAAGGAAATAAAGCAAAATTTCATTTTTCTCAAAGAAGTGAAAGGTTATCTTGAGCCTGTTTACATCTGGGGAACTTTGTTTTGTTTAATGCAGTTTATAACTCTACCATTACAATTTTGATTAACAGATGCTTCATGAGTACCCAAATGCTTGATTTCTGTTTGCTGAGGGGTTCTGTGCTTTAGAACTAGTCCTGCTATTTGACGTTTTATGACCTAGAGGATGGCATCTGAAGTCTCAGACAGAAATGAGCTGTAGTAGGCAGAGCGTGAGGGTGTACTAGAAGAGTAAAAGCAAGTTTCTCAGATATTTAATAATGGTAGAGAAGGAGAAGGCGGGATTGGAAGGGTCCTTAGAAGGAGAGTTAGCAAAGAAAACTTGGAGCATGTATTGAAGCCTGTGGAGATTTCAGGGCAACAGAAAGAGCTCCATGTGATGTTTAGCTGAATTCAGTGAAATGAGGAATAAAATGACCACTGGAATGTTAACTTAAAATATTTGAGGACATGAAATTCAAAGGAAGAGGAAAAAACCTCACTTTCTGTAAGACAGACTTAAAGCTTGGAAGTGGTCATTTGTGGTTAATTTTGTTTTATGTGTATAGTAGATAGAAGGAATGAGAAAAAGATCATTTTTAATGGTCCCTAGTATGAATGGTAGAAGCAGAGACATGGAAGACAGTGGTGGTAGGGAAAAGGTTGAGATCTTCTCCATTGTTCTCATTTTTTTTTTAAGATTTCATTTATTTATCCATGAGAGACAGAGAGAGAGAGAGAGAGAGGCAGAGACACAGGCAGAGGGAGAAGCAGGCTCCAAGCAAGGGACCCCAATGTGGGACTCAATCTCGGGTCTCCAGGATCACACCGTAGATTCAGGGCGGGCACTAAACCGCTGAGCCACCCAGGGATCCCCCATTGTTCACTTCTACATCCTTTTGGTTTTCTTCTCTCTTCCTCCAAGAGAGAATGCTATCCATGGGAATGATATCCATGATATCCATGCTATCCATGCTATCTTCCAGCGGCAAAGGAGCAGTACTTCTACATCCCAATAGGTGGAAGCAGGAAGGAATACTGTAGTGCAGGTAAGATGTGTGCTACTGGAAGTTTCCTCTATTTTCTCAGGAAAGTTCTCTTTTCTCATGAAATACGAAGGAACTTCTGTTGGAAATGAAGGAGGCGGGGGGTGGTGGTGTTCCCCAAGATGTCAGAGGTTGAAAACAGATAAATTTGGAAAATCAATGCAGAGTGGAAGAATGAATTGATGAGGGAATATAGTGGGGTTGTTGGACTTAACGGATGAAAATATTAGAACACTGATCAAATATTTTGGATCAATTGATAAAATATTGATTCCTCCTTAAGAGAAAGTAAAGTAATATAAATGCATATACTATTCCATCGATTTGGGACAGATTTATTTAAAGACCTTGAATGTAATGATTTGAAGACATACACTTATGCAAAGGTGCATAACTCAAACACATGGTTTGCACTTATGAACAAAAATCACTTAATGCAGAATAGCGATGAAATATTTGATGTCAAGCAAGTCTGGGACTGGAAGAAACAAAGCTGGAGTTGCCCTACCACACTAAGCCAAATGTCTAAAGGAAGTGACCTTTATTAAATAGTGGGAGCCGAGTAGTATCACTTCCAGATATACTCACCATCACTTGTTCCTATTTTATTCCCTTGTGGTACCTTTGCCTCTAAAATAAGCTATGTAACAAACCTACTACTAGCCCATAATCTTTGTCCTACTAACAGGGTTTGAAGCCCAGCTCTACTACTTCCTAGTTCTGAGAACCCAGACAAACAGCATAAACTGTCTCCGCCTTTTCTTCCACCTGGTGAAACAGGAATAATAAGACAGCCATCTCCTAGGAGTGCTGTGAGGATCAAATAGGATAAGTTATGTAACAAGCACAGCACACTCCATGGCATATAAAAACTCAAGTGTTGTAACATCTTATTGTTAACTTTCTTAAAAGGGTGGTTTTCCCTTTTTGAAGGGAGGTGCCTTAAAAGGCACAAGCATATTCACCTATTTCTGCCCACATCATTTTCTGTCATTGTTCCACTGTGCTAATTAATCTAATTCACTTCATTATAATAAGTGATAATACATTGGGGTATGAAACTCATTTTGATTATAGTTATAAGGGAATCAGTGTGGTAACAGCTTTGCAGTTCAGCAGCCTGACCAGCGTTAGGTGAAAATCCACAGTAGTCCATAAATCTTAAAATTTTATAAAAGTTAATATTTAATGTTCTTTGCTATTTTGAAAAGGACACTTTCTTCAGGCCTCAGGATCTATATGGGCATAACCCATGTGTTTCGTTGGCATCCAATTTGCTTAACTATCCTTAAAGAAAACCTTCAAAGGTGGACTCTTGTTGATGTTATCAATACTACCGATGAAATGAAAACCAAGTAGGTAGTTATTTTGACAATCAGTGCTTCCAGAATGATCCATATCCAATGTGCATTATCCCCAGAGGTACATTGCTTATAAATTTTATTTATGCTTCATATAAGGTTTTATGTTCCAACATTTTTCCAAAGGACATCCTTTATGTCCATGTGCCTGCCCTCACTTATCCTCGTAACTGTCCATTTTGTATTAAGGATCACATTGAAAGTAGTTCTTGTGATATTTCTGAATTATAAAAGAATTTAATTCCTTTTCCAACAGGGCTGTGCCACAGTTGAAATGTATTGTGGGTCTGCAGTAAGCTAATTGTAGTAAAAATAATTGGATGATCTTCCATGGTTTTGAAATGACTGATGAAGTTTGTCTTGGCTAAATGGAGGGCTCAGGTACAGAGCCGGATTACCCACAGTCGTCCTCTGCTACTTCCCTAGAGGGTTCAGATTGTCGGAAAGTTTTCTGTTGAGATCAGAATTTTTGTCCTTGAGCAGTATTGGCTCTAAATTTGGTAGTTCTGCCCACAGGGCTCCTTGGAGTAAACCTCAGTTGGAGAAGGGAGAGGGACAAAGAAACCGAGATTTTCTCCCCCCACCCCAGCTTCTGAGGTCTTATCTACCAACCTGCTCAGTGTACCTCTGGGACCCAGCATAGTTCATAGAAAGGCTGTTTTGTTTTTGTTTTACAGATCAGTTTGATCCTAATGTTCCTCAAATATTTACTATGGTGGGTAGAAAGAAAAAAACATTTCTTCCTCCTCCTCCCCTGCTCAATTTTGCGTTGGGGAGGAAACCTTTCTATGCCCAAAAGGGAGTGGAGAATTAGAGTGTCTGATCTAGACATGATTTACCACTTTATTGTGGGTCATGCTCAGTTGCTCTGTAAGCAAATAGTAAGAGTCTCAGGACAGTTTCCCCAGAAGGTCAGTGGAGAGCCGCTTAAACTGGGAAGAAAAACCTAATCCAGTTATGCCAGCAGTTCTCCTCTCACACCTTCCCCATGGGCCTCAAATAGGCTACAACCAAATGCATTCCCTGTGACCTCTCTTCATATGAAAGAGCCACACCTTCTACATAGGTGTGTCCCATATGTTCCTGTGTTCCTGTGTTACCTGTTGTAGAAAAATTGGAAACCAGTGATTGATTAGTCTGTTTTGTCATAACAGGGTCCTAAGAAACCTTACACTGCCATTGCTTTGTATTTTGACATATTTGTGTGAGAGCTAAATATGCCCAGTTTTTGAGGTGTAAGGCAAGCATAAGGAGGGATCAATTTAATAGAATTACAAATACTGTTTTCATTTTGTTTAAGCTCTGCAAATATAAAGTGCAAGAAGGAGAAGGGATTTGGGCCAGGTACTGTCAGCAAGGTTGGGGACCTGTATAAGAAAAGACAGCCCTGTCCTCCAGGATATCACAGCCTCCTGGAAGAGGCGAATTCAAAGGATTTAACAAATGAGTGATGGAGGAAGGCACCATAACCACCAAGGTGGAGAAGGAGCCAACCAGGTGACAAAAGGGGACAAGGAAGTTCCAGGCAAAATATTTGGAAATGGGACAGAATAACAGACAACTTGGCCTTTTAGAAACTGAGTCCCTTCTCCGCGACTGAACTCTGTGAACTAGTTTCCTGTTATGTAAAAATAGTTAATTCTTAAGGGATTTCCTAAGGGATAAGTAGAATAATTTATGTAAGGCATCAAGCATGGTAGGCAGAATTGTTAAAAAATAAATAAATAAATTCTCTTTCATTCCCTTTCATTAGCCCCTTAATAGTGAAATCAGTATTTTAAAGATGATGCAATTTAAATGTAATCAGAAATTAATGAGTAGTCAGATGAATTGGCCCTTTTCTGATATGGTCAGAGCCATTAGATAGAATCAAAACCGCCATCTTTGCTGTTAAGGCATTAAAATGTTATTGACATTTTTTGTAAATTCACAAAATTTTGTTTATAAGCCTGAAGGATTTTCTTGGTAGATGCTTTAATAGTTACTAAATAATCCATAGGTTGATTATTAAAAAAAAAAAAAATGAAAATCGCTAGTACAACCAGTTAGCTGAGCATACATTATATCTCCATCTTCATTATTATTGTTGTGATTACTATTAATGCTTTGCCAAAATACCATTTATGGAGTCAAGTACCAAACATAGATGATTTGTCCCCGCAACAAACTAGTTTGTAACCTTGGTAAATAGGAAAATTTCACTTTTCATTAAAATCTTCATGAATGGGCAGCCCAGGTGGCTCAGCGGTTTAGTGCCGCCTTCAGCGCAGGGCCTGATCCTGGAGACCCGGGATCCAGTCCCATGTCTGGCTTCCTGCATGGAGCCTGCTTCTCCCTCTGCCCCTCTCTCTCTCTCTCTCTCTCTCTCTCTCTGTCTCTGTCTCTCATGAATAAATAAATAAAATTTTTTTAAAAAGTCATCTTTAAAAAATCTTCATGAATCAGTGAGATCTGGGTATAAAATCTCTAAAAGCTTATATCTTGAGCATATTTGAAGCAACAAAAAGTTGTATAGAAAGGGAAACAACAACATAGAAGCATTTTATTAAATGTTCAGTTATTTTTAATCCATCTTTCCTACTTCTTCCTTTTTCTTTCTTAACTGCATTGACTTGTACTTTTCTTAAACTGAAAGATAAAATGAATCTCAGGTTTATAAGGGTCAATAGTAAACAGAACTACTTTTTTCTCATGTTTTCCTAGTAAACCCCTGGGTACTTGGTCCCATTAATGTTTACTATAGGTTACTATTCTCAAACTTTTAAGTAACTCTTATGCCATTTTGGTTTTATTTATTTATTTTTTCCATTTTGGTTTTAAATAATAGGTTATTTTTTAGTCATGAAAGTGGTTTTCTTGGTAGCTGATGTTTAGTTTTCAGCTAATAAGTTTGTAATATCTCGATATTAATGTGTAAAGTAGAACAAACTTTATATTCCAGTTTGGATGCTTTAATGTTAAAGGTAAGATTTTATTAAATAATTTCAAATTATCAGCTAGTAAGTCTTAAATAATATTTTCCATATTTTGGTGATACATGCCTTTGCCTTATTTATCTGAGACATCTGAAAATTCTTTGCTTTTACTAATATTATAGATTGTTTCTCCTTAAATCCCTTTAAATCCAAACTCCTTTATTATTTGAGATTAGCGAATGTAAGAAACTTCTTAGAAAGTTTATCTTGTCAATTCTTTGAACCTCCTTTGTTTCATAAAAGAAACAAATTCTGATTAAGAGGCCCTTTGAACTTCATTTCAGTATATGGATATTGTTGGACAGATAATTTTACCTTATTAAAATGGTTAAATATGATTTTTAAAAAACAGATCAGAGCATTTTAGTTGTGAATGTATTTTGGTCCATCATTTGAAAGTTTTTTTAGAAATAGAGACTTGTATTTTGTTTCAAATTATATATTGTGTTTCTTTAAAGGATGTTGGAGATTCAGCATAATTGAACTGTGCATATCTGATGCAAAGCAACTTTCAGCACACAGCAACCATTTTGTAAACCATCAATCTAATGTGTGATCAGAAGATAAACATATTAAGGCATTTGAATAAGCTGCTATTTATTTTAGGCTGATGCGTTTTATAATTAACTCTAGCTTTCATAGATACCATGCTTTAAATGCAATCTATTTCGAGCATTTTCTCCTGTATTATTCGGTGACTATTCTCTACAAACATGGCCAAATGGAACTAGCCTATAAAACATGTTTCGTCTAATTCATTGCTACCCGTTTATAGCTGCACCATGTGGTAGGAATCCAGAAACATCAGGTTTGCTGTTCTTGTAACATTCAAGTGGCCTCCAGGTGATAGGCATAGCCAACTGTCTTGGCTAAGTGCCAGTTCACAATGGTCCTATCAACCAGCCCCACTTAGCATATTACTTTGAGGCAGTGAATGATCTTATGTGGAGCAAGAAAGGATTTTGCAAAGTGGTTATTAAGTTCTTCTATCTGTGAACTGGTACATGTCACTAGCTGGAGTCTACTGTTCTTTGTTCCAACAGTTTGTGTTTTGGGCCCTCTAGGATTTTTTTTCAAATGGAATGAGGATAGTTGTGTGTAGATCTAGTCCTTCATTCCCCAGTTCCTTCCACATTCTATACCCCTTTTACCTTTGTCTTTTGTTATTTATATTTTGATCAAGTACATTTTATGTTAATTAGAATTGTAGGTTTATCTACTTAAATAACTCTCATTAGTTTGGCTCTTTGTTATATCAAAGGTGTGTGTGTGTGTGTGTGTGTGTCGCGTGGGGGGGGGATGGCAACCTACCAAAAAATTTGTTGGTATCAACAGATTATTTAGTGCTGAATTTTCAGTTCTGCATCTTCCTTTTACTAAGAAGAAATTCCCCAAGGGAATAATAGGTATCTATGTATTCATATTGAGCACTTTTATATACTATATTAAATATAGGCAATGTCAAACAAAGAAAAATATGTACTTTTTATGGTGAAGTTTGGCTCTGGACAAATTAATTGGTTCTCTAAAGTACCTAGAATTGGAGAAAACTATTCTGTGTTGTATGCTTCACCATGAAAATCCTGTGGGGGAGATAAATGGAAACCTCAACAACCTCAAAATTAGAGGCAAACTTTAACCCTGAAATCAAAATATATCTAGTAAAATGGGCATCCAATAGGATAATAACCTGATTAAAGCAGCGTTGAGGGAGCAATGGGGTGGAGGAAGTTCCACAGAATATCATGGGTAAGATTGGCACATTCAAGGTTAAGTTTTATGGGGTATTGGCAGTGACACCTATCGGAGGAGGTTTTGAAGAGACCTGGTCAAATTAGATGAGGACTATATAGTCAAATATATATAAAATATGTAAAATGTTTGTACCACATCTTATAGTCAGCTATGATAATGGGATTGTTTCTACTTAAAGATGGTCTTAAAAAGTTTGGTCATCCCAGGCCTAAACTCTAAATCTTTAGAACAACCATTTTTCTGGGTTGGTTTGAGTTGCTACTAGATTGCTTCTTGAACTCCGTGGTACCAGAATCAGACTATATTTTGGTGAGGGTGATAGCATCAAAAAAGATGAAACGAATGCTCCACAATTTAAGTTTGCTTTTAGTTTACATTGTTAAAAACTAAACCCTACCAACTTTTTGATACAGTCTTCATTATTTAAGACTTTATAGCTTTAATTTTATTTTCATAAACTTAAGCATTTGCCTTTTTTGTTGTTGTTATGAGCGAAGCATAGACTCCTAAAGTAAATAGTTCATTAATTTTTATGTCAGCCTTGATGCTATTTACATGCATACAAATGAAACTAAACTACCCCAGGGAACTTGTAGAGGGTCGGTTTCAAATCCATGAATTAATGCAAATGGTAAGGTTACATCATTTGGGTATAAGCTATAAGCTTTGGAGAATGGAGGACAAGCAATCAAGGTAAAATAGCCCTAGTGCTTGCATTATTTATGAAAATGAGATCCTGGCATTGCTATTCTAAGATGCTGTTACCGGAGCTAGAGCTACCTGTTTGTGCAGGTGCACCATAAAGGTCAACGTGTGTCTAGGACCAGCCTGATATGTGGGCAGAAAAACTCTTCTGCTGCATCTTTATTCAGAGGAAATCCACAAGGCCTTCATTTGACCTGCTGTATTTCTAATGTTTATTGCTACCGTCCCTGAAATCTGTCCAGGCTGAGGGTAATCCTATTTCATCTGTTCTAAGGTGTCCTCAGTGCAAAGAGGTGCGTTATGTCCGGTATACCGCTAAGAGGAAAAGTGCTTCCAATGAAAGTGGGACTTTTCATAAGCTGAAGGCCATCCCAATTTCAACAATGTGAAGATGTGAAAACTAAAAAGTCACCTTAGAGTTATTGAAATATGGTACTGCTTTTCTTTTATCAAGAGTGCTTGCTAGCTTGAAGGTAAAGCTTAAACGTTGCTTCCAGAGGCCTGTCTCTCTCAAGCACAGACAGGACCTACAGGGAGTGAGAGGCCAGAGACTGCATGTCTCCCATTAACACATTCTAGAAATGTGGGGATATGAGAGCTGTGCCTGGTGGGGGTGGAGTGCTCAGAAGGCCTGCCGCTGTATCTCTGTCTTCCTGTATTTAATTGCTGCCAGGGAATTTTAGCATGATAGGCATAAGAACACTCTGGCAGTGTTTCATACACTATATTGTCTTATTAGTACAATTCTAAAATTCTACATCTCCTTAAACCATGCAGTCATTCTTAGTTGCATGCCGTAATAAGATTTTTGGGTACCTGGTTAATAAACCAAGCAAAAACCCTCATCTCCTTAACCTCTCCTATTTCAAAAAGTGGTAACTGATGGCTTGGTAAGGATCGAATAGCAAGGAATACTTCTCTATCCTTAAGAGACACAATTTCAATTGTTGCCACCCATACATCTACTTTGTTAATTAAAGCGAAAAGTCCACAGACAAAATGTAGTGCCCAGAACTTGAATTTTAATAAACGCAAATGAGCCAAAACTGAGAATAATCAGATGAAGTTCCAGGATAGGATATTTGTCTTGTATTTACCTTGGAATTCATCAGCTTTTACTCAGCTGTAATGAAAGCCTCAGGAGTGAAGATAAAAAGAACGAGATTATTCCAGGAATTTGGCAACTAACAAATATACTTTGTAAATGCTTCAGAATTAAGTGTGTGGGGAATCATATAAATTCCATGAAGCCAGATGAAGAAAGAATATGACCCAGTCCTCTCTTTTCCTTTTTTTAAAATAAATTCCTGCTGTTTTTTTTTAAATATTTTATTTATTCATGAGCGACACAGAGAGAGAGCCTGAGACCCAGGTAGAGGGAGAAGCAGGCTCCATGCAGGGGGCCCGACGTGGGACTCGATCCCAGGTCTCCAGGATCACACCCTGGGCTGAAGGCAGCACTAAACCCCTATACCACCAGGGCTGCCCTCTTTTCCATTTTACTTCAACTCCATGAACACTGTTTCTTCATTCCCCATGTGTCTAGGAATCTGGGTTCTTAAATTATCTCTAAAAAATATTCTGTAGGATTTATAGCTTTTAAGGATAGTAAGCATGTTATTCTTACCAGGTGATGAGTTACATCTTTTTTTAACCCAACATCCCTGAATTGCCAACACGTTTTTTGGTTTATCTTGTTCTTTTTGCTTGTTTGTTTGTTTTTCATTGACACACTAAATTCTGTTATTTGTTGTTGTTCATTAGGAAAGGAGCTTCCAAATCATACCAGGAAGGCAGTACAATTATTATTAGTGGCATTGCTATGAAGTGTCCCTTCTCATTATAGTGTGATTCCTTGGTTAATTGTCTCTCTGCTCCAGTACACTATAAAATCCACAAACTAGTTGTTCATCATTGAAATAAATACTCAATCACCAGCACTGAGTACAAAGCCTGGCACATAGTAGATGGCCAGAATATTAAAATAGCCCATGGCTTGGTTGCAATAGCACTGGCATGTGCTAAAACTTCTTTTCAGAATGACCTAGATCAGACCAAACTGGAGATGCCAGTTAGTGATGCGGAGCAACCCATTATAATCTTTTTTTCCCCTTTCTTCCTCCTTTCCTCTTCCCTCCCTCCTTCCTTCCAAGATTTTATTTATTTATTCATGAGAGACCCAGAGAGAGAGAGGCAGAGACACAGGCAGAGGGAGAAGCAGGCTCTTTGCAGGGAGCTTGATGTGGGACTCGATCCTGGGACTCCAGGATCATACCCTTGGCCAAAGGCAGATGCTGTAGAGCTGAGCCACCCAGGTGTCCCTAAATAAATTAAGGAGAAAGTTTCTTTTCATTTCTTAGGTGTAATTTTGTTTTTTTATTTTTCTTTCACTTCTCTTCACTTAAGGGAATGGCCTTTGAGTGTCATATTAGAAAGCAACTTGTTTAGGGGCCCCTGGGTGGCTCAGTGGGTGAAGTGTCTGCCTTCAGCTCAGCTCAAGTCAGGATCTCAGGGTCCTGGGATCAAGCTTTGTGTTGGGCTCCCCGCTCAGTGGGGAGTCTGCTTTTCTCTTCCTTTCTACCCCTGCCCCCAGCTCAGATACTGTCTCTCAAATAAATAAATAAAATCTTAAACAGGCTGATTTATTATTATTTTTTTAACTCCTCAGTTCTGAAAACTGTGATTGACTAATACCATGTCTACATAGAGAAAGTGAAACAGGAGATGAGAGGTTCTGTATTGGATCTGTGGCTGTGAGGTCAACTCCATGGAATGAAGTTATCCAGGTCTGTGAAGATACTCATAACACATTCTCCTATAAAGACTTTCAACAATAGCAAACAGGACAAAGTAATATACTGCTCTTTCTATAAAGATTTTGAGAGAGAGAGAATCTGAAGCAGACTGTGCATTGAGCACAGAGCCCAATGTGGGCAGATCTCCTGACTTTGAGATCATGACCTGAGCCAAATCCAAGAGTCAAATGCCTAAGAGACTGGGCCACCAGGTGCCCCAGTAACGTACTCTTTCTTAAGTTGACATCTGCCTGCATAACAGAATCTCATGCACTGCTTTTCATTTAGGCATCTGGTTTTTCTAAAAAATAACGAATCAATGTATTTTCTAAAAATATGTCACTAATGTTCCAACTAAATATATATAGACGTGCATAGGAGTGTCAGCACCTAAATTCTCATTACCTTGTTAAAGAGCTAAATTGACAGATTTTTTAAGAGGCTGTTTCTTAGAATGCTGAACAATGAGTCCTACACAGAGAAATCAAGTGAATTCTAAAAGGAATGAGTAGTATAAATCAGTATTTATATCACATTCTAAATAGAATATGTAAGATGTTAGGTGCCAGTTATCCTACATATGAAAGCATAAATGAACATTGTAAATAAGGGTTACTCAAAGGAAAAATATTATTTGTCCTATATTATGATCGTGTTGGTATTTCTCCATTGAATCATAATCACTGTTAGTCTGAATACAATTGTATACAGTTTATTCATTCAACATTTTATTGAAGCTGAGGGCTGCCTCTGAGTGCTACACAAAAGTGTTGCAGAGACAGATTCATGCCTGAAAGATTCTAGTTGAAGGGTATATCTTCATATTTGATTTCCAGAAAAGCTAGTATAGAACAATAATCAAGTTTTCTCTATCGTTCTTGGAGGCAGAATGTAGGAGGGAACACATTTTTGGGCACCATCTGAGATGTGCCAGGTGTGTCCATCCGATGCCTGAATATTATGGATGTTCCAAGACTGTAATGAGATTGGGGATAGAGAACACACTAAAAAAAAAAAATAGCATAATTTGAGTCAAATGGATAGTCTATGAGGAACTAGAGAACTTTGTGCTGGCATTAGACACTGGAGAAATTACAAAGAAACAAGTCTTCCTATTCAATTTATCCTATCTGTCCCTTTTTTCCCTTACTACCGACCTAATCCAGACTTTCATTTTCTTCTGTATTTTTTTTTTTTTTTAAGTATCAACCCATAATCCATCTTGTGTGTCCTCACCAAAAGAGTCCTCCATAGATCTGCTTCGACTCTGGAATAGAAGCTCTACCTGCCTTAGTTTGACATTTGAAGCTCTACCTGCCTTAGTTTGACTTTTAAGGTATTTCACAATCTGTCCTGCCTACAGTGGTCCTTCTTATTTACCTTTACTCCTTCCAGAAGAGCGTGCTCAATTTCTTTGTTAATTGCAAGAAGAATTAGAAGAGCAGTTGTGAAAACAATTTAGTGAGAGAGAATTGGCCACCTTTCCAGTATTATACCGTATTTGAGTTTGTAAATCCACTGAGAATGAGAAGGGGCTTCATATGGATTATAAATAGACTTTGGCAGGGTTTGAACTGCCCATACTGTGTTCTAAGCTTTGAGCAGAGCTCTGCTGGCATGCTGCAACAACTTAAGCTCTGATGTGAGTTATAAAGACACAAAGATGAGTGGCTCCATTTGGAACATTGTGTTTCTAAGTAGGTAGAATGAATTCCTGATTAGACTTTCTTCTCAAACCCTTTTCATTCCTCACAGGATAATTATGATATCCCTTCTTGACCCAAAGGAGATAAATTGCACTATTCTTTATGGAAATGTTGCTTTATTATTTACAAGAACAACATAAGGTACTGAGACTCATTACATTGGCAGCCCTATTTAAAACAGTGGTAACATCAGGGGTGTAGATAGAGATCTAAAATCACATTTTCATAAACTTGCTGATGACCTAAGCTTGGATGCGTACATGTGTTTTTCTAAAAAATCACTCAAGATAGTGTGGGATCATCTTAAATGTTCTAAATTCTACTCTTGCCCTGGCCGTATAGGCATTAAGAACGCGTTAATAAATACACAATAGGAAAGAATCCACATATCCCCTTTACTGGTACCATGATCTCCTACTGTTTTTGTGTTCTTGTCTTGGTTCTTGCCAGACTTCTTGGAACTTCCTGATGGAATGCAGTTTGTTTAGCAGACATTGCTATGGAGTCCTTAATGTGTGTCTGCTACTGCTTTAACTGTGTGTCTCTAAGGACATTGATAGGAACAGGGGATTTTGTCCTTACCAAGATAGAGGAATGGCAAAGTGAGCAGGAATGACTCACAGTACACCTTGTGGGGCCAAGCAGATTTGTGTTGGGGGAACGGAACTGCTCACAGCCTCTGCCTGATTTCAGAGCTACGAAGTGACTCCCACTGTTTATTGAAAGGCACCACATTCTCAGAGCAACACTGCCATGTGGGGCTCCAAGTGGAGATGCCTCCAAGCAGCAGAGATCCCGGTGGATGAGTGAAACTCCGCGATGGAAAATATCAGAAATGAGAACTGAAATGTATATATAGCATTCAGGAAAATGGGGCACCTGGCTGGCTCAGTCTCTGAGAGCATGTGACTCTTGATCTAGGAGTCATGAGTTCAAGCCCCACTTTGGGGGTGTAGAGATTACTTAAAAAATAAAATCTTAAAAAAATGTTGAGGAAAAGAGAATAACTTATTTCTGCTTCTAAACTAATCCTAACAAATTCTTCCCTAAATACTAACTGTAAATATTTTTTGAAAAAAAAATCCGTGGAATGACTCTAAATATTTGCAAATATCTAAAATGTACCAATAAATGAACTCATCTTAGGAACTGTTAACAGTTTTAAAGTCTAAATATAACATATGCTTATATGTATGTCATAATGTCATAAATCATTTTATAGTGGTCACGTGCTAGGTCATGTAACGTAATATATCCACTAGGTTTGAAATACTTAATATCCATTTTCATGTTTCAAATATCATTTCCCTTTTTATCTAATTTTCTACCAATTCTGGCTAAATGCCGCCTTAGCATAGTCATTTAAATGACAAAAATAAAACTATAGTCCTGCTTATTTTACAAAATCCAATCATTTGTTTCCTTGAAGGGAATTACCAATTTATGACCCGTCAACCTGTACAAAAAAAAAAATTAGTTCTGATTGTCCAGTATGATTATATCAGGGTGACGACGGGACAAGATTCAGGAGACCTGGCTTTTGGTACTGTGTCTTTATTAAGCCATTTCATCCAGCCGGGCAATCTGCCACCAATCTCATCAATCCCCCTGAGTCTTATAACTGTTCCTTCTTTTTGTCATTCTTTGAGACAGTCCTTTGTCATCTCACTGCAGGATTCCTGTGATAGGCTCCTACCAGTTCCTCTGCATCTTTTTCGTTCCCTGCTCATCCACCCTTACACTCCAGCAAGGTTCAGAACACTGCCATTGTATCCTGTTTGTGTAGAATTTACTTTAAATAATTCTGTATGTATACCATAAAGGCTTGACAGTGTTTGAGGACAGCCTGAGGCATTCTGGAGAGGAGGGATAGTTGAAAAGATTTTTAAACAGAGGTGTACTTTCTGCAGGGTCTTTTTTTTTTTTTTTAAAAAAGTAGGATTTACACAGGAACATATTCTAGGGAAGACCAATGTCCTGAGAAAGGCTTTAACTCTCCTGGCTTTTTCAGTCGGTGGTGAGCAAACTGAGATTGAAGTCCCAGCATCTATGGGAGATAAAGCTGTTGAGAGTGGCTCTAACCTAGATTTTTTTTTTTTTTTTTTTTGGTTGGGGAGGGCTACGGTGCCCAGCTGTCAGTCTTCAGGAGTGGAATACAGGAGGGATGCATGAGGTAGTACTCATTCTGTTTCTAGTGACCAAATACAACTCCAGCCTAGCTTCAAATACAAAGCGGGGATGTTGTTATTGGCTCATATAACCAAGAAATTGAAGGGGTCCTTTTGGGTCCTGCTGAGCCCAAATAGCTGCACTTAAGAATATTGGAAATCAAACTCTATTTCCCCTTTCCTCCATGCACCACCCCATTTCCTTTGTGACCCAGCAGAGTTTTGCCCTTTTGCTTGTAAATCCACAGCTATTGGTTTCTAATTGTTCTAGCAATGTCCACCCCCCTCCCTCCACTGAGCTTGCCTCTAACTGGGCCTGGCAGGATGTAGAGCTCCAGTGCTCCTGTATACAGTCCTGAAGGTGAAGGTGGTAGGGTCAGGACGTCTCCAACAGGCTAGAAGAGAGCAGGATGGCTCCCCCTGCCACTGTCACCGAAGGAATGGGGTATGTGCCATTGAAAGGAATAGAAGTCATTTTAGGTTCCTCAGCACAATACTGTGAAAGAACTGTGGTTAACTGACCTACGCAAATATGGCTAGATACCTGTAAACTTCTGCAGTCTCGGGGGGTAGAGATAAGTGGGCCATATGGCACCACCGCCCACCCCCATGCCCACTGCCCCCACAACCATGAGGTTGCAACCAGTGAGATTGCACCATGAAAGCAACACTCAGATAAAATTCTGCTAAATGCAGAAACGTTTATTGTCAAGCCATCACAGAACTGTCCTGCAGACCCGTCTCCTAGCTAAGGGACAGCTGTCCTCTGCCCACAGGCACCTGGCTAGCCTGTACATTGAAGGTTTACCTGGAGCAGCTGCAGCGACCCCTCAGAGGCAGGACTCCCCAGCCTCCTACGTGTGTGCTGTCTGCCTGTCTCAGCCTGTTGATAACCTGGGCTGGAACTGGACCTGCCCTTGTGATTCTTCTGATGATTGCAAGACGCCCTCAATGGTAGCTATCCAGAAACTTCGGTGAGGGGGGAGGGTTTATTAGTTAGGAGTCTGGAAATGAGGTGGCACTTAGAGCAGGATTCTGGATAGGGAGAGAAAGGGGGCATCTGCAAGGGCCTGGGGTTCTGCTTTCATTAGAGTTGAGGGTGGGGGCCTATAGTTTGGGGGCCTAGAGTTTCGGGCCCGGGGTTCCGCTTTCATTGGAGTTGAGCGTGGGGGCCTAGAGTCTCGCAGGCTCAATCCTTATTGGTGAATTTAAAATCTGAAGGTAAGAATTTAAAGCATGGAAGTGGAAAAAAAAAATCAAGGTCTCTAAATCAAAGGAGGCTGGGGTGGACGGGGGCGCTTGTGAATGCTTTGTCCAGCCCTATGCTTACTGGGGATAGCCTCTCTGAAGCTGATGTCTTGGCAGTCAGCGCCAAAGTCAGGCACTTCCATTAAAAAAAAAAAAAAGCCAACTGTCAGGACTTAAACTACATTAGAACCGATGACCAAGTCATTGCTGAAGTCGAGTGACACAGGACTAACGGCGATCTAGACCTCAACCTGCTGTAATATTTATTCTGTGAAGCGCAGTTCATTCCAACCTACCGCATATGTTGAACACCTCTTATTTCACTGATGAAATATGATTTTTGATCCCTTACCCTCTCTGGTGTAGAGTTGGTCATATTTGAGGCCCTAAGCTTCAGTGCCCTAGGGTTTATTCCTGTTCAAGCCACATCACATACTGAGCATCCTGAAAATGTGTATTAAAGTTAATTGAAACATACACATGATAGCTTAAATCTGTCTTTTTCAGATTGCGGTTGTGGCGATCATGATATTAATTACTGGATCATAACTACCTTTCTAAAATGAAACTACAGACAATATAAAAATTAGAATACAATGTTTTAGAATAAAACATTTAACAAGGACAAGGATTGTTTTATGAAACTTTAGTTTCATGTGTTAATCTTATTTGTCATGAAGTGTGTTTTTGGTGGGCTACTGTTAAAAGGTTGTGAGAGCCACAAATTTAAAGCATGTGAGCATTTTATTTTCCTACTCTGTTATGGCACAGCTGCTGGTTGCAATATATAATATATATATAGTAAACATATATATTTTGTTATACAAGTACATATGTAAGTATGTAATACTTATATATTAAATACTTCTATATTATTACAGTTATTTTACAGGATTTTATTAAGTTAGACTTGAATGTGTTTATATTGAATCTATAAATTGTTTTTACACAAAATCATCTGAATTTATCATAGATTAGGAAGTGGGATATTGAATTACCAAAGTTATACTTAAAAGCACCTGTTCCTCTCTTCTCACTTGCTGTACCTGGTTCTTCTTCTCCTTACTAATAATTATTGACTACTAAGCACTTTACAGATATTATGTCATTTAATCCTCTACCCTTGAGGTGTTTATTATTGCTCCCACTTTACAGACGAGGATATTGAGGCTTAGAGTCTTGACAGTCATTTCCTCAAGGTCACCCAGTTAGTATTTGAATCAGGCAGTTTGACTTACTAGCCTGTTATCTTGACCGATTTTTTTTTTTTTAATTTAAAAGACCAAGTTGGATCGTTGTTATCAACGCATCCTGGATCAATTTGCCCTGAACGCAGAAACCACAGGGAAGGAGAACACTGGAGGGTCTCCATTCCACTGAATTGCACACACTTAACCCTGCAAACTTCATATTCTCATGTCTCTAAGGCTTTGACTTCTGGAATTACAGGCAGGGGCATGAACAGAGAGATAAAAGATGGAAGAGTTGCGCACCTGAAAACTCAACAAAGAGCAGATAGATAGTGTCATGGAGGACCATATTCTGTTGAAAGCCCCTGTCCACCATCTCCTGCTGGTCATGCTGCCCCAGCGATGACCCATGGAGTCAATCCAGGGCAGAGGGCAGAGCCAGGATGAAGAGTAGTGGGTTTTGTTGTTTTGTTTTCTTTTCTTTTCAAACTTGAGCTCTCCGGTGGCTCTGCTTTGGTCAGAACCTTTCAGTGGCGTCAACAGAGAAATGTGATCTTTCATCTCACGTGTGCTCATCTTTATTCTTCTTTGCATTCCCATTGCCTGCCAGCAAGGGTCCGTTTACAAGCATCAGTTCCTTTTTTCTTAACGACTAAGGAGTAGGACTGTTGTACAAACCAAACCAAAACACAAAAGCAACCGTGCAAACACTTCTGTTTAAAAGGAACAAGATAATTGCAGATCAGGACTACTTTGAAATAGAAATCTATATTACGTACATCTTTTTGTAACCTACTTGCGAATCATTAATTTGGTAAGTGCATGAATGTGAAAGGCATTGTCATCTTTTCTTCCCTGATGAACTCAAGTCTGCCCCAGAGCCCTTTGGATAGGAGAGGAAATGGCATTTGTGAAGCAGTTCCAGAGAATCGGCACAAATCTCATTATGAGGCCTTGGAGAAGGCCAGCCTGGAGTCAGTAATTCAGAAGTAGCAGGAACCGTGGCAAAGTATGTTTGCTTGGATGCATGTTTATGAAAGCTTGTGCGACCCTCTTCTAGAGGAGATGTTCAAGAATTAGAAATTGGTTCAAGCTTTAAATCTCCCATTTGTCATCCTGAAAAGTAATCCTTATAAATGGCTGTCTTGGCAACAGACAACCCAGTAAAACTGACACTTGACTGGCCAGATCAGTAGACTTCTTAACGCAACACAGGTGAATGGTAGCACGAGTGATCCTTAGATGGACCCTTTGAGAGTAACCAAGAGATGTAACTCCTAGGAAATGGATCCACTGGCATGTTGCCTATTGCTGTGAGTATTCTTGGGGGAAAAAGCTAATAAAACCTATCATGAGACTTGGGCATGTGCTTTCAGATGGTTTTCCATGTTTCTACATATGAAAGAAAATTTTTCATTAAAATTAAGAGGAAAAACAATTACTAGGCTCTACATGATAGGTCAGAATTAGTAATGATTGTCACAAATCTGCACCGGAACAGTTGTAATCCTGAAATACAAAGCTTTGTTCTTTCAATTCCCTGGTTTAATTTGAGGTGCCTGTATCTCCTATTCACTCTCTTCTGTTTGTTGCCTCCTTTTCTTCTCCCATCTCCATCTGCCTGCCTGCCTGCTTGTCTGGTTTGCAAGCTCCTCTGGAGCTTCTGGGTGAAATCTGAAACCTTGCCTCCGTATTTGGAGGGCACAGAGAAGTGGAAGAAGCCAGTTGCTCCAAATCAATAGTGGCAGGTTTCATAAGCAAGGAGTTCAATATGAGGCTTGTCTTGGGTGGCTGTAAAATGAGTGTGGAGGTCAACTGTCTGAATCCTAAAAGTTTATAGAGGCCTTTACTAGGTTTAGTCGTGTATATACCATCTGGATGCTTTCCACACCACATCACTATCTCAAGACTGTGTCCTTGAGGCAGCTTCTGGGATGGGAGAAAGCAAATGGATCCTACATTCCAAGGACAAGGGGAGCCTCCAGTTGTTGGGCTCTAGCTCATGGACCATCTGGTGGTCGCTTCTTAATGATGTCCACAATGACTGTTTCTCTTCTCTCTCTGTGTTTCTCTGAAGACTTGCCCAGTCTACTTACTTTTTTAGTTTTCTAGCTATCTCTTATTTCAAACTGATAGAATTTGTTTCATTTCCATAAGTGGTAAGCAGTCATCAAAGCTAGTTCTTTGCATTCTAAGTCTTGAATAGTCTGCTTTGTTGCTTACTCCACCAAGAATGAGACATTCCCTTTACAAATATGCAGAAATAACGCTGGGTGGCCGCTTAAGAAGATAGGCTGCTCTTGCCACTCCACACACTGGGCAATGTCCCGTCCGTGTCACCATTGGGCCCTGCAGATTATTCTTTGCCAAAGAAGTACTTCTGACTTGCGTTGTTTGTATTTCCATTCTTATCTTTTATACCGCTGAAAACAGAAATCCACTTATAATTAGATGTAGTCACTTTATGTGCAAACTTTTCTCATTCTATGTGAATGAATCTGTGCAATGTGCAGTGTCAAGTAGGCTTTAAAAACTTTTCCCAGTGGTTTTGGAAAGTGTGTCCATTTTGTTATCTATGGTGTTTGTGTGTCTCACACACTCACAGGTGGAGTGTTTGCCCATAAATCTATCACTTGGTTTGCATTGCTAACAGTTAGTGTCCTAACAAATAATTATTTACAGTTTTAAACTATAAATGGAGATGGATGGTGTACCTTTTAAATGCCTTCTCAATACTCAAGGGTTTGAGGTCAAATTCATAATATTATTAGAACTTTAAAATGTAAATGCATTTACTTGTTGCTGCTGTCCCCTGGCTGTTCTCAAAGTATGATTTGTGGACCTTTCCAAGAGTCAGAAAGATTGAACTATTTTACTAATAAAAGGGAGACATTATTTACCTTATCCATTTTACTGATATTTACACCAATGCAGAAAGTATTATTACTCACTTTAGCATGAATCAAGGTGTTGGCACCAACGTATACTTGTCCATGTGTTCTTTACCATAGTGCACTCGGAGTGTGTGAAAAAAAAAAAAAAAAACCAAAAGCTAAGTTTCACTTAAAGTCCTTGATGAAACAGTAAAAACTATGAATTTTGTTAATTATTGCCCCCCCAATAACTATCCTTTTACTGTTCTGTGTCAAAATGAGGAGCATGCATCAAGCACATTTGCTATATGCTGAAGTGTGATAATGTCATCTCGAGGAAAAGCACTTGTGCAATTGCTGAGTGAATCTCAGTGCATTTTTTTCCATGTTAACATGAATTTTACTTGGAAAAGAACTGACAAATTATGATTATTTAGACTTGGGTATTTTCATACATTTTCTGAAACAGACAAGATATGTTTGTTACTTTAAGAAATTACGGTAGACAGGGGCACCTGGCTGGCTCAGTAGGTGGAGCAAATGACTCTTGATCTTGGGGTTGTGAGTTCAAGCCCCTACGTTGGGAGTAGAGATTACTTTAAAAAATAGAAATTAAGAAAGGCAATTGACTGTGTTTGTTTATGACAAAATTTGAATTTTTAGTTTTCAGTTGTAGAAAACTTGTACTTGCCATTGTGAATTTGACAGCTTCCAGTACTTGAAGAATTTTCTGAATCAGACGGGTGGTAACATTAGTAATGATATGACTTCTGAATACTGTTTAACAAAAAGAGGCAACATTTGGAAAATTTGCAAAATTCAGATTATTTTCAAATTACTAATGTAGGACATTACAAAATTATTCCTGGGCAAGGAATCATCCAAAGTGCAAGATACACCAATTGATTTTAATATCACAAAATTGTATTGATATAGTTTTAGATCCATGTTGCAACATAACTTTAAAAAAAAAAACAAACTATACCTTTCAACTTTTGGTGTAGTATCAAAGAATATTGAAAGACTATTATAATACTCTTCTCTTTTCTGACTCCATATTAGTGTAAAACTAGGTTTTCTACATACTCTTTCATCAAAAGAGCATATGGAACAGACAACCAAATAGGAAACTCAGACTTTCTCTCCATAAAGCCCGTAATTCTAAAATACATATATAATATTTTTTTCAGTTTTTTTATTTTAGAAAACTTATTTTTCATAAATACTTAATATATTTAGGCTTATTTTTATTTTAAAATGTTTAAAATTTCTAATCTTTGTTGTGGTAAATATCACTATCACATAACCTACATAAACCCCTTTTTGGATCCAGTAACTACACTGTACATAGGTTCTGAAACTAAGTACTTTTAAGAATAGCTGGTCTTGGGCAGCCTGGGTGGCTCAGTGGTTTAGCACTGCCTTCAGCCCAGGGCCTGATCCTGGAGACCTGGGATCGAGTCCCATGTCAGGCTCCCTGCATGGAACCTGCTTCTGTCTCTGCTTCTTGCTCTCTCTCTCTCTCTCTCTCTCTCTCTCTGTGTGTGTGTGTGTGTGTCTCTTCATGAATAAATAAATAAAATCTTTAAAAAAATATCTGGTCTAATATATTCATATTGAAGTAATTGATTTTTTTTATTTTTTATTTTTTTTAAGAAATGACATACAGAATAGTAGGAACCATAATGGATGTTAATCAAAAACAAAATTAGGTTGACTTTATGAGAATATACGAAGTCCCATAATCTCCCACAGAAAGTAGTATCTTGCCATAGTCCAAGTGAAATCTCTTAAACAATTCTGTTCTCATTCAAGGTAGAGCATCAGTCTCTTAATACTACTTCTCCCCTTTTAATTCCAAAGTGAGAATGCATCAAAGGAACAAAGATTGGCTTTGAAAAGATACCATGGTCTTCATTTTAAATGAAAATCCCAAGTTTGGATTTTTTTTTTCTCTTACAGGGCCCACACTAAAAATCTGTTCTCTTAAAATGTCAAGGAAGTACAATTCCTTTGAGAGACCAACATTTCCCTCTGAACAGGGTGGACCACTCCCACTTCTAATTCAGACTTTGCTCTCTGAGGAATTGAAGGGATCTAAGGGCCTTTGTAAGATGACCTAACTCTCCCCAGAGGGACAGATCAAAGAGTAACCCCCGGGCATTTTTCAACTGACAGGGGTCTATCCTACCCTCACCAAGGGTGGCCAGAGTAAAGGAAAGCATGTAATAGTAACTGCATAATCCTCCCTTCAGTACTTCACAGCTATGGCCTTTTACTTTCTTTCCCCTTCATATCGTGAAGTTGTATAACATAATTATTTTGTATATCTTCATGGCAGATTTAAAGATGATCCCAGGAACAAAAATCATCTAGGAAGTTGGGTGCATCATCCTAGATTCCTTTAGAGTTCTGTTTATTCCATAGTGTCCTAGCTAAGAGTGTACCCTGGACTCAAACACTATCTCTATCACTTACTAACCTTGGGGAAGTTTCTTAACATTTCTTTGGCTTAATTTCCTTCCCTATAACATAGGGATCATAATTGCTTGTACAAGCATAGGGACTCTTTAAAAGTTAAAGTGTGTGTGTGTGTGTGTGTGTGTGTGTGTGTATTTAGAGTAGTGACTGGAATGTTACAAAGGATCAACCAAGTTGGCTAGTATAGTTATTGCTATGGTGTTCTTACCTTATGATGGGTCTTTCTGCCCTTAGGAATGGTTTGAAAAAGCAGAAATTGGCTGGGACTGTTTTTTTTTTTTCTCTTCTCTTTTGTACAGTTTTTATTTTTATTTTTTGTACAGTTTTTAATCTTCAATAGATATAATCTCTTTTATATTTGTTATCTACCTATTGATACATTTTTAAGGAGGAACCCCTAGTCACTACCTTTACTTTTTCTCTCCTTAACTCAAATTCATCGGTTTAACTCTTTTTGACCAGATTCTACTCACAAGGCTATGTGGCAACTGCCTTCACAAAGGCTGTTAATGATCACCTATTTGCTGAATCTATAAATGACTTGGACTTTAATTCACAACCATTTGGCTTTCCACTGGCCATTGTTAAGTACCTCTTCCTCCTTTGGTTCTTCTTTTTTTCTATGGTCCTCCTTAGTGTTGAATGGAGTCTTTCTTCAGTCATCTATCATACTTGAGGTCATTTTCCAGAGGCATAACTAAAGTCCTCTTTTGTTTTTGTTTTATATACTCTACGTGAGACCATCCATCCTTTTATGTTGAATGATCATAGTTCAGTTATTTATTCCCTCATGTATATTTCCCTTTTAAAGCTCAAGACGTATTTTCAACTATGAGTCTCCATCTGAATATCATTTTTGCACCTCATAGTCCACATGTCTCAAACCTAAATTACTACCTTCCTTCCTCAAACTTGTTTTACATCTCTGTGCTAGTGATATCATCATATGCTGGGTCTCCCAAACTTGGTTCATCTCTTACCATACACTCTCCAGATGCCTTCATATTTCACAGGGCATCAGTTCTTCTAGCCTGAATTCTTTACATCTGTGCATAAAATTGGTCTCCCCTTGTTTTTCATTGGTCTGCTTAGTTTAGACCTTCATCAGATTTTAAGTAAAGAATAATACAGTCTTTGCAACTAGTATGTTCCTGTCAACAGACTCTTGGCGATCTCAGTTCAAAATCCACACTACTTGCTTCAAGGCATATTTTTTAGTGGTCTGATCAGATCATTCCCATTTTATCAATTTCACTTGGCTCCTCATTACACGTAGGACAGAATTCAAACCTGTAGCAAATTGGACAACATTCTGAGCCATAGCTTACCTGTCCAGCTTCACCACCTAATCCCATACTCCTCCTTTCTTCTATTCATACAGATATAACCTATCTTTTTTTTTTCTGTTTTAAACAATTTGAGGTATAATTGGCATGAAATAAAACACATATAGTCAAAGTTTTGATGTATGTATACCATGACATATGGAACCTTGACCACAATCATGATGAAAAACCTCCTCACCTCCAAAAGTTTTTATGCCCTTTTTTCCTACCCTCTCACCTCTCTAATCCCCACCCCAGATAAGGACTAATATCCTTTCTGCCACTATAGATTAGTTTCCATCTTCTAGAATTTTATATAAGTAGAATCATACAGTATTGCTGTTTCTTTCATCTGGCTTTTTTTTTTTTTTTACTTTAATGTGTATTTATGTATAATTCTCATGAATGTAATGCTTTCCTTTCTCTTGATTAAATATTTGGAATGAAAGGCTAGGTTATATGATGGATGTATATTTTTATGAAACTGTCACACTGCTTTTCAAAATGGTTGTAACATTTTATAATCCTATCAGTGATGCATGAGAGTTTCAGCTACTCTGTCTCCTTGATAACACTTGAGATGTTCAGTCTTCCTAATTGTAGCCATTTAAGTAAGTGTATAATGAAATAAAAAAGGTGTATGTGGTATCTTATTGTGGTTTCATTTGCACTTCCCTATAATCATTTTGAACACCTTTTATGTGATTCTCATAGAACTTCTTCAGTGAATTATCTATTAAAATATTGTCCATTTTTTAAATTAGAAATTTTATTTTATTCTAAAACTTCGAGCACTCTTCATAGGTTCTGCATATAAGTCTTTATCAAACACACTTGAAAATATTTGAGTCTGATTTCATTCTCTAGTGTTCATAAAAAAATATTTAATTTGAAGTACTTACCTATTTGTTCTTTATAGATTTTGTTTTACCATTCAAAAAATCTTTGCCTAACCCAGAGTTACAATGGTTTTATCCTATATTTCTTGTCTAGAAGATTTAATAGTTTTAACACCAAAACTATTAACCTATATCTGTTTACATAGATAAGCTCATCATTTTCATCTCATTATTAAAATATGAGAAATCTAAGGTGAAAGGAGGTAAGGATATAGTGAATGAGTTGTTTTCCTTGTCAATTAAAGTTTCATTATTAAAGACCATAGTTAAGACAGACATCCCTGATAATTTGTGTGGTAGGCAGAATATTAGTCCTGGGTGGGTGGGGGGGACTCTGCGGGGGTGGGAACTCTGGAAACTGACTATATTACCTTATATAACAAAAGGGAATATTCACGTGTGATGAAGGTTCTGGAATTGCAGATGGGAAAATTATTCAGATGGGCCCAGTCTAATCACGTGAGTTCTAAGATCAGTGAACATTTCTTAGCTCAGGTCAGAGACCAATGCAATCACAGAAAATGGCTTAGGGAGATACCACCTTGCTGGCTTACATAAAAGAAAGGCCTCAAGCCAATGAATGCAGATGGCTTTTGGAAGCTAGAAAATGCAAGGTGAGGGATTCCCTCCTAGTCTTCAAAAAAGAATGCAGCCCCACTGACATCTTGATTATAGTCCAAGAGATCTTTATTGGTTTTATAAGCTCAATAACTGTAAGACAGACCATGTACATATTTGCTAAGTGAACAAAAAATGACAACATACAAAATATACAGTATTGTAATCTACTTTTTTCAATCAATAATATGTTGTAACCTAGTCTTTCACTGTGACCATCTTTCTGGTCGATAAACATTGGATTTCCCCAAAAAGGCTTCTAGGGTTGGACACTAATATTATTTTAAGTATTCTGTTATTACAAAAAAATTATAAATTTATTGCCTTTGATATTTAAAAGTTCCTTTCTTCCTCCTTCTCAGATTATTTTTACCTGATTAAAAATATGTATCTATTAAAATACTCTAGAAAATAAAAGTGTGGGAATCCCTGGGTGGTTCAGCAGTTGACTGCTGGCTTTCAGCCTAGGGCATGATCCTGGAGTGCCGGGATCGAGTCCCACATCAGGCTCCCTGCATGGAGCCTGCTTCTCCCTCTGCCTGTGTCTCTGCCTCTCTCTCTCTCTGTGTCTCTCATGAATAAATAAATAAAATCTTAAAAAAAAAAAACAAAGGAAAAAGAAAAGTGTGTATATATAAGAAACTAATAGTTACTCTGGATGTTACCATTTTGTTAAACATCTTGCATTTTGTTTTAGAGCACATATTTACATAAAAGGAAATTTTAATATGCTTGTTTAACAAACTATTAATATTTTTGTCATTATTTTGAAAGGCTGCATATTCAGCCATATGAACATTCCATTATATGTTTGACATAACTTGTGCTAGTAGATATTTTTCCATAATATTTGGTATTTTAAATAGTCTTGAAATCAGTGGTCTTATATGAATAATTCTTAAAATACTTTCTTTGATTATTATCTTACAGAATTTTTTGAGATAAATCTCCTATTCCAATGGAATGTATAATTTGAAGGACTTAGATTCATATTATCAGACTGTCTTTAAGGACATTTTAATTTGGATCGTGACTAGCAGAGTATGAAGGCTGTATGCTGCTTGCCGGCCTACAACCATCCCTTCTGTTTTCTTGCCCATAAGATGCTTATTATATTTGCATTTCTACAGCTTCGGGAAAGGGACACTTTCCCTTTCTTGAGGGTATATATAAGCCAAATGTATTTAATTCTTTTCCATTTGTCCATGAATGTTTTTAGAGATGGGCCCATAACCCAGTTTTGCCCAAAATCTTTAAAAATTTTTTCTTTACTCTTAAATAGACAGTGAACTTTTCCTTCCCTCCCCAAATCCTATTTATCAATATGTGATTTTTTTTAATAGAGTTTAAGTTTTAATTTCTCATTCCTTTAAATTTTCAAATTGATCCTGACTTCTTAAATCCCATCACCATGAAGTCACACAGTGTGCCTCATGATTGAGAGGATCTTATTGGATCATTTCATAGTTCATTAAAAGAACCACATTTTGAATGGTTCAGCTGAGAATAAAAACCACCATGAAGTACTGCAAAGCTGTTCTGTAAGTTTAGCATAACTGCTCAGGCCTCTGGTTGGCCATAAAATCATTAGCTGTGACTGGGTCATTAGTAACGATAACATCTCCTTTGATAACATACATCAGTCCAAAGAAATTTGGCTCATTTTATTCTATGCATCTCCTATAACAATCAGTATTTATGAGCTCTTCTCTTGGAAGTACCATTCCACATGTGGTTTTAGTCTTCCTCCTAAGTACCCTGGAGGATGCCCTACCATCTATAGCGACCAGCACTTGAGATTGAAGCAATTACTAGATTTCTCTAGCAGAATACACTTTGCAGACCTCCCCTTTCTCTCTCTCTGTCTCCCTCAATCTCTCACTCTTTCTCTATCACCAACTCTCATTATGCAATCAGTCCACACTGCTGAAATTCCTCTGATCCATATTCTGTATCTTTCTAGCTTCTAATTTTTCTTTCTAGGTATTTTGGATTTTGATATGTGGATTCAGTGGTTAATTTATAGAATACTTGCAAATTTTAAAAAGCTGCATGAAAGCTATCTAGTTTTTTTCCCCAATTTTTGCATTTAAAATTTTAGAACTTAAATTTTAAGAAAACCGTTCAGGGAATATTACCACTTAATAAACAGAATAAAAACCACCAATATAAGACCTCTCCTGGCAAGGTTTATGTGTACAAAGGAAACCAGAGATTCCTTTGTAAATTATTGACAGGCCAAAGTGTCATGGGCAGGTTTTGTCGTAAAATTTGCACAATAAAAACTCCTGAGGAAATTTGTTCAAACCTCAACAAATCATACTGTCAAGAACTAGTTAATTGTAAACATAATAATGTGAATTGCTGAAAATAAAAAAAAAGTTGCATTTGTATGCAATGCTTGATGGACCTTGATTAACTTGGCAGTTTAGTGCATGCTTTCCCCGAAAGCAGTGATCACTTTTTACTCAGAATAGAATGAGCCGTTGTATGAATTCATGCCACAGTCCACAATGCTAATCAGTTTTGAGGAAGCTGAAATTACCTTTTTAACTTGGCTTTGACATTTTCTTTGCTCAACTTTCTTGCCTCAAACAATTTCACTGTTTTTGAGGCTGCTTCCCGGACTGCAGGCCTTGACTGTGTACATCAGTTAGCCTCCCTGACAACAGCAACAACCGTCTCTCTCAACTGCAGGGCTGACTTATGGGGTCATCTGTTTTGGTCCAGGTCAAGTTTTTCATCCTTCATTTCCTTTTCTCTTATGGTCCCTACAGCAGCTGTGGGAGGTTGGTTCTTTTTATTTCTATTTTACAAAGTTAAAGAAATAACCAAAGACCGGAGATTTGAATTACATTTGCCTGCCTGAGGTATGTGTTGGAGCTTGTATTTGAACCCGGATCTGCACTCCGGGTGCAGATGCCCAAGGCTGTGTTCCAGTGAGACACCCCCAGAGAGTCAACATACCGTCCAAACATCACAGTGGCCCACTCTGGTACATTTTCTCACCATTAAAATATAGGGACATTTTCCCCCCTTAACATTCCTATCTTAATGTGCAACTCTTAAAATATAATAATTTAAAGTGACATTGGCTTGACTTTTCAAAGCGTAATTCCTGCCTCTCTTACTATGGAGGTAGAAGGAAAGCATATTGAAGTAAATAAAAATATTATTTGGCATTTGGACTGTAAAATTCTGTGAAATTTTAAGGGTCTTTGATTTTGAAGTTTAAATTGTCAGGGCCAAACACAATTTTCCTTCCTAAATCTTTAGGAGTTTGTTTTCTATAGTAAGAAATTCTTCGTGGTTACCTTTACCTAATGTCTTCATTTTTGTATCTGAGCAAAAACTTACAAAGTACCCCAGAACATCTTATAGAAAGGATAAATATTTTATTTTATTTATTTTTTTTTAATTTTTTTAATTTATTTATGATAGTCACACACAGAGAGAGATAGAGAGGCAGAGACACAGGCAGAGGGAGAAGCAGGCTCCATGCACCGGGAGCCCGACGTGGGATTCGATCCCGGCTCTCCAGGATCGCGCCCTGGGCCAAAGGCAGGTGCTAAACCGCTGCGCCACCCAGGGTTCCCAGGATAAATATTTTAGATCATTTTAAATATAAGGGTGTCTGTTTTGGACAGAACTGTGCATTGCTGGTATGGAAATTTAGTTGTTTTGTCATCTGCATTTAGATAAATCAATGCATTAATATTATCTAAAATCCTTAACAAATTCTTGGTATGATCATAGTAAAAAATCAGTTACCCCCTGCCTCCCCTTCCCCTTGTTGGTGATAACTATTTTTTTCCATGATAACTAAATGGACTTTTAGAAAATATTGAAGATATTACAGCTAGATAGAAACTCATTCTGGTGAAAAACAACGTTCAATGGAAGCCACTAAAATATAATTTATTAGTGAATATTTTTATTAGTGAACTTGAATGGTCTGGGTGCTGTGGAAGATAGGCATCTATCTTATTGCTTATTCATTCATTCTCTTTTATATTATTGTTCACTTCAGCCTGAAATATCATCACTTTGAGTGATCTCTCTATTCCTCTTTATAACATTTGAACAGAAAAGGCAGTAGGAAGCGGAGATGACTTTTCCCCTGAGATCCTGTGAAGCATACATCTGTACCCACATTGTCCATACTTGTTCTTTGTATTTCTAAAAGCCAGTGTGAAAATGGGTCATTCTCTCTTGGTGAAAAAGTAATGTTTTTCTTGTGAAAATTAATGGCTATCATTGATCAGTGTCCTTTGCATATTAATATCAGAACAGAGTTTTGAGGGTTTTTATTGGATCCATTCTCTTCCTATGCAGGTCGTCCAAAACGAGATATCAGGAACAACACTGGTATTCTAACTTCTGGTTTTGCATCTTGAGAATAAGCTAAAATAGCAGGAACATAGAGTCTTAAGTTTCCTGCCATCTTCTATGTATTTTGGGAAAAGACTTGATAGATATGTTGTATTGTCATAGAAGGACAACATTTAACCTTTTGAAGGAATATAGAAGCCGACATAATGATATTTATATTGACTCTTAAATGAATTAATGATTTAAGAGCATTCATTCAGGCAGTACTTGTTGCGTACCTACTATATTTTAGATACCGTTAGTCCTGAAGATTATGAAAGATTGTCTTTTTTTAAAAAAGCTTAAAGTCTAGTCCGAATGATTATGTCATTTTCATTTATATCACCTAAACTTGCCATATTACCTCTCTTACTATTTCAATACCATATACTATGAATATTATCCTCTGAAAGCATCAGAAATTTTCTCTTCTAAAAGTGATCCAGAAAGAAAGGAGAGTTTTATACTCATCCACCTTATATGTTTTATGGAATTTTGGACCACGTAAAGGTTTCTTTTAAAAAGAAGCAGTTTTTAAACTTTCGGATTTATAGGCTTGCTGTACAGGCACGTTTGTACTCCTTTGCTGGAAAAACTTATTTGGCAATCTCCTTCCCATTTTACTACCTTTAATTATAGCTAGGTTTTTATGAAATTTCTGTAGGAGTTAATTGAATACATGTAACCTCTCGTCCTATCATGATCATAATCTTTAACCAGGTGAATGTAAGGCATGGAGTTTCCACGTTTGTGCGTCTAGACATTTTTGACCATGTACTATTGAGATGAAATAAAAGGAGGATAAATGACAACCTATTCCATTCTTTTCCAGTTACAAGCTAGGGTTAGAAAAGCCAAGTTCAGTCAGCTAAAGATGAGTTATCTACAAATGAGCCTACTTGGAAACAGATTAGCAATTTAAATGACTAAGTTAATAAGATCCAATTATAGCTAATTTGCCCATCCTTTCTTTCCCTTGCCCTCCCACAGGCTTCAGAGTGTGAATGCCTTGCACGGATTCCTGGGAGTAGAGGAGGAGGTTTTTAGGTCAGGGGGGTTGTGAGGGAAATAGTCACAGTTATTACCTCTGTGGCATCTGTATGGGCTCTGCTGCCTGTACATGTGGATTAACAAATAATAGATATTTTAACACATGTAAGATTATATGTATGTTAAAACTGTGTGCATACACACACATGGGGGTACATCTATGCAAGTGTGAATATGTGTGTGCATGTTATAGAATGTAATGTGGGTATTATATAGTGTACATACATGTCTGTGTGTGTACATGCATATACCCCTACTCAGCCATATTCCAAGAGATATTCTGATTGATTCTTTTCATTTCTCATCTCTCTGGCTCACCTTTTCCTAACTACTCCTTCAAATTTACATTTTTTAAAAAAGATTTTATTTATTTATTCATGAGAGACACAGAGAGAGGCAGAGACACAGGCAGAGGGAGAAGCAAGCTCCCTGTGGGGAGCCCGATCTGGGACTTGATCCCAGGACCCTGGGATATGACCTGAGCCTGAGGCAGATGCTCAACCATTGAGCCACCCAGGTGCCCCTCAAATTTACATTTTTCCCAGTTTGCTAGCATACTGCTAATTCTCCGTAATTCTTTTTCCCAAAGCTTTTACCCCAGATCACTTAATTTAGTAATCCCTTTCCACCTTTCAAATACTGAATCTTCTCTGTGCCTTAATTTTTTTAAATGTACTTTTGTTCACTTTTGTATCAATATATATCTTTGAAATGTTAGCTCATTGATGTTAATAACACATTGTTGCATTTAAGACTGCCAGCGTTATCAGTAACATATTTTAAAGAATTTGAGATTTTAGAGAATTTCTCATTATTGCAGGAGAAATTAACTTTACATTGATTTTTTTTTCTCATTACCTCTGCTCAAATGCAGATAGTATTTCCCCAAGCGCTGTGTGGCTCAAAGAAGAAACATATATAGTGCTATTACATTTTTGTGACTGAAAAGTTACAAAATGTAAAGCAAAATAGGTGAGGGATTTGGACTAGGCAATACGGGGGAAAATTAAAAAATGTGGCTTTCCAGAGTTAAGAAACAACCTCTATTAGTAGAGTACCAGATGGGATAAGGAAAGGATTGATATAGAAAAGCCATCAGAAATTAATGTTTAGGGATGTAATAGAAAAAGTATACTATCCTTAAGAATTGTTAGGAAAGGGACACCTGGGTGGCTCAGTGGTTGAGCACCTGCCTTTGGCGCAAGGCGTGATCCCAGGAATCCTGGATCAAGTCCCACATCAGGCTCTCTGCAGAGAGCCTGCTTCTCCCTCTGCCTGTGTCTCTGCTTCTCTCTGTGTGTGTCTCTCATGAATAAATAAATAAAATCTTTAAAAAAATAAAAAGAAGTGTTAGGAAATAATTACAGTGTTTCAGATTTGAAAATTAAAAATAAGATCATCAGGGACAATTTTTAAAAAATGGAGTGGTGTTGATTTGTGTCAGTGAGAGAAACCATGTCCTGCACTCAAACATTGTCCAAATAAATGTTTTATTTTACAATAAGAAAGTTTCAGGTTTTCGGGTGTTTTTTTTTTCCCAATGATGTATCATTTGTTTTAGTCAATATTTCCTCAATCTAGGAAATGATAAACACCTTATTAAAGGGTGTTATTGACCCCTTACTAAACATCTTCCATTAAATCAAACCTATCAGGTTAGTCCTTCACAAAATTTACCAGGCATAATAGTTAATACATCTAGATCACTTATATTTTAACATTGAGTGGCTTTTATAAAATGATATGTAATAGAATGCACAAGGAATTGTAGAACACCTGCTGAATGTGGGCGCCTCCCAGTGCTATATTGTGTAGTCAAAACAAGTCCTCTCCCCCTGGAGGATGCGTTTTTTAAAAATAGAGAAGGGGAAAAAACAACTCAAATACTTAAACGGATGCTAGGAGATATGAAATAACCTACGGAATTGTTTCATATATACTCATTGACTTTTATATTTAAATAATTTTAGATATAGCAGGTCTTAAGGTAACTGTTTGTTATATTTTGCATGATTATTGGACAATTATGAAAACTAAAAAAAAAAAAATTGCGACCCTGCCACTTCAACAGAGTGCTTTTCCTAATTATTCAAGTGTATTTTGTGGTAATTCATTACTGGTATGCATCCATTTTCTAAACAATCTGTGTTAAAGATCCGCTTTCTTGGAGTACCTGGAGTGCAGGGAAATGCATTTTTGCTTCAAACCAAGGCCAATTTCTTTTTTTTAAGATTTTATTTATTTATTCATGCGACACACAGAGAGAGAGGCAGAGACACAGTCAAAGGGAAAAGCAGGTCCCTTTGGGGAGCCCGGTGTAGGACTCAATCCGGGACCCCAGAATCCTGCCCTGAGCCAAAGGCAGACACTCAACTGCTGAGCCACCCAGGTGTCTCAAGGCCAATTTCTTGATGTTCTCAAGTCACTAATAACATACCCATTTTCTATCTTTTCTCTTTGTTTCTGAGGTTAGGGATTTCAGGGAGCTGTCCTTTATTTCCAGTGCTTACCTCACAGATCCTTTGTATTGATGGGCTAGGACATGAACTCCATGCAGTAGGAGAGTGAGATCTGTGATGCATGAGGATCTGTTCTCATCCATGCCCAACAGACCCACAAATCTAGAGAAACGGTGAGGTCACAGCAGAATAAAGAACCCCTCCCACATTCTTGCAGTGAAGTCTAGATAAGAACCAATAAATGAATGAAGGGAAAACCCCAGGGGACAAAAAAAAAAAAAAAAAAGAATGTCCTTAATGTATGGTGGTGGTCTCTTTTTCACCTTTTTTTTTTTTTTTTTTGGTTTGTTTTTTAAGGTCAGACCTTCAAATACATTGTTAATTAGGAAAATAATGCCTTCATATTTGCTTGTTTCTTTAACATTCTAGTAACCAATTTTATTTAAAGATTTTATTTATTTGTTTGTGAGAGACACAGAGAGAGACAGAGAGAGAGAGAGAGAGAGAGAGAGAGGCAGAGACACAGGCAGAGAGAGAAGCAGGCTCCATGCAGGGAGCCCGACATGGGACTCTATCCCAGGACCCCGGGGAATCACACCCTGGGCTGAAGGTGGCCCAATTTGTGAGTCCTAGGGAAGCTGATTTCTAGCGGGTCAGTGGATTGCTCAGTAACTCCTTACCAAGAATGCCTTATTCTTCAATTCTCCTTTCCTTTGCTGATCAGAAAACTGTAATGTCTACCAGCATGTCCATTGTGCATCTCATCTGTAGATAACCCTACACCTTTGGAGTAAACCTACAAATGAATGGCAGATGTAGGATATCCACGCCACTGCTTCCTTCTCCTCCTTGTAGCAGACACTCCTCGTCAATCACTGCTTTCCCCTTCACTGAACCTTACAGGCATCCCAGTTGTGTTCTTGACCTTGTGTTAGGACAATTAATACTCATCAGGGACCCACACACAAACCTGTTTCTTATCCCTTTCCTATAAACATCGTAAACTCTCTCATCCTAAAACAAAAACCAAACCTTGAGCCCACCTTGTAGTAGCTATCCCTTCATCTCTTCTTTCCTTAGCTAACCTTCTTGGAAGAGTGTCTCCACTAGCTGTCCCAACTTCCTCACTCTCTATTTTTGGCTTAGCCCCTTGTGGCTTGCCTTCTGCGTCCACTGCTCCATTGAAGCTGTGCTGGCAAATCACGGGTAATCCTTTGGCTAAACGGCCATTCAGCTTTTATCTTCCTGCCACTGGGTGCATCCTTCAGACTCTCTTCCTCTACACCCTCCTCCTGTTTCTTCATTTCTTCTCCTGAGTTGTCTTCCCATGACTCCTGAGCTGCTTATGCCACTTATTTTCCCTGGGAAGTCCTTGACCCGTAGTGGGTCTCACTCTCTACCTGTCCTCTGTCAATCTCTCTCAGGGCTTTTAAAATGTTCATGGCTTGAAGTCTATATGCACTATCTTAGCCTTTTTTGATATTTATTTAGTCCTTGTATATAAAAATTCCTGGTGGCTGTATCTTCTCTGATAACCCATGAGAAACCCATATGTAACATTGACACCTCCTGCAGTCCACCTTTCAAAGGATATGGTCACCTTCCAGTCATGCTTGGGTCAATTGGATATAGGCATTAGCATCACTCCTTATTTCATCCATTGCCTTCGCCTCAAATGAAGCAACTGTCAAATTTCTCATGAACTCCAAGTAGCTCTTACTTCTGTTCTCCATCTCTGTATCTTGTTACCATTGCCCTAAGTCAGGGCTCTAAACTACTCATTTGTTGCCCTTCCATTCTTTGCTGCATGCAAAGAAAAATATACCTTACATTAAAATTCAGCTCTGCCATTCCTCTGATCAAAATCTTTGAATGCTTCCCAGATACCTATAGAATAAAGGCCAATGTCTTCAGCATAGAACATATAGTTTCCCATGATCCAGTTCTTACCTAATGATATCTTTGGATTTTAGTTAGGCTAGAATGGCACTCGAAGGTAATAGTGATCTCTGCACAAACCACAGTGTTTCTCAGTCTAGCCCATAATCCTCCTCTCTGAACCTCCATAGCATTTTTCTTTTTTTGCATGCAGTGGGTTGCATCATATTCACATTTAATATAAGGTGCCAATTTCATAATCTGAGGATGAAGAGTGAAAGGCTTATTGCATTCCATGTTCCAGAGCCTGAGAATGACGGTTATTAAGTGGGGCCGCAGTAAGTGACACCAGTTTGGGAGGACAGAGGAGCACATGGCCAGATCTTTATATTTTTCATTGTTAGGGATCTGATAAAGATATAGATCAAATCCAGAAAACATTTGTTGGTAGTGACTGTGTGCCAGACCTTAATGACCTGCTTTAAAATATATTATCATGCTTAAACCTCACCAAAAAAATACAGCTTTAACTTAAAGAAGTGAGGTTCCATATTAAAGTAGAATGAAGTAAATGTGGAGGCGAGTAGGAATTCTTTAAAAATCTTGCATTTCCTCTTCCCTTAATGATTGTGAACATAAAATGTTGACTCTCTGGCCCTTTCCACAAAACTTGTTTTTGGTTCTTGAGTCTTAGTGGTTCTCACGGTGTTGAATATAAATCATTAGGATAGCAGTAGCATACAAGATATATACTGGCTTTTATGGATGATTTAAGGAATTTACAAGGATTTTTATCTCGATGTACCAAATGTGCTTTCCTTAGGAACTGATCTCGCTTAAGATGAGATACCAATTAAGAAGTAACTCTGTCAGCATAGAAACCTGCTTTGTGATCAGACAACTTCATACACACATTGTATAGGATGCATGAATATGTTCTTATGAATTTTTGTATTCTCCGAGCCCAGGTTTAGTGCCTGGAATGAGTTAAGTGCTCATTAAATCTTTGTTGAACTGAACTAGACTGGAGGTCAACACTACTGGTACCCAAAATGGAGGAGAGCCACTTGCCCTTGTATTGATTGCTAGCCACACAGTGGTTCCTATGTGGTGTATTCCTTAAGACAAACTAACCAGATTCTCTGAGGTATGTGGTGATGGAGCTGGCAGAGAGGCAGAATGAAAAAGTCATACTTTAAACATTTTTCAGGAAGAAAAAACAAAAGATGAATCTGCCGCATGGGTAGAGGTAGAGGTAGATATGGTTGGGTTTAAACAAAGTAAGAAAGACTAAGGAAGCAGAAATATGCCAAACGCTCAAGACTCTAGATGGCCATATCCCTATATTGAAACTTGTTTTTGTATCAAAAGAGATGGCCAAGAAGTAATCATTCCACTATGATCTCCAGTAATCTGTCTTTAAATAGAGTACTGACCCCATGTTTTTCAAAGATTGTCAATTTAGGAAGAAATTGATGAGCTACCTGTGGAACTTTAGAACTTCATGTAGTGGAAGTAATCTCTGCATAGCTTCCAATTTGTTGTCATTTTTACTACTTAACAAAAGTAAGTAGATGAGTAGATAACTCTTTCATACTGGGATATTCATTAAAAGCCTTGGAGGAAAGGCACTATTAAATTCCACGAAAGGGACTTTCTCTTACAAAGCAATATAAAAAATGATCCGAATTGCCATATTAATGTAATTATAAAATAAGAACATATTTAACATCATTTGATTTTTTTTCTCATTAAAAATAAAAAATTAAAAATCTGAACATTCAAAGGCAAGATTTGCTTGAAAGATCTATCTCCTTAGCTATTCCTTCATTATATTGTCATGACAGCAAACCAATGAAGGTAATATAGCAATAGTATAACAACATTTCCTTTTTGGTAATGTTTGTTTGCCTAGGTAGTGTTTGTTTGCCTAGTGCCCTATTTTTGTATATAATGCTTTATGTGTTCGCTTATTCTCTGGAAAAAAAATCAATAAAATATCATTGATTAACAACACCTAGCCTACATGTGTTAGTAAACTGAACCACTTTGCCTATTGCTAGTATGATAGACACTTTTTAATATAAAAATCTGAACCAAAGGATGGCAAATATGTTTCTCTTTCAGGAGAAGATGTAGGGAATAGAGAGGAGAGTGATTCACAATATAAAAAGTATTAAAAAAACATTAAATTGATGCATTAGCCATTTACAATTATTCAGGAATAGCATATTGTCTAGTTTCAGGGACTTGAGAAAGGATGAAGATTAGTGTTCTATTATGTAGAGTTAAATGTGTTGCATTAATGCCTTAAAATAACTTGGATGATTATGTAAAAACCAGTTAAATTTTTAAATACCTGATAGAAAATATCTCAGTAAAGATTATTTTACCCTTCTCTCATTAGGCATAATACTTAAAAGATATTATTTAAAATAAATTAGCAATATAGGAATAGGTTGAAAGAAAGCCAACCGATGTGTTTTAAGCTGCTGCTTATTTAGGACCCTTGGACATCCATTGTACCACAGTTGTAAATGTACTTTCTAACTAGCATGCCGTGTAAAATAATTTGAGAATTAGTTAACAAAGGTTAAATCACATTTGGGACATTGAAAGGATAATTGATGAGCAGATTGTTGATGGGTGATTCCATTCTCACTAAGAGAACATCCCATCAAAAGAAAGAAAGACCTTTGCATTATTAAAAGCCTGTTCTGTAACACTGTTGGGAATTTGGTTGGGTCATGAATGCTGGCAGGTTGTCAGGGAAACAGAAATAATGCAACCGCATGCATAGTCTTCTTGAAAAATGGCTCTAGCAATGCTACTTTTGATCGTCTAATGGCCGATCTGGAATTTCGAAAAGTAACAATGGAGACGAACATATTTTCTAGTTTAATTACATATACCCCTCTGTCGATAATAGTAGTAATAAAAATGTTTTTCTAGATATGAAGTATTATACTTCTAATACAAAAGGAGAGTATTTTTCCCACAATTAGGGTTTGAAATTTTTGCTTTGATGACAGTTTGTGCTTTCTGTTCATTTTTTGATAATGGTGTTACTCACCCATTATCACATAGTGATGAAGTTTGCTAGTAGTTGTGTGAGGGTTTGTGTTAACTAGCTGCATTCACTTTCCCATAACCCCTTTTTCTAATGCCTGCTATTTAGAAAGAGGCCTGGGAGGATCTACCTCCATCATGTTATCTCTGGTAAGAGCTGACATTCTGATACAATGATAGGACCCGTAGTAGTGACTGTAAGTACATGAAGACAAACATCCAGTAACGCTGTATCATAAATATTTATCATGATTCAAATCTATAGAAATGCAAGAAAACAAAGACATGGGGCCTTTCTACAAGAGGCTGAAAACCCCTGAAGTGGAAGACAGCTGTAAAATTGTTCATAAGTTAGGGTTTGATCTTTTCAAAATAGAACCAATAATTTGACCATAAATAAATCTTTAAATTGTGGGTTTAAGAACATTCACATGAGCTAAGAAAGCCTAGATGTTAAATTATAGCACGTCTTGTGGATCTAGCGCATTTACCTTGAGGAATATCTTCTTTTCTTTAGCTTGCACAAGCAAACCTTTAATAATCTCTTTAATACCTGTAGAATAAAAGTATTATCTTCATCTTACCCTAGTGTTCAGGACCTGCATGCTCTCCCCTCCAAATTATCCCAAGCCATCTCCTCTAGTTCTCCCATGCCTTATTTCTTTAGATGCACACTGCTCTTTCCCAGCTATCCCCCACTTACCATGTGATTCTATGCAAGTTATTTCACCTCTGTGTCCTTTTGCTTTGTCTAAGACTTGATCTAAGTAATAGTAGCTGATACACAATTGCTTAATAACTACTAGCCAGTGTTTGTTTTGTTGGTTTTTGTTTCTGTTTGGTTTTAGTAGGCTCCAGCCTAACCCAGGGCTTGAACTCAAGACCATGAGATCAAGATCTGAGCTGAGATCTAGAGCTGGAGGCTTGACTGACTGAGCCACCCAAGTGCCCCTAGCCAGTGTTTTTATTATCATTCCCACTTATGTGATTGACTCATGCTACTCCTGCCCCAAATGTCTCACATCTTAATTGCTACCATTCAAACCCTGCCACGCTTTTAAATAATAAAAAGAGCATTTTTATTTAACATTGTGTGCAAGAAATTCAAAACTGCATTTTTGGCCCTTATATTTATCAAGGTTGTAAACCCACTGCACTTTGGTACTGCTTGTGAGTTAGAAATAATGTGTGGGGCCCCTCATGCTAGCAGAAGGGGCAGGCCAGGTGTGTCCCAAAGGAACCTGTCAACTGGAGTGTTTGGTAATGCTGGAGAGAAAAATGATGAAGATGCTAGAAATGTGTTTTGAAAAGCATGCCGTTGTGATAATGTAAAAAACAGCTCAGAATCACTTGGTATTAAAAGAGTAAATAATGGATATTGTCTGTTAAGATTGATACCATGTTGATGCCGTGTATTTGGAAATTCTCTATTATGCCTCAACCCACATGTGATACCCATAATGTCATTGATTTGATAGCCACAAACCCCACATTGTATCTGGCCGGTAGGGATTTTCTCAAGGTCAGAACTTTAGGTAGGAAATTTTTTTGGAGTATTGATACTGGAGACATGATCTTGAATTTACCTATTTTACTTTTGACAAACTTGTATGGCCGTTGAGTGGTATATTTTGGTTTGATACACACACATTTTCCGGTGAGACTTGGCTAAGACTATTTTCATTTGCTTTCCTCCCTTTACCCTTGCCAAAGTCTAAGGGAGATTGTAGATTCTCCTAGTTGCTATTCTTACTGCAACTTCCCTATAGCCTAATCCAAATATTTTTATACTATGTTTGTTTAAACGTGAAAATAGTGCCTTTCCAACCCAGCCCAAGGGAATAGTTTCTCTAGAAAGGAGAACCTTTCCTCTCCTTTTTCATTGGCTATAACAGATACTTATCTTTTATTGAGGAAATGAAACGAGCGGTTCATCAGCTAATCTCTGTCTTATATATCTATTTTGGTTTCTTTACCAACAAAATATTTTACAAGCCCCATAGCAGTAAAAGAAATTCCTGACCTTGCCTATTTTTGAAAGACTGGGAAGTTAAACTACACCCTATAGCAATCAGGCATCAAAATCATTTCTTTTCTACTTCAAAAGTGTGTATGCAGTTTTTTTTTTTTTTAAACTGCTAATGAAAGCATTACAAAGATTAGCTTTTGAAGTGGTGAGCAGCTTTCATTTATTTTCCTTCTGGTATTCCCTCTGCCTCCAGCTAAAATTTAGAACCTTAAAAATGTTGCTCTTCGGTGCTAAATTCAGTTGATGCTCTATCAAAGTGCATTTGGATTATCAAAGCTTCGTTCTTATCTTGCAGCTCAGTATTCCTGAGAGAACACTAGTCAGGTTATAATCGACAAGTCTGTGTCTGGTGCTTTCAAACTAGAATGCTCTTTCTTCTCTACCCCGGGCCTGCCTACCTACACCGTTTGACTCTCTCCAGTTGCCGTGGAGGGAGTGGGTGTCCACACTGTGAGGCTAAGGGAGGCAGTGTTCACTTCCAGAAAGTGGAAAAGCTGCATCAGCCCTCGCTATGATGGGAAAGAGTCACACAGAAATTACCAGCGGGAAGAGAATGCGTGATGAGATAAGTAGATTCATAAAACTCACATTTGGAAACATTCGGCTCCATTATATTACCTAAAGCAGGAGGCTTCTTTTTTTTTTTTTTTTTTTTTTTTTGCTGCTTCTAATGACTTCTGAAATGGAAAAGAAAAACTTGGACACTAGTCATTCCATTTTTATGTCAACAGTCTTTCTTTTTTTTTCTTTTTTTTTTTAAGATTTTATTTATTCAATTAAGAGAGAGAGTGACAGTAGGTGGAGGGGCAGTGGGAAAGGGAGAGAGACAATCTTAAGCAAACTCCCCACTGAGTGTGGAGCCCAACGCTGAGAGGGCTCGATTCCAGGACTCTGAGATCATGACCTGAGCAGAAACCAAGGGTCAGACACTTAACCGACTGTGCTGCTGAGGCACCCCCAGTCTTTCTCTTCCTGAATGCCATAAACTAGCACCAGTGAAATTTGCTTTCATAATATTTCACAGATGTTCTATTCTTCTGAGGCTGTGTAGTTACTTGCTCCTGAAAACCTTTGTAACTTGAGATTTCTTAGAGGCTGTCTCCCCCACCCCCCCAAAAAAAATTCAGACACATTAGATTTAATCATAATATTGGTTTAATGTGATTTAATTCTATCTCCCTCTGTACCAAATAGTGTCTTGAGGCAGATTTGGAAACCACATGGTTTTATTTGAAGGCTTTGTTGATTCTCAAATGTTCCATTATAGTAACATTTATCCAAAGACTAGAATAGCCAACTGAGCTTTGGAATTGTATAATTTTCTGGGATTCTGAGGAGATGGCTAAACTTACATAAAGTAATGGGAGCAAAAGTCAACTTGAAAGGCGTAAGGCCTTGAAAGGTCTCAAAGCACCTGGCATGAACCGTGTGCTCGATGAGCTTGGTGCAATATGTGAAAAGTCCATGACTGGGCCAAAGGGGAAGGAACAGCCAGGTAAGATGTATGTACTTTAAAGCAGAGCTTGCTTGTGAAAGTCAGGGCCATAGGGTTTTCCTAAGTTGTCTGGTGAGGCCTGGTTCTTGGATGAGTATGTCCCCTGAAGGGACCAACATTGTGTGCTTGCTTGAATTGAGGGCAGTGAAAATGGGTTTTAAGAGATCCCTTCATCTTATAATCTTGAAATCAACCAAGCTGACCACACATTTCCCATTAATTTAGGTGAGGCTAAAAGGTTGGTATAATTTAGTGAGCTGGCCCACAATTCTGCTGACATGAGAAGTTTCATCTTTCTTATCACTATAGATTCCAGTTTCCGCCTGAAACTGAACCAGGATACTTAAACTGCATATTCTCAAAAGGAAATAGGAGACCCAAGAAGGACTGTGTCTAGGTTATGGGTATATTGAATAACTTCATATTTTGTACTATAAGATTTGAGGTAAAATGCAGGCAATCACAGGACACAGAATCCTGATTTTTCAACAAAATAAATTGATACTGAATTTTCCACTCTCCTCCCCCACCCTTTCTTTCCTAACACGTGCACAAGCACACATCATCCATGAATTGATAGTTTCTCTACCATAACTAGCTCAGATAATAGATTAAAAGGCCATTTCTCTGATATCCTGTTAATGAAATGCACCCAAGAAATTTCATTTTAATGAATAGGAACATGAGATCTTGGCACCTTTATTTAGGACTATGTACACATTCATACTTTCTAGTTTCATCAAAAGCAAATTAACGGGAGAGTTCAGGATTTTATAAATTCCTATACTTAGAATCAAGGGTATTTTAACCAGTGGTCTCTTCTCTCTCTCAGGGGATCTGTGACAACTCTGACAATTTTAATTCAAAGTCTCCTTTCAGACAAATTTTCAGGGTCATGGGATTAGTTGGGAGCCTTCGTGTTCTCACTGTGTTTCTCATGCAAAAAACATTTTTTCCAGAAGTCTTTTAACATCTGTTGAAGTTCTAATGTATTTACTTAACTTTGTGCTTATTTTAAAAATACAAACAAGGTTGCCAAATATTACCAATGAAAATAATTTGAAATACCAGGACCTATAGATAGGCTGATGCCTAGGTTCTATTGCAACACAGGATCATACTGTTTTAATTACTGTAACTTTATAATATTACATAAAGTAATATTATACTTTATGTGTGATAGGGCAAGTAGTCCTCCACAATATTCTATAAAATATCAAGGCTGATACCAACTATTTTTAGAAGTACAAACATAATTTGTTTCATTACTGTGAATGCACTGTGTTCATCGATAGGTGTGTACATGTATATTTATAATAATGAATGTAGTCATTTATTCAGTTATTTTACATCTTCATAAAGACTAGATGCATTTTTTTTCTTTTTCTTTAAAATTTTATTTATTTATTTGAGAGACAGTGAGCGAGAGTGAGTGCCAGCATAGGAGTCGAGGCAAGGAACAAAAGGGGTAGAGAGAGAGAGAGGGAAAGAATCTCAAGCAGACTCTGCACTGAATGGAGCTCTAGCATCTCCCAGCCCTGAGATCATGACCTGAGCTAAAACCAAGAGTGTGAAGCTTAACTGTGCCATCCAGGTGCCCCCAGATGAATTTTTTCTTAATGCTACATATTTCATGTTTTGTGTTGCTACCATTAATTGACAAAAAAATTTTTGCTTATATTTAATCATTCCCTTATTCAATTAATATCTACTGAGAGCCTTCCAGAAATGGGGCATTTAGTTGTAGAGAAAAGGTGGTTTTTCTCCTTAGCTAAGGAAGATGATTGCTTTTTATATATTAATTGAAAACCTGTCCTTTGATGAAATTACATCTTTTTTAAAAAATGGGTTTTTGGTTGTCTCTCCCAGGCTATAATTTACCCATATTGCCACTTTCTGCAAAATGAATGTCTTTTTCCATTCTCTTTATTTCTTTCTGTTGCCTGGTTGCAAAGATACTTCCCAAACAGCTATATGAGTAGATATATAGGAATACTTCCTATTAATAAGAATACTTCCTATTATCCATTACTCTGGCTTTTGAGACACACAATCATACATGTCCCCCCTCACCCTCCCCTCCAGCCCATACACATAAGCACAAGTGGTTATGATCTGATTCAAGTATGCAAGTGTTGCTATGATATAAGAAGTTTGTTCTGTTTATCAGGACCTTGCTGGAGGCTAACTTATTAATACATATAACTTATTAATAGATTTGCTCCTCCGCCTCTTCCTCCTCATTATTGTTAAAATTATTGTACATTTTACCAAGCTCCAAATTTCTGTGCTGAGTCACTGCTTCATGGTATCACTGAATGCTACCCATGCAACTACGATGTAGGCATTTTCAGAGACTCTGGGACTCCCTCTGGGTTGAAGCGTGTGACTATGCCCGTGGCTCTATCTGGCCCTAAGCTTCCTGGGTTCAAATTTTTAAAGTCAAGTTACCAGAAACAACTGACTTAGCATTTTTAATCTCGGTGTTCTCATCTCTAAGAAGGAGATGAAAGGGGTATTTATTTTAATAATATAAAAATTGATATAATGCAAGCAACTACCATAGAAACTATTATGGTTGGTGGTGGTCGTAAAGATTCAGCATTGGTCCAAGGTCCTAGAGTCAATGAGAGAGAGAGAGGAGCAGAGCCTGATTCTAATGCTCAAGGTCTTATACTCTATGTTGACAGCCACTTCTGAACTCCATTCCCAGTTTGCTGTTTTGTGTACTTTTATTCATTTGAATAGTTCACCACCAGGAGGAGAATTTTTAATTGTGCCTTAACAAGGCCACATTCTACAAAGTCACATGAATATATTTCTGATTCCACTACTGTGATAGGGGTGTACTCTATCGTTGTTGCAATATCTACTGTGCCTCCTTTAGCCTTTGATTCATGAGTGTGAGCACCACTCCTGTCCATGTTACCAGCTGAATGACTTATGCTTTTAGTGATGATTATCTGCATATCATTTTTTTAAATTTTATTTATTTATTCATTAGAGAGACAGAGAGAGAGAGAGGCAGAGACACAGGCAGAGGGAGAAGCAGGCTAGCCCAATGTGGGACTCGATCCCGGGTCTTCTGGATCACGCCCTGGACTGAAGGCAGCGCTAAACCGCTGAGCCAACCGGGCTGCCCTCTGCATATCATTTATTGTGAGGACATCGCTGCCTTCTGGGCACAGAAATTGAACAATCCAGGATACTTCTGTCTTTGTATTAATACTGTGTTGGATAAGCAGAAATCCTGAGAACTTAAGGCCAAATTGAGTTTGTTCAAACTTAGTGCAAATATTTGCATTTTGTTAATTTTACCCTATTGACATTCTTACGGATTTGTTATCATTCAACATTTTAGCCATGCTTTTCTGCTTTGAAATATAAACATTATTTCAAATAGATTAGTTTCATTCTAGCTAAATGAAGAGTTGACAGGTTTCCCTTACTACATGAAAAGTAGGGCATTCCTAGGAAGCCTTTTGTAAGCTGAAATGATGTGAAGCAAAGAATATCCCCTGCTTTCCTAAAGCTCACGTTATGCCACTTAGCTTTTAGTGTTAGTCAGTTTGAAGTTACTGTATTAATGTAGGTCTTTCATAAAAGAAGAGTGGCATAACATGAACTTTCAGAAAGCAAGGGTTACTGTTCAGAGGTTGAAAATTCCTGTATTTGTAACTGGAGTTTTTTCACTTCAGTGTTTTGCTATGAAATACTTCTGCTAGACAATAAAAAATAATACTTTTGTTACTATTAATAAAGGAGAAATGTTGGGGGGACCTGGGTGGCTCAGTCGGTTAAACGTCTGCTTTTGGCTCAGGTTGTGATCCCGGGGTCCTGGAATTGAGTGAGCCCTGTGTTGGGCTCCCTGTTCAGCAGGGAGTCTGCTTCTCCCTCATCCTCTGTCAAATGAATAAATAAAATCTTAAAAAAGTAAAATAAAAGAAGAGATGTTGATTCTCATGTCTATACAGAGAATGGAAAGCAATAGAAGGAAACATGCATGTTTGCTTTCACAATCTCAAATTTGGATAAAGATGAAGTCATAAAGTATAATGCTTTTTAAAAATCGATAAAACTAAGCTAATTTAATCAACAGGTGTTCAGTGATTAACTTGTTTTCTGAAAATTGGCCTTTTTTAGTTGGCTAACTCATTTGCAAGAAGAAAGAAGGTGTCTATGCCTTTCCTCACTTGAATAAACTGGAAAACTGTATCACTAATCTTCAATTCTAAATAAACAGGAATAAATGAATGGGTTTCTTGGTTTTCACCACCTGAATGACATTTGAGAATTTCATAGTGATGAGAAAAGGGTCTGGTTTTTATTGTGTTGGGCTTGGGAAGCTTGGATTTAAATGATCCCTTAATTAATGATAGTGAGCCAGTGTGTTTGTTAAATGAATCAGAAGGACACTTCACTTGTCCCTCGGTGTGTTCTTGTGCCCTTGCTTATTTGATCGGTAGCACAGTGAGTCACTGCTCACCTGGTTGGTGGCCACAGTGTTTGGAGCCGGAATACAAAGAAGCCTGTTCAGAGCAACTTACAAGGATGGCACTTGGCAGAGATACTAATACCTCTCCTGACTGGACATATGGTTCCTAAAGCTCTAGAGCATAGGACAGTAGAACCACATTGATACGTGACCATCAGCAAGTGGCTGGCCAGGGCTCCAGAATATCATTGCATTAATTAGAAAACATAAGCCCAGTTAACTCATTTTCTCATTCTACTCTTGCATACTTTGGGAAATGTAAATTGGTTTCAATATTCACTTAACTCAGAGGGAAAGAACAGTCCATAAATTGATCTCTGAAGAACATACTTACTATCTTTCTATCCTGGCAAATTTAGTGGTACAACTGTAGGCTGTGCACTAATTCTGAGACCTAAAAGCCCACAGGCAGCTGAAATTGGCAGTTTCAGCTCATAGAAATCTTGTGCATAGTGTAGAGCTAGTTAAACAGGAATACATTGTATACTCTATTTTCTAAATATTTAAAATTTTAAGGCACTATTGAGATTCAGAATACATTTTTTAAATGAACCGAAATGCCTGGAGTGTCCAAGTGAAATCTAGAAAACTATAGTTTGAAAAAAAAGATTTTAAAATACTATCCATGCACATTAGCCTTTTCTTTTTGAGAGAGGTCTCTCATGTTCTTCTGGATGCATGAAAAATGCTGGTGAACTGAATGCAGTTAATTCCAAACAGAATGGCTTTTTCTGATATGTTTAACATATGTTAATTCCTTTATCTTGATGGATAATTAAACATTTTTTAATAGAAGGATCTGTTTTTCCACTATCCCTATTAAAACATTAGGCAAATAGCTAAAGGGTATTTATTTGAAGGGATGCTAATTTAGAAACTGTCCCAGCTGTCTGCCATCTAGGTTCTACCCTCTATGACAGCAACCAATCTAAAAATTTAATTTTCTACAGGTATCAAGGCTCTTTTAAAAAGGTTAAAAAAAATCCAACTCTGTTTATAAATTCACAGTAAACAAAGTGTCCTGGCAGTCAAGATCCATTTTGAGGATACTTAAAATAATACATCTTAAAAAAAGGACATAATAAGATATTGTTGAGACCAAAGAACTAGATGGTGACTGAGATATGTTTTTAGAATTATAGTTTTTAAATATTAAAGAGTTCAAGGATGGTATTTTTTTCCCCGCAGGTTGTCTTACATTCCTCAAGTGTTCAACTCAGACAAATCTATTTTGAGATTGTATTGGGCACTGGTATGGAGAGGAATGAGCTGTTCTTTATTTGAAGACAATGCATGTGAGGTGTTGTGCAGCTATGGATCATACACATCAGTAAACACTGACTTCCCTGGTGAATGGAAAATAAGACAGTGTGAAGTTTACTGCAAAAGGCATAATCAACTGGTCCTCTGCTCATTACCAACTAGACAAGTGTTCTAGTTGTAAACCTCTAATGAATCACCATGGTTATGGTAGAAAGAGACTTGGACTGGCAACGCAAACCCTGTTCTCAATCTCTTATCTGCTACCTGTGACCTTTAGCAAGTTATGCACTATTTTTCAGTCTTGGTATCTTACATTGCAAACGAAGTTAATGTCTCCGGAGCTCCCTGTAAAACGTCCAATTTTTGATGTTGCAATTTCTCATTATTACTTACTAGGCTCTTACAAGATGGCCTGGCTATTGTAAATGGCCAACATTTATGATGTAGAACCAAAGCAAAAGTAGCCATTTTCAACCATCACAAAGTTCCAAGGCTTCTGCAGAAGATTGCACTACACTTTCCTAAATATTAAAAATTGTGGGGTTTCTGCAGACATTGGGTTGGGATTATTCTGAACTACACCCGCGTTGCCCTCCCATCTCAGAAGATGTCTGGTTTCTTTCGGGCCATCGGAAGGTGTCTTTTGAAGTAGTTTCTCTGTTCAGTAACTGTTGCCACTCCTTTCAGTAGTGGAGCTGGGAGTGACCAGCCCTGAAGCCTGGAAGGTCCCCTCTGAGTTGCTAGAGCCACCGGTCTCCCTGCTGTGATTTTTGCATCCGCTGCCAGGGCTCTGGGCCCCTGGAGGGCCCTCTTAGTGCTGTTTCCTCATTCCCTTGCATTATACAAGGTCACTCACCTAGAAGGAATTTAAATGGTATTTTTGACCTCCTCCTTTGCAGGTCAATTGCTTTGGCAGGACGCTAACCTTTTTCCGGAGTGCTGATCAGTTATCTGTATTTTCTGAAACATCCTCAATTATCATCGAACGATGTTAAGGGTGAAATTTTCTTACCTGCCATAGAGAAAGAAAATCGGAAGAAAACTTCCTTTTAGTTGGTAAAGCTGGAGTGGAGTACAATAATGGTTGTAAGGAGGAGGAATATTTTGGCCTTCACCCCACCTTGATGCCCTCCAGCAGCCTAAACTGGGTCTTCTGATTCCTTGGAAGGGTAGTAGTAGCTTTGTCCCTGTGCCTGGAATTATCCAGTAGAGGTAATGTTGTGGCTCATCAAAAAGCTGTCTCTCCATTAATGAAGCTCTCTTACGTCACCACTCGGCTTTACGTGTAGTTCTTTGAGTCGAAACCATTCTGTATGGTTCATTGCCCTTGTTCTGCTCTGGTCTGGTTGCCTCTCTTGCATGTCACTGAGCTAACATATTGGTTAAATGGATGAGTGGATGAATGAATGAATGTATGCCCTCCTGCTATGGAAACATTTTGTGGAATTTACATAGTGGCATAAAGGGATAAGAACTTCTCCATTTCACATTTTCAGTTAATTTTAAAGACATTCATAGGGGGAGGAAATCTTTACAGATGTGGCTGTAAATACAGTTTTTAATCTCTTGTTTAGAAAACAATTTGTGTCTGCCCTTGTGTAAGAGATCAGCGAAATCCTCAAAATTAAGCACTTAATGCTCATCAAATAGAAAACAAGGCTGTAGCCTAGTAACCTTTGTCTGCATTGGAGGATTAGAAATGAAGCTAAGTGGTGATTCATAGAGATGGTGATTATGTGTTTCAGCTTATTCCAATGCGTAAGTGACATTTAAACCATATTCCAGAATTTGATATTGATACATTCTGGTTTTAAAAGGTTACAAACAGTAATTCTTATCAATCTCTGACCCTTTCTGTAAATATCCGATATTTAACTTAATAATTAAATGGTCTTTTGATATAGTATTAGGAATGTGTGTGAGTTTAAGTTGAAATAGTTATGACGTCCACAAATTCAACTTAAGAATTGGGTCTGTCTGGAAATTGAAACTTGTCTTTTGTGAGTCTTTGGTTTAGCCGTCAAATGCAGACTAAATTAATCTGCAAACATTCTAATACAGTTGCAAGGAAGGAAATGTATTTCGTGTTTTCTTTTCTGTAGGTTTTCAGGAATTTGCACTTGGTAGTAGGTCTCATAAAACCCGATTTTGGTTATGACTTTAAATCTATTGTGGTGAAGCTCTGTTACCCTAAAAACTTAGTCTTTTTGCACGTATGTGGAGTAGCCTAATAGACAAATACTATCTTTCTTTTTGAAGAGATTTAAAAGAAAAGTGATCCTACCTAGTTTGCCAGTTACCTGAATCATTGGGGAAAATGGTGCCTGTCTCATATTCTGTTTCCAGAATACTACTGTTCCACACAAAAAAACTTCACAATGAAACAAAGTAAGTGCTGTTAGTCCTTCTTGGGGAGTTGTAGTGCACATTAGCTCATTTAACACATCTACGTAGCCTCCCCCATTATCAACAGCCCTCATAGGAGCAGAGTATTTGTTACAGCTGATTAACGTGTCCTAATCTTCCAAAGTCTACTGTTTACCTTTAGGGTTCCCTCTTTGGTGGTTTACATTTTATAGGTTTGGACAAATGTATAATGACATGTATCCATCATTTTTGATATCAGAAGGAGTGTTTTCACTGCTCTAAAAATAGAAGGATTTTTTTTTTCAACTGTGGCCATGAACACAGCTTTCAGATAATTACAGAGGAAGAGAAAGAAGAAAAGAAACAGAGGAAGGAGGTAGAGGGTCAGGGTAATATGTGGGTCAGGTAGTCACTGAACCAGGACATCAATTTCAAGCCCTGTCAATAACAGTGCTTCTCAGGGGATCCCGGACCTAGCAGCATGAGGATCCTCTGGGATCTTGTTAAAAATGCAAAACCCCATTTGCTACCTAATCAAATTCCAGGGGTTGGTGCCCAGCAACCTGAGTTTTAATCAGTTGTCCAGGTGACTCCAAGGAATCCTAAGTGTTAGAGATGGTGAGCCTGTGGGTACAGTGCTATGAGAGGAGAATCTGCTGCCCAGGAGCTCGTAAGTCTGTCCATACAGTAAGTGGGTTCTACAACCAGATCTCTGAAGTGCTTGCCGAGAAGCTGTGGAGTAGGGTCAGGGTAGTTCTGTGGTGTCTGTCATGAGGACAAGAGTGTATCAAGCTATTCAAAATGCTGTTTCTGCTTTATAAAAAGCTCAGTCTGTGTGTCTGATGAGAGCACTCCTGTGACCAGTCTTAAAATTTGGAGCAAAGGGCCAATACCTGCACTCCTTCCATTACCTCTCCAGATACTTGCTGGTTAACCCTTTATAATCTGATTACTGTCATGGAAGACCTTCAGGTAAATCTGATTTGTGAGGTCGAAGGTCTTTGCATTTGCCTCGTGACTTATTTTCCTCCTTGCAGGACTGTGATTGCAGTGCTCATTGTGGGGCCACTCAGATTTCTGCCCGTTCCTAACATTCGGCTGCAGTTGCCATAACTGACTGTATATATAGATCACCTACCGAGGCCCGTGTATTGGACACTTTGGTGAAAGTCAATCAAATACTTGCCTTTCATGTATCTGCAATACTTGGGGGAGGGTCAAATAGAGTAGAATCAAGGAGTGGGGAAAAATGTGCCCCATAAATGTGTAGTCAGAGTAGGCTGCATGATCTTAATGAGGTAAGAGAGTTGTCATGGGCCCTACGTTCTCACACAGAAAAGTGATATGAGAAATAGTGCTTCTCCCCTGGCTGCCAGGCTGTGCTTTAAGAGGCTCTGCTGTAAATCCAGGCAATCCATTTGTCATCCACCCTTAAAGACTCTGTGAGTAATACCAGCTCTGGCGCCCAAGTTATTTTGGATAGTGACCAATTTCTTCCTTAAGTAGAGGGCAGGAGCAGAGTGTAAAATACCCAACTAATTCTTGGCACTGGATTTAACAAGAATAAAGAGATTGCAGACCATTGGTCAGTCTGTCTCTTGGCCGCCAGCAATATTTGGCACCTTGTTATATAAATCAAAGCAGTGGCTTACCTAGGAAGGGGTGTCTCTTCTCATTTTGGTAGACCCTAGAACGTCTCCCCGGTTCTTGGAATCCCAGGCCTGTGGATCAACTACTTCTTAGGTGTAACTGGGTTAACTCTGTGCTTGAGATGTATTTGATCACTTTTGGAGTGATATGGCTGTGAATATCACTTATCAGTTCTATTGCTTTAGCCTAGGGCATCATTGTGAGCTTTGTAGGCTTGAACATCAGACTTTCTGACACACTTGTCTCAGTAGTTTCTAGCATCATCTTCTGACTCTCTTGTCTCAGTTGGAATACTTGCACACTACATGTATATGGATACTTTCTTTTTTGCTTCTGAAGGGAGATATTTTCCAAGATACTCCCAAGAATATTAAACCACACACACTCTGATTGTAGGATCAAACTTTTTTTGTGGCCTCTACTAAGTCCTTATTCTTGCCTTTTATTTTCTTAAGCAAACCCAATGCTTTAATTGCCTCTTTTGTAGACTTGAATAAAATTTCTTTAACAGACTATTTCTGTCTCCTAGAGATTACTACTCTTTGGGTTGTTTTCTTATCACTTTGTTTTTTTCTGCATTGACATTCACATACTTTACATGTTTAAATATGATATTCATTTTGGTAGTCTCTTTACTCAATATTATGCATTGTGTGTTTTCTCATATTAAATCTTGGTGAATAGACTTTCAGTGTCTATTATCTCCACTGTAAGGATGCACTTCAATGTTAATTGACTTTCCTAATGATGTTTCTGAAGTGCTGTGTGAGCCTGAAGAATCTGGTGTATCATTAAAGAAAGATCAGACTATATTTAGTAATATTTGTGTTTATAATCTATTTCTTTTTTAAATAGCCAGTTCATACCTGGTATAAGTCATACTAAATATGCTAAGTAGTATATTTAAATAGTATACAGTTGTATTGCCTGGTTATCACATATGTAGTAAGACACTTGGCAGACTCATCATTTCCTATCTGTGGTCAAACAAAACCTTTTGTAGATTTGTGCAGGTCTGATAAATGCTTAGATTATAAATGTTTCAAAGATAAGTAACGGTAATACGAGTTGATTTTTTAAAATTAGTTATTTATTTGGCAGGGATAGAGAAAGAACACACACACAAGTAGGTAGAGTGGCAGGGAGAGGAAGAAGCAGGCTCCCTGCTGAGCAGAGCCCTATGCAGGGCTTGATCCCAGGACCCTCGGAACATGACTTGAGCCAAAAGCAGATGCTTAACTGACTAAGCTACCCTGGCACCCCAAAGAAGTTGTTTTTAAATGACATTAAACATTAACCATTTTTAAAAAGCATCATTAAGTGGTAAACATTTTTGAAACTTTGTGATTCTAAAGATAATTTTTTTTTCAATGAAAATCACTTTGAGATTGGTTAGGGATATTGCAAAGGAAATTTTACAGAGCAAATCTTTGCATTGATTTAGACAAGAAAAATGGACAGTTTAAGACTATGGTATTTAATTCACTGTACTTTGCAGAAAAAAATACAGAAGCAAGTGAGTAAAGTATACACAAGTAAATATATATATCTACTAATTACTTAAGTCCTCAACAAAAATAATGAATTTTCATTAGGTCATGAAGACAAGAATAAATAGATCATGTTTAAGTAGTAGTAGGAACACAAAGCCTGTTTGGTGCCTAAAATTTAGAAAAGCAACAAAAGAAAGATCAAAAAAGACATGACAAATATTCAAATTAGACTTTTAGTGTCCTTTTATAGCTGAAGAATGCACATTTTTATGTTTCTCCCAATTTATGCTCAAGATTTCTAAGTATAGGAAAATGGAATACTCATTCAAAATATTGTATAAAGAAAGTGACTCAGAGTTTGAAGACTTGAGTTTCTCATAAGAAAAAATGGATTGACCCTTTCATCACCCCTTACACATTTTTAAAATTCTAATGGGCCTAACTTCCATTACAACTTGATCTTCAATTCCTTCTACATTTTAGCACTTAAAAATTCATTGAGGAGTGTTGAAAAGATATGAAAAAGCTATAGGAGGGAAGGGAGAAAATAGTCTATTTCAAGATGCATCCTCGCAAATGCATTGAAGTAAAACTGAAGCATGATATGTGATAAATGAAGATGTTTGTATTATCTGGTATCTTGAAGAAGAACTATAAAAGAAAAATTAACTATTTGAGTTGCTGATTCTATCTTAATGATCATGGGAATGAGACATTCCTTAGAACCAGAAGTGACTGTTAAAGGTGAATGTGTGGTTGCCAGTTGGCTGGGGTAGGAGAAGAGCCTCTGGAGGAGACAGTGCAAGATAAAAGCAGAAAGAAATGTAGGTGGCTCTGTTGGTTGAGCATCTGACTCTTGGTTTCAGCTTAGGTCATGATCTCATGGGTCGTGGATTCAAGCTGTGTGTTGGATTCTATACTTAGCAAGGAGTCTGCTTAAAGATTCTCTCCCTCTGCTTTCCCCTCTCAAATCTTTTTTTTTTTTTTAAGCAGAGAGAAATAAACATCCTATTGATTTATAGGAACTGAAGTAGTTGGAATCTTTAAAGTTAGAAATGTAAAGTAGGCACAGTGATCACACAACTAAATGAGCTCAGATTGTAGACTTTTGTATGGTATAATAGGGACTTTGGGCTTTCCAGTCTTCAGTGGGGAGCCTGTGTAGGATTTTTGAATAGGGAGGACATGTGATGATATTTATATATGGGGAGAAATTCCTCTGATAGAATTATATAGGGAAAGGAAGGAGCTCTGGGCTAAAGTTACTGCATTGAAAATAATCATTATCCTGATGGTAGAAGATGCTGTTGGGATAGTGAGATGGTCTCCTGACTGTCCTAAATTAGAAGAGAGGCAAGACCCAGCACTAGAGATCACCTTCTTTGTGTGTGTAAACAATTAAACAGACTTTTATATAACTGGTAGAAAGAGAGTGAGGAGGATTTAAATACTTCAGGAAGACTTCCTTCATTGCTGGCTGTTGAGACGGTATCTGTAAACATTCCTTTCTGACTGATTAATCTTTACTTCTAGTAGTGGGGAAAATGCTAGCATCTATACAAGGCCGATGGTTACTTGGAAAATGCATATGAGAATAAAATGCCTCTGGGCTCTAAATTCTTGGCAATATTTTTAAGTCTCTGTGATGCTTATCAATTGATTGAAAGCTGTTTTCATTTTTGATGTAAAGCGTTATTGGAAAGTTCAGCTGACAATAGGAAAGTGAAAGAAAAGCAATGCCTTTTGGAGACATATAGTACACTACCTTATGCTGTTAAAGTAATTTTCCTAAGTGCATCTCTCAATCACATTAGGTCTGGATTCTGGATTCTACTGGTCATTAGAGGCTGGAACTCTTAATGAATTGTAAATGACCTATAGTATAAATTTATCAAATGTTCATGAAGAGAGTGTGTAGGATCTGTTTGAAAACATTTTTATTGTGCTTATCATTTAGACTGTAGTTCTATTTATAAGATCACCTAGTGATTTTTAAATCTTATTTTAGATAGAGGGAGAGAGAGTGTGGACCAGCAGAGAGGGGTGGGGGGAGGGGAGAGAAAATTGAGAGAATCTCCAGCAGACTCCCCACTGAGTGCAGAGCCTGACATGGGATTCGATCCCAGGATCCTGGGATCATGACCTGAGCCAAAATTGAGGGTCAGATGCTTAACCAATCTACTTAGGTGCCCCAAGATCACCTAGTTCTTATTTTCATTTATTTTTTTTAAGTTTTATTTATCATTTATTTGAGAGAGAGCAAATGAGAGGGAGCAGGTAGTGGGGAGGAACAAGCAGACTCCATGCTGAATGGGGAGCCCAACTTGGGGCCCATCCTGTGACCGAGAGATCATGACCTGAGCTAAACCAGAGTCAGACAAGGGTCAGATGCTTACCTGACTGAGCCACCCAGGTGCTCCAAGATCACCTAATTTTTTAATAAAGCACATGTTATTGATTTCTAAGTTGTTATGGCTTTGGGAATGTTTGAGTCAACCCCCTGCATTTTATTTTCATAATGAAGTCTCAATATTTAAAACCACTTGGAAGTACTTTCATACATACCTCCTTTGGAGTCATTTGCTTGTTCACACATGGTCTAGAATAGTTTCTTGTATATAACAGGTGTTTAAGAAATGAATACTAAGTAGTTATGGAAAGCAGGACCTCATGCAATCTCAACTGAAAACAATGTATAGAAACATTACCTAAGATGGGAGACCCTGGAAGTTCCTAGAAGTCCTCTTCAGAGTTTTTCACATCTCTTCCAGCCACTCCAGGGCTTTCAAAGAGTAACTGTGGGCAAAATGAAGAAGTGTAGCTCCTTCATCTAATATTCACCAAAGCTTCCATCCACTCCTTAGTCAGGATGTATTAAATACTAAGCCAGACAATATGCTAATTGGGAACTGGAGAGGGAAATGTTACCCTTGATACTGTGGGGTTTGTAGCTTTGTGGAACATTCATACATTGAAACAGTGAACACAAGGGTGAGGAGTCTTGTCAGAGGAGAAATTTATGGTGGTAGTTTACTAATGGAACATGTAACAAGGGATTTACTAATGGAACATATAAGTGAGCAGGGCACTGGACAAGGTGCCTGCAGAAGCATTCACTGGAGTTAAACAGAGGATCCTGGGTCACGTCCCCTAGTTCCATAATAAGCAGGGTCAGCATCAGGCATCTCTCCTCCCATGTCCTAATATTCTTACCACATGACAGCCTGGGTGGCTCAGCAGTTTGGCACTGCCTTCAGCCCAGGGTGCGATCCTGGAGACCCGGGATCAAGTCCCATGTCAGGCTCCCTGCATGGAACCTGCTTCTCCCTCTGCCTATGTCTCTTTCTTTCTTTCTTTCTTTCTTTCTTTCTTTCTTTCTTTCTTTCTTTCTTTCTTTTTTCTTCTTTCTTTCCTCTCCCTCTCCCTCTCTCTCTCTCTCTCTGTCTCTGTCTCTCATGGATAAATAAATAAATGAAATCTTAAAAAAATAATATATTTACCACATTACTGGAAGGAGGGTCAGCAGGTTCCTTTCAGCCTATCTTGGGGTTCCATGGGTTTCTTTAGAAAGCTCTGCCGTATGCACAGATTGGCAGATGAAGCCCATTTTGTGATCTAAAACTTGACTTTCTCTAATCAATGTGGTTAAGTTAAATTATGCTTATTTTGTGCATGCTAAATTTACATTATTTTTACAATATTTTTTTATTTCTTAGTTTAGATAGGGCTATTCATGAACTCAAATCCAGTATTCTTTACATCTTAAAATGCTTTCAAATGAATTATATTTATTTATTTTTTCTAGCTTTCTAAAACTTGGGTGTTTCAAGTTGACATACAGTCTAAACGTTAAGACCAGGACTATAAAATCAGTTGTACCTATTGAATCAGTGAAAAGATATAGGAATTTTGCAGCTGATCAAGGTCCTTAAATATTTTTGTCCTTTTCTAGGGGGAAAAAGAAATACATTGAGTCAAAATAACTTAAATTTTAAGTAATAGATTAAATTTGTAGTGCATAATAATTGTGAATAGAAATCCATTTTATTTTACAAGCTATTTAAATTATTTTAAATGGTTTACTGTGGCTAGAGGCTTGTGTTTTGTACATGCATTTGAACAGATAATATTTTAATGATAGTCATGGTGAACTTTATAGACATTTTTTTGTCTTCCTAAACACCCCCTCAGAGCCTCTCTGCATGCATTAGGATTAATTAGATAATGTCTCCCAGGTGCTTAGAGCTTTTTGGAGAAAGGGAATATAGTATTGTGTTAAAATGATTATTACTGACTTCAAAGACAGCTATATGAGAGTTCAGAAAGAACAATTTTTTATTAATAATGACTCATAAATGCCATTGAGGAATAGCACTGTATGATGTTACAAATGGTCATGCTGTTAACAAGCCAGTCACTTTTTTTTTTTTTTTTTTTTTTGTTCTTTCCCCATTAGATATCTTGGGGAAGAAAATAAGTGTGTGTAGAACCAAGATACAGGATGGGATGCAATGAAGGGAACTAAACGGTTTGATTACATTGGTTAAGTTCATTTAGGCGAATGGAATGACTTTAGCCTTGGCCTCTCTGGAAGCCTTGGTTTAGTGCTACCCAATAAAAAGCCCAAAACAGATGACGCTTACAGAATTTAGGCCTTTACAGGCAAAGAGGAAATAGAAATGGTGTCATTAAAGGATGGAGCTCAAAGCAGTGAAGCAGCACATGTCAATAGTAGCCCCCCGCCCCACTCCTCCTGGCAGCTTGGAGAAGGGGAGCAGTAGACTCCCAGAGTGGGTGGAAGATTCTCATCTGTATCCCTCTAAGATACATTTAAAATGCGACAATCTCAATAATAACTTTCTTTGTATAGCACTTCAAATTTTATAGAACTTTCACACGCATTATTTGACACTCAGAGCAGCACCATGAGGTGGGTACTATTATGCCCATTTTATTTATGTATTTATTTATTTTAAAAGATTTTATTTATTTATTCATGGGACACACACACACACACACACACACACACACACACACACAGAAGCAGGCTCCATGCAGGGAGCCCGTTGTGGGACTCGATCCCAGGATATCAGGATCACACCCTGGGACCGAAGACCGACGCTCAACCTGTGAGCCATGCAGGCATCCCTATTATGCCCATTTTAAAGATGAAGAAGCTGATGTTCAAATAATGCAATGTAAGAGACACAGGTAGGATTGGAGGTGGGCTTGCCCAGTTGCAGCGGAGTGCCCATTACGATGCACAGTTAGAGGAGAGTAGCTCACTTGGGTCAGCTGTAACAGGTAGTAAGCTGTGGGACTGTAAAGTTGATCTGGTGACATATAGATAGGGTTGTTATCTGTTTGTTTTCATTAACATCATCCTGATTGCAGTCCCCCAAACCTTGAGTTTACAAAGAAAGTCTTAGTTTCCAAGTGGAGTTCAACTACCTTTGAGAGATACTGACTGGAGTAGTGTTCCACTGTTTTATTCTTCGACTCATTCATTACAAAAAAACAGCTATAGATTTGTTATGTCATCTTGAAGATGCTATTATGGGAATTGATTAATTATATTTGCCACCTGTCCTAACTATTTACAGATCTTCCTTGGTTAAATATGCACTCAGGCTCTCTTTGAGGTGACTCTGAAGTTTACAGCCCCTTTCCAATGGAAAAAAAAAATCCTTTTTACCCTCATGTACATTCAGAGGGTAAATTCGTGTAAACACCAGCTTTATATTAGTGTCGGATAAAATAAAACAGCATATTCTCATTTTTCAGTTGAGTTTGTTTGATTTTACCCTTTTAGCATGAAGTGTTTTAAGGAAAATGACCCTTACAAATAAAAAGATGCTCAAAAGGGGAAAACTGAATAAAATTCCACAAAGAAAGCAATATGCACAAAGAAACCCATGCCATGGTATTCACTTCAGCATTTTCTGTAACAGTGAAGTATGCACTATTCGTGTCTATCAATTGTTGAATGCATTGGCAGGAAATGGTAAAATCATTTGATAAGATGTGAAAGGGATTAGTGACATTCATATTTAATCAACATGCATGGATGCTATTAAGTTTTTGCCAAATTTCATGAGAATACATAAACCACTAAACTCTATAGCTTCAAAGGTATATACAAAACATACCCCCAAAAAATATATATAGTATGTGTGTTTTTCATAGGTAAATATAGGTACATAAAAAAGGTGATTTGCGGAGCGTCTGTATCAAATAAAGTAATTGCCCATGAAATATGGAATTGAGGATGGAGAGATAAAGGGAACATAAGAAAGTCCTTCATTTAATATGATAAGATTATGTCCCTGAGACTCATACTTGATTGAATCTGCAGTACTATGTACATAATTAGCAGGCAAAACTCAAAATCTAAAAGTGGTTATTTGATTTCCAAACAGGCTGAGTCTATGTAACCATACTAATAGCAGCTTGGATAACTGCTTTTATTATCATCTTTTAAAACAATGGGTCTTAACCAGAACCTCACAAGCCATGGGTGTATTGATCTCAGAAGAAAGGGTTAGAATTACTTGCTAATACTTCATGCCTAACCCCCAAAAGCCGACTTTATTTGTGATGCCTGCTGTCAGGTCCTATAAATCCAGGCCATTTTGCAACTATTTCATGAATGTTAAAAAAGTTATGCTGTGCTAGGAGCATAGATTTACACACACAACACACACACACACACACACACACACACGTGTATTTCTTTCTTTTTTTTTTTCACACGTATATTTCTAAAGATTTTGCTGGAATGCTTTTTAATGTTAGAAAAAATTCTAGAGTAAAAACCAAATGTACCTAGGATTTTTATTAAATGGTTAACCAAAATAAATTGTAATTATTGATAAAGGACAGTCTAATGTAAACTTTTAAAAATTTAATGAAACTTACAAATTAATAAAACATATTTGCCTCACAGTAGAAAAATATAAACTTTACAAGATGAGCTATACAAAAAGGATAAGTTGTTTGTGGGAGGATATGCTCCCATCAAAATGACTCATCAAAAATTATTTAGAGGTATTCAAAGAATAGTAAAGACCATGTTCAGTTAACAGGAGGATGAGGAAGGTCGTATAATAAAAGTCTTGTGATAAAGATAAGGCACGTGTGAGATAGGCCTTTCCACATGAGGCTTAAATCCTTTGATTCATCTCTGACTCCAGTGACTTCCATGTAGGAAATAGAAAAGGATAAGCAAGTGAAGACTCAGAAGTTAGAATGGAAGCAAACTGAAAAGAAAGGAAGTTGGGGGAGTAATGAGGAGAAGAGAGAAGGGAGAGAAGTTGAGTGAACAGACGGGAGAAAGGATTGAAATGATTAACATTTTAATTTAACATATAAGGCACTGGCTAGCATGTGTATGATGTACAACAAGCCAGTAAAAATGCCAAACTGGAGGCCAAAGCTAGAAACTCAAGATGTGGGGTGGAATACTGGTGGAAGCAATAGACTAAATAATTTAGTGTTACCTCTTTTATCTGGCTCAGCATTTCATTGGCCATTAAATACCACCTGTCCTAGACTAGAACTCATGGCAGTGGGCTGTTTGCTGTGCCTCAGTAGGTTAAGGCAGAGCCAGTGCGTTGGTAAGTTCCTGAAGTCCTTGACAAAGACCATTTGCTCCTAATGCATGATGAAGACCTGTTTATTCAAGAGTAGAATTGGTCTGTTGAGTTATGAGATCATTTTTTGTTCTAGAAGATGGTCTCCTCTCCATGGTAAGGTTTGAAATGGGTGCAAGGATGAGCATGTGAGTCTTTAAATGGATTGAGGAGAAAAATAGGTCCAAGAGTCAAGAAAAATTTCATCTAGGTTAGTCTGGCAGTTATGCGATTCTAGAAATGGTGGGTTCAGTGTGCTAGAATTTTTATGCTTCCAGCTTTCAGAGTCCCTGAAGATGGAGAAAACATTAATAAGAATGATGCTTACAAATATAAGGTTATTGTAAGATGATGCAGCCTGTTTATAAGGGAAGAAGGAACGTCGGATAACAAATTAATAGCTTGAATAGAAATATTTATATTCCATCAAATATTCAATTTTTTAAAAATTTCTTTTAGAGAAAGAGTGTGAGTGGGGAGGAGACTGGGGGAGGGAGAAAAAATCTGAAGCCTACCCTGCACTTGGCCTAGAGCCTGACGTGAGGCTTGATCCCTAAACTGCAAGATTGTGATCCGAGCTGAGCCCAAGAGTCAGACGCTTAACCAACCGAGCCACCCAGGTGCTTCTTGGCTAAGGCATTTTATATTTTATCCATTTTGTCTTTATAGGGTACACCAAAAAAAAAAAAGTCAGGCTAAGAAAATCATTAGGATTCGGGTAAAATCATATCAGCTGTAGGTGGAAAGATAGGTTTCAAGGCACAGGTCTTCTGAGTCAAAGCCATGTTTTTTCTGACTTCACATTGCCTCTAAAGGAAAAAGTTACCAAGGGATTATAGGTGGGAGATCAAATAAGGAATTCCTGCTATGTTATTGGACTGGCACACTGGTAGAGGAGGACAGAGCAAGTGAACATAAGTGGTTACAAATGGTAGGGTTTGTGCCTCAAGCTATCACTGCAGACATTGGGAAATAGTATTAAGAGTTAGACTCGGGAACTTTGTAATAGAGGAGGAGCAGGTCTAAGCAAACTAATTTCATTGTGAATGTTTTATTCAGACAGTACCTATTAAAAGTTGGTGGGTGGCTCCATCAGTTAAGCATCCGACTCTTGATTTTGACTCAGGTTATGAGACTGAGCCATGTGTTGGGCTCTGCGCTGAGCATGGAAACTGCTGGAGATTCTCTTTCCCTTTCCCTCTGGCCCCCTCCATAGAAAAATAATTAAAAAAAAATTGGTGAACATATTGCAGGAGTTTTCTTGGGTTCAGCTAATCATGTTTGTGGTGCTGTTGGGACAAATGGTCATGCTAAAATACAATAGTTAGCCTAGATACAGAAGAGACCTTAAATATCGGCCTTGACTGTGTTTAGTCCATTGGTAACATTCAGAAAACATGTCAGGTAGTTCATTCTCTGCCCAGGACTTCAAGGAATAGCATTTTATAAGTTTGGGGCAACCTATTCCTTTCCCCCTCATCCTAGCCAAGGGTCAGAATGGGAGATCTTATCTTTCAGCACATCTGATTGCCTGTGACCCTGCTCTCTGGTCACAGAGATCGAGGAAGCAATGGACTCTTTATCTATAGAGGGTCTCCCAGGAGGGCAGCTTGGGTGGCTCAGTTGGTTAAGCATCGGCTTTTGGCTCAGGTCCTGATCCTGAGTCCTGGGATCAAGCTTGGGTCCTGGGATCAAGTTCAGCTTTGGACTCCCTGTCAGTGGGGAGTCTGCTTCTCCATTCCCCTGCTCTTGGGCTCTTGCAGTCTCTCTCTCTCTTTCTCTCTCTCTCTCCCTCCCTCCCTTCCTCCCTCTTAAGTAAATAAGTTTAAAAAAAAAAAGAAGAAAAAGAAGAAGGTACCTCCTAGAAATACACACACAATCACCCACCCAGCCTTTCTTTGAGGCTGTCAGAAGCAGATGGGGGGATAAGGGGAAGGGATGTTGACTGAATTCAGGTCCCTTGGTCTCTGGTTCCATGACTGGCTCCATCATTGCCCTTTCCTTGGCTTCATGAGAGGTATCAATAGTTTCCCCTTTGTTTTGCTGAACTTCTATCACTTGTGACTAAAAGTGCCCTGAGAAATGACCAAAGAATTTTCTTGATGAACTATGTCAATATAATTCAAAGATAGTCTTAATTTGCCATTGGACATTAGTTTTTTGCTAGAATGAATAATTGGTAAATTTGGATTAATTAAATTCAACTGAATTGTGAGTTTTGATTTTTTGGAGAGAACATTCCAGGAGTTGGGGTGGGGAGGGGCTTAAGCAGGTTCCGCACACATAACTGCAGAGCCCAGTGTGGGGCTGGGTCTCAGGGCCCTGAGATCATGACTGGAGCTGAAATCAATAGTCAGAGAAGCTCACCTGACTGAGCTACCCAGGCGCCCCTCAAGTGAATTGTAGTTCAAATACCATTTCACCTAGATAGTCTTATGTATTGCCCATTAAAAAAAAAAAAAAAGAAAAAGTCCTGCCACCTAAGCAGAATTGTAATTTTCTTTCATGATAGGGAGGTGAGAGAAACAACTTGCATTCCAAATTCCACAAAGGTTTTAGTAGCCGTTTCTCCCTAAGTAAATACTGCTGCATTTAGTTGTTTTTCATGAAATTACAAAAGGCAGCATATAAAGAATGCATCATTTTATTTTTTTAATTTTTTTCAATATTTTATTTATTTATTCATGATAGACACACACACACACACACACACACACAGGCAGAGACACAGGCAGAGGGAGAAGCAGGCTCCATGCAAGGAGCCCGACGTGGGACTCAACCCCGGGTCTCCAGGATGGGGCCGAAGGCGGCGCTAAACCGCTGAGCCACCTGGCCTACCCTAGCCTGGGAATTTTCTAAACAAGAAAATTAATCATTGTATCCTAGACTGAAAAATTTTAGTTTTACAAGATACAAGTTAAAAATGGACAGGTGATTCAAGAAATATTATTTTTTATATATATATTTATTTTTTATTGGTGTTCAATTTGCCAACATATAGCATAACATCCAGTGCTCATCCCATCAAGTGCCCCCCTCAGTGCCCATCACCCACTCACCCGCACCCCCCACCCACCTCCCCTTCCACCACCCCTAGTTCATTTCCCAGAGTTAGGATTCTCTCATGTTCTGTCTCTCTTTCTGATATTAAAAAAAAAAGATTCAAGAATTAGATGGAGGATAGTTGTAGCGTTTTGTTTTGTTTTGTTTTTAGTAATTATCCACTGCTTTTTAAAACTCAGTAAGACAATCGACCTTCCAATGAACTCCTCTCTTGAGTCCTCAGAGACCAGACATTTAGGAAAACTGGGAACAAGAGTCCCCTTAGTCAAGTCATGGCAGCCCTGGGTAGAATCCTGATTATTGGATAATTGTGCAGCTCTAGAATAACACAGCACACTTAATCACTATGACCTTCAAGCCTGAAAAGAATCTGAAAACTTGGGCATTGCATGAGGCATGTTCTCTCATTTAGACTGACTTTTTAGAAATCACTTTGCTCTTCTGTCATTTGTTGAACAAAAATGCATCATTTTCATCTATTTTAGAATATAAGTGACAGGAAATGAGATATTCAATAAGGAAATGCAAAGGGAATAGCCTGAAATTCTGTCAACTATTGATCTAATATGTCAAAATTTTGACTATTATCTTTGAAATTGTCTTCCATTTCTCCATTAACTTCTTTCCTGGCTAATAACTTTTCTCCAATCTGTATAAAGCAGGTTAACCAAGGATAACATTTGCTGTGCTATGATTTTTGCATGTTTGTTCTACTGATTTCAGGTGAGCTGATCCATTGCCCACATTTCTGGAAGTATGAGACAGATCCTATGCCTAAACACAGCCTTGCAGGAGATTTGGCTGAGCAATGCAGGGTAATAAAAGTAATGAGGCCATTGAAATCCCTTTAGCTTTGTGCTGATGCCTGGAAACTGTCATTTATTTTGTAGTGCCTTTAATTGAGAAGGCTTTTTTTTTTTTTAATTCCACACAGTAATTGGTACTACAAATTTTTCTTCTATTAAGAAGAATAATAAAGTATATCTTGTTTCTTGATTTTTTTTAACAAGCATTGATATTTATGAATCGTGTCAAAATTTATTTTTATCCATCCTTTTGGTATTGTCACACAAAACTTAAAAGATCCTTTTTGGTACAAAGAGTAGATAAAGGCCAGTTCTTGTGACATTTATATGCATGTGAGGTTGAGAACTCACCTTCTTCCACTCTGTGAGGTTTCCTCCCCCTTTTGCAGTTCTCTAAATATAGGTGAATAGTAAATATGTATCATTAATAATTAATAGGACCGTAACAAAACACAGTATCAGCATAATCCTCTAAGACACTGACGAGTACATGTTGCCACTTTAAATAATGGCATGAAAGGCAGGGTGCTCTCTAATATGGATTTGCCGTAGTAAATGAGTTTGTGGTACTGTATATATTTTGTTCTACATACCTAGTTATCAATAATCGTCTTCATGCCTCTCAAAGGGCAGCACAAGCAGGAAAAGAATTATTGCCACTCTTCATGGAGCCAGCTTATTGATGAGGTGGACACAAGTAATATTTTTAGCCTGCTGGCTGTCCATCTGTAAGCAGTTTCCTGGAGCTGTCACTTCTCCTTTCTTTGGAAACTGTTATGGCTTTGTCTGCCCAAGGAGAAAATAATGAGATCCATCTATCAAGAAAAAAATAAACAATAAGCCCTATACCTTCCAATTAATTTGTTTTCACCTATGTTTACCTATGTGCATTCCGTTAACTATCCATCATGTTATATGCATGTAAAGAAGTGCATTTTTCAAAAGGTGAATCCATTAACCCTTTTGCTAACTAAATATATAGGCACCCCTTTCAGCTAAATCAAGGACTTGTAAAAATCAATCCTTTTGGAGAGCTCATAAACACTTGGTCTGTCTTTCCCTTGTGTGCCCAGTGTTGATAAATCTGCAAGCTTAGTATGAACCAAGCAGGTTGTTCTCATTCATCCCTCCAAACTAAGTATATGTTTTTCCTTAAACGTGTCTTTGATTTTAATGCCACCCTCACATTTTCAGAAGCTGTTATGGAAGGAGCAACTTAAATCAGAAGCTTCAACTTGATCTTTTTTTTTTTTTATTCGTTAAAAAGCATTTAGTAGCAAACAGCGCACATAAGCAACCAAATGGCATCTTTATTTCTCCTCTCTTAAAAAGTATGCTTTTCCAAATAAAAGACACACACACAAATGACTCAGGAAGTAATTTGTTCGTAGGATTTTTCTGACATTTATAAACTACTTGAACTTTACTGCTGCCTTGTTGCTGGCAAGAAGCTTCAACAGTGAAAGTGGTCCAGCAGTCAAGTATCTTCCTCTTTTTATCTATCTGTACTATCAAAATAGCCACATTAAATAAGCACTTTTCAAATGTTTTAAAGCCATAAAGGATAGCATGATAGAAGTCTACTGAAAATCTCCAATTAAAAAAAAATGTTCTAAGAATTCATTTGTAAAGAGAGCGTAAAGAGAGTGGTTTGTAATTTAGAAGATCCAATCCTCAATATGGTGGTAAAATTCCTAGTTTAATGTACTAGGGACTATAGAGTCTCAGGGGTAATAACTTATCTGGATGTTATTTAACTTAAGACCAAGAGTCTTAAGACTCTTGGTTATAGATATGAGGGAAGTAAGAGGTGTAGGGTAGCAGACTTGTTCAGTTTCAAAGAAAACAATTGTGAGCATACTGCTCGTTGAAAGAGAAATACAATGAAATTAGAAAATAGATGCATTGCTAACTAAAAACCTGATGCTTAAGGGGGAAAATGGGTTTCATTTGAGAAATATGAAGGGAATAGTTGTTTAAAAATTCGAAAGAACCTGGGTGGCTCGGTTGAGCATCTGGCTCTTGGTTTTGGCTCAGGTCATGATCTCAGCATCCTGAGATGGAGCTCCGCATCCTGCTGCTTGCTCCACACCGAGTCTGCTTGTCCCTCTCTCTCTGCTCCTCTACCCATGTGCTCTTTCTCTCTCTGTTTCACTCAAATAATTAAATACAATCTTCTGAAGAATACTAAAGAAAACTGGAAATATTTAGTGACTGTAGAGGTTGAAAGCATTGATTCTGAATAAAGGTTCTGTGTAATCTAACTTTTGGTTGGTTTGTTTCTGGTCCTAGCCATATAACTTGCTTATAATATATGATCTTGCAAAGGGTAGGAAAGGGGAGGGCATGAGAAAAGAAGGAAGAAGGCATGATGAAGAAAGAAAAGGCGACTAAAAATATGCCAGAATTAGAAGATGAGAAGGAAGAGTGACATGAGGAGGGAGAGAATGGGAATGTATTAGGGTACTACTCAGCGCTGGTTGACAGTGGGGGCTCTGCATGTAATAAAGAGGCTTTCTGCCACATTTTCTCGAGGAGACCTTGGGAGCATTGCTTAGGCATGCCTCTGTTTCTTTATTGCAAAACACCTATAATGCTGGTGGGTACCTCATAGGCTTGTTGTGAAGTTGACCTGGTACATAATAAACCCTCAGTGAAAGCTAGTTGCTATAAGGCTAGCCATCTAATTTGTCATCTAAAAGGCAGATTAGCAAACTACAACCCATGGATCCAACCCAGCTACCTGTTTTTGAGTGGCCAGTGAGCTAAGAATGGCTTTTGAGTTTTTATTTATTTTTTATTTTTTGGTTTTTGTGTTTTTTTTTTAAATGGGAAAAGTCAAAAAGAATATTTTGTGACACATTGAGATGATAGGAAATTCAGCCTCAGTATCCACAAAGTTGTTATTAGAACACAGCCATACTCATTAGCTTCCATATCAGTCATGGCTGCTTTTGTGCTATAGTGCCAAGGTCTCCTGGCTGCCTGGCCTACAAAGCCTCAAATCTTTTCTCTTTGACCTTTGACACAAGAAGTTTGACAATCCTGGTCCAAACCAGGACAGACTTGAGAATGAATGAGGATACTGTGAATCATAAGTTGGAACAAATGGCATAAACTGAGAATATCCTAAGCAAGCCGGTAAGTACAGTCAGCCTCAATATATATTGTTTGGGAGCGGGGGCTGGTGGGGGGGGGGGGGACCTGATGAAAAGAAGATTTTATGCAAATGGTGCAACTTGGGTAATTTAAATGTAAACCTTTGTTTCTCTCCTTTCATCAACTCTACCAATCATTCCCAAACTTATTTTGCAAAAGGCCTTATGTAATCTCGTCCCTGCCTGCCTCTTGGACACCTTCTCCAACAGCTTTCCTCTTTCTTCACCTTGTTCTAGTCACACTTTCCTATTCCAATAACGTAGTAAGCTAGTCTCTATCTTAGGGCCTTTGCAGGACTCTCTACCTGGGATGCTCTGTCCCAGAGTTAGAAGTCTGGCCCGTCACACTGAGCTATCATGGCCCTCCATTCCTTATTCCATTTTATTCTCTCCTCAGGACAGCTAGTATCAGAAACATTGAACCTGAGCTTTATGGTGGGTGTGGGTTTTTCTGGTTTTTGTGGCCCTTGTGGCTAGTTCCAGTGTCCATCACGGTTCTGGCACAGAATGGGCGCCAGTCTGTGTGAACACATCCCCCTGATTCTCTTGCATTGTTGCCACTCATCTGTGCTGAGCATGTCAGTGGTTCCACTCACTGCTCTTCTCACCCTGAGCTTCCAGTGGGTCTTTGGCTCTAGATGAGTAGTTTGGTATTTACATAGGTTTTAGCCTGGGGTCTCTGGTCTGGATCCTGTAGGCACACAATATATCTTTGATGAGTTTTCCTGCTATTTTCATATTCTTGTTTGCTAGGCTTACTTATGTATATGTCTTAGCAGTCTTTTCCTATCATGGCGCTTCCAGAGCCAGGCCTTATTTATTCATCGTTCATAACCCACATAAAATAAAGAGGAACATAGTAGCTTGCAAAACAAGTAGCTTCCTTGGGGCTTATGCTAAATTGTTTTCAATTTTTTGGTTTACAAGAGTTTCCAAGGTTAGGCTGTAAACTCCTTGTAGGCAGAGATGATAACTTTTAAACTATTTCTTTGTGTCCTGCATAACCCTGGAACAGGCAGGGGCAGGTGCTCCAGGAATATATGTGAATGAAGAGTACAGGTAACTCTGTTACTCTGTGGGTAATGGAACAAACATCAGGAAAAACACATTAAAATCATTTGGCTTTCAGAAACCACTTTTGATCTTGCTACCGCTAGCCTTTGTGCCAGTCACAGGTTTCTCTTGTTTTCATTCTTGTTATGTTGGTGATCCATTTATCTTCTCGGAGCTCATGGAAGCCAGCCTTACAGCATGTGAACCTCTGTGCCAGTTGTTAGTAATCAGCTGCGGAGCCTGAGAAAAGGAGAAAAAGTTTCTCCGGGTTGTTGGTTTGAAAACCGGACCCCATCCGCCGAGGACAAAGCGAGACCAAAGAAAGAGCAGAGCGTTCTTGGTTGGGAGGCAGCAGGTTTAAGATGCAAAGGAACTTCCATGGGAGGCTTGTCTTAGTAGCCATAAGGTGAGCTTTCTGCACCAGCCCTGCAGAATCTTGCAAATTTATATTGAGTCCTTGACGGGGTTCAGTCTCATATACACCATTCAGATGATCTTGACAACATACTACTCTCAATGCTATGTCCTTGAAACAGCTCCTAGTGTAGGAATGGAGGGCACAGTGTACATTCTGAGGATGGGAGGGGGTGAGAACCCTCCTCCCATTGCCTGGCTCTAGCTCACAGGTCAGTCAGTGGTCATGTCTTCTCCACGATCTCCTCCAATACTGTTCTCCTCCCCCCTCCATCCTTCTGCTTAAGTTGAGGCTACAAAGAAAAGAGGAAAAGCAGAAAGAAATGCAGGTTGGAACAGTGTAGTCTCCAGCTCTAGCCAAGGCAGAAAAAAATGCCTACGGTCCATTTTTAATGCATTTATCAATACACCTAACTTCAGAGCTACCAAGAGAGAACTGGACATCATTCACCAGAATGTGAGTTACAGGAGAAGTATGTCTGCCTTATTTAACATCTTTGCCAGATAAATCCGGTGCCTAGAACAGTAGGGAATTGATATTTATTGCATGAAAGAATGACTTTCACCCTTAGTTCTTTGCTTGCTTACTCATCCAGTAAAGTTTAGTAGCCTGTGTAAATAAAAACTAAAATTTCATCCTCAGTGTTTAATTACAAAACTCTCCAAAGCAGAGCCTTAAAAAAAAACAAAAACAAAACGTGAAACTTAACAATAGAAGAATCAGAAAATATGCAACACAAGGTTCTCTCTGGGATGTTATCAAATGCTTTGGCATGAAACTATTCATCCACTAAAAACAAAATGTCATCCAGCAATGGAGAAATAACATGATACAGGAAAAACTTGGTTGAAAAAAAGGGCATTTCTGTGATGATTAATGAAAATATGGCTTTTTATCCTAAGTATGTGTAGTTTCAGAGAAAGCTTTCAGCATATATAACACGTTGAAAATAAAAGTTAATGCGATTTGATTGGAGAGTTCCAACCTTTGAGAGACAGTAAATAATACAGTGTTTAGGAAATTACTTTCAATATTGTTCTGATTGGCTAAGATTGTTCACAAATTGCTGCACCTTTTGGGTTTTGAAGAAACAAGTCTGAATAACCCATGCATCTTGAAGACAAGTTGAAATCCAACACTATTTTTATGCTCAAGGTGGAGGGGGAGGTATTCCCAGTAGCAATAACATTCTCACAGGTGTTTATAATGATTGGTTACTAAACAGCCGAGAATGTTATTATAGAATCTTTATCATTAACCTTCCTAGCAATTTTATGCAGAAGCTAGTAGAAGCAAGGCATCTTTTCAAAACTTTCTCAAAAGTCTTTAATCTTTCTCTCTCTTTTTGTCAAAAGTTAGATAATGCATGTGATTCTGTGGTGAGGATTCCATTAACGGAGATGTAATTTAAATGATGAAAACCTTCACACTATTAGTGTCTTTTGTGAAAAGGCAAGCAGGCTTGGTGTTCAAATAAAAGTAAAAGGACAGTTGTTTACATCTTCCTTCCCTTCCTACTCCTTGGGTTCTTTCATGTTTTAATATTTTTTAAAAGGTGATTTAAATATTGGGAGATGTGCTGTCCCCAAGCACTGCCTACAAATTATTCATATTGCTCCCGTTACTTAGCAGCCTTAGACAGTATGAGCTATTGCCAAAGAAGAGATCTGTTATAAAATAAAAAAAAAAAAAATCTCAGGAGTCCATAAACACATCATCAAAGATTATTTTCAGATCTTTAACAAATAGTACGACTCATTCAGTTAAGGACAAATTAGAAGTGATGTCTGCAGTTAATCCCAGCCTTTTCAAAAAAAATATTCTTCATTGGTTGATGGGACTTAAGCTGAGTGTAGTGGGCCGTGAGACAAAAGGGTGAAGGAAATAACACCAAGTATGTGTTTCAACATAAACAGGGCAGAAACTGGAACACCTTTGGTATTGGAAAACAATCACACTTATTCCACCAACCAAATAAAACCAACATAATTTTAAAACCTTTCTTTCCCATCTGTCACCCAAGGTTATTCCATCCGTTATAGTGAAATGTAAATATAAATAAAAATGTAAGCATAAATGGGCATGTGAAATTCATTAACCTATTTTTTTCATCTAAGGTTATGGCCTAAAATGTTTGCTTATATTTTACGTGGTCTTTAAGATCAAGGCTCTCAGTTCAAAATCACTCTCAGTTTTAGCCTATCTTTCTAATGAGAGGAATGCAAATATGATTATGTAATTCTCCTAGCATAGGGCATTTCCTTTTTTATTGCTCTTATAAATATTGTGACAATGAATAGCTTTGTCTTTACGTATACAGAATACCCTATATTTTCCTTAGGATAGAGTGAGTCCCAGGAACGGATTATTGTCAGTGACCTTTTCTGTGGCTTTTGATACCTAATTCCAATTTATATTCAAAAGAATTGTTGTCAGCAGTGTAGGAGAGTTAACACTTAATGGTTCTTATGTGTCAGACACTCTTGTAAATAAACTTCTACATGAATTAACATCTTAAAATTCTCACGACCATCTTTAAGATATATGGTATTATTGCACTTCTTCTACAAATTCAATTCCAGAATTGAATTTGAAGAAATTGCACCCCAGAGACATTAATTAACTTGCTCAGGATGCACAGTTAATAAGTGGCAATAAGACCCCAGTTTCCTTGTCTTCCTTAATATATGACAAAATATATCACAATTCATTTTTGTGAAGGTAATGGACAAAATAATAGCTTTATGTTATTTAGCTATTGCTTTTTGATTAGTGACAACTTTTTTCAAAAATTTCCCCCTACTGGATTAGTTACTTATCTCATAGGAGTATTGTGAGGAACAAAACTAATATTTGTGAAGGACTAGCTCGTGTCAAGTGTGGTCATAGCCATCTAATGAATGGTGGCTTTTGTTATTTTTAGCTAAATTACCGAGAGAATTAAGACAAAAACTCAGAGCCATGTATCTTCACTTTTTTCTTTTATACCACTGTTTTTAAAAGCGAATTAGTCTTAGTTCAGTATATTTATTTTATATATAATTGCTCCTGAAAATAAGATTACGTTTTATAACCTATAACTAAATGTAAATTTTGGAATGGAATGGGATATCATAAACTGTTTTTGATCTCTTGTTCTTGACAAAAGAATATATTTTAGCACACACAGATATATATGCAGCTATTTATACTATACTAACACAAACAAATTGATATAGTCTATAATTTTATTATGTGAAATAATTTTTTAAATATTTTATTTATTTGAGAGAGGGAGAGCACAAGCAAGGTGAGGGGCAGAGGGAGAAGGAGGCTCTCTGCCAAGCAGGGAACCAGAGGTGGGGCTCCGTCCCAGGACCCTGGGATCATGACCTAAGCTTAAGGCGGATGCTTCAGTGACTGAGCCATCCTGGCGCCCCATGAAATAATATTTTACATAATTCTTATTTGCAAACATTACAAAATACTTCTTTTGCTAAAAATGATAAGTATATTTCATAAGAGCCATATCAGATCTGGTTGGATTAGATATCATCATTTTTACCTTGTATTCTGGCCAACGAAGGAACTCCTACCAGCTGTGTGCTTCATTATTTGGTTTCACCCCCAGTATTTATATTACTTTCCATCCTCAGAGTTTCTTACAGAAATACGTTGGGCCATTTGAAGGTGAGGTTAGTGAAACCTAGAAAATGAAGCCTCCAAATCCACTTCTCCCAGCATCAGTAAACTGGAAGATGTCAATACTCTCTAGACTAAAAAACTCTGTCTTCTCCAGATATGTCTAGGAGGTGACATTTGCCATCTGGACCAAACACGGATGCCAGTACAGACATATATACCTTGGAGATATAAGCATCAGTAAGTGGTGGAGACCACGGGAGAAATGTGTAGAGTTGAAGCACGTGGGCCTCAGCATATATGTGGTTGGGGCGGCCAAATTGTAGGACTGGTCTGGGAGCCCAGGGTGGGACCGAAGAGCTTTCAGTGGGGTTAAGAGGGTAACAGTCATGTGAGTCAAAGTGCAGAGGATGGAGGCTGATGCAGGTGATGGAGAGGTTGGGGATCTCTGTTGCCTGGCGGTCCCTGGGCGCTTCACAGACCTGGGGTTTAGCCCAGGCTATGGCAGTTGGAGGATGTGCAACTTTGGCAGGTTTTAAGTCTCAATTTTTATATGTGTACAAAAAGCCCTCATGGGGCTGCAAGAAAATATTAATTTATATAATTCCCTCATTCAGAGCAGAGTAGCACAAAGTTAAGTGCTCAGCCACTGTTGCCCTAGGCAGTGGAGTGTGGGGCCAGGCTGCCTGGATTGTAGTCCCCACTCTGGGGACAGCCCATGACCTCTCTATGCTTCCTTGTCCTCACCTGTGAGGTGACAAAAATAACAATACCCGCTTCACAGGGTTGTCATAAGGATAAAATTCAACAAGCTACTGTATTTAAGCGTGCGTAGAAATGCCCGTCACTCACCCGGTAAACGCTAAACACATGTTTGCTGTTAATATTCCTGTTTTAGGTAGTCATCCCTGGGATTTTCAAATAGCTTCCAGCGTTAACCCCCCCGTGAAGAATTCCTCTCTTGTCCCTGGTTTATCGTCTCCCCTCTTCCCTCTCTCTCTAGATGTAGGGTGGTATTTGTGATGTTGCACCTGTAACTCTGGTTGTTCACATCCAGTATCTGCTAGCTTTGGACCCATGCGCTCTCTCTGCACTGGAATTCGGTGTTTTATCCACATCTTCAGTGCACGGTAGCCCTGGTCTTGTGTTCACTGTGCTTTTCAATGGATAGAAAAGTGAGCCAGGTTTGCAAGGTAAACCTTGAAAATCCCACAGACTTACTTTATGTGTTCCAATTTTCCATCTTAGACATTTCTACTCACAATCTCACTCGAAGTACAGCCTTTCATTATTTTTACAAAAGCAAAGATCTTTATGGTATTTCCTTTAACTTCCTAATTTTTGCCCTGCTTTTTCTTTTTTTCTTCATCTCTCACTCCTACCAGATGAACATACGCACATGAATACAAGACAGTCAGAAACTGAAAACTCCAGTGACTTCCATTTGATTTACTGCAAGTAAGAGCTCGCTAGCTGTTTTCCCACATATAACATGCATGCACACCAGCTCCTACTGACCCTGACCTGCTACTTACTGGGCCTGTATTTTCTATTGGATCAATCGATTGATTGATCTATCTCTCCATCTTTTTTTTTAAGATTCTATTTATTTATTAATGAGAGACACAGAGATAAAGAGGCAGAGACGTAGGCAGCGGGGAGGCAGGCTCCATGCAGGGAGCCCCATGTGGGACTCAATCCTGGGAAACCAGGATCACGCCCTGAGCCAAAAGCAGACACTCAACCACTGAGCCACTCAGGCGTCCCTATATATCTCTTTTAACTCATATATATATATATATATATATATATATATATATATACACACACACACATATATATATAATTTCATATATATATATATGATTTATCTTTTAACTCAGGCGTCACATTATATACAGTTGAATATTTGTTCATTTGAAATTCACACTTTTATGTTCTTCAACCCCGGGTGCATAACTCAAAAAGCTTTCATAGTTTCTATTAGTAAGGTAAGTGTGCATATGTGTATATGTGTGCAGATGTAAGATACGTAGATATAATATACGTAGCCACACATCTGCATACACGCAACAGCGTATGTGCAACTTTCTGAGCAGGTGAGAGGGGTATGTGTGAAAGTCTAGATGAGAGAATCCAGTGTCAAAGTGAGGAAGAATGTAACTTGAGTTACACAGAACTTGCTTTGTAAAGTTAGCACCCTGCACTGTGTCAACTTTTTTGTCTTCTCCAGGTCTTGGTGCCCAGGAGCATGATTGGTCCCCTTAAGAACTATGCATAAGGAAAAAAAAAAAAAAAGAACTATGCATAAGGGTGTTGCGACCTCTTACTGTGGCCCTATCACTTAATGGGACTGTTATTTTTCTGAATTATAGGTATATTTGAGGGTCCACATCTAATGACTTTTTATCTCCCTGTTTCCTAAGCTGTGTTACGTGGCAGTCTTTGGCTCTCGTCTGCCATTGCTGTATCTCCCCTCCTTGTCTGGCTGGGGTTCCTGATGGCACTGGCAGGAATGTGCACAGCTTTAGCTAATTAATTGCTTCGACAGAGCAGTAAAGTGTACTTACCTAGAGTGCACTTCCAGCAGGCACTATAGATTTATTAGAAAAGAGTTACGGATCGTGATTCATAGCTCATACATGCATATGCACATTAGAATTAGAACTGAGATTTTATAAATAGTATGTTAATGACCTCTCAGCAGTAACAGGTCCTGAGACCATTATAAACTTAAGAACTAGAAGCAGCAGGGCTTAATTGTAAAAAAATAAAATTACAACATATGATTTAGCCATATGTGTTTATATGTAAAAAGCTTGTTATTTAGAATTTAGAATGGGCTTCCTTTTGCTTCTGTAACCGCTTTAATAAGCAGGGAAGCACATAATCCTTTGAGTGCAGAGCATATTGTAAGGATCCTATCTCAAAACACACTGATGCAACTTGAAAGAGTATTTTAACTGTGCCTCATTTTTGTTTGTGTTAAAAGCAGCAAATACTCAAACTCCCAGCTTGAGAATATCTTAAATGCAATATGCCCTTTATTTGTCAATCTAAGCCAGCTTTTCTGAGGCCAGAAGAGAATATCCTCTCTTTGGCTGATGTGCGCAGTGTGACAGAGGCATCTTGTAATGGGCCTTCTCCATAAGCCTTGTGTGGCAGGTTTCTCCCTATATTTTTAATCTGTTTTCTTGTCAGCTACTCCACTCCTTTCAGCCTCTTCCAAGTTCTCTCTGGAGGCTGAGGCCGACCAACAGAGCAGGTTGGGCTTTCGTGAGACAGCCGGGCATTCTTCCTAGAACAGACACAGCATGGATAATATTTTTGAATCACATAACTTTCTCATGCTCAACCCTCTCTAAGGAAAACATTGTTGTGGGTGCAGACCATTCTCCTAAGTCTGTCTATATTTGTCTCCTTTTATTCCTGCCCTTTGTTTTCACTCCACAGCCTTTCCTTTTTTTTTTTTTTTTTTGACCACAGTCCATTATGAGAAATCCTGATTCTCACTGTACTTTGCTTGGACGTACTCATTATAGCAAAGAACAAATGCTAGAAATTGAAATCTGAGGATGAGACACCTAATGACCTGATTATAATAAGAATTTCTAAAATGGAACTACATGAAAACACTTTGAACTCTATTCGTTGGATGTTTCTCCAAGTCAAGATTTCATGCAGTTTTGTTTTGTTTTGTTTTTTGTTTTTTTATTTTTTGCTTTGCTTTGTTTTTTGTTTGTTTGTTTGTTTGTTTGTTTGTTTTTGACTAGCAAGGCTTTAAGATCATTCTCAATTTCTCTGTGGGGTACAGTAGGAAAGCATAGACTCTTGATTTAAAATCTCCCTTCTCCTAGATAGCTTTATTTATTCCTTTTTTAACCTATAATTTTGTTTGTTTCAGGTATACAAACAACATAGTGATTTTGTGTGTGGATATGTTGTGAAATGATCATCACAATAAGTTAATATCCATCACCTCATGTAGCTACAATACTACTGTGATGAGAACTTTTAAGTTGTATTCTCTTAACTTAGAAACGCACAATACATCACATGCCCAGCATTTATGTATCTTAGAACTGGGAGTTTGTAACTTTTGAGACTTTTGACCACCTTTGACCACCACTCCTTTTCCCTACTCACCATCCCTTGCATCTGGCATCTGCCAGTCTATTCTGTTTGTTTTTAGATTCCACATATAAGTGAGGTCATGAATCTTTCTTCGACTTATTTCACTTAGCATGATGTCCTCAAGGCTCATGTGTTGTTGCAAATGGCTGAGTTCCCTTCTTTTTTATGAGTGAACACTATCCTGTTGTATATCTATGAACCCTGTTTTCGTTATCCACAGTCATCTCTTGGTGGACCCTTCGGTTGTTTCAATGGCTTAGATATTGTAAATAAGGTGACAGTGAACGTGGGAGGGTGGCTATCTCTTTGAGATTGTGATTTTATTTCCTTCAGGTAAATACCCAGAAGTAGAATTGTTGGATCATATGGTAGTTCTAATTTTTTTTTTTATTACTTGACGATCCTTGATGCTGTTTTTCCGTATGTACCATTTCCTGAAGATAGAAGTTCCTCAGTTATAATCCAAACATAATGATGTCTGCATCACAGAGTTAATGTGTGAATAAAGTGTATCTATACTTATCCAGATATTTATGGGGCACCTGTTTTTGTGACTGGCTCCTAAGTGCTAGGGTAACAATCAGGATAGAACCAAATGAGGTTGGGGAAATGAACCTATAAAGAGAAGACTAGTAATATGTGCCACATGCCGTTCTAAAATTTTTACATGGACTATATACAGTCCATAATGTAACTTTATGAAAGAGGCTTTATTGTACTCAATTTACGTGTGTGGAAACTGAGGCAGATGGAGTTTTAGTGACTTATTCAAGATAATGTAGTTAGTAAGTAGATTAGGGATACAATCCTAAGTGGTCTGGCTCTATTATGTAACCTCTTAAACACCCCTTTAATAGTAATTACACTAGAACAAAATGAGAAAATAGAAATGCAGTTTCCTAGAGAAGGATTCGAGTTGGGGAAGATGATATAATGTACAAGATACATAGTCAGTATGCAATGAGTTAGTCTCTTCCTGATTTCTGGTAGAGGTTGAGATAGCATGCAGCCTGCTGTATGTCGGTGAAATGTAAGATACTTTCATCAATTCTGTCTCTGCCAGTGGTTTTTTAAAAAGATTTATTTATTTTGGAGAGAGAGAGCATGTGCACACAAGCAGGGGTGGGGGTCAGAGGGAGAGGGAGAAGCAGGTTCCTTGCTGAGCAGGGAGCCCGACTTGGGGCTCAGTCCCAGGACCCCGGGAACATGACCTGAGCTAAAGGGAGATGCTTAACCAACTGAGTCCTCTTTTGCTCATCTGGGGAGGAGCGGTGGGAGAGCCTAGTTGTGGCTAGCAGGGCACTTCGTATTTGGTGGATGCAGGACAGCATTGAAGAATATCTTTTGGCTCAGGAAAGAACATTTTCTTGCCTATTGAGCTTTGAACTTCTTTGGAAGGATAACTTAATTATGTATCTTTGGGAGAAGGATCAACATAACCAAACCAATGAATGTTTTCCAAGTGGCAGCATGGCTGATATCTGGGGAGAAGACATGAAGGAGTCTTTCCTGAGAAGGGATCTTCAGAGAGATGAGTGGAAGGTAGGCCAACTACCCATGCCATCTGGCCCCATGGGCCTGTGTTAAGTGACAAAAGTTGGAACACCATGGAGTAGATAGGTTAGCCATGCTTTGCTATTGCAGTGAGTTCTCCTCAAAGTGATTTTACTCCTGTCAACAGAGACCATAGCTTTCTGACACTGCCCCCGCCCCCACTTTCTTTTAAAATTCTGTTATGTATCCAGAGAGCACTATGTTTTGAAATCCTGCTTGGTTATCTGTTTCTTACATTTCAGGAATTCTGAGTAACCATTCTGCAAACACAGTTGACCACCACATCATCTGTCTCTATTTTACTGCAGATGGAATCTCATCTTTATTACTCAGGTTCTATTAAATTTTATTACCTCTTTTTTTTTTAACATTTTCTCTTAGAAATTGTTCACAGTCAGCTCAATTCCACAGAGCGATGGCCTAGCAAAATTTTCACGTGTGAACACAGCTACATCTGAATTGTCAGCTAGATATCCCTGAGATTTAGGAGAATTTTGAGTGAGGCTGTGATCCTGGCTGTCTCAGTTTTAAGAGTCCTCCACTTGGGGCAGTGGCCAGTTGGTCTGGCTGTTGCAGTCACTCCAGTCAAGGGTACGCAAAAGAAACCTGGATTCAAGTCATTCAGGGAAGCAACCCCATTCCGTTGTTATAACCGGGTGTGGATTTTCAGTTGTGTAGTCCAGGGGAGCACTGAGGGGGTGGGGGGAGAGCAGTTCTAGCACAGTTGCAGCTCCTGGTGTCTAATTAGGTAACCTGCGGTGTGTCCGGACTGGGTCTGTGGCTTGCTCAGGCCCAGCTTCCCTGTGGAGATAAGGCTCAAGTGTGGGTAAATGGATGAGAGCCATGCATAGAGGTGATTTTGCTATTTTTACTCCGAGTCCTGCTAGCAGGTGCCACCTGCCCCAACCAGGAGCATCACTGATGGCTGTGTAGCTCCCTGGCCAGCCACGAGGCATGCTTTCCCTTCGGGCACTCATACCAAATTCCAGATGGTCTCTTATGAAGCTGACCTCTGATTCTAAGCCAGGGTAAAGCTGTAACTAGTCATGGTTGTGTCTGCCACTTACGATGTTTTCTATATACTTGTCAGTTCCCTGGTATAAAATGGCTTTGAGCCCTGGATTAGGAAACAGAGAAACCATTAACTTATTATTTTAATCGAACAAATTAGTATCTACTTCTCTTTCTTACCTCCAGCCACACCACTGTCAGGACATGTCTTTTCTGCTTTTGAAATTAAAAGTCTACATCTCATTGATACCTTCTTGCCTGCAGCAACCACAATATTGCTTTCCTTCAGCTAAGGTCACTTGTGAGCTCTAGTTCTACCGATTATATACACATTTTAGATAACTAATGAACCTGTTTCTGTTCAGAGCGTGACTTACGGGCCTTCATCCCTTTCTAATTCTTCCAACCTGTCTTCTCTATTGTGGTTATAGTTGGCCTCTGACCCCGAGCCGGAGGCTGTGTATAATCCTTTATATAATGCATTGACTTCCAACCTGCCCTAAACTCCTTGCACTTGTTTTTACTCCTGCTTCTTGTTCCTCAAACTTAGATATGTTTATTTGTTCTGGATCTGAATTTGGTTCGATGGAAACATGACTAACTGGTGTGGGCTGGTCTCACTCTAGCCTGCTGGTAGCTGTACGAAGAATCCTTGGCTTTTAGCTCTTGGCCTCCTGTCCTGAGTGTAACCCTGGAGTGGATTAGAACTGGAGAAGGCTCTAGAGGCATATGGGTGAGATTTGGTTTCCAGCTTTGTCCATTCCTCTAAGCCCAGTCTGAATATATCACACCTATGTTCAAACACCCACAGATGACTCCCAGTGCCCATCAGAAATTTCATTTTCCTGTAGCATTCATGAGCCCCCACCATTTTGCCATTGCTTTCCTTCCCAGCCATTTATACCATTCCTTCCCTCCATCTGCCACACCCTATACCGGATCAATAAGCCATTCACTTTGTCCTCACTGTCTTTCCTGCCTGGATGGCAAAGACTCACTCTGAAAATGCCGATACTTTCTAAATTTTCAAGGAATGTTTCAAAATTGACCTTCTCTATGAAGCCTCTTTTAATTCACCACACCAAGTTTTATTTCCTCCTACTTTGACCTGTATACTTATGTTGTTACACTCACCATAATATGCTTTGTATGTTACTTATTTTTTTTTCCATAATTCCTGGTTTCATGGAATAGACATTCTTATCTTACATCAGTTCCCAATTAAATTGTAGGTTCCTGAAGGACTGGTGCACGGTCTGCATAATTTTATTTATTTTTATTTATTTTTTTAAATTTATTTATGAGAGAGAGAGAGAGAGAGAGAGGCAGAGACACAGGCAGAGGGGGAAGCAGGCTCCATGCCAGGAGTCCGACATGGGCCTCGATCCCAGGAGTCCGACGTGGGACTCGATCCCAGGACTCCAGGATCACACCCTGGGCCAAAGGCAGGCGCTAAGCCGCTGAGCCACCCAGGGATCCCCCTCTACATGATTTTAAATCCATTTATACTGTCTATGTTAGGTCATTTTCCCTGGGAGGTATATTCGGAAATGGAGGTTGGCGTGCCGGTGGATGGACTAGTCCTCTTGGAAACAGCACTAGCGAGGGAGAGAGGAGAGCAGAATTGAGCAGGTGAGAAACTGAACCATGGTGACATTGCAGCAGCGGTTCAGCCAATCCCCACAAGGAGCTCTAGAGCTTGGATAGGACTTCATTTTCCCTAAATTGAAGCAAGGAGGCTGGATGTCTTTACTCGCATCTTGGCCAGTTACTGGAGATGCACAAGGTGTCCAGGAAGGATCTGTAACCTTGGCAAAAACATCTCCCTCTGCCCAGGCAGTTCTGAGAGGGAATCAGATCGTGGCTCTCGGAGCTGGGGGGTTGGGAGGGGGAGTGTTCTGGTCCTAGAGAGAGGCTGGCAAGGCTCACCACAGTATCTGCTGCGCTGGGACAGAGACTTAGACGTGACCAAGACTCTGTGACTGTTTTATCACACTGTATTTAAAGTGCTTCATAAATGTCTTACAGCTTCTAAGACTTTAGGAAGCCAGTTTCTGTATACAAGTTTGGCCATGACCAGAGGACTCAAAAAACCTCATGGTTTGCTGCTCTCTCCTTTCACAGGTGTTTTCCTACAAATGGCATGCTATTTTTTTTTAAGATTTATTATTTTATTTATTTATTTATTTATTTATTTATTTATTTATTTATGATAGACACAGAGAGAAAGAGAGAGGCAGAGACACAGGAGGAGGGAGAAGCAGGCCCCATGCCGGAAGCCCGACGTGGGACTCGATCCTGGGACTCCAGGATTGTGCCCTGGGCCAAAGGCAGGCGCTAAACCGCTGAGCCACCCAGGGATTCCCCCATGCTATTGTTTTTAATGCAATAGCAACCAGTTCTTTATTCTAGCTTACATCCAAAATCTCATTAGATATATTTACAGGGGATAAAAAAAGTGATATCATTTCCTTTCTGCCATATGTTTTGGTCTTTTCATTGGGTACCCTACTGTGCCTCTCTCCACTTTGATGACTGATTAGGCATCACACTGGAACTACGGTCCCCCACCCAGCCGAAGGATCCGGATGTTGTGGGTCTAAAAGACTAGACAATTGTGGGATCCCCTTTAAGAAAAGGAATACAAACCTTTCTTACCATTGAACATTTAATAAAACCTATTGTGTTGGGGATCTTCAAGACCTCCTAGGTTTCATGATATGCTAGGAGGATTCCCAGGACTGAGCATTTAATTGTACTCACAGCTTTATGGCTGTGATTTATTACAGTGAAAGGATATGAGGCAGAATCAGCAAAAGGAAAAGGTTCATTGGGCAGAGTCCAGAGAAAGCAGGTATGAACTTGCAAGAGTCCTTTCCCAGTGGAGTCACATAGGATGTGCTTAATTTTTTATGCAGTGGATTGTGACGAGTCTGAAATGTTGCCCACCAGAAAAGCTCATTTGAGACTTACTGCCTGGGTTTTCCTTATGGGGAGCTGGTCATGTAGACATCCTCTGTGTAGCAGGTACCAAAGTTACAAACTCCCAGGAGGAAAGCAAGTTCAGCACAAACCCATGCTTTTGGGTAATGAACAGTGTAGGTGCAGTGAGCCACTTGTGTCATTCATGGAATGGTGGGAACTCTCCTGAAATCTAAGATCACAGATGCCAACCAAGGGAGAGCAGGCCTTTCCAACGATGGGAGTCTCAGTCCTGCCAGGGGAACTCTTGCCTGTACACGTGTAAACAGTTGAACCCATTGCTTGGTTCCTTCTAAAGCCTTGGAAAGGGCTGATGCTGGGGAGGGGACGTGAAGCTGAAGCCTTTTTAGCTTCCATGCTAAGTGCTTCCCTGGTTCCAGCCACACCGAGACCCTTTCCGTACCTAAACTCACTAGCTCTTGCTCATTTCTGACTTTGCATGTGCTAGTCTCGTATCCTCAACCACCTGTGTTGTTTCTTCACCAAAATCTTGTTCCTTGTTTAGCTTTCAGCATAGGTGTCCCATCCTCCTGTGTTTCTGATTTACCTACTATGACCCCCTAGTGAACAGAACTTTCCCATCATAGCACCTGGCATAGTGTAGTTACTAAACCACTTCCCTCCATCCCCCATGAGACTTGAGCCCCCGGAAAGCAGAGTCTGTTTAGTCTTCATATTTATACTCCTGTGCCCAGTAAGGGTTGTCCCTGCCACAGAGCAGACCTATAGGAATACTTCTTGAATGATGTAGTTACTCACTGATAGTGACCAGATTTACCACAGTACTGCAGTTAGTCTTCCAGTGGATAGAATTTAAGGATTTAGGTTCAATTGTGAGCGTTGTTCCATAACAGCATGGATAGCACCATGGTATCAGAAAAATGTGCTGTCATCCATCCTCAAGGCTCTACACACCTATTGGAAAACCTCTAGGCAGTTTCTCTTAGCACCAGATAATCAATTAAAAAAAAACCAGTAGAGACACAGGGAAGTTATGGGACCTATATGGGTTTGCTTATAAAAAGCTTGGGTAGATTTTCATGTGACTGTATATGCCATAGAAAGGAAGCTATGTGGTGTTGGTGTTTCTCTTTCCTTGTAACATTTATTTATTTTCCATGTCTGTGCATATAAGCATGATATCCTAATTGATATTAATCGGAGTTAGATTAATTTCATTAAATTTTCAGAAATTTTATTTTTTTATTCATAAGAGACACACACAGAGACAGGCAGACACACAGGCAGAGGGAGAAGCAGGGAGCCTGATGCGGGACTCGATCCTGGGACTCCAGGATCACACCCTGGGCCTAAGGCTGGCACTAAACCGCTGAGCCACCCAGGGATCCCCAGAAATCTGTTATTAAAACCGGCGTTGTTAACTTTGTTGTCATAATTTTAAGACCCATTTCAAGATCTGCTGTAACTGTAGTGGACCTACTGAAATTCTATGACTCAAAGATGTGTCCCATATTGCTTCTGTAAAACCTGAGGCAATATGGCACTTTGAAATAGCCACTCTTGGCATATGAACTACATACACATGCTTGTGTCTCTATATTCATTCACATGGGCCACAGACAAACATGGAAACAGACAACCTACTTATTGTGTATTCTCCAGGCAGGCTGTATGTGGGATTAATATAACAATGCTGGAAGAAGTTGCCGGTGGCTGATGTCTCCATTAACTCCCAGCGTTGGTGGCCAGCACACCTTAGAAATGAAAAGGTTACCTGGATCTAGTGTTTGTAGTTTTAATTAGATCTAGTTTATTCTGGGGGCACCTAAGTCGCCTGGTTGGTTAAGCATCAGACTCTTAGTTTTGGCTCAGGTTGTGATCTCAGGGTCGTGAGATCAAGCCCTGTGTGGGCTCTGTGCTCAGCGTGAGTCTGCTTGAGATTCTCTTTCTCCCTCTCCCTCTGCCCCTCCCCCTGCTGGGTGCACTTGGGTTCTCTCTGTGTCATAAATAAATAAATAAATAAATAAATAAATAAATAAATGAAATCTTGAAAAAAAAAAAAAGAAATAATTAATTCTGAAAGAATTGATCCCCGAAGACAATCATAGGAGAATGAGAAATCAGCAGCAACATCAAGAAAGTTTCCCAAGAGTAGGGGTCTTAGAAAGTTGAGGCCGATGTCAAGCATCTGAGCTGGAACGGGGGTGGGGGGGGCTCAGTAAAGGAGCCCGGAAGGAATGGGAAAAGTTGAGGTGATTGACATTCCCAAGGGTTCTTTTCATTTGTGTTTGTTTTCAAAGGCTTTTTCTGGAGGCAGAGCTAATGTGGGGATTGAAAGGCTGTGTCTTGGTGAGCTGATTGTGGGCAGACTGCTGGGCAGAGAGAAAGTCTGGAGGAGGCATGGGGGAGGGGAGACCCACACTCTTGTGCTGTCTGTGTACGTGCTTCAGACAGAACATCTGAAGGTGAAAGAGCAGATCATTTAATAGCATTGATTGTATAATACAGAAAGGGTGGAGGTTTTGTCCTTCACACACATTTCTTGGAGGCCCGAAGACCTCAGTGGAGGTATTCTTACACTGAGGTGGTGGTCAGAACCCTGAGCTTCTGTGCCGTGCTCAGCCCTGGGATATCTCTGCAGATGGAGGCCTGTATCTGGAATGCCTCTACCATCCAGCAGCGTAGGGTTTGGACTCTCACTCTTCATAAATGGGGGATTACAAACCCTGTCTGGGGGATGGCCATGCAAAAGTTCAGTGAAATAAGTGCTTAGTAGACACCTATAGTAAATGAGTATGTAAAGCACTTAAAACATAAGGCACTTAGTAAGTACTGAATAAGAGTAAGGTGTCAGTTGCCTTGTTAAAGGGAATATACTTGAGACCCCTCAAGCTTGGAAACTCCAAGCCATCCCTCTGGGTGGGCATCAGCTACAGTCCGTACTGTAGTAGGGCCTTGAGCCTCCTGCATGTGACTGGAATACCTCAGGACAGTTGGTGTGTAAGCGGGCCCAGTGGCATTTTGAATCTTTTCAATGATTATTCTTTCATGCACATGGTTTACTTTGGTCTGTGTTCTTGTATCCATCTTCTCCTTCTTCTCTTTTGCTGCTTAAAAACCGCTATGAGCTCAGAACCCATATGAAGAAACTTGATATAAATACGGATGAGCTGAGAATGCACCACTCCACAGGTAGGAGGTGAGACATGCAGATAGGAGCCAGGTGGGTGAGGTTGTTGGTCCAGGAGACATCGACTTGATCTTTTCTGTGGCCTTTTAAAGTGACTAATTCTTGGATTTCACTAGCGTGCTGTAGCCAGATGAAGTACCGTGAGGAAGTCTGATTTTCTCATTGCTAGTAAAATGGATATTATGCAACAAATCTTAAAATTCTTAATTCTATTTCATGACAAAAAACCGAAAGTTAATTATGGAAGATGTGTAAGCATTGAGGTTAATGTTTCTTTTAGTTTGAATTTTATTTGATGTGCTCACTAATTCCGTTTTTGCTTCAATCCTCTTGATTTCATTCTTATTTAGGATATGTATTGTGGGAATAGAATGTAGTTTGTTTCTTATCAGGTTTGTAGAGTAGTACCTTTTTAAAAGGGCTTAGGGATTGAACCTCAAAGATGTAAGTCACCTATTCCCATAGAGAGCTAGCCATTTTTAGTGTAATTTTTCTACACAAATGGACTATATCCTATATTTTTGGACTCTTATATTTATTGCTTTTGATCAAGATTTAGCCGAGCTGAAAATAATCTCTTAAGGATTTGCAGTGCAGAAGTGGAAGTTAAGTCTGCTTTTGAGTCAACAGGTGCTTAATCAACATGCCAAATATGTGCCAGTCAGTGTTGTTAGTGTTTTACAAATATTAATCCATTGAATATTATGGTAGCCCTTTGAAATAGATGCTGTTATTGAGACCATTTTACAGATGAGAAAATTGCAGCCCAGAGAGGTTCAGTAATTTGGCTAAAGCCGCGTGTCTCATAACTGAGAGAAGGTTTGAACCCAGACAGTCCAACCTCACAGCACTTAATCAAGCCTGAGAATTATCTGTCTGGCAAAGCAAATTGAAGAAGAGCTCTTTATCTTCTGCATGTTGTAATCTTATTCTAAAGAAGTTCTCTTATTATTTTAAATTCCTGTAATATTAAATATATTCACCTGATTTAAATAGGATGTTTGTTTTTCCTATCACATTAAGTGAAAAAAAAAACCAGATGACTATATATTATTTGTGTGTGTGTCCAATTATAAACCACGTGGAGATTTCATTTATTTTTATATAGATTGTAAGTTTAAATCTTGTATCCCTAACTACTTTGTCATTTCTTAATGAACATGTTGAAGTTATTTGTGTTAGTAATTGTAACAAAAGTGTATCCTGTATTTTCCTCCTTCTTCCTCTTGCTGTGTTATTTTCTGATAGTTGTATGTATTTATCAGGCACTAACAGTGGAGGCAAATAAAATGGTCAAAGTTAAAATTAGCTTTGACAAAACTTAGTGGACTGGGTGAAAGATTCTTCAGTGTGAGGTACAAATCACCAGAAAATATTTCATTTTGCATTCTATTCTGTTTTCCATGTAAAACTGTAAATTAGAGTTTATTTTGTTCCCCCTTGGGGTGTGTGTGTGTGTGTGTGTGTGTGTGTGTGAGAGAGAGAGAGAGAGAGAGAAGGGTATATTTTAATTATGAGAGTATAAGTATTGATGATTATGTGATCACCTGAAAAAATTAAGTGCTCTAATTTCTCAGATAGCTGACGCATGATAGGGTTTACTGACTTATAACCATCCTCGTGGTTTTCCTTTACACTTAGTGTTTTCACTACATTGGCATAAGAGTTGAATAATGATTATGTCCATTTAAAACTTCTTGTCCTCGGCATGCCATCTATTTTTGCTAAGCCTGCAGCACCGGGGTGTATTAATAAATGTGTAATTTACCCTAAAGCGATAGCCTCTTGAGACCTGGGAAACCTGCCTTTCTTTTGCCACAGAGAGAAGAAATTACTCAAGGCAAAATTAAAGGTAGTGAGCAGAGAGGAAAGAATTGATACTGGGGAGGTGCAAAAAGACGCAAAATTTTTCCTCAAGAGAAATGGTGGGAAGGCCTAGAGGGGAAGGAAGAAGCCTGGGCATCAAAGGATGAAAGCAGTGGGGAGAGTAGATTAGTGCCCACGGTCACCCTGTGTGATACTGATGCTGGGACCACAGGTTTGCTCAGTGGTCTTCTGAGGGCCAGTCCTCCAGGGTGGGTTCCCACTGGGCATCTTGTCCAAGTCCACTCAGGCTGGGGCATTTCCTGTCTCTCCTTGGACTTCCACATCTGTATATCGCAGATACTGTAAGATTTGCCACAGGTATTTGCAAAGTTCTTCAAGATCTTTCATGATGAAAAAAAAAAAAAAAAAGATCTTTCATGATGGCCCTCTTGTTCCTATGTTAGAGCTGAGGTAGGGGGTCCCTTGCAGTTTCTTCTAGATCTATCAATCTCCATAAATTCAAGGTATATTTTTCTTTTTTTTTTACTTAAATACTTATAATGATCAGTGATTCTTTTTTAAATTAAATCTCACTTTTTCCTAAGTTCTTGTATATCTTAAATATATTATCAGTTTCCACCTTATATATAATGTACAGTTAGACAGTATTGTTTGTAATCTCCAGTAGCTGTTAAATTACTTCCCTTGAGTTTGTTATACCAAACATCACTGTAAAGACTAAATTCCTTAATAACAATAAAAAAGGAAGAAAATAAACTTAGGATAATTAACACTTTAGTTTAATGGCCCTTCTTGATTGAATCTGGCTTTGCTCTCAAGCATGCACAGAACTACTGGCAAAAACATTTCCCCAGCTCATTGTAGGAGACCTTTTTTACATTCTCCTATCTTCCCTGTATTTATATAAATAATAAGAATATTCTTGAAATAAGATTCTTGGAATACAAACTCTTAACATTCTTCTAGTACTAATACTACCAGATGTGTCATCTTGCCAAAAACTTCAGAGAAATTAAGAGGCCTTATGAGACTAAATTTTTAATCATAAACTAACTTACCTACATCAATGTCAATATCACCATAGTAATAAAACTGGATTTCAGGGCAGTTGGTTTCAAGGATTTATTTATTCACTGGTAGTGGATAGTTTAGTTTAGATAAAAGAAAAATAAATCTCCTGGTCTTAAAAAAGAATTATTTAGCCTGAAATTAAAAGATGTACGTTGCATGTAGATGTTCCTAGATGTCGCTTTTAATTGGCACCTCTATTTCAAAGACTCTTATCTGCCAAAGAACCCTGGATGACAGGAGGAACTGACTTTATTTGCCAGCCTAACTGTGGAAAATACAAGGAATGGTGTTTCTGTACAGTAATGAAATCAATTTTATGTGTGATTAGTGGAATCAGATGAGGTGTTCTAAGATAAGGTTATATTACTAGTTTACTAAAATGTTCTTATTTCATTTATTTAGCTTTTACATAAGACTTGCATCCTTCTTATACAACATGCTCTTTACTGGGATTGAATGGTGTTATCTTTAGAGTGTCTAAGTATAGTCCTTATGTATAGAATTTAGTAATTACTCATAAATTCTGTTTTCTTTTGCAGATATGTTTTGCAAAAGGATTGTAAGGAAAGGAGAAAAATACTTATTACTTTTAGTAAAATATGCTATAATTTAGTAAACTTGAGTTGAATCTTCTAGCAGAGACATAATATAGAGTACATTTTTAGATATACTGTGATGGTTATTGAAAATACGGAGAATCAAAACTCTGAATCTTCAAGGCCAGTTTGCAATGTGAAGGCATACATTTTTAGGACCAAATGGATTTCAAAAATCCAGTTAAAATATGTTTTGTTACTATGTGAAGATAGGAAGGTCCAAAAGTTTTGAATAACATTTTTATTGAATGACAGTGGTAGTTGGATCAAATACAATTATTTTTATGTTAAATAGCATTAATCATTATCACTAAATTAAAAATCTGACCTCTTCAGCATCTCGATTAGCCAGCCCTCTGAGGTTTGCGGCTAGGCAAATAAAGCACAAAGGTAAATAGATCTGGCACCTGACCTCATTGGAGAAAGAGAAATAAAGCCAGTGTTAGGTGTGAGGAAGGATATGGGAAAGGTATTTTAGGAATTCACAAAGAGAGGCAAATAACCCCTCCTGAGACCCCAGGTTGGCATGTTGGAAGCCATGGCCAGTGGTGTGGGAGAGAGAAAGGGAAACCCAAGCTAGATTCTGGATTATGAATTAGTGGCAAGGACTGGATCTCTGAAGCATTAGTTCTCTGTGTCCTTAGGGGTCTTTTCACTCTGCTATGCTAAACATCAATGCAAACAAAACTGTTAATATCATGAGATATTTAGTAGATCTTTTTTCTCCCAAGTTACTTAACATTAGAGGCTATTGACATAAGGATACAGTTTTCTTTAATTTCAGAGTCATTTAAATGCAGACAGGTCCTAGTGCATGTGAGCAATTGATGTGAAAGATACCTAATATGTACTTTGTGTACAATTTAAGTTGACAAACCTATAAGGTTTTGCTTTGCTTTTTCTCTTATAGGCTCCTTATATTATTCATTCATTGAGAAACAGAAATCTGGATGAAAAAGATATTTTACTAAAACATAACACATTTGGAAAAATAAGTTATATCCCTGCTTCAAATACTTGCTTTTAGTAAAAATGGCCAATATAAAAAAATAACATATTCATTAGAATTCTTCCAAATTTAGGAAGCTGTGTCACAAGATTCAGAATCCAAAATTGTGAATTTGGATTCATGAATTCTTATAAGCCAGATTCTTTAGGTTTCTGTATGGTAGTTGTATCTGGGTAGGATCTCACAGAATAGAACTGTGTTTAATATTGAGGATTGAATAATTTATGCACACCTCCCATATATGGAGAGTATATAATGCCTATTAACAAGTAGTAGGTATTAATGCACATAAAATTAGGATTATTATTTTGCATTTATTGTAATATTTTTTATCCCTTTCATGTGTATTGACTATTATATCTCAAATGTCTTCCTAATGTGAGAAAAATCTATTTGGAAGAAAATAGAACTGTTTTTTATTTTAATTCCTAATAAATTCCTACTACAAGATATACCTTTCTATGAGCCCTTATATTCAAAAACAGAAGTTAATATTATATATGCATGTAACATTTGTTTTGAATAATTTTGGATTGCAATAAATTGAATTCAGATTTTTTTTTTTTACTAATTGAGTGACTAGGCAAATTATTTACCATCTTAACATGAGTGTATTAATCTCTAAGATGAGATATCTATAGTACTTATTTATAGGACTGTTTCAAGAATTAAATGAAATAATCCATACAAAACATCTAGTAGAGCTTGGCACATAATCATGCTCAATAAGTGTTAACCGGTCTATCATTGTTATCATTGCCATCATTACTTTTCTAAACATAAAAATATTATCAATAAATGTTACATGTGTAGATATTTGGTGAAATAATGCTGTTTCATTTTTCTCTAGATCCCAATTTTCCCTTAATTTCAATGACATAAAACTTCTATTTAGCGATGGTTCTTTCATCAATACATATCTTGCTTATGTGCTTATAAGAATTTTTAATTGATATCCACATGCTTAGATTTCTAATCAGTCTATAATGTTCACCAGAGTCTTTGACATTTTCCTTTCATTCCATGCCAAATTCAAGTTGGGACCAGTTCTCAGTGATCTGTAGCAGCAGATCAGATCTCTGTAATTAGAATATCTACAAAAAAGGGACAAATCTTTTTATCAAATGCCCTAATTGTTTTCCGGTCTAAGAGAGATGGTAACAACAATCAGGTCTCTGTGATTGGCATGGAGCGTACTGGCACTTTTTAAGGCCCCAGGATTATAGAGAGCATCATGTTTTACACAGTTGCAAATTCCAGCATGGATGTATCCTTGCTGAGAAGCAGGGAACTGAAGAGGGATCCAAAAATGATTGTAGAAAAGATCACACATGTTTTCATCTTGATCTTGAGAGCAACAGGGACCCACTGAAAGTTTTAAGCAGTGAGGTGGCAAAATGAGATCTTCTATTTAGGGAAGTTATTTTGGCGATCACTGGATACTGAACTAAAGGGACAGGGTTCCCAGTAGGTAGGTTGCTACAGTCATCTGTTTGAGAAGGGATGAAGCCATGGATTCATGTGGAAAGGAGTAAAGAAGGACATGAGGATACAAAGGAGAAGAAAGGCTGACTAGCTGATTAGCATAGTTGTATCTGGAAGAAAGTGGATGTAGTGGGTTTAGATGCTGTCAGGTTTCTGGCTTGATTGCTGTGGTGGGTGTGGCCTTTGCACAAGAGGGAAAAGGAAATGAAACTCCTGGGAGTTGGAGGGAGGAGAGGAACACCCTTGGTTTTGGCCATCTTGTCCTCTGGATCTCAGATCAAAACTGTATTCTTGGGGTGTCCAACGTGGTTCAGCAGGTTAAGTGTCCAACTCTTGATTTCAGTTCAGGTCATGATCTCAGGGTCATGGGATTGAGCCCCACTTTGGGTTCCGTGCTGGGTGCAGAGTCTGCTTGAGATTCTCTTTCTCCCTCTCTCTCTGCCCCTCCACTTGCTTTCTCTCTCTTAAAAAAAACAAAAACAAAAACAAAAACAAAAAAACAATGGTAACAGTATATTCTCTGGTAGAACTTCTGTGAATAGTATTGATCTTCTGTTTCTCCATAACCTGATAGTTTCGAGTGTTTCCACCTGTGCTACCTCATCTCGTCCATGAGATATGATGTATGGGAAAGGGAAAGAATGTTCTCTATCCCCTTGTAGAACCAAGGCTCAGAGATCAAACACATACAAATTGACATGTCTAGAACCAAAGTCCAGGTAGTTGTACTGAAATCATGTAAGAATCTTTTTGGGTCAAGAATAAAGCTTACCTGAAGAGAAGGTAGCGGGGTTTCCAAGGAACTTCTCCTGTTGCTAGAAAAGAAAAATATCTCTCTGCTTAAAAATTTGCTAGTCTTGCTGAGAAACTCAAAGAGCATTTTCCATCAAAAAGCCGTGCACAGCAGGTAAATGCTATGATGATATTTGCTTAAAGAGTTTAAAATTTGTTAAAAGGAGGCTCACACCAGGATCTTACATGTCAATTTTCCACATGCATTTTATAAGTTAGAAATGCTGTAAATAGCGTATTTTGTACTGAAGAACTGACAGTGTTGTCTTCAGTATGTGAAAGCAAACTGAGGAAAATGCTTTTTAAAAAAATAGATTATGATTACAGCTCAGGAAATTATTTTATGCTCATCAGTTGGAATTCATATTTATGTGGCAATGGGGATTTTTAAATGCAATTACTAAATTTAAAATCTATAAAATTCCCAGTGGTTTGTTTATTAAAGAACTTTGAGAACTATAATTTATACTAAAGAGAAATGAGATAACCCTGAATTTGGCATTTAACAAAACTGCATCTAATGGCAAGGCAAAAATCATTGTATCAAATATATAGAGTGCGCGCACTGTCACGGTATCTGTGCATATCTCTAGTGCAGAACTGGGTGGAATAGTAGGCAAATCTGAAGAATGGGCAGTCGGTGGGGAGCTCTTTGTATCTGGCAGATGCAGACTTAGGCTCGCATCACCTACCTGCTGATGTCTGCCTTCGTATCCTTGGCACAGAGTTCACTTTTGTTGGTCTAGGTTTCTTCACCTGTAAACCCTGGTTAGTAATACTTTAAATGGTGTTGAGGACCAAGGACAAACAAATTATTTATGCATGCAACAGATATATATTGAGGGACAGCTGTCCTAATAAGCACTACTTTATTTTTTATCATTTTATTTTATTTTCATCAAGGTAAGTATACCCTTTAATCCCCATCTCTATTTACCCCATCCCTCCCACCCACCTCCCCTCAGGTAACCATCAGTTTGTTCTCTATAGTTAAGTCTGTCACCTGGTTTGTCTGTCCGTCTGTCTCTCTTTTTTCCTTTGCACCTTTGTGTTGTTTCTTAAATTCCACATGTGAATGATGTCCTGTGGTATTTGTTTTTCTCTGACTTATTTCAGCTGGCATAATGCCCTCTAGCTCTATCCATGTTGTTACAAATGGCAAGATTTCATTCTTTTTATGGCTGACTGATATTCCACTTTGTGTGTATATAGAAACACATATGGAAACACCTGTTTCCATAATCAGGCTGTTGTAAATAATGCTACAATAAACATAGGGCTGCATTTATCCCTTTGAATTAGTGTTTTTGTATTTTGAGGTAAATACCCAATAGTACAATCACTAGATCATAGGGTATCTCTATTTTTAACTTCTTGAGGAACCGCCATACTGTTTTCCCCAGTGGCTGCACCAGTTTGCATTCCCACCAACAGGGCAAGAAGGCTCCCCTTTCTCCACATCCTCACCAACATGGGTTGTTTCTTGTATTGTTGATTTTAGCCGTTCTGACCAGTGAGGTGATATCTCATTGTCGTTTTGATTGGCATTTCCCTGATAAGTGATATTGAGCGTCTTTTCATGTGACCCTCGGCCATCTGGATGTCTTCTTTGAGAAATGTCTGTTCCTATCTTTACTTTAATTTTAATTGTTTTTGAGTATTGAGTTGTATAATTTCTTTATATATTTTGGCTACTAACCCTTATCAGATATGTCATTTGCGAATATCTTCTTCCATTCAGCAGGTGGCCTTTTAGCTTTGTTGACTATTTCCTTTGTTGTGCAGGAGCTTCTATTTTGATGAAGTCCCACTAGTGTGTTTTTGCTTTGGTTTCCCTTGCCTCCGGAGACATATTCAAAAGAAGTTGCTAGGGCTGATGTCAAAAAAGTTACTGTGTTTTCCTTTAGGATTTTTTGGTTTCTGGTCTCACATTTAGGTCTTTAATCCATTTTGAGTTTATTGTGTATGGTGAAAGAAAGTGGTCCAGTTTAATTCTTTTGCTTGTAACTCTTCAGTCCTCCCGACACCACTGGTTGAAGAGATTGTCTTTTTTTTCCATTAGGTGTTCATTGTTCTCTTGTCAAAGATTAATTGGCCATATATTGTGGGTTTATTTCTGGGTTTTCTATTTGAATCCATTGATCTGTGTAACTGTTTTTATGCCAGTACCATACTGTATTAATTTCTGTTGCTTTGTAATCTAACTTCAAGTCTGGAATTGTGATACCTCTACTTTTGTTTTTTTTATTTTCAAAATTGCTTTGGCTTCTCAAGGTCTTTTGGGTTCTTTATAAATTTTAGAATCATTTTTTTCCAGTTCTGTGAAAAATACTGTTGCTATTTTGATAGAGATTGCATTAAATCTGTAGATTGTTTGGAGTAGTACATACATTTTAACAGTTTGTGTTACAACCCATGAGCATGTAATGTCTTTCCATTTCTTTGTGTTGTCTTGCATTTCTTTAGTCAGTGTTTCATAGCTTTTAGAGTACATGTCTTTCACCTCATTAGTTAGGTTTAATTTTAGATATTGTTTTTGGATGCATTTATAAAATAGGACTGTTCTCTTAATTTCACTTTCTGCTGCTTCATTATTAATGTATAGGAATGCAACAGATTTCTATACATTGATTTTTATATCTTGCAACTTTACTGAATTCATTTATCAGTTCTTGCAATTTTTAGTGGAGTCCATTGGGTTTTCTCTATGTAGATCACATCACCTACAAATAACGAGTTCCTTCTTCCTCACCAGTTTGGAAGCCTTTTATTTCTTTATGTTATCTAATTACGAGGGCTAGGACTTCTAGAACTATATTAGGTAAAAGTGGTGAAATTGGACATTCCTATCTTGTTCTAGGCCTCAGGGGAAAAGCTCTCAGTTTTTCACCATCATGTATGATGGCGACTGTGAATTTTTTATGTAAGTCCTTTATTATGTTGAGATGTGTTCCTTCTAAACCTACTTTGCAGAGGATTTTTTATCAGGAATGAATGCTGTACTTTGTCAAGTGCTTTTTCTGCATTTATAGAAATGATCATCTGATTTTTATCCTTTCTCTTATTGATGTGATGTATTACATTGACTGTTTTGTAAGTATTGCACTGCCTTTGCATTACAGGAATAAATTCCACCTGATTGTGGTGTATGATTTTTCTAAAAAAATGTATTGTTGGCTTCATTTTGCCAGTATTTTGTTGTGGATTTGCGCATCATTCATGTAGTTCTCTTTTTTTTTTTTTTGTGGTGCTTTTTATCTGGTTTTGATATCAAGGTGATACTGGACTCAGAATGAATTTGGAAGTTTTCCTTCCCTTTGTATTTTTTGGAATAGTTTGAGAAGAAGGAATATTAACTTCTCTAAATGTGTGGTAGAATTTGCTTGTGAAGCCATCTGGTCCTGAACTTTTGTTTTTTGCTAATTCTTTGATTACTGATTCCATTTTACTGCCAGTAATTGGTCTGTTCAAATTTTGTTTCTTCCTGGTTTCAATTTGTTTCTAAGAATTTATGTGTTTCTAAGAATTTTAATCTATGTATTTTTAAGAATTTATCCATTCTAAGTTCAATTTTTTGTCATCAAGATTTTCATAATATTGTTACCATTGTTTGTATTTCTATAGTGTCAATTGTTATTTTTCCTTTTTCATTACTGATTTTGTTTGAGTCCTCCCTTTTTTTTCTTTGATGAGTCTTGCTAGAAGTTTCTCAAAGAACTGGTTCTTGGTTGCGTTGATCTGTTGCTTTTGTTGTTGTTGTTTTTGTCATTTAATTTCTGTATCATTTATTTCTGCTTTAATCATTATCATTTCCTTCCTTTTGCTGGTTTTGGGGTTTTGCTGTTATTCTCTTTGTAGCCCTCTTAGGTGTAAGTTAGGTTGTTTGAGATTTTTCATGCTTCTTGAGGTAGGCCTGTGTTGCTATAAACTTCCCTCTTAGAACCACTTTAGTTGCATCCCAAAGATTCTGGACCATTGTATTTTCATTTTCATTTGTTTCCATGTAATTTTTGATATTTTCTTTGATTTCTTCATTGACCCCCATTCATTGTTTAGAGGCACACTATCTATGCTCCATGTATTTTTGCTCTTTCCAGATTTTTTCTTGTGGTTGATTTCTAGTTCCATAGCATTGTGGACTGAGAAGAGGCATGGGATGACATGCCTTTTTTTTTAATTTGTTGAGACTTGTTTTGTGGACTAATATGTAGTCTCTTGTGGAGAATGTTCTGTGTTCACTTGAAAAGCTGCTGGCTTAAGATGAAATGTTCTGAATATGTCTGTTTCATTCATGTAGTCCAGTGTGTCATTCAAAGCTGCTGTTTCCTTGTTGATTTTCTGTTTGGATGATCTTTCATCGTTGTAAGTGGGTGTTAAAGTCCTCTTCTATTATTGTATTACTATAAATTATTTATTTTATGTTTGCTATTAGTGGCTTTATGTGTTTGGGTGCTCCCATGTTGGGTGCACACATATTTACAATTGCTATATCCTCTTGTTGGATTGTTCCCTTTATGATTGATTATAGAGTGTCCTTCTTTGTCTATTGTTACGGTCTTTGTTTTAAAGTCTATTTTATCTGATACACATATTGCTACTCTGGTTTGCATTTGACATCCATTTGCATGATAAATGCTTCTCTATCCCCTCATTTTCAATCTGTAGGTGTCTTTTGGTGTGAAATTAGTCTCTTGTAGGCAGCACATAGATAGATGTGTGTTGGTTTCTTTCTACTCTATCACCCTTATCTTTCAACTGGAGCATTTAGTCCATTTAAATTCAAAGTAACTATTGATGGATTTGTATTTATTGCCATTTTGCTACTTGTTTCGTGGTTGTTTCTATAGATTTTCTCTGATCCTTTCTTCTCTTACTCTCTTTCGTGGTTTGTTGACGTTAGTGATATACTTGGCTTCCTTTCTCTTTTTTCTTTACATATCTGTTATTGGTTTTTGAATTGTGGTTATCATTAGGTTTGTGTGTAACATCTTCTGCAACAGTTGATATTAAGTTGATGGTTGCTGAAGTTTAAACTCATTCTTAACTACTCACACCCTAGATCCATATTTATATATAGGGTGTCATATTTTATGTCCTTTTATTTTATGAATCCCTTGACTGATTTTTACAGAAATAAAATTTTAAATGGATTTTTGTGTGTCTGTGTGTGTGTGTGTGTGTGTGTGTGTGTGTTCTTTCATGTTTTGTTTTGTTCTTTTGCTTTTTACACTCTCCCTTATATGATATTTCCTTTCCACTCAAAGAACTCTCTTTAATATTTCTGGTTGAGATGCTTTAATGGTCATGAACTTTTTTAGTTTTTATTTGTCTGAGAAACGCTTTATCTCTCCTATTCTGAATGATAACTTTGTGGGATAGAGTATTCCTGGCTGCCGATTTTTTTCCGGTGTCAGCGCTTTGAATATAGCATGCCACTCCTTTTTGGCCCACAAAGTTTTTGCCAAAAAATCCGCTTATTTTCTTAGCCTTACTGAGTTTCTCTTGTATGTAACTGCCTTCTTTTCTCTTGGGGCTTTTAAAATGTTTTGTTTAGGGATCCCTGGGTGGCGCAGCGGTTCAGCGCCTGCCTCTGGCCCAGGGCGCGATCCTGGAGACCCGGGATCGAATCCCACATCGGGCTCCCGGTGCATGGAGCCTGCTTCTCCCTCTGCCTATGTCTCTCCGTCTCTCTCTCTCTCTCTCTCTGTGACTATCATAAAAAAAAATAAAAAATAAAATAAATAAATAAATAAATAAATAAAATGTTTTGTTTATTGCTGCATTTTGCCATTGTAATTACTATGTGTCTTGGTATGGACCTCCTTAGGTTAAATTCTTAGGGGGATTTCTGTGCCTCCTGGATCTGTATCTGTTTCCTTCCTCAGATTAGGGAAGTTTTCACCTATTATTTCTTCAAGAACATTTTCTGCTTCCTTCTCTCCTTTTCTGAGATTCCTATAATACAGATGTTATTATGTTTGATGGAGTCATTGAGTTCCCTAAGACTATTCTTAATTTGCCTAATTTTCTCTCCTCTCCTTTACTCAGCTTGGTTGCTCTTCATTACTCTGCCTTCCAGGTCATGCATCATTCCTGTGCCTCATAAAGTCAGCTGTTTATTCGATGATGTGTATTTCATTTGTTGTGTTCTTGATCTCTGATTGGTTCTTTTTTATCTCTGTGTTAAGGGTCTCACTGATGTCCTCTACTCTTTTCTCAACTCCAATGAGTATCTTTATGATCATTGCTTTAAATTTTCTATCAGGCATAGAAAGTAAGTAGGAAGAACAAGATATATCTTGCTTTGGTCTCTTGCCATGGGTTGGCCTTGTTCTTTCATGTGGAAGATATTTCTCGGTCTCTTCCTTTTGACTGACTTTGTTTCTACGTGTGTTAGCAAAGTCAGGTATTTCTCTTGCTCTTAATGATAATAACCTTATGAAGAAGAGGTCCTGTATTCCCTGTAGCACAGTGTTTCCTCTTCTCCAAGGCCTTGCACTTTAGGGAGCATCTTCTATATGTGTTGCATGTGTTCTAATGTTGAGCCTTGGCCTCTTTTTCCTGCAACGTAGTGGTCTGAAGGGACTCTAATTGCCTCTAATGGGGTGGGGTGCATTTTAACAAAGTGTGGGGTGGTCTTCTTGCTAAATGAGACCTATCAGCACCAAAAATAAAGTCCCACAAGACCCAATGGACAAGAGATATGTTGGCAGGGTTTGCATTGGTCTTCTGAGGGGTCTACAGCCCCAGGACTGAGGGGAGCATGACTGAGAAGGGTAGATCTGTGAAAGCCTCAATGGTGGGGGTAGTGGGTTTGGTGCAAACTAGTTAGGTAATGAGTGTTAAGGCTAATTCCTACATGTGGTGGGGGTGGGGAAAAATGGCACCTGCCAGTTCCTTTGATCCTGGAGGGCTCTCCCAGTGATTCCTGTTTCTCTGGGCCATGTTCTAAGATGGACAAATCACTCTCCCTCCCACATGCCCCCTCTTTTCATCCCTCCCCCCAATCCTAGGATTTTTTCAAACTGCTAATTCAAGTCTGTATCTGCATAGGTTGTTTGTCCTACTGTCTCTCTTTAAGGGCAGGGACTCTGCTTCCTAATGTCATCTGGGCTTTCCCAGAACCCATGAGTTTTGGCCATGCCTATTTTCAAAGGTAAATATCATGGTGATTCATCCTCTCTGTTTGCTCCCCAGTGTGAAAGTCTGTTTTCCGTCCTTTACTACACCACTGGCTTACTCCCCACATAAAAATCCTGTACACTGTACTTATCTTGAGCGTCTTAACTAAATTAGCCTACCTTGTTGACAGTGGTAGACAGGAATAATTAGCATGCAACTGGCCACCTATGAGGGGAAAATGTTTTAGCTCTACTTGGAGAACATACACAGCTGAGAATGTCACTTAGAATTTGAAGATTGTATTATAGTAAAATCTACTTAATTGTAATATCCTTATGGAATTCAAAACTGTACAGCTTAAGTATTTACGACAATTATTAGTGAGTGTTTATATTATACACATTCTCATCTTCACTTTTAGGATTTCCTTCAGGAGCAGTTTATAGTAGAATCACACATCCTTAAATATACCTGTAATAAAACACATGAGTAGCATGAAGTTGCCAGAGGTCTATATGGCACATAATGTGTCTTGCAGAAGAATAGATGCAGTATTTGCAGAAGACCGTATTTCAGATGTCTCTACTACAAAATCGCAATTCAAAACCTTGACAAGTATCTTCAAATGAGGAAATGGAAAATTGACGCGGTTCTGAGGTCAATCCCCACCAGGTGTTTGTTAACCACTTAGCAATTTGATTACTAAAAATTTTTTCATTGTTCGTAAAAAATGATGTATCTATCTTTCACCTGCTCAATATAGTCATCTTCAGTACTATTGCTCTCTGTAGCAATAGTGGAACCTGACTAAACCAAATCTAGAAGATACTCATTGAATTTAATGATGTAAGCAAAGTTCATAGGAAGCAAACAATATTGATTAGTGACATAAGATATTGAGTCCATTTACATATGATACATTATGCATTACCATTGTTTTCGGTTTAGCAAAAGTGTCTGGTAGGATTTCTTTGCTAAAATCTTCTGAACTCACATGTATAATATCTTGAGTTCATAAAATTTACAAGTAAGTACCTGAATACATTGTCTGTATTATTCATTAACATTAGGAAACTTCATTTTCATGTAACTTCATTTTAGTATAAAAGTGAGAAATGTTGCTATAGGTTATTACCTGGAGGACCTTTGCAAATACTTTAACTTTTTGAATAATCTCTACTTATTCAAGAAATTCTTTGTAAAATTATGGTAAAAATGGTTGAGTCAACTATGATATAATAATTTTGATTGAATATAAAACAAAGTCTATCACCATTGAGTTGATATATCATCTGTTCCAGTACTAATTTCTTTTGAAATTGCACTCAGGTTAGTTACTCTCAATTAGTAATATGTACCATGCTTGATTAAATTAAATGCAATACATTGTTGTAACGTACTTCTTCAAAATGGGCTATATATAATGAATGATAGGAATTACTTTGAAGTCACCATTGATTGATTACTCATGCTAATGCAGAGGTACAGAGTTTATTGAAGTCATTATATTACTTATTTTGAAGTAAATGCTATGCTTTTATGTTGAATATTAGCAGATACATAAGTTGCTTAATTGTTTGGGTGGTTAAGTTGAAGTGCAAGAAATGCTCTATGAGCTTTCATAAGAAATGTGTGAATTCTCTCCCAGTCCAAACAGGAAGTATTTGAAAAAAATGCCCATGATGTATTCTTTGTTGATCTAATAAAAGTGTTAATTCACATACTTAACATCAAATTATGAAGTAAGTGACAATTAACCAAATCAAGGTAGCGTATTACCACTCAGTGGTTATTCACAGAATATATTTGACAGAAGCTACATAACAAGTTGGTGATTGTCTTATTTTTCTTTATTTATCAATTTTATTCAACAAATGTTTCCTAAGTACCTAATTTGAACAAGCCACGATTCTGTCAGACTAGTCCTAGTACTGTGATTAGACCTGACAAGTCATGGCCTTTTATCTTGAATTGTTTAGCATCTACTAACTCAATTGACATTAGAGGATCCTTGCTGGCAAACATTGTTATCTTCTCTCTTTTAGATTACTCTGTCTTTGTGATCTGTTTCTTACCACTTCTTTCATTTACCTTCTTTCATTTATCATTTTAACTCCAAACCCTATATCCTGTCTTACTGGAGCGTGACCATTTCATCAGTAGACAGATAATTCATTCATGCCCTTCATTAGATGGTTCCCTTGCCCTAGAGTGTATTTCTACCTTCTTTTCCATACAACCAAATCAAGACACAGGACTAACGTAGAACTCTGCAAAAAATTCCCTACCTGCCCTCCTCTCTCCCCTAGAAAGACTAGATTGGCCTTTCTTCTGGGTTCCATAGGACTTTATTCCTATAATTTAGCACATTCCATGATAATAAGTAAAATGTATTAGCTAGTGACTCTCAGGCACTGGTGTTAGCTTAGGAACTAACTCTCAATATCACCTAATGCAGTAAATACTCTTATCCCTATTTCATGGGTGAGAAATCTAAAGTACAGAATTTCTGCAAGCTTCTCAGTCTTACCCAGCTAGTGAGTAAGGTGGCTTGAGTCATCATTAAGAATTCACTTTCAGAGTCTTCCTTACCTCTTAACCAGTTTTCTATTGTACATCTATAGACTGAATTGTAAGTAGGTGCTTGTGTATATTCCACTATACCTTTATTTTCCCATCTCAATATTGATTTTCTTAAGAGACTGTATTTATGCCCATGGTATTCAAAACACCATTTAAGAGCTGCTTTGTAAATAGTTTGCAGAATCATAGACAAGTTAACAGTGTGTCATGTCTTATAGGAATGCTTTAGTAATCTTGTTTTGAGACATTTATAAAAATTTTGCTTTTTGCCTTCAGCTCTTCTAAACATAACCATGTTTTAGAACCCTCAGCTAAAGTCAGTTTTCGCAGGAAGACAGAGAAAGTCCAGAGGATCTTTAATATGAAAGAAAATGACTTCAGGGTATTAAATCCTAATAGCAAAAATTAACTTGTGAGTGTGTGTATAAACTTTGACTACAGTTGTTTTGATATAATTGGATAATAGTTCTAGGAAGTTGTAACATCTCTTGTGTAAATTAATAGTGGAGTTTTTACCCTGTTCTGAATGGTCTGAATTTTGTCCATGTAGAGGCAAGAGTCTGATTAAGTGGCAGTTGCCATAGTGATTGAAACCAGAGCTTCTAAGTCTGGATACATCTTTCTGAATCTAAGCTCCGTTGTATATTCAGAAAGTTACTTAAAATCTCTGGGCTAAAAAAAAAAAAGATGCTCTAAGCTAGGACTTGCCACTTAATAACTATGCAAATTCCTTAAATTCTCTTCATCTCGTGAAATGGGATAAAATCACAGCCTACCTCTTGTTTGTTTGTTTGTTTGTTTGTTAAGATTAGGTCACAGAGCACTCAAAGTGCTCAGCATCTTGCCTGTAATACTACTTGCTGAACAATAATAATTCAGTGTATTTACCTATGAAATACAAAGAATAATGTATAGTGCCTCATAGAGTTATTTGAAGAATTAAGTGAGGTAATGAACATAGGAGCTATACCACTAGGCCTGGCATGTAGTAAGCTATAAATAAATGGTAGCCATAAGCCATTATATTATCAGATAAACATCCACAAGTTCTTCCAGTTGGATGCTCCTTTAAACCTAAGTCATAACAATTTAATAGCCTATTACATTTTAAATACTTTTGAATTGGAAATTAGTATAGCACATTACTGTGATTGTTGATATGGTCTATGTGACTAAACTCAAGGTAAAAAGGCTAACAAACTGAATGTGAAATAAACATTAAATTGATTTTAAATGAAGGCTAAGCAAAGCATTGTGAGATTGAAGGAAGCCGTATGCTACATGAAGTACTGAGACCACATTATAGTCCAACGGATCAAAGGAGTATCCCAAGGCTACAAATTAGGAAGATTATCAAGGCAGGAGCATAATCACTTGAGATCCAACTTGGAAAATGTAAAATATGATGGCAAGAATCTTTCTTTAATGATATATTCCAGTTTACCCATATGTTTATATGTGTATATCAAAGAAAGTGAATTTTTGAGTAAGAGGAGATTTGAGAGAAATATAATTATTGTTAAAACTACCTAGATAATGGGAAAACTGAGTTTCATAAAGACATAGTCTCTAAACACTGGTTTTTCATCAAAGACCGTGGAGAATCTGAAAATATTTTTTTCCTAGAAATTGGCTGAGTGGAACAGATTATCATTATCAAGCTCTGAATCATTTACCGCAAGCCAATCACCTGTTCCCTCACAGATGAGCACCCAGCTGGAGCTGTGTTCCCCCCCCACCACCACCAAGTCGTCTCCCACACTTCAGCCTCATGACAGTGATCCATTTACTCTCAGGTGGCTGCTTCTCAAAAATAATGCTTAAATCACATCACTTATTTCAGTGGTACCCTTTGTCCCATGCATTGAAGTCCATCTTTTCCATCGTTTGCACTTTTATCCCCTTACTCTTTCTTTCCCACATCATAGCCGGATCTCAATCTCCTGTTCCTTTTCACCGTGGAATTTCTCCTTCAGTCAACAACCTCGTGTGCAGACTCATTTAGGGCATGACATTCCCTTCCACCTAACATAGTCCCCATCTTTGCATTTTAATTTTCCTAGTGCTGTGTGCTTTGTTAATCCTAACTTACATCATTTGCTTTTTAAATGGTTTAGTCTTCTTCATGTCTGCATGCCATATGTATGCCCTTTCACCTCAGGGATTGTTTGAAGGAACCAAATAGCATTTGAAGACTTAAAATTCTGATTTGCCCATATTTTATATTTTATGTCTTGCCCAGGGCATGAGAAATTATAAAGAACATCTTTGTGGTTGGTTTTCTCTTCAGATATTTTGAGAACATGCAGAGATCATCAGAGTTTAGAAAATATATAAGGAAAAATTTTCTGTAAAAGTATTTTAATGATGATTATAATTTATCATCTTTTATAATCTCTTTACTACTGATTTTCAAAAGGACTTAAAGGCAATATTCAAGAGATTTTTTGTAGTCTTTTCCTTTATGTAACACTACATGTTAGATTTTTTTTAATTTCACAATAGACTGCTACTACATAACTATCTAATGCAAGCTTACGTTAATCAACTTTAGAGTGACCTCAAGGAAGCTTAATTAACCTCTTTTGGTCTCACTTCTTTCTTGATGGGTTTGGATGATATCTAAACTCCTTTCTAGCTCTCAAGTTTTGAGCCTATTTAGATAAAATTCTTTCTTTATGTAGAGTTCATCTCAGTCCTACCAGACTAGATATTCTTGGCTCACCAGAGTAAGTTATCAAGAACTAGAAAAACTGAAAAAAAAAAAATCACCTGAATAGGGCTGATCTCAGTAGATATAAAACTATTAACCATTTCTACATCATCAACCTCTATTGTCTTCAGCACTTTGGCTTGATTAAAGATTTTCCCCCCCACTGATTTTTCTCTCTATTTAATCCACTTAAATTTGCATCATTTTGTTTTCTTTTATCATCACTGCTTGCGGCTTCCTGCCAGTATGAATTTTAAAGTCTTATAGTTCCTAATTCTCATCTGCTTAAATGTTATAAATGTTGTGCAGATCTTAGCTGCATGATTCTCTCTGGGCATATTTTTTAAAAGCTTACTTAAAAACATTGAACTCCTCCTCCCTCAAGTCTACAAACTCTAGTTTGATTTGGTATATATGTTTATGGAAACCTGGATATATGTAAGATTAGAAAAATACATATACAGTCCCAGGATAAGAATTTAATCCCTGTGCAGTTTCATATGAGAAACTTACTATAATGGTGCTGCCAAGATAACTGGGATAAATGAAGTGTAGTATGAGCTCTAAATCTACACTCCTAGGTTCCTGTGTAGGACCCACTGCTTCCCAGCTGTGTGACCTTGAGCAAGATGCTTAACCATCATCTCATAGGGTTAAATGAAGTACTTATGGGAAAGCAACCAAAGGAGAACTTAGTACATAGTCAGCCTTCAACAAATGTTAGTTGTTGTTATTAATGTATTCAAAATATTTTTAGGGTTAAAATTTAATCAATAGAGGGAAGAGAGCATTCTTCCCCAAGATTCAGAAATCTGTATACTTTAGTATATCTGTTTAATGTGAGCTTAAATATATGAAGTTTCATATGAAATCCCATGTTCTGGAAAAATTTATAAGATGGGAATATTGATCGTATCATTTTTCTGACCATAAGCACCCTAAGGAATAGGAACATGCAAAACTATTGAAAGGAGATTGCTATAGCTACTAAGAACACCAACAGACTCATTCCTGCTACATTATGCAAGACATATCATGGGACACATCGGAGAGAACATCAAGGAGAAGGATTGCATTTAGCATCATCTGTTTTCTTGAGATTTTTCTTGTCTAAAACAAATTAATTGGAATACAGAAATCAATATTTATGTGATTGTGAGGGCCTGACTTTAACTGACAAGTTATTTGATATATGGAACAGCGTTTTTGTGTTTCTCACGCTTTGCTATGTTTGGACAGAATTGTAGTCTTTCACGTGGCACGTAATACCAATACAGCCTTAAGAAACATTTCTCTTTTCCTCTTCTAAATATTTACAGTAATTCTAACACTCTACCACTTAACATTATCAGGGAACTAGAGATTTATTTCTAATTGTTTCATATACTTAAGGTTCATTTCCTCATATAGATTAAAAATCGAGGATTGAAGCCTTCTATCCCCTTGAATTCTTATTTCTTATCCCAATTCTGGAGTTAATATTTTTTATATTTTATGTAAAAAAATGGCCTGGTAATTGTGACTTTAATGTTTCTTTCTTTCTTTTTTTTTTTAAGATTTTTATTTATTTATTCATGAGAGACAGAGAGAGAGAGAGAGAGGCAGAAACATAGGCAGAGGGAGAAGCAAGCTCCATGCAGGAGCCCGACGTGGACTCAATCCCAGGTCTCCAGGATCATGACCTGGGCTGAAGGCGGCGCTAAACCGCTGAGCCACCCAGGCTGCCCCTAATGTTTCTTATTTTCCAGAAATTGTCTTTGCATTAGTTCCTAGGACAATCATGAGATTAAAAAAGCATCTATAGAACTCTAGATGTTAGATGTTTTTTTTTTTTTTTAATTTTTTTGAGGAAAGAAGAAAAGAGAGAAAGCAGGTAAAAAAAAGATCACAGATCAGATTTGAGAGCTTTCTTAGAATTTCAACTTTAGTTGGGCAGGAACCATTGGAACTGGTTTCCAGTTGCCATGATTAAATGTCTCTGGTTCTTTCATCCCCAGACAGGAACACCAATGTCATCATGAGGGATCCACCTTCATGACCTTATTCAAAAGCAATTACTTCTCAAAGGCCCAATCTCCAAATTCCATCATATGGAGGGATTTAGGGCTTCAACATACAAATTTTAGGGTGACACAAACATTTAGTCCATAGCATTAGCTTTATTATAATAATCTACTAAAGAATTTGGAGATTCTTCTTCAAAAGCTGTCTCAGGTGATCAGAGTGGTTGAAAAGTTGCTGATTTTTATGATGTCATGTCAACCCAGCAGTTCCATTAAAAAAGTCATTATAGGGATCCCTGGGTGGCGCAGCAGTTTGGCGCCTGCCTTTGGCCCAGGGCACGATCCTGGAGACCCGGGATTGAATCCCACATCAGGCTCCCGGTACATGGAGCCTGCTTCTCCCTCTGCCTGTGTCTCTGCCTCTCTCTCTCTCTCTCTCTATCATAAAAAAAAAAAAAAAAAAATTAAAAATTAAAAAAAAGTCCTTATAGGGTAAAAACATGTTGGCTAGATGATTTTGAACTTTCAACACGTCTCAATGAATTAATATGTCCATTTGAACATTATTTAATCTAATTCTACAAATATTGGATGCTTTTCTTGTTTCAAACATACACTTGTGAATAAGACCTGCGTAGGTCATGGTTGATCAGGAGCCCTACATAAAATCTTGTGATGCATTCTGAGTTCAAATAAGGCTTATTATTGTAACTTAAAAATGTGTACGTTGTAGGTATTTATTCATAGATCTAAATTAAATGTTCATTTAATTATAAAAATATGTATACCACTTTCAAAAGTATATATGTGTAGAGTTATTTAATCAGAATGTGGATTTGTGCCCTTCTTTGAAGCCTAATTTTAAAATGATCTGTATTCAAGTTTTATGCAGATATATTTCATTGTTTACATAATTTTGCTGGAAATCCTAGGCTTAAAATTTTTCTAATACTATATTAGCCCACTTACCTTGGTAATTATACAACCCTCTCTGAGATAAACTCTATGAATATACATTAAATATCTCCCTAGGGCCTCCTTTTTTATTTTATTGCTTTGTAATATAATATGAAGTGATCCTATTTTTCAATAAGCTGGTTTGCATTAAACATCAAGCTTACTCATTCCCCTGGGTACTGTTAAGTATACTGTTGTAACAACAGGGCTAATGGTTGGAAATCAGAATCTGAAGTTGTGTTGTCTTTGCATGCGTGCAAGTGATAGTGTCTGAGTGTACATCCCTGGGTCTAGAGATCCCTTTGCTGTCCCTGACTGGGGAGAGGATCTTATTAGCCTAGGAAGATCAGGCAATTATGCCTCTGTGAGCAAGGAGCAGAGAGTGGAAAGCAAAACCATAGGAAAACTTTGCAACAAGAAAACATTGATCTAATGAAGTGAATAATAGTTTTCACATGAATAAGTCATTGCAGCATCTATTTGCTGGTCTGTCTGATTGCAAGAACTGAAGTGAAATATTACAACTACAAGATTTTCATTGCATTTCCTATAATGGGAATTCTCTAAAATATTGTACGGGCCGGCCTAACATTATCAATCAAATGGCAATATCGAAGGATAGCCATTGTCCTCTCTTCCTTTAGCTTGTTGAAATCTGGCCATCCGTGGCCTAATTAGAAAAATTCCCTCTCAAAGTGATACATGTCCCAAAACCATGCTGCCTTGATGTTTTAATGAACAATCCTGTGAGTGGCTCTCAGACCTCTCTGTTCTGGGACCCTCCTCACACATAGGCTCTCCTAATTCTAAATTGTTTTTAGTTACAGTTAAGCACCATGCTGTTCCACAGCCTTGATTGTATTATTCCTGAAAATCCTTCTTATCTTCTTGTTTTTAAAAATTCTTACTTATCTTTTGAGGCTTATTCCATGGTCATCTTCCCCAGGAATCCTTCACTGAGCCTTAGGGTAGGCTGTAGATATTTTTTTCCCCTGTACATTTTACTTATATTATTAAAATGGCCTATTATGTGTTTTTCCTTGCTAGGCTTTGTAGCCAGGGGCCTAGAGCAGTTTCATACTCGTATTTAGACTTCGAAGGAATGTTTGTTGAACTGAATATGATTTAGGAAAATCAATGAAGGCTCTGACAAGACCACTAAATAAGAAAGCATGTTTTATTACTGATAATTAATTATACTTGAGATTATAGAAGCCTTCAAGCTCAAGGAAAACACAAAGTTCAGCAACATTATCTTTTTTCTTCTTCTAGAATATAATAATTTAAACACAAGCTGTAATAAATGTGAGTCCCACTTTTAGATAGCAAACTAGAGAGCTTTCCAAATTAGATGGGCCTAGTAGACAACTAGCCAGTCATTTCTTTCTATATGCTGACATTTAGATTTATTCATAAGTGAATGGATTGCTCAATTATTTGCTATCTATGTATGGTTGGCTGGCAAGTGTATCTCCTTAAACCAGAGCTGTGGGTGGTGATGCAAGATGAAGTCAGCAGTCTGGCTAAACTTAAGAACAAATGAAATGTTAATAATCCTACAACTGAAAATGTTGGCCCATAGATTGGCCAAAAGCCTTATGCTTTGGATACAAATTTTTCTAAACAGCATGTTGTATTTTGCTAAGTGTGCATAGGACAAGTCTAGGGTGAAAGGAATCTTAGGCAGAAGGAGCCAACCTAGTCTGGTTGTCAAGCTCAGGGAAGAGTATCCTGCAGACCTAACCCTTAACCTGAGTCCTGTTATCTTGGAAATTATTTGACAGTATTTCAATCTGGCTGAGGGGTGGACTATACTATACTATCAATTTTTTTCCCTGGGCTGGTCACCTGGTGGTGGGGAATGATTTGACTGTGTCCATGAGTCTCTGCGAGAGAACAAGGGGTTTCTGGAGCATGTTACCTGGTGAAAGAAGAGAAAGTTTGAGCAAAATGAGGAGATCATGCATCCTGGAGAAGATGACTAGATTGTATTGTTTCAACTTTGGTTATTTCCTGACAGCGAATATACATTTATTCAAGTTTCGTTGTTGTAATTGTAAGATTCTGGAGGGCCAGAATCATGCTTTATTTGCATTTCTCATGTGAGGAATGCTCAATAGTTTGAGTTGTTGTGTACAAAATAGTGTGCCACATGTGATTCCTATCAGAGTATAATATTGAACAATACTTCATACTATATATCCAGTTAACATCAATAATATGCATTTCATTGGTTTTAGACAACTGCTTAGGATGAATGGGTTTCAGGAGGGTTTTGTAAGAAATAGCACTCCGGTTCTTTAGTGAGGTCAAATTGTGTCAATTGTGTGTCCTTTACTTATTATGTTTGAAAAGAATACAGCCAGAATCTCAAAGATGAAATAACTGTTAAAGTTACACTTACTCTACTGCCTCATTCCATCATAAAAAACAAATGGAAATAACTATGAATTTTACTCTTTAGAGATCTAGAGGCTGTTCCAAATGATATAGTTATAGTTTAATTATTAAAAAGCTAGAAGAAATATGCTATTTCGAAGAGAAAAACAGAACACACATAATATTTTTATAATTTTATGGTTATAAGCATAAGGTAATAGATTGACTATCTAATATGTGGCTTGCCCTTTAGGGCATTATCCCATTTGATTTCTATAATAATGTAGAGATACTGTTATCTATGCCTTTTTAATATGAAGACTAGAAGTGTCCAGAATTTAAGTAACTTAATCACAATCACACAGCTTCTAAATGTTAAAAATGAAACTTGAATTTTGGTTGCCTGACCTCAGCGACCTCAAAGCACTGACATTCCCTGAAACACCAAAATACAGAGCCAAATACAGTGGCTTGGCACTCAGGATCCCCCTAAAATTCATGGCATTGAATTTGACTCATTCCTTAGTTACAGATACCAATATCAATACACTGTTCAGCCTTTACAACTTTTCATTTTTATGGATATTAAAAATCAAATCCTTTTTTGCTCAATAAACAGCTGTGTGAAGGAAATGACATGGAGAAAGTAGCTAGAAGGGAATGAGATTAAAACAATGGCTCTTGGGGTGGGAATTTTGCCTTCAGGGGACAGTTGAGAGTGTTTGGCAAGTTGACTGTCTCAGTGTGTCGGGCGGGGGATGAGGGAGGAGAGGTGCACCTGATGTCTCTTGGATAGATCCCAAAGATACAGCTAAACATCCTGTAGTATACGTCACGACAATAAAGAATTGAATTATCTGACCCCAAATGTCAATTGTGCAGAGGTTGAAAACTGACTTAAAGCCTCTGCATGGAACCTTACACATTACTGGATTCTTTTTGTCTCATTTGCTTTGATTTGAATTTCTGTTGGGTTAAGAGATCAATTACTACCAGTATTGCTGCCTTCCAGGATACTGATCTTCTTCTAGAAAAGACATCTTAATTTTTAAAGACCTTCATTCTAGTGATTGGATTTTAAATCAAGTGGAAGTTAAAGAAATGTTCTTTCACATGTTAAAATTGAACATGGTTTATTCCTTACTGCAGACATTTCTTCCTTATTCACTACATGACAAAACCACTTATTGTTTCTCTCAAGACTTCCTGATCCTTCAGACATAAAGGGATGCTTGAGTGCTTCCTTTGAATTGGCAGATTTTTGAGAGTTTATGCAGGACAAGTAATGAAGTTAGAAAGTAATTTAAATCTAAAAAGAACACTATTAATGAAGTTTATGTAGAAGAAAAGTGGCTTGGAAGATACTATTCTTGAGAAAAAATTAGTTTTATCAATGTTTGAAAAGTAAGTACAGATATATAAAATTTACTTTTGCCTTCCAAATACGTATGTGTAATTCCTATCATTGATATATATTGAACTTAACACTTATTTAGTGTCTAGTGTTTATGAAGAGGCAGCAGACCTGTATTTCTTAACATTTTCAAATGGCAAAATACTCAGCAGCAAATAGAGTAGTTAATGTGAATGTTAATATAAATCTATAAATAGAGACACAACTCTTTTTAGGTTGTGATTATCTCAACGTTAATTTAAAAGAAGAGCTTTTCTGTCACTCATTGCTGTTCCTTAAAAGTAAAAAAAAAAAAATCTCTTGCTGCTGTATGGATGTTATCACAGCATGAAAATTTAGACAGTTCTGCTTTATTTGAGAAGGAATCAGTAAACTCAGCTGCAGCTGCTGATAGTTTGGGGACTCCTGGACTTCTGGGCTATTCTTGGTTTATAGAGTCTTCCCCTCCCTCTAACTCCACCCCCCTAACACACATACACAGGTGCATGTGCTACCTTCCCCCCCCACCCACCTTCTCTAGCATATTGATCGCAACTTCTGCTTTCTGCCCTGTGTCACAAACCTTCCTTGAGGCGAGGAAGCACAAAGAGGCTGGCTGCCGCCTTCTTGGAATTTGAGGAGAGGACGGAATAGTGGAAGTACATGACAAGGTTATATCTGAATGACATCCTGCCGTAGATGTTTACTGGTATAATAGAATTGCTCACATTTTATATTTGTTTTCCCCCATGGATACAGTGAGCTCTATCTTGATGCCATCCAATCATTGTGTAATACCCTAAACATGCACAGGGAAACCATCTGTGTCTATCACAAAAACAAAACAAAACAAAACAACAACAACAAAAAAACAATGAGCCAGTGATGCCAAGGTGTGAGATAACTGCCTTGATAGACTTTAAGGTTGATCCTTCAGGCTCCCTAAGACGGCCACCCAGACATTAGTGTATATATAGGAGTGATGCAGCCTTCTGGAACTGAGTGGAGAAAATGATGGTCATCTTTGAAAGTTGGTGATCTCAGAAGACCTGCTGAATGCCTGAGGGAAAGTGCTGAGAGAATCCGGCCAGGATGTGTTCCTCACCATTCCATTTTAGGCAGGAAGCCGGCTGGAGGAAAGACTGTCATTTAGGGATAATGGCTCAAGAGTTGACTGTCCAGGAAATCACCAACATCCAACTACTAGGCCATTGAGGTACTGTGGCGCCACCGTACTTACCGCTGGGCTGTTGTCCGAAATTGAAGACGTGAAGCTGGCCAAGACTGTCAACTTTTAGCTGCCCCTGTGATGCCCTGGGGTTTCGGTGGTCATTCAGGTTGCCTGGCTGGTGACTAGCCCACTTTCTTCAGGGAATCCTGTATATAGTGAATAAGATCCCTCTATTAAAGCATCTGAGGATATAAAAAAAACAAACTACTAGAGGATTGCTGGGCACAGGAATGTCAAGTGTCATAGTTTTATTAATTTTTTGTTATGCTTCTTGAACCTGTTATACCCCCTCCCCCGCTTCCCTCCATGGGGACTGAGAACCAGCCTGCCTTTCCATCTGTTGGGATGGAGCTAAAACATATGTGTCTTGAGATGAAGTACGTGGAGTGGAAGTCAACCAAGATGTAATTGGATGTTTGGGGGTGAGAACTCACTGAGTGGCAGACTGATGGGTGCATGTACCAGAAGTAAGTGACCGATTCAGAATGAGTCAAGCCTACCTGGGTGTAAGACATGGTGAGCCCTCAAACACGGGTCCCAAAGGTGGACAAGGAGGCTGAGCAGAAACCACCGAGTCAGGGCAAGGAGAGAAGATGATGACTTGGCCACCAAGCCTATGTCCACCAATGAGTCTCGGCACAGATGTTCTGTAGGCAAAACTTCCTGAGTCCCAATGCCAGAGGCTGTTGCTTTCAGGATGTTAGAGTAGGCAGGAAGGATATTCAGAGGGTGGCTTGGCACTCAGGATCTAGGCAGGTGGCAAGACTTGTATCAAGAGGCATGACTTGACTTTAGTAAAAGACCCAGAGTCAAGAACTGTTAGGCAGTGCCTCACGTGAGAGGAAGTGTAGTGGGTGGATTGGAAAAGGAAGCGAGCTCTCAGGCAGAGGTCAGAAAAACACAAAATGGGGTAGGGGAATGCTGCCATTGCCACTTCAGTGGTAAAGGCCACCTGGGTCACCTTCGCATCAGCTTCCATGGTCTAGTTGGCCATGAAGAATCGTAGGCCTCTGTGACATGCCAGTCACTGGGCCTGAGCACCTCATATCTGGGCCTGGAAATCTAACTTAATTCCAGGCTCTGGCTCCCATCAGAAATGAAGGGCCGGGTGCTTGGATTGGAGGCTTTTGGGAGATGTTTACCTTTTTTTGGAGACTTTAAATAGACTAATTCTAAAGGTGAATTATTGATATGAGGTGTTAAGGAAGGCGGAATCTGGAAGTGGGGTCACTCTGTTTGTGAGTGGAGGCAAGATGACCCACGAGAGAAGATTGTGATCACGACATGACACCTAGCTCTTTCTTGCAGGAGTTGGTAGGCTTCTGTTTTTTTTTTTTTTTAAGACACATCTGTATTGAGATCCCTAGTGATGCTCAAATGGAGCATGTGACTCTGTGCACAGGACAATTCCCTGAAGCATGTCCTCTTTTGTAAATGCATTGTGCTTTTTCAGAGAGCCTTTTATAACTATTCCACATCGCATCGATTGCTTCCTTTTAAAAAATTCTGTAATGCAGCTGGAAAAATGTAATGGAGCATTTAAACAGTTCTTGCTTAATAGTGTCTAATTGTTTCAGATATGTAACTCTTGTGTTTCTAGAAGGTTGGTAGATAGAACTGTCCTGTTGCTTTTGGTTTTCCTCAGGAGAGACCTAATAATACAGTGGTAGTCTAAACACGTGATCAAACATCTTTGCCTTTTGATCAGTTCCCTGCAGAATTCTAGACGTTGCCTGGACACACTTCCTTGAGTGGCATCGTATTCAGAAAAGAGTAGATTGGAAACCTATGGACTAAAAGTCTAGTCCTAATTCTGTGTATGACTTGAGCAAAGGATGAGTACTAGATTATTCATCTGTAAGATAAAAACATGCCATAAACGGTGGTCACAATTGCTCATGTATGAAACAAACCTTGTTCAGGTATCCAGGTAGAGTGAAATGAGAGGTAACCAGACTTTGCTTATAGTCCCAATTTGACTAATGTCATGTAATAAACACAGCAATTCAATTACATGAAAAAATATATTATGAATCAAAATAGAAGGATTTTCCTAAATATTACCAACATAAGGGGTTTATTTAGGAGTTTATCATGTTCACATCTACTTTTCCAGAAAACCAGTGAAAGAGTAAGCTATGTGGCTGTCCTGTGCAATGTGAAAAAGATATACCTGCATTTGTCTTCTAGGATCTATTAATTTAATAGTTTGCAGCATTTTACCATCAGTATCTTTAGTCATTTCAGCTAATTAGAAGTATCTGGGAGTGTTATTAGTGAGCTAAAGAATGTCTGACCCTATAATTCATTGAATTATTTTTCTAATAATGACTTCAAATTTATTTGAATGATGGTTATTAAATGGAATGATTTTAGAATTACAGGAATTATATTACATTTTAAAACAAGTCTTTGTTGACTATGAGGCATGGAATTGTTTTTATTTTCATTTTTAAAATGGTAAATAATGCAATAAAGATGATTTAAAAAATGAAAAGCAAACAACTAAACTAACTTATCTGCTCAGTCTTTTTCTTTCCTCTTTTCTATAGATGTAGTAATATGAAGCAGTGAAGGAATGCTTCTCATACTAATTTTTATTTCTTCTTTTTTTCACTTGGCTAAGTTTTTGACTCATTATCTCATGGAAGAAAAACTTTGAATTCAGCTTGAACTCTGATATCATTTCATATGGCCTGAGGTTTTTAGAGGATATTCTCTTTCTGTTGTCAAGTTTGTTGATGATGGTGCTGATGATGATATTTTGGTGTCATAAAAGTTATGATTAAATGCTCATTTGAATTTTTGTCTCATCAAGAATGGCATGTTTTTATGTTTCTGTAATTTTTCATCTCAAGTTAAGAGTGAGGTATCTTTTCCAGTGATTATACATGGATTAGGGAACTAAGGTATTTTAGATTTTTTCCTTGGGATTTATATATATTTTTCCAAATTACCACAATTCAGATGTACATGTGTATGAATGCAGCATACATCTATATTGTTAAGAAAAAATAAAATTTACTTTCTTTCCTAAAGCCTCTAAAATAGATGAAAGAAAATATGGTATTGGAGATTCATGAATAAAGATTGTGCTCATTCTAACGATCAACCTATGAGATTCTAAATGAGATTTCTTATCTCTGCTCAGATTTATAATTATTTGCAGCCAAGAGATGACACTAGCATTGTTTTTCTTTTGTAACAGAGCATCTCGCAGGCCCCAAGCTATCACACATGTAGCTGGTATGTAGGGTTATGCAACACTCCATCCTTAAAATCTATTTAAGTGTACTGTTTAACATGGAGATTGAGACATCCTGGGAAGTGGAGGTGACTTCTGTCCACAGTTGGAGTTTGGATATGTACAAACATATCCATCCTACGGACCGTGGTTGTAAGGTACTATGAAAAATCAAGATTGCAGACAGGGGGACTTTCTCTGTAAAGAATGAAGTCTGACGTAGCAGTGTGGTATAGCTTTGTGTGACCACAGGTACAATGAGCCAGACAGGTGTGTTTGAACAAGAAAAAACATCTCATGTTTTCTGAGTATGGGTCCAAACAAATCTTCTTAACCATAGCACAGTGGAAGGAAGTGTTTGCCTTTCAGGGGGTGCTTGTGGCATGGGATTGGTTGACAGCAGAGACCTTCACTTTGGTGGATACAGATATGCCCATCAAGCCATTGAAGCCAAGGATGGAGTTCTTTTTCTTTTTTTTTTTTTTTTAGGTTTTATTTATTTATTCATGAGAGATTAGAGAGAGAGAGAGAGAGAGAGAGGCAGGCAGAGACACAGTCAGAGGGAGAAGGAGGCTCCATGCAGGGAGCCTGACATCAGACTCGACTCGATCCCCAGACTCCAGGATCATGCCCTGGGTGGAAGACATGAGCCACTCAGGGATCCTCAGGGATGGAGTTCTGATTTGAGTAGAAGAGCATAACGATAGTGCCAGTATTTTTACCTGAATAGTGATGGAAGCCCATCAGGGACAAGGGTCTTTGCATCAGTGATTCTCTGGTATTGTGTCTGGAGGAGAATGATCAAGACTTATAGTCCATTCAAATTAGTTGGGCAGAGACAGGCTTATGCTAGAGTCTTGAATCTGACCTCTGGAGAGGCATGTGGACATAGGTAGACTTGTTGCTTTATGATAAGAAGGATTTCAGGTGTTCACAGTCAAACCTCTTTGGTGTCAAAATTGGCATTCAAATATCTGATACAAGTGTAGACCCAATGACATCAAGAGTTATTTAACTTATACATGCTCAGCATGTGTCACTGTCTTCCTATTTTAATGTTTAAAGCTGAGTCATCAGGTTGCAAAGGAAAATTTATAAGCAAAGAAAACAATTGTGCTGTTTCCTTTATGTCAATAATATGTCAATAATAGCAAACGCCAGTGAACATTTTACATTCATTATCTCACTTTATCATCTCTGTAACCTATGAGGAAGGTGTTATTTTATTTTATTTTTTATAAATGAGAAAACTTAAAGCAGAAGGAGCTTAAGTAAGGGATTTCAACCCAGAAAGTATGTGCCTAGCCACCAAGTTAAGCTCACTACCCGGAGTAATATGTAACACCAGAACAGGTTACATGAATATTAGATGGTATATTCCTTTGAGCTTTAGTAACAAATATACTGTACTTTGACTATGTTGAAATAATTGATTAAATCAAGATTTCATATGAATCCCCTGCTCTATAATGCTGGTGCCAAAGTATATTGATACTAGTTGTATGATTGTGTAGTTAGTGGTTTCTGTCAGCTGTGGATTGGTCATTTGATGGAATGAATGTAAGAGCTGAAAACACTGCTTGTGAAAAATCTCTTTTTTTAGAGTTTATGATTTTTCTCTTTGTAGCTGTTGGGAAAATGCCTATATTATTGCAACATGCTTTAATTAAATGCTACCAAATGAGACCATTTGTGTGTTATATCTAAAATATAGTGAGATAAACTCCATTAATGGTATTGGTATAGCAATTGACAAATGGTTTTGACTTTGTACTACTATCAAAAATCCCATTTTGATAAAAACTTACAAGTTGATTTTGTTATGCAAGGAAAGGCAAAATGATTTAAGCTTGGTAAATAAATCTAAAACAGATGTTGATTATTCTTTCTAAGTAAAGCTAGAGGTATTTCTATGGTGATGTGTTTTATGACTGTCCTTCACTCTGTCCACCTCAATATTTTAATAACAGAATGAGGGCATTGGAGAAGGAATAATCGTATTTATAGATCCATTCATTTGCGCATTACTTCATATTTACTGAGTACCTTCTATATGTCAGGCCCTATTTTAGGCAACATAAGCTGTGAACAAAATGCAAAAATGTCATTGCCTACATAAATTTTTACATTAAAATGTGAGACAAGTTCTACAAAAAAAAAAAATCCAAAAATGAACAAACTGTGTAGTACATTAGTATAGGTGCTATGCAAAAGCTGAAAGAAGGCAGTGGGATGGATACTACTAAGGGTCTACAATTTTATGTATAGTTGCCAGGTAAGGTCTCATGGAATAGGTGACATGTGACAAAGACTTGACAGGTGAGGGACTATATTGTGCAGATACATAGGGCAGAGATGTCGACTTTTGAGAGTGAGTCTTTCAAAGGTTTAGATCAGAGGTGTTCTATGACTTGTTTTTTAAAGATCTGATTCTGGTTGACTGGTAAAAAACAGTCAGGGAAACATATGTTGTAGAAGCAGAGATCCACTGCAATAATTAATTCAGGCAGGGGATGCCTGGGTGGCTCAGTGGTTGAGCGTCTGCCTTCGGCCCAGGGTGTGATCCTGGAGTCTCAGGATCGAGTCCCACATCGGGGTCCCTGCATGGAGCCTGCTTCTCCCTCTGCCTGTGTCTCTGTCTCTCCCTCTGTGTCTTTCATGAATAAATAAAATATTTTAAGAAGAAGTATTACCATTGCTGGTGCACAGAGTAGGTATATGTTTAACATTTTAAGAAATTAAGAATATTAAGAATTTCAAAAAAAAAAGAATATTAAGAATTTCTGGTTTTTCAGAATGCTCTAGTGTTTATTCTTTCACCAGCAATACATGGGATTTCTTTTGCTTCACATTCTCGTAATATGTTTTGTTACTGTCTTAATTTTTACAATTGTAATATGTGTAGGGTAGTATTTAATTGGGGTTTTATTTAGAATTTTCTGAATTCTTTTAATGGAAGAATGAATAGGATTTCTTAATGATTTGGATGTAGTTATGAGAGAAAGAGTAGAGTAAAAGATGACTTGAAGGATTTTTTAACTAAAAGCTGTATTGTCCATTAACTGCAATGGGGATTACTGTACAAGGAGAAGATGAGAGGAAAAGAAGGAATGTGAAAAATCTAGTGTAGAATATGTTGATGTTCCTATTAGATAAAGTTGAGTGGAGATGTCAAGTAGGAAGTTGGCCATAAGAGTTTAGGTTCAGGGGAGATGCTTATTTAGAAGTCATCAGCATATAGATGACCAAATCCATAGGATTTGGTGCTTTTGTTTATAGAATACATATAAATGGAAAGGAGATTAATTCTAAGTACTAAACACAAGCGTCCTCCACAATCAGATCTATTAAAAGAAACCAGTAAAGACTGAAGAGGAGATAAAGCAAACGGAGAGGAAGGAGGAAATGTGTGAGTTGTGGCACTCCTAAACTTAAGGAGTCTTCAATAGAAAGGAGTGATGAACTGTACCCCATGTTGCCTAAAGGGATGATCAGTACAACTAAGGTATTAGGGGGACAGGAGGTGGTGGCTGGAGAGTGAAATGCTTGAAACTGATGGTATATAGGATTCCATCTATTAGCAAATGGAAGCATATGGGGATGACCACTGGGACAATGGTTCTATTTAGGATGAAGGACAAGATCACAGGAAGAAAGGAGTTTCAGGGGCAGAAAGGCCAGTGTGTTCGCAAGTGTGCTGGAACAAATGATAAATACACAGTTGTAAAAAGTAAAAATTTATATATGTATATATAGTATATGTATATATTTGACAAGCGAGGATAATGGGCAAAATATAGCAACATGCCATTTAATAAGAAAAGGAAATTCTGAATTTGTATTTAGGTCTAATACACTAAATGAGCCAGGGAAATCATTTTACATTGGACCATAAATATAGAATTTAATGAATTTAGTTGCCTTGCACATTTAATAAGGGTTTGCCAGTGGACTTTTTTTGTTTGTTTGTTTATTCAGCATCATGATTAGACTATTACATTTAGCAATCAACAGCATGGGTGCAAAAAAACAAACGAAAAACCACTATGTTAAAACCCTTTGTTGGAATGCTTTCTACTTTCCATAGAACAGCAACTAAAATAACCTGTTCTATAGTTCGTCACACATACAGCCCTTGAGTTTTTTGCCCATACACATGAGTATTGTCTAAAACAGGTCTTCTTTGTAGCAGCCAGGCCCTGCCACCACTGTGCTTGGCTGAGGTCACAGATCTGTTGTATCCTGTAGCTTCCCTGTCACTTCCCTGGCTCTCCTCTCCTGCTAAGTTTTGTTTCCTGGTGGTAATGAAAACCTTCTGCCCCTGCCATAGCTGCTGCTGCTGCTGCTGCTACTGCTGCTGCTGCTGCTGGAACTGCCATAGCCACCTTGGTTTCATGGTTTGGCAAAGTATTGGCCTCCAGTACCATAGAAGCCAGAGCTTCTGCCTCCAAAATTTCCTCCTTTCAGGAGTCCAACATTTAAAGATTGATTGTTGTAGTTGCCAAAATCATTATAGCTTCTACCTCCGAAGTTGCTTCCATCATTACCAAATCCATTATAGCCTGCCCCACTGCCACCATATCTACCACTATCTCAACTGCCACCAAAACCACCTCACCTACTGGAGTTTCCTCCATGACCAAAGTTGTCATTCCTACCAAAACCACCTCCATGCCTACCACCACTTCCAGAACTGTTTCAACCTCTCTGGCTGGGTGAAGCACTAGCCATCACTTGCTTAAATAGGGCTTTCCTTGCTTCACGGTTGTGGCCATTCACATGATGGTATTTCTGAATGACAGTTGTGTCTACAGTCATGATCATCAAATATTACAAAAGCAAAACCTCTCTTGCCACTGCCATGGTCAATCGTAATTTTAATCACTCCAATATTCCCATACTGTTCAAAATAATCTCTTCGATGATATTCTTCAGTGTCTTCTTTAATGCCACCCACAGTTATCTTTGTTTTTTACAGTTAAGTGGGCACCAGGTCTTTGAGAATCTTTTCTTGAGACAACACTCTTTGGTTCTACAACTCTTTCATCCACCTTATGTGGCCTTGTATTCATGACGGCATCCACCCCCTCCACAGTGGCATATGTGAAGGGAGTGAAACTGCCTTTTGGGGAAAAAAAAAAAAGGTACAAGAAGGGCAGGGGTACTTGGTGTTTGGATCCCTCATTACCACACAGTCCATAAGTGTTCCTCATTGCTCAATATGTCTCAGACTCTCATTCATTGTTTCAAAGCTCAAACCTGTGATGAAGAGCTTCTGCAGCTGTTTAGGCTTTTTGAAGACTCTGACTTAGACATAACGGTGGTGGGAGGGGGGGGACTTTAATGATGCTTACTCGGTGATGTCCGTGGACAGAAAAGCAGAGGTTTGTCAAGTAGAGTATCAATAATGTTTCCCTCCAAAATTTGGCAGGAACAATTTTCCAGAAACATAATTTGTTTTATTTTGCATTAAATAATAGCATCCTAAATAAGATAGACAGTTTCATGTTACTAGCAATATATAGATAAGCAATATTAATATACATATAGATAGATAGATAGATAAGCAATATTAATATACTGTATTCTTTTATATTTTCTACACAACAAAAAAAAGAGAGACATATTCCCTTGTCAATTCAAAGGACAAGAGACTGGAGTTATGTGAGAATTTCAAACAATATCACATAATCATGGTGTTGCCAAACAGACATTTTCATATTTGTCCCTTCAGAAAAAGAAGTTGAAGAAAAACAATTGAATGGCATTTAATATTCCTCATTGAGCAATAGCCATGAGAAAATGGAGAGATACCCCTTCTTGATGGCCTTAATTTTTTTCTACTTTAATGATTCATAGCACTGCTTCATCAGAAATGTAATCCTTTAAAATTTTTGAAAATGAATAAATTGTAGTTAACTTTATGGCAAAGGCTTATATTTTACAGATTCGAAGAAATATTAGATAATTATAAGATTCACCGTTATTTAACATAGCAAATTGCCATTAAAACGATGACATGCCTTCCCTTTTAAGACCCACCCTGGGATCCCTGGGTGGCGCAGCGGTTTGGCGCCTGCCTTCAGCCCAGGGCGCGATCCTGGAGACCCCGGATCGAATCCCACGTCGGGCTCCCTGGATGGAGTCTGCTTCTCCTTCTGCCTGTGTTTCTGCCTCTCTCTTTCTCTCTCATGAATAAATAAATAAAATATTAAAAAAAAATAAGACCCACCCTGATTTCAGAAATGTCAAAATATGAAAAAAGATTAGCTTATATTAATGATATATATACTAATTAAAAACTACAGTCCCTCAAGTTCTTGTTTTTAATAACTGTGTCTTAGGGTACTATGTATTTTCAGCTATCCGAAATTAACATAGAAATACATTGTGGAAAACACCATTTGATTTTTTTTTACAAAAATGTATTTTTCTACAAAAATCATATTTTTGTTATAGTTAGGGTGGCTGTATGTTTTCCTTAAATCTTTAATACATGTTATCTCTTTCAAATCAGTGACAAAGTTCTTATCAGACTGATATCAGTTTTACAGGCAAAATATCATTCTTGTTGCACAGAGGCCTTTTTTTTTTTCTATTGGTGAGAAATGGAGATGATACAAAGAGTATGTTAGAACCATGTATCTTTAATACTCCATCTACAGTGCCATCAGCCAGTTTGCATTAAGAAGCCCCTCTGGCTGTGTTGTAAAGTAGTTCCTGCCCTTCTTGTACCTTCTATGCATGGATTTTTGTCAGCACATTCTATCTTTATTATTAAGAGATCTTCCTTGACATTATATTAGACTATCATGGAAGCAGCATGCTTCTGAGATGCCTGTGTAATGTTGATAAATGTGACATGCTGTAACAGGAGGTAATAGTGCGTTATCACAAATAACTGAATTACGGATGTTTTAACTTTAATTCAGGATCCCTTTATGAAGAACTCTAAACACATGGCTGTAAAGATACCACTGAACACTGTTTTTGTGTGAATATCTAGTAGAAAGCTGGATTTGAGTGTTAAGTAATTTCAGCGGAGAGTAAGGAAGTAGCACTTCAAGAAGTAGCTGTGAAGCAGATACTCTAAATATTTTTTTTTTATTTATTTATGATAGTCACAGAGAGAGAGAGAGGCAGAGACACAGGCAGAGGGAGAAGCAGGCTCCATGCACCGGGAGCCTGATGTGGGATTCGATCCCGGGTCTCCAGGATCGCGCCCTGGGCCAAAGGCAGGCGCCAAACTGCTGCGCCACCCAGGGATCCCTGAAGCATATATTCTAAACATCAAGCATGTGGTAACTTGTAAACCTCATGGTTTTCTTTTCTTTTTATTTAAATTCAATTAACCAACATATAGTACATCATTAGTTTCAGATGTAGAGTTCAATAATTTATCAGTTGTGTATAATACCCAGTGCTCATCACGTCACACGCCCTCCTTAAATGCCCATTACCCAGGTACCCCATCTGCCCACCCACTACCACTCCGAGGACCCTCAGTTTGTTTCCTAGAGTTAAGTATCTCTCATGGTTTGTTTCCCTCTCTGATTTTTTTCCCATTCAGTTTTCCCTCCCTTCCTCTATGATCCTCTGTGCTAATTCTTATATTCCAACATGAGTGAAACTATATGATAATTATCTTCCTCTGATTGACTTATTTCACTCAGCATAATACCCTCCAGTTCCATCTATGGCCATGTAAATTGTAAGATTTCATTATTTTTGATGACTAATATTCCTGTGTGTGTGTGTGTGTATGTGTGAGTGATATATGCATGTATATATATCTCACATCTTCTTTATCCATGGACATCTGGGCTCCCTCTACAGTTTGGCTACTCTGGATATACAGTGCCAGCAACATGGAGCCACAGCAGTTATAGACCTATGCTTAAAAAGAGGACTAAAAGAAAATGATAAAGACTGTTTAATCTTATTAGTTATTACTTCTTAATTATTGCTTCTTATGACACTGTTTCATTTCTTAAAATGAATAGGTATAGGGACACCTGGGTGGCTCAGCAGTTGAGTGTCTACCTTGGGCTCAGGTCATGATCCTGGGGTCCCAGGATCGAGTCCCACATCGGGCTCCCTGCAGGGAGCCTGTTTCTCCCTCTGCCTGTGACTCTGTCTCTCTCTGTGTGTCTCTCATGAATAATAAATAAATAAAAATCTTAAAAAAAATAAGTAGGTATAAAATGCTTTCTGGGTTTGAACTATTTACCTTTCTAACTCTTTACCTTTCCGTTATAATGTAGGGTGGGAGATTCAGGTGGAGTGAGTCACTTGCTTTTTTCCATAATTGATTTAGAAGTGAATTCAGGTTTGGTTAAGGTAGGAAAACATTTCATAGAGAAATTATCCAAGTTATCCAATTATCCTAGGTGTCATGGAAGAACTAAGGTCAATGTATTTGCATGTCATTGTGAGGCTTACAGAATGAAGTTCAGAAATATTGATTTTTTTTGAAAATATTCTAAGTAATCTCTACCCATTGTGGGGCTCAAACAACCCCAAGATCAAGAGTACCACACCCCACCGATTGCTCTGATTATACTTTAGTAAAAGTTGAAGTGGTTCCTTCTAGGAGATCTGTCTGAGGCATTTGATAGCATGTCTCTCAACACTTCAAATTGCCCAGGGAGCAAGTAGCAGGGAGAATGGTCAGCATCATCCTGCATATTTCATTAGGCAGGAAGACAGAGAGTTGACCTGAACATCTGCCCGTGTTGTACTCTAATCTGATTTTAGTAACATCAGTATAATTCTATATTGACGCCCCGCCCCCCCTTTTATGTTCCATTGCCATAAAACGCTGCCATTACAGTATGTACTCTGTGCTAAATTCCATTGGATCTCTATATAAAATCCTTAAAACTATCAGGACCACGTTACATACCTTAGGAGGTGTTCTAACTATGAGAATGAGGTTTTATTTCTCCTCAAGATACAGCCCTGAACATAACAGTAGGGAATTTTTTTGTTTGTTTTTCTTTAAGATGAGGTCTTCATAGGGTCAGAGTATTCTCTTTCCTTCTTATTTTCCAGAGGCTTAAACTGAACCCCAGGGATAGGGCATGATGCAATCATAGGAATGGATTCTGTGACAGACAGAAGGTGTAAGCATCTTTCCTTTCATGTCTTTTTCTATGTAACTGATACTCTCATTTATTTATATCCACTCTTAATTAAAAAGAGATGAGATATGACTAAAATAATGTATACATTGCACCAGTATAAAGTGAACAAAGGAAACAGGGAAAAGGGAAACAACAGGACACGAGGGAGCTAAAATGAAACCAAGGGTCAATTAGTAAATTGGAAGGTGTGCTCCGCAACGGAAGTTAGCAGATAGCAGTTTTTAGCTTTAAGATTTTTAGCTTTTAAAGGAAAGAGAAAACAAATTATAAGACTTTAAGTGCTTGTGTTATTAATACTAATTTCTCATGAGGAAAAGAAGAAAAGACCTTTTGTGGTACTCCAACTATAGATCTCTCATTTTCATAGGGGGCCCTGTGATGAGCTTAACATCCTCAACAATATCCCTCCAGTCAATGAAGTACAAATCACTCTAGATATTTTTCTTATTACCTACATTTAATGTGAGCCTGGTAGTGACATACACATGAAGTTCAGTAAAAAGTCATTGTATGAGAGTCTGTAAAAGTGATCTCTAAGGACAAAGTACTATGATTGTCTGATTTTGTATGTAAGTACACAGATTGGAATACCTAGAGCAGAAGTTGTCAAACTTGTCCTACACAGACCAGAGTGAATATTTTCAGTTTTGTGAGTCATATGGCCTCCATCACTTATCATTCAGTGCTAGCATGGTGGCATGAAAGGAGCCAAGATAAAGTGTAAATGGATGAGTGAAGCTGTGTCAAAACTTGCTGTATAAATCAGGCAGTTACCCAGATTTGGATCATGAGCCATATTTTGCCAATTCCTGATAGAAAAATGAATGTCATTTAAACAAAGTTACGTCACCTCTGAATAAGGGCAGGTGAGTGAGTAGAAGCAATAGGAGCAATATTTCCCTCCCCAAATTCCACATCCTGTGTAAGAATAAGTGTTTATCTATATGTAGGATACGGGAAGTGTACTATTAAATAATACGCAGCCAGGATTGGCCAGGTGTAGCTCTTGGCTCTTCTACCTGCCGGATCTGTTAATGTGATCAAATTTCCTCATCTGTCTCTAACTTGATCTCCTTATCAGGAAACTATGCATAATAATTCTTTCCTCACAAGGTTGTTATGAGGCAAAATACATAGCTATTACCTGAATGATTCATATCAATTAATAGATAATAGTTTGGGTCCTGAAGTCTGTGCTAGAAATCTCAAATTGTTGGCCAAAGGACTCTGTCCAACATATAAACATGTTTAATTTGCTCTGAAAAACATGGACTGTTTAAGTATCTGAGATGCTAACATGAAAATATATATACACACACATATATATATTTGGTGACCATATATGAAAATAAGGATTTTAGGGAAAAGATTAAAGGAAAGATCTAGCTGCCTTGGGCCTGTAGCATTGAATTGAAACAATGAGCTGCCCATGTTGGGAGGGCAGCCTCTGGTTTGCATCGCCCCCACCAGCACACCTCGTCTCCCTGGTGCTCAGGCTGAGCTCTGTTGGCATTTATAATCCAACATGTCCTACTTCCTTTGCAGTTCCCAGGGGAAAAAAATCCACCTTGGTACCATGTCTACCTCTTTCTTTTTCTTTTCTGTATCTTGTCCCCTTCATTGTTTGTTGTTGGTTGTTGGTTGTTGTTAAAACTCTAGAGAGTGGTGTCTTAGAGAGCATGTAAGTTGATAAGTTAATAAGGTATCTGTGGTCAAAGAATTAAAAAAAAAGAATTCAATGGTTAAATATGGTTAGGGATGCTGAAAGAAGCAAAGAAACCAGGTGTCTTTCCTGTGGGCATCTCATTATCCTTTAATATATTAATGTGTAGTTTTCATTTTCAAGATAGGAGAGCGCTCTACAGCTTTCCTGAATTGACGTTAACCAGAAAAAAAAAAAAAGAAGGAAAGAAAAGAAAAGAAAGAAGGAAAGAAAGGAAAAGAAACTGTGTGAGAGACCTGTACTCTGAAAAGTATAAAACATTGATAAAGAAATTGAAGAAGACACAAAGAAATGGAAAGATATTCCATGCTCATGGATTGAAAGAAATATTGTTAAAATGTTTACACTAATAAAAGCAATCTACAGATTAAATGCAATTCCTATCAGAATACCAGCAACATTATTCATAGAACTGGAGCAAATGATCCTAAATTTTGTGTGGAACCACAAGACTGTAAGTAGCCAAAGCAAACTTGAAAAAGAAAAGTAAAACTGAGGTATCACAATTCCAGACTTCAAGTTATACTGAAAGCTATAGTAATAAAATCCAATGGTACTGGCACAAAAATAGACACAGAGATCAATGGGAAAAAAATCTCCATTTATATGGTCAATTAATCTCCAACACAGCAGAAAGAATATCCAGTGACAAAGGCAATCTTTTCAACAAATGGTGTTGGGAAAACTGGACAGCTACATGCAAAAGAATGAAACTGGATCATTTTCTTTCTTTTAAAAAAAATTCTATTTATTTATTCATGAGACAGAGAGAGAGAGAGAGAGAGATGCAGAGACACAGGCAGAGAGAGAGGCAGGCTCCATGCAGGGAGCCCGAGGTGGGATTCAATCCCGGGTCTCCAAGATCAGGCCCTGGGCTGAAGGTGGTGCTAAACCGCTGAGCCACCTGGGCTGCCCGGATCATTTTCTTTCACCATAATACAAAAATAAACTCAAAATGGATTAAAGACCTAAAGGTGATACGTGAAATCATAAAAATCCTAGAGGAGAAGATAGTAACCTTTTTGACATTGGCTGTAGCTAGCAACTTTTTACTAGTTATATGTCAGGAGGCAAGGAAAACAAGCAAAAATATGCTATTGGGACTTCATCAAAATAAGAAGCTTCTGTACAACAAAGGAAATAATCAAAATTAAAAGGCCACCTACTGAATGGGAGAAGATATTTGCAAATGACATATCTGATAAAGAGTTAGTATCAAAAATATATAAAGAACTCATGCAACTTAATACCCAAAACACAAATAACCCATTTAAAAATAAGCAGAAGACATGAACAGACATTTCTCCAAAGAAGATATCCAGATGACCAAGTGACACATGAAAAGATGCTCAACGTTACTTATCATCAGAGAAATGCAAGTCAAAACTACAATAAGATACCACCTCACATCCATCAGAATGGCTAAAATCAAAACCACAAGAAACATTAAGTGTTGGCAAGGATGTGGAGAAAAAGGAACCCTCTAGCACTTTGATGGGAATGCAAACTGGTACAGTTTCTGTGGAAGACAGCATGGAGTTTCCTCTAAAAGTAAAAATAGAACTACCCTACGATCCAGTAATCCTAGGACTGAGTACCCTCAAAATACAAAAACACTAATTCAAAGGGATATATGCACCATTATGTTTATTGCAGTTTAATTTATAGCAGCCGAATTATGGAAGTAGCCCAAGTGTCCATTGATAGATTGAATGGATAAAGAAGTGATAATTATATACATATCTATAATTATATAATTTATTACATAAAATAAATATAACAATTTAATTGTTTTATAATAAATTTAATAATTTAATCATGTTTATGTGTCATTACAATAATTATATATGATAAATATGATTATATATGATTTGTTATATAAGGTATATAATTATAGAATTATAAATAGATTATATATAATTTATTTATATATATATATATACACACACACACCATTATTCAGCCATAAAAATCTATCCATTTGCAATGACATAGATGGAGCTAGAGAGTATAATACTAAATACAATAAGCCAGTCAGAGAAGGACAACTACCATATGATTTCACTCATATGTAGAATTTAAGAAACAAAACAAATAAGCAAAGTTAAAAAAAAAAAAACAGAGACAAACCAAGAAACCAACTCCTAACTATAGAGAACTGATGGTTACCAGAAAGGAGGTGGGTGGGGGAATGGACAAAATAGTTGATCAGGATTCAGGAGTACAGTTGCTGTGATGAGCAGTAGGTGATGTATGGAAGTGTTGAATCACTATATTACACACTTGAAATTAATATAACACGGTATGTAAACTGTAATGGAATTAAAGTTTTTAAAAATGAAAAAAAAGGAAATTATCATCCTTTAGTTTTAGTGCTCCATGCAGTTGTGGCTACTTAGCCATTTAGTATTATTCCCATAGAACATGATTTGGGAAACATTCCCATTACCATCCTAAAAATCCCCATAGAATTTGTAATTTTAAGACAGACATTCTAGATATAGGCATGGCAAGTAGTCTATACTGATACTATTTCAGGTAATTGTATTCACCGATTACATCATGATTGAACCTACTTTATAACATTTACTGGATAATAATAGTATCAAGAGTAATGTATATAGCCAAGATTAATTGAATACTTGCAGACAATGGTAAGTACTTTGCTGGATTATTTAATTTAATCCTCACAAAAATCCTCTAAACTGATTTTGTCTTATCCTTATTCTACAAAGGTTGAAAATGAGGCACAGAAAGGCAAAATGATTTGCTAAAGGTCACACAGCTACTAAGTAAGGCAACCAAGATCCTTAGTCCTTACTCTTAGCAGCTGGACACCTGTCTTGGCTAAATGCAGTGACAGTTGGAAGACATCTGACCCAAATTATATCTAAATTAGTGTGATCTTGGACTGTATTTATTTTACTCAATAATTACGTATAAAGATAAATTACCTGCTGAGAATAACTCACTTTTTTATTACAAAACTTTCATAAGAAAAGTGTATGTTCTCTTTCTCTTCCTTTTTCTTCTAGGATGTGTATGTAGCAAATGCAGTTGACTCACAGAATTATGGTAAAATTAAAAAAAAAAAACGTTCTGAAGCATCACTACTAAAACTACTTCATAGTTTTAAAATGTCATATGATCTGATGAGATTTTTTTCTAAAGATTGATACCCATGGAATTATTAAGGCACAGATTACTTATACGTGTCCCAGAAGGTACTGATTAGCCCCAAACTGTTCCCTACTTGAAGCAATAAAAAAGGGCCAAGAGAGATCAATAAAATCCACACATAACTTAATGTTTCTAAAATCTCCTCTGCAAAATGATAGTGTTTAATAAAGAAATAGATATGCCTAAGTTCCCTTTGTCTTTGTGTCATCACTGTCCACCCTTTCCTGGAGTTTCGTGTATAATTTTGCCCAAAGTACAAATTTCTAATTTATTAAGGAAAAAAAATATAAGAGTATTGGAAAGATGTTTATTAAGGTCCAAGAATGGTCAATAGGTTAGAAGACAGTTGTTATTCAGTAGATTGGAGAATAAATACATTAAAAATTATAATAAAATATTAGTTTTAAATGTATAGATGTATACACAAATATAAATATATACATGTTGCATTTCATTGATATCAAGATGCTCTTGTTTTATTACACCATCAATGTAATCGAAGCTTTTAACAGAGAAGATGAACAATGTACCAAACCTGCAATTACAGTTTTTGTAAGACACATTCAGATTTCAGAAACTATAAAAATTTGAATGTATCTTATGGTGGAGTCTGGCTGAGATGGAATTAATGGATTATTAACTAATCTAATGTGGGAGTTGGTAGAATGAGCGAGAAGGAGAAATTAATTGAGATTGGTTCCAGGTGACTGGCATAAGGGTAGGGGTTGGTGTACATGGGAAGCAAATTGAGATGTAGCATGATGTGAAGTTTATTTAAGGTCTTAATCAGTGTCAAGTTCAAAGCCTTGTTGAATTAGTTGGGGGTTACCTTTAGATGGGTCACCCTCTAATCATGCCTTATTTGTCCCTCTGATGTATTTACAGGTACTGAAGATGGATGGGCATCATTAGGTATCTCTTATTATATTGCCCCACAAATATCTTAACCGTGAGTTTTTCAGAGTAATATTTTTTTTCCATTCATGTCTACAGGGTGATATCCATTTGGAGAATTCATGACCATGCCTAAATGTTCATATTAGTCCATTAAATCAAAACATGATTTTCTTCCTGAAATTTTTTAAATAACATATATTTTTCTGGTTCTGAAAATGATTCATGGTAATTGAAATCAATTTGGAAAATGTTGGTATAAAATAGATGACTTAAGGTCACTTATAGTTGTACATCTACCTATAACTAATTAATTTGAAATGTTTCTTTTTTATTTATGATTTTTTTCACATAAAACTGAGATTGTGTGGTATAATAATTTTTGCTATTTAAAATGGACATTGTAAACATGTCATTTTAAAAATGATTAGTCTGGATAGATAAGTCAATGTTTCACAAAACTTAGACTCATGTTCATCCATGTTACTAGACTGACTTCAAAGAGGAGGGTTCTATAACCTATAATTTTAACGAAAATCTATTGCCTTGCAAAACTTAGCAAGAGGAAAGCAGATATAATTACCATACCTCTAACATTTCATTGTATTTTGTAATGTTACAATACCATGAGCTCAGGTGGCTCCATATATTTGGAAATTGGACAAATTAAATTGGACACATTACAACTGATGATAACACTCCAAAGTTCTGTATCATTTCTGGAAAAAAATAGTGATTCTCTGTAATTTCAAATTCTCAGAAATATCCATAAACACGTTTTCTATACAATTTCTGGTTCTTAAATTCAATAAGAATATTCCTAATTGATAAGACTCTTCAAGTCATAAGCCTCTGCCTTTGTTTGAAGAAATTTCCATAATGTCATAATTCATTCTCTTTCCAAAAGGATCAGATATCCACATTGATGTTTAAAAATAATAGGAGAATTGCATAGAATGTTTAAAAATGAATCTAAGTAAAGTGATTTATAGTACATATCACTGGGCCCATGATTTGATTTGATTTATTATTTAAATTCAATTAACCAAAATATAGTAAATTACTTGTTTCAGATGTAGAGTTCAATAATCTATCAGTTGTGTATAACACCCAGTGATTTTAAGCTCCATTTTAATAATAAGTGTTAGGTAACCTATTTCAAAATAAGCTTTTTCTTTTTTTTTTTTTTTTTTAGCTTGGCCATTAGTGGCGCTGGGCAAAATAATGGGTGCCCAATGAGTGTATGACTATTTGGCAGAAGGCTGCTATGGCAGGCCCCCAGAAGGTAAAAGAAGAAATACAGAGCTTGGGAGGGTTTGAAACTCGGAAGGCTCTTAGGGTAACGTGGTAACAATGGTGAGAGAGAAGATTACTGAAAAAGAAGTAGGGATAATCAAAAAGGAGATGGAAAGAAGTTCCAATATGTTAAAGATTAGCTAATTCTTGTTTTTCTTAAAATATATTTTTAAAAATTACTCTTTTGTGATTTTTCTTTTTCCTGATATTATGCCCTAGATAGACTATGGAAATCAAGAGATTTTTGCATGGATCTTTACTTTTCACATTCATAGCAAAATCTAAGACTGTCATTTCAGAGATTATCTATCAGTCATCAAGCAACGTATGAGGAAAAACTATCTCCGATCGCTGAGGTTGGACAGTGACACATTAAAGGGAGTAGCTTCTCATTTTCTGGTAATGACTTTGTGGTCCTAGCTATGCTATAATTAAAAGTTGACCTGTGGATTACGTACTACCCAATAGCAGGGGCTGAGTTCTTTAGCCTGTGTTGTCCTATCCTGAATATAGCCGATGACTTAAAAACACTCAAAACTGCGACAAGATGCCATTGCATTTTAAGACAAAATTGATTGCCTAATCAATGTTAAGAGATGTTGAGAGAGAGAAATCTAAGACTTGACTTTGGATTATTGGATTGTCTAGTTGTTCTCATGATGCAGGATACTGATTCATCAATATCGCTGACCACTTAGGATAAGCTGTCACAGCCCTCCATGTGCATTACTTTATTACATCTTTCGCATTTGGAGGATGCAGCTATTGATGTGGCCATACTTGCTTGGCCTGAATGTGTACACAGTGTATTGGATTTTTTTTAAATAATGGAATCGATTAATCTCATTTTTATTTATTTCTAATTCCAAGAAGGATGGATTTAATAAAAATATTACACTGGAATAGAAGCTTTATTTTTGTATATAGTTGGGAGAGAAAAGATTTTATAGCATCTCCATTTATCAGTCAGTATGTGCAACTTAATTGTCCTTAGTTCAGGAGTTACCTCAACAAATCATTTATTTTTAATATCATTTTTAAAGATTATATCAGTTAGTGCATGTCCTGTTACAAAGCAGTATTAATAGAAAACTGTTAATGGAAACTTGAATCATCTAAAGTATCCAGAATTTCAAAATGATACATCTATTATTTACTAAGAATAATAGTCCTGCAGTTTAATATAGTTACTTTTCTTTTTTTGGTTTGCAATTGTAATATTCAGCCTGTTACTTTGTACAGTAGAAGAGGAGACAAATGTTAACTAAGCCAGGAATGTAGATTTTCTTTCTTTCTTTTTTTTTTTTTTCAAAGATGCCTTTTGCTCAGTTCTCTGCATAGGCTCATTTCTTGCCTTGTTAACCATAACAAAAGACAGAAATGAAATATTTTTTAGTTTGATGTCTTTGTATAAGTTTTTTTTTCTTCTTCAATTTGTTTATACATCACTGTATGATTTAGTAAACATTGTTCTTCCAAGTCAAGATAAGCAGGTGATCTTGTTACCTGCAATAACACGGATAGACCTAGAGGGTATTCTGCTAAGGGAAAGAAGTCCGACGGAGAAACACAAATACCATATGATTTCACTTATACGTGGAACCTAAAAAATAAAAACAAAGGAATAAACAAAAACAAAACAGACTCATAGATACAGAGAACAATAATCTGGTGGTTGCCAAAGGAGAAGAGGATAGGGAGAGAGCAAGACAGGGAGAGAACATCCAATATAAATAATACAGGGTGCTGTAATATGCAGCATGGGGAATGCAGTTAATAATATTATAACAGGGCAGCCCGGGTGGCTCAGCGGTTTAGCGCTGCCTTCAGCCCAGAGCATGATCCTGGAGACCCAGGATCAAGTCCCACATCGGGCTCCCTGCAGGGAGCCTGCTTCTCCCCCTGCCTGTGTCTCTGCCTCTCTCTCTCATGAATAAATTAAAATCTATAAAAAAAATAAAAATAAATAAATAATATTATAACTTTGGTGACAGATGGTAGCTAGATTTTTCATGGTGATCACTGCATAATATATATAAATGTGAATCGCTATGTTTGTTGTACATGTAAAACTAGTATGTTAACTATGCTTCAATTAAAAAAAAACATAGGTGATACTTGCTTTGGAAGTCTTCTAAAGGTGGAGGTTGATGGGTCTGGGTCTTTTTTTAATTTTTTTTTAAGTTTTATTCATTTATTCATGAGACAGAGAGAGAGGCAGAGACACAGGTAGAGAGAGAAGCAGGCTCCACACAGGGAGCCTGACGTGGGTCTTGATCCCCAGTCTCCAGGATCAGGCCCTAGGCTGAAGGCGGCGCTAAAATGCTGAGCCACCCGGGCTGCCTGGGTTTGGGTCTTTTTATAGTTGTCTACAGTTGGTTGTTCTCTGCAATGTTGCTCCTTTTCTTCTCTGTAATTCCATCCTAAATAGAGCTAATATGGAGTCAGTTTCTACCCTATTCAGGTAACAGGTAATAGGTACCTTGTATCTATTCCATTGTGTTCCTAGAACATTCTTTTTCATTTAGAATGATGTTTGAGACTAGGATTTTCTACTTATTTGAACATCACCAATAGTTAAGTCGTTCCATGTTTTAACCATAATAACGTTCTGCTAGATTGTCAGTTCTATATTCAATATTTTTATTTTTATTTATTTATTTCATTTATTTATTTTTTAAAGATTTTATTTATTTATTCATCAGAGACACAGAGAGGCACAGACATAGGCAGAGGGAGAAGCAGGCCTCATGCGGGGAGCCCGATGTGGGACTCGATCTTGGGCTGAAGGTGGCGCTAAACCATGCTGCCCCCATATATTCAATATTTTTAAACATCAGTGGCTGTATAGTATATAGAAAAACGTCCTTTTAATAAAGAGATAAATTACATACAACAGTATATTTGGTTATCTTATAAAGGTTTTATAACAGTGTTTTGTGATTGAGTCACAACTGAATTATTGGTGTGTGTATGTGTGCATGCGCACGTTTCCAAGTACACACTGTGTATGGATTATTTCATTTTGCCTACATGATAGCATTACCTACAGTGGCCCTTCTTTGTTTCACTTTATTTTCTTCTATAAATCTCAAATTACTCTTTAATATGTGTTTATGAGCTATCCATTTTTTATTCCCTCCATATTTTAAGAAGGCAAACACAGTTAAGTCAAGATGACTAATGGGTTGGTGGGGAGAAGTTTGGGCTGATAAAAACTACATAGGGAACAAACGATTTCCCTTTAGAGTTATCCTTTTAAAATAGCCAGTTATTACGAATAAAAAGGCAGCATTGTTAAACATTTCTTTAATTAAATTTTACAATATATTTGCCATTCTAACTTCCAAGTCTCGTGTTCCCTATGGCAGGCCTCAGTAGGCATTCATAATATGAGAGAATATTTGAGTTCTGGAACCTTTTATAGGAAGGTAGGAATCTTATTTTATATACTTTAAAGTATTAGATACGGTTTTTGCCGAAACAAAAGACAATCAATCATTAGCAAATGTCAGTTTTCATCTTCTTCTGGGAACATCTTTCCCCCTTCTTACTCTCGTCTGATAGTTTTCTAGTCCATTCTGGTTCTTACTTATTCAAAAGTAAGAACATGTTTTCTTGACTTTTCTTTTTTTTTTCCAAATTTCAGCTATCTCTTCCTCTGTCTACCCACTTTCCTGGCCAACTTGGTTCTTGCCTCACTGAGAAAATTGAGACTACCACAAAGTTCCACAAGTCATCGTATTTAACACCTACCTGAGATTAAACTGAATCTACTTTTGATGAATAGTTCATGCTTTTACAGAAGGCTGCACCCTCTAAATGTTTTTTAAAACCTACCTTCCTTACTCAAGAATACTGGTCTAGCGATTATTACAATAGACGAGTGCATTATGATGCTATGTTATTTCTTAAAAATCAGTATCTATTTACTGTGAAGGATGATTTAAGATATGTTTTCAAGTTAAAGAAATATATATGTTATATATATGGAAAAGGATGTATGTCATATAGCAAAATTATACATTACATGTTATAGACATTCTTTAAGTAGGGATGTGAGAAATATTCAAACGTGGCTTCAAGAAGGTAAGACTTGAACTGAAAATTTTGGATGGAGAGATTTGGATATATGGAGAAAGAATCAAAGCAGCCATTCCAGACAAGATACACAACATGAGGACACATGCAAAAGTGCCGATGACATGGTATATAATCAGGGTTCAGAAAGGAAGCCTGAGTAACTACAGTAGAGCTTCATGAAAGAGTTCAGAAAGGGATATGGTGGCAAAGGAAGCTTGGATGCTGCTTCGTGATGCCCTTGAATTCCAGGATACATTCAACAGAGATGGTATAGAACATGGAAATATCTAGTGGTGAATTTTGCATTTCTTGAGCTGAGATTTTATAGTAGGGTATGCTTAGACTCATGTTTCTTTTGATTTTCTGTTTAGTATCTTCCAAACTGAGTTCATGTGTCATACTTCAGGATTGAGGAAAAAATACACATCTTGGTGGCATTGAGGACACATAACTGGTGAACAGGAGTATAGAGGCCTGAACACATCAAAGTTCTACTCCTTCATTGAGACGTACGAAGAACAGATCAGGTCGGCATAGGAGGTTTTCTCAGTGAACAGATCCAGGGTTCCAGTTGAGTTTACATTTCAGCCTACCTGAGCTTCAGGGTCCCAGGATGAGACAGCAGACCCCATGAGCAGGGACTTGGCCTTTTAAGAGAGGAGATTGATGTTGGCCATTTCATGTGATAACAGAGCAAAGACCTGAAAGTCATTTTTCACCGAACAAACCATGTCCCTTACCTCCCCTTCTCTGAATCTGTCATTAGTACACTAAGCTCATAGCCTAGAACATTGATGTCTACTAGAAGTTTTTCTGATGATGAGAATGGTCCATGGTATTTGTGGGTATTGAGCCCTTGAAATGTGGCTAATACACTTTTTTTTATAAATATAAATCTAAATTGTTACCCGTGGCTGTTGGGTATGGAATGGTATAAAGCAACTAGAGAACCAAACTTGAGTATTTCATGAGCATGTATCTTGTGCCTGACCTAATTTAAGAACTTTACATGTATGGACTCACTTAATCCCCATAGGAATCAGCACCAGTAGGCATTATTCTTTTTGCCATTATAGGACTGAGGGAACAGGGGCAGAGAGGTTTGGCACAGGGAGGAAATGACAAAGGTAGAATTTAAACCCAGGCGGTACATGCACATAGCTTCAACAACTGTGTTGCTTCATCTTTAAGTCCTTCATTGGTCTTGCTCTTCCTTTCTTGCTCACACTCACTCATTTGTTAATGTTATTACCATCGGCGATGCCGGAGACTGGTTTATGCATAAAATATGTTAGCCATTCCTGTTGAGGCTTGGTATGCTCCCTTACCACTGCCCCTGAAATAGCCTAGTTTCATTTAATGTGTGAAGTACCAAATGGTTTCCTGATCATCATACGTCTCTCCCAAAGCAGTGCTTCTGAAACTTGGGTGTGCACCAGAATCACAAGGAATACTTAGCTGCTTGTTTCTAATACAGGTCTAGGGTGGGGCCTGAGAATTTGCATTTTTAACAAATTTCCTGGTGATGCTGATACTATTTTGCTGGACTGGTGGCCACACTTTGGAGACACCTGCTTTAAACCAAGTTTTATTTTATTTTATATTTATATTATATTTATTTATTCATGAGAGACACAGGCAGAGACCCAGGCAGAGGGAAAAGCAGGCTCCCTGCGGGGAGCCCAATGTGGGACTCAATCCCGGAACTCCCAGATCACGCCCTGAGCCCAAGGCAGACAGATGCTCAAACACTGAGCCACCCAGGTGTCCCACCTAAACCAAGATTTAAATGTGCTGCTGGGTTAATTAACTTTAAAATAGAATTGTTAATACTTCTCAGATTCCTTCAGTGAAAGACATAATCCTTCATGGTCATTTTTTGTCTTGCATGTTGCACAAATAGTATATGTATTCACCTGTTGTCAGAAGGTGACATACAGTGAAAAATAAAAAGGGAAGGAGAAGAAGAAAGAATGAGGGGGAGGGGAAAGCAAAGACACATGAGAAGGCAGCAAGAAAGCCAAAGAAAAACATTGATTTATAGAACTGAAAGGCTAGATTACACCAACCCTCTAAGATTCAGGCAGGGGTTGCCACCTGGTACCCACCAGGAGGAATCTGGTCGCAAAGCTATTGTGATCAGAACAATATTTGAAAAAAAAATTCATTGTGATTAGAGTATATCTTCATTTTCCACAGATCTCACGGATGCATTTTGTTTTACGGAGATTGCTTTACACATTTACAACCTTTCCCGGTAATTAGACTTTTAGGTTTGCTAATCTAGATTTAGAGCAACAAGAAATGGAATCAAGACTTGCTCAGTCCTCCTCTATTGGTCTTTCCTTCCTCGAAGTAAGTTTTATTTTCACATTGGCTGTCTTGATATGGTGATGATGGTGACATCTGTCAGTTTTAGCCTTATGTGGATTTTAGTCCCTTTCAGTGAGAAGAGGATTGCCTTTTTCCCAGTAGACCTTACAAAGTTCCATGATGAATCCTGATTGGCCCTGTGTCAGTCATGTGCTCACCCCTCTAATCAGAATGGCAGGGGGTGGGGTAAAAGAGTAGACCCTGTGGGAGAGGATGAGGGCTGACTACCCAAAGAGGAATTAGGGTGCTGTTACCCATGCACCAGGGGTAGGACTCTGGACCCAAGAGATGCACCAGGTATCCACAACCTAGGATGTGAACCCAAACCATGTTTCGAATTGTAACCTTGAAACTGTTCTTCTTACCTGAAACCCAGTGGCAATATACTTAGCAGTGGAAGAGGTTTATTAGTAAATAAACTGTCTGCCATTCATGGTAAATCTCAGAAGCCTCATCCATAAAAACGGTTATATCCCCTCCTTGAAATTAATGTTCCTTACCTTTTAAAGTAGTAGGATATTCTATTAAAATATCTCTCCTGTGTACCAGCTCTAAAAATAACTTTATATATTTGCTCTCTTTCTCCTATATTTCCAGGCATATGTAAATAGGAACAGTTTTAACATATTACTCCATAATATAGATATGATAACTGAATTAAATGTTTGCATTCCTTTTTCATTTGGATTTTGTAGAATGGTGATCTGCAGTGTGTTAGTCTAGCACTTATGATCACTCTTCTTGCTCAGTTTTACTTTGTATTATTATTTGAGGGCAATAATCGCCTTTTAGGATGATATTTTAAAAATAGAGATTGTGAATGCATTCATAGAAAAATGTTTAAAATAATTCACTGAAGAACAGAAAACAACTTTATATGTACTCCAGGTCATGGTGGGTAGACACTGATACAGGTGATCTTATCTGGGATGTAAAATTAGGACAATTTCCAAACAACCAAGTCTAGCTGCTTTTTTCAGTTAGTGACAAGGGACATGCGCACCAGCACTTGACAGTGTCTTATGGCTCGATGTCTGTCTCGCTTTTTCCACAGTTTGCTTAATACCATCAGTACACACTAAGAACTCTTCTAGTTATAATTTTCCATGATTTTTAGATTATCTTAAAGTTATGAACCAGGATTCCATTAGTTTCTTCCTCTGCAAGAAACTTTAATCTGAGTTGTTTTAAAATTAGGCCCTCCACCAAATTATAAGTTGGTAGGAACTATGTGAGATACATAGTTTTTACCTAAAAGCTAGTTTATATTACTCAGTCTTTTTTGTATGAAAATTTGCATGATAAATCACTTTTAGAAGTTAATGGAGGGAGAAAAATGGTCTCTCTAGACATATTAGATTTTTTATTTGAAAAATAAAAATTTATTACAGTTGATAAAAAGTTAAAAACTGAATTTAAGGCATAAATAAAATTACTAAATTACTCTGAGATTTATGTATGAAAATCTTCTCCTTAAAAAATCTTCTCCTTTATGATTTTTAAAATCTATTTAAGGGTCCTATTGTAATTTTTTCTGAAATTATCTTGAATTGTTTTCATCTTATTCTTCCTTAAGTAGACTGAAGAACATAGAAGAAGAGTGTTTGACAGAAGCAGAGTATTTTCATTTCTTTCCTTTCTTCTTGGAAAATACAAGTTGAGTCTCCAAGTAAAGTTCATTAAAATACACATTTTTACAGCCAAAACATGTGGCTTAATTTTAAGATCTGTCTTTCAGAAGATGACATAATTTCAAAAGTTAAGCTCTCATTAATTTCCTTTTTTTCCCCCCCACTGGAAAACAGAGTCTGGGAGAAGATCCTCCAACACTTTCTAGTTAATATCACAAGTACAATTCATTGAAATTAGAAGTAGGAACTTCAGAAGGAAACTGGAAATACTGAAATCCTCTAAACTGAAGCGAGTTATAATAGAACATTACAGTGATGAAACACAATAAAGCATCATGTGTTACTGTTAGACATCAATCTTCACCCTCAGTCTGTCTTTTGCATAATCGAAAACGTTGCTATGGTTTCAAATAAAATAACTTTATTTTGGTACCAGAAATAATGCAAAATACACAGTATGTAGGTTGCAACACTAATGACAGTTCTCTGAATGACTGAAAAGCATGAATTCACAATACACATCATATTTATTCATCATTTGAAAAGTTGTTGACAATTCTCTTGGTGTGAGACAATTTGCTCTCCATTATCAGATACAGGTAAAAACATTAAAAAGACATGATCTATGCAGTGGGGTTTATGAGCTCAGTTATTGAGATGTTGCCTTCCTTTCTGAGAATTATCTGAACAGTGTGCTGCCTTTTCACTCCACCAGTTTCCACCTAGACCAGATTAATGGAAAGAACTTTTGAGAGTGACTGCCATCTTTTTCATTGACTAGCAGTGTGGCCTAGGGCCAGAACACTCACTGGACCTTAATTAACCAGCCTCTAAAATGAAGCATTCAAATCATGTATTACATTCCTATCCAACTCTCAAAAATGTGTTTATTTCTCTATTAGATTTTTATTACCTCAATAATGCATATTCATTGTAGAAAACATTTTAAATTACAAAAAAAAAAAAAAGGAAAAGAAAGCTAGAAAAGGGAGATGTATCTGTAGTTCCTTCTGCAACATAAAATGTTTGGATTTTCATCATTATCCATCTAGCTTGGCTCAGCCATGTAATGAGTTTGTTTCTGTAGAGACCTCTCAAGTCATTAATAGTATTTGTAATATTATGGAGACAAGATTATAACAGTTCAACCTGAGATCCTCAGCTTTTATAATGTTTTTTAAGAGAATTAGGATTCTTCATAGGATAAAACTTGTAGTGACACTGCTGTGTGAGCTTGTGGCCAATGTTGCACTGAGTTGACCAGGCAAGGCATCCTTAGAAATTAAACCACTAGGGAAATTTATCATTTATCATTCAAAAATAGAAGGAGGTATATACCCTTATTAGATCAGAAATAGAAAAATTAAAATATTTGATTTCAGTTTCCTGGGAACAGTGAAGATTTCCTGTGCTTGTTTAAGTGGGATTTATAAAGAAAAGATGGTACTTTCTTTCTTTTTTCTTTCTTTTTTTCTTTCTTTTTTCTTTTTTTCTTTCTTTTTTTCTTTTTGTTTTTTTTTCTTTCTTTCTTTCTTTCTTTCTTTCTTTCTTTCTTTTTTTCTTTCTTTCTTTCTTTCTTCTTTCTTTCTTTCTTCTTTCTTTCTTTCTTCTTTCTTTCTTTCTTTCTTTCTTTCTTTCTTTCTTCTTTCTTTCTTTCTTTCTTCTGAATTTTTTAGACTGTTAGCTTGAAATGTTTCAGTCAGCCTAGGCCAAGGAAAACCATTTTCATAAAAGTTTATTTAATAGTGGGTATTATATAGTTATTGTATAACTAGGGAACATTCAAATATGGAATAAAAATATTAACTGTTGAGAAGTTCAACTTAGCTTCTGAGTCAGCTTTCCCATTCTGTGGAGGAAAGCTTACTTTTGCCAGTGATAATAATTTCGTTGTCTGTGGTTTAAAATGGAAACCAGGGATCCCTGGGTGGCTCAGCGGTTTAGCGCCTGCCTTTGGCCCAGGGCGCAATCCTGGAGTCCCGGGATCGAGTCCCACGTCGGGCTCCCTGCATGGAACTCCTCCCTGCTTCTCCCTCCTCCTGTGTCTCTGCCTCTCTCTCTCTCTCTCTCTCTCATAAATAAATAAATAAATAAATAAATAAATAAATAAATCAATCAATCTCTAAAAAGTAAAATAAAATAAAATAAAATAAAATAAAACAAAATGGAAACCATTATGGATTACTGTGGTCAGTTCATAATCTTCCCATCCTTCCCTTCCCCTGCCCCTTTCCTGGGAGCTTCTGGGTTCAGGAGAGTTTTACTAACCAGTGTAGGTGTGGGAACTGGGTTTGCAGTTCATTCTTGGTTCTCTCCTGTCACTGAGGGCTTGTGCTGAAGTGTGACTCATCAGATCAAGAGTGTTTCTCTTTGTTTCTGATGCATCTACTGCTGGGATGCAGTTCCCATCATGCCCTCCAATTCTCAGCTCCCTGTGCTCTATGTCTTCTTATACCCAATCTCAGTGCCTCTTCTGAAAATTTTGGTCTTTCAACAAGTTTACAACTCTCCTCTCTTCCCAAAATTCATAGCCATTCTCCCTACAGTACCTTGGCTCATACAAGACCCAAGCTGTGTTCAGGCTGTATCTCTGCACTTTCCTCTCATAATGGTTTCCTGACCTAAAAATGGAAGTTCTTTGTTAGCGGCAAGTTCTCTGTAAGAATTGTAGTATCTCACACAGCATCCTGGACAACCCTTCTTTTTTTTTTTAAGAGTTTATTTATTTATTCATGAGAGACATGGAGGGGTGTGTGTCCAGAGACACAGGCAGAAGGAGAAGCAGGCTCCATGCAGGGAGCCTGACGTGGGACTCAATCCCGGGTCTCCAGGATCATGCCCTGGGCCAAAGGCAGGCACTAAACCACTGAGCCACCCGGGCTGCCCCTGAATAACTCTTCTCCTCTGCAATTACCCCAAAACTTCGTGAGGCAGGTGCTGGAGTTTCAGTGGTCCTGCCTCAGCTCCATTTGGGGGTTCTACAGTAGGAGGGGGCCCTGGGACCCTTCATCAGAAATCCTCTATATCCTGTAAATAGCACATTTATTCTTTTCCTACTCTGTGGTGAGATTCTTGTCACCTTTTGATGAGAAAACATCTCTTAGATAATCATGAATTCCTTTTCACCCTATGTTTTGGATGTGATTACCATATTTTAAATCTTACAGGACTCAGGAATGAAAGAAAAAAAAGTTCTGTTCTTGCTTTATGTTATTTTCTTATAATTGAAAACATGATATTCAAGAATACGTGTTTCTTCTACTAAACACTTTTGCAAGCCCTTTATTTATTTAAGATCTTAGCTATTTGAGAGAGAGAGAGAGAGAGAGAGAGAGAGAGAGAGTGTTTGTGCATGAGCTGGGGGAGGGGCAAAGGGAGAGGGACAAACAGACTCCCTGTTGAGCAGAGAGGCTGACCAGAACCATGAGATCATGACCTGAGCCTAAGTCAAATGCTTAAACCAGCTGAGCCATCCAGGTGTCCCCAAGTCCTTCAAAGAGTGAGAAAGCTCAGAAGAGTGACTAATGTTCTTACTACATCAGCCCTTCCTGAATATAGTGTATTTATTAACAAAAGATCAGAGAAGAGAGAAATTAACTGGAAAACCACACAGTTGGATATCAAAATTTTATGTCAGTTACATTAACATATTCTATAAATGTTTGAAATACTATTTTTATTTTATTTTCATAAAGAATTTGGATTTTTAGGATTCTTCTTATCAAGGCTAGAAACCCAATTTATTATGTTGTGCCTAAAGGAAGAAAGAAAAATAATTAGGTCATAAATTTGAGGATGCTTTTATTTTAATTATAGCACATCTTATTTATAGAATGTTCACATTTTTCTGTTACTATTTTTACATTTCATGTGCATTTTCACCATCATATGAAGTAGATAAATATTTTGTCTTCCATTGTATCAATGAAAACATTGGGGAAAAAGAGATGGAGTTAACCAAGGTGAATCAATGGATAAATGAGAAAAGAAAGATCTAAATCCAAGACTTTTGACTCCAAAATCTCTGCACTTAATTGTGCTGTATTCTGAGAAAATGACTCAACCTAGTTAAATTTTTATCTCATTACAAACTTTCCACGAGTCTTAGACATCTTTAAAGTCTTCATAGTACTTATCAAATCCTAAGCATATAAGTAAATAGAAATCTATGTCCAAGTGGTTTCAGAATGCAGTGTTTTAAGTTTAAAAATGCATCAAAAACCACTCATTATTAAAATAAATTCTTCAGTTAAATATCTCACATCTACATAGGTGAACCTCACAAAGAGAATATTGAGCAAAAGTACAAATCAAAGAATACATTAGGGTTCCACTTCAAAAATTTCAAAACTTACAAAACTAAGCATGTTATTATTTAGGCATATATACATATGTGAAAAGTAGTGAAGAAATCAAGGTAATGAGTAATTATAAAATTCAAGAATGTGCTCAGGAGAAAAATGTGGTTGGGAAGCAAATGACAAGAATTCAAAAGTCTTGTCTTCCCTGGTCATACTTGTATTTTCACTATTTTCAGTACATTCATGCTGTTCTTTTTCACCTCCTTTATTATGTCAGAATTATTCATTAGCACAGGATGCAAATGTGGAAGTTTTTGAAAAACATTCTCTATCACCTTTTGTAGCACACTGTGTATTCATTCAGGATATCCTGAAAAGTGTGATGCTCAAAAAAAAAAAAAAAAAAAGTGTGATGCTCTGATCCATCATTGTAAAGGTTCAGGTCATCCTTACTAACCTGAGAACATAAACAATAGTGGATGGAGACAATTTCATTTTTGACCTACAGTGGTTAAGGATCACTTCTGGAGGTCAAGCTCAACTGTACATGAACAAGTTGCACATATGGAAGTAGAAGCAAAAAACTCTACCCTGAAGAGTGATAAGATCCAATTTCTGCCCACGACAAAAGAGATAAATAGACCGCAATGCTCAAAAGAAAGGTTTGCTTTTCCAGTAAGAGTCTCAAAAGAACTCTGAGAATTGATTATATAACCTTATGTATTTTGAGATTTAATTAGGTAATGTCTGGGGGGAAAAGAACTGAACTCCTCAAAGAAAGATGCTATCAAAGTGACTTTTTTATTAACTGTGGCAATTTTGAAACATCTTCAGCTGATGCATGTTTGCTGTTGAAGCTTGTTCATTTTCCCTCTACAAGCTGGTTCTTTTAATCCTTCAGTTTAATTGGCCATTACTTGCACTAGTAAAGCTATCAGTAGGAAGATATTTTGAAGTAATGGAATACTTAAATTTCAGTTGTGTTTCTTTTTCATATAAAAGGCTGTGAATATTTACAGGTATGAAAAATCCGCCTCCCGCCCCAGAATGGTAGTACATAGCCCCATAATACCTTCCCTGGACATAGCTTTCTCTTCTGTCTCGTTTTTATTGCAGGTCCATTATATACTAATTAAATTTATAATATTTGATGTATATTCTACAATTACTCCTTTTATATTTCTGATTTCTGAATAAGTGTCCTTCTTCCTGTTTATATTTGAGGAAATGACTTCATAGATTTAATTTTTAGAACCTCTGTTAGGCACCTGCTTTCTGCAAGAAATTATAAGATATAACTTTAGGGAAATTACATTTTATAATTAATATTTCCTTTTTTTTAATATTTTCCATTTAAAATTTTGTCGAGATATGTGACATACCATAAAAATAATTTTTTTAAAATTCATACTGAATGTGGTTTTTAATATGTTCACAGAGCTGGGCAACCATCAACACAATCTAAGTTTAAAACAATCTTATCACACGGGAAGGAAACCTCCTATCTATTAGCATTCATTCCTCATTTCTACTTCCCTATCCCCGTGGCAACCACCGAATGATATTTCTGTCTCTAGGTTTATCTATTCTGGACATTTCTTATAAATGTAAACATATAGCATCAGTTTAGGGGGACTGGCTTCTATCATTTATAGTGTTCATACATGTTATAGCATGCCTCAGTACTTCCCTCTTTTCTGTTGCAGGATAATACTCCATTGTATGAATGTGTCACATTTTGTTTATCCATTCATCACTGGATGGACATTTTGGTGGTTTCCACTTTTTGACCGTTATAACACTGGCTATCAATATTCATACAGAATTTTGTTTGGGTACATTTTCATTTCTTTTGGATATATAACTGGATGGGATTGCTGTGGTTACTTTATGTTTGAAGATTTGAGGAACTGCTAAACTGTTTTCCAAAGTGAGTCCATATAACATTTCCACCAGCAACGTTGAGATTGAGGGTTGCTATTTTTCTCCATCCTCAACAGTGCTTGTTAGTGTTGATTATAGCCCTGCTGGTGGGTAGGAAATAGCATCTCCCTTTGATTTTATTTCTCTGACTAAAGGTGTTAAACATCTTTTCATGTTCATGTAGGCCACTTGCACATCTTCTTTGGAGAAGTGTCAGATCCTTGGCCCATTAAAAAAAATGGGTTAGTTGTAAAGGTTCTCATATATTCTGGATAGAAGTCCTTTTCAGGTATGCAATGTGCAAATATTTTCTTCCATGCTATGGGTTGTCTTTCCATTTTCTTGTTAGTATAATTTGCAGTACATAAATTTTATCTTTTTTTTTTTTGCATTTGTGCATTTGGTGTCACACCTAAGAAGCTATTACCTTAACCCAAGGTCACAAAGATTTGCTCTTATATTTTCTTCTAAGAGATTATAGTGTTAGCTATATGATCCATTTTGAATTCGTCTTGTGTGTATGCTGCAAGAGAGGGGTTCAACTTCATTCTTTTGTGTGAGGAGATCCAGTTCTAAAACAAACTGGTTAAAAAAGGCTATTCTTTCCCCACTGAGTTTTCTTGGCACCCTTGTCAAAAACAAATTTGCCATAAATGAAGAGGTTTATTTCTGGCCTCTTGATTCTATTCCATTCATCTGTATGTCTATTCTTAGGCCAGTGCCACACAATCTTGATTACTGTAGCTTTGTAGTAAGTTTGGAAATCAGGATATGTGAGTATTCCAATTTTGTTCTTTTTCAAAATTGTTTTGACTATTCCGAGTTGCTTGCAGAGAAAGATTTTTTTTTTTTTTGTTATGATTGTATATCTACTTGAGGGAGATTTTTTGGTTTAAAAAGGAAAAAAAAATCCAACACAATACTACAAAACATATTAAAAAGAAAGTCTCTTCCAAAAGCTCAGACACGCCTGTTTGCAGGACACCACTAAGAAATGGTGTCTCATTCCATAAATAATAAATGCATGTGTTATTTTGTGAATATCTATTGCACAAAATTGTCTGTTGTTTGCTGTACAAGTTAACAATATAATCCAGGGCCTCTACCACAGCCTAATAATCTATTTAAATAGTCATATAGAATTCCATTATAATGATAAATTGCAGTTCATTTAATCAGTTCCTTAATGATTGATATTTACATTAATTTTGGAGTTTTTGCTATTCCAATCAATGCTGTAATGAACTTGTTTGTATAAACATATCAGTAGTAAGCTTATTTCCTAGAAATTGAATCCCTAGGTCAAAGATAAGGGCATTTTACATTTGCAAAATGTACAGATTGCATTCTAGCAAGCTTTTGAGGACTTTAAATATGTTTGTAAGTGACATTCATAATTATTTTCCTTTGAAATCTCTATTCTTGCTCTCCATATTTCTACTGAATTCATGGCATTATTGAGTTGAAACTGTTTTTACATATTATTGAAATTAACCCTTTGTCAGATCTTTCTTTTACTTGGTAAAAAAAAAAAAAAAGTAATTACTAATTTCCTCCTCACAAAAACCCTGTCAAGTCGGTATTAACCCTCATTCTATTAAAAGTGAGGAACCTGAGTATAACCTCTATATGCTGCCATAAATTAAGTAAATCTACTCAGAATAAAACTTTGATAGAAAGCTGAATCCCATAGTAATATGTGTTTTGACTTTTACTTTCAAAGCACTGTTGTCATCTTTAAACTTCTGAATTTGAAAAAACAATAATATTGTGTCGTGAAACATAAGTTCATTTTTGTGAGACAAAAAGTTAACATGCATCTCCGAATTTTTCTGGGAAGCCTGTTTTTAGATTTCCCTTTTTTAATGGAGTAAACAGTTTGTTTATGGGATGAACAAAGAATAATCTGTATGGTAAAGTAATTTAAAAAGACAAATGTATAGTGAGAACCAATCTGTGAGAAATTTACATATGTATATACTCAACAATTTCCAATATCAACATTCTCTACTTTTTCAGATCCCTTCTTCAGCCTCCCATGTGCGTTACTGATGAACATTGGGATTATTTCCCATTAGGGGTTATGTTGTTGGGACATATGCACTAATTTCTGATTGGTATATCTGTAGTAATGTAATTGCTGAGTCACAGGGGGTAAATATGTTGAGTTTTAGTTGATAAATCCAAAGAATTTCCCACAATACACTCCCAGTAGCAACGTGTGAAATTTTCACTTATACTACATTCTTGCTAACATTTGATATTGTCTAGCCTTTTCTTTTTAGTGATATGAAATTGTGTGTCACATGATCACACTGTAATTTTTATTTCCCAAGACTTATGATGTAAGCACTTCTTAGTATGGTTATTGGTCATCTGGACATAATCTTTCATAGAGTCTTTGTTCAAGATTTGCTAACACTTAGAAATGTAGTTGGCCACCTATATATTGATCTGGAGGACATTCTAAATATGTTTGTATATTTGACATGAGTATTTATTTATGTATATTTTTCTATACTAATGTTTGTCTTTTTATGTAATATCTCTTAGGAAATCAGATAGTTCTATTTTTTCAAGTTTTATTTAAATTTCAGTTATTTAACATACCGTGCAACATTAGTTTCAGTTTGTAGAGTCTAGTGATTCATCACTTACAACATAGAGTGCTCATCACTATAAGTGCTCTTCTTAGTATCCATCATCCATTTAACCTGTCCCCCTGCCCACCTCCCAGATATTTTTGCTTTTAATTAAGTAAACAATTTTTATAGTTGTTTTATTTGTTCTGTTTATTAAATCCTTGTTTACCTAAGTCCATGAAGATAATTCCCTATAGTTCCCTCTAAAAACTTCATTTTATCCTTCACATGTAGGCTTTTGATCTATCTTGCCTTATATTTGTATGTGTATCATAGGGGTTTTTTTTCTTCTGTTTTCCTGCCCCCCAAACAGATACCCAGTTGATTCTATATCTTATATTGAGGGGACTCCTTTGTCATTGAATTCTTACGGAACTTCCATCATGGTTATAGATAACTGTAAATGTGAAGGTCAACTTCTAGTCTTTATTCTGTTCCATGGTTCTAATTGTTAATCCTTATGCCACCACCGCATAACTTAATATAACTTTACAGTAAGTCTCACAACCTGAGAGTATATGTTCTGTAGCTTTGCATCTCTCTATGAAGATTGTAGTGGAATTCTAGATCCTTTGAAATTCCAAATCCGTTTCAGAATTAGATCTTCAATTTTCACAATAACAAAACAACAAAACGACTGGTACTTTCATTGGGATTGCATTTAATTTATTCATCATAAAATATAATTAACTTCTTAACATTATTGAGTGCCCCAATCTATGAACATGCATATTTCTCTATTTTTTAAGTCTTTTTAAATTTCCTTCAGTAAGCATGTTGTATTTTTCAGTTTTGCAGTCTTACACATATTCAATAACACTCCTCAAATATTTGACACTGGTGGTATCTTTTATTTTGGTATTTTTTCTTTGATTTCTCAATAATTTGTTTCTGAAATATATGTATGCTTTTTTTTTTTTGATTCCAGTGACTGTGGTAAATTCAGTTAGTTCTAATAACGTATAGATTCTTTTGAAAGTAAAATTACTTTTTCTCCCCTCCCCCCCATATCTTGTGCTTTATATTTCTTTTTCTAATTTCACTGGTCAAAACCTGCAGCAGAATGTTAAATAGATATGGCAATAATGTGTATTTTTGTGTTGTTTCCAACCTCAGGGGAAAGCATTATTTCATCATTAAATATATTTTGTATGCATGTTTTTGTAGATATCTTGTATCAAAAAAGTTCCTTTGTAGTTTTAGTATTTTAAGTGAAGCATGGTTGAGTGTTTTATTACATATTTTTCTGCACTTATTGAAGTAATCATACAATTTTTCACTTTTACTCTATTGGTAAATTATCTTCACTGGTTTTCAAATGTTAATTTTTTTTTTTTAAATTTGAGGAATAAGCACCTCTTGGTCATAGTTTTCCAGCTGAGTTCCATGAAATATAAAATTTTTACTTTGGCTATAAATATTAAGACCTCATTTAAATGATGTCAGTGGATATTCATTAAAGAAATGTCCCTCAAATTATGAGTTTGTTAAGCTCTGTCATTCAGTTCTTTACATACTAATGCTTTCTTATGCCCTCCTATAATTAAGGTGATTCTTTCACTCATTTTTAAAGTTTAAAGTGAACATTATTCACCACTGAAAAATGTGTGTGTTGTGAGTACATAGAGCACCATGGGATTGCATTGTTTGGATTTAATGCCAAATTCTAGACTCTTTCTTAACTGAAAAATATTATCTGACAGATATAATATATAATAATATCTCAGGTAATAATGTACAAAAACAAATATTCCATTATAAATTCACATAAAATGAATATTCCATTATTTGTGACACTATTTTGTCCATTATGTATTTATTGGGAGAGATTTACGTAAATGTGATTTTTAATCAGAACTATAAATAATTGATTTTCAATACTGTCTCAGATGGCAGGCAAGAGATTGTTTTAGATACTAAAAGGCGGAAAACTGCATGGTGAGTTTGAGTTCTGACATTTCAAAATTGCTGCTTATTCTAGATTAGAAGCTATTTGATTTTAAGCCATTAATATGTGAGATATTTTTGATATATGGATATACATATATATTTTGTCTTAGCTATTTCAGTATCTAGCAGAATGTGCAAAAGATCACTTAATAAATGGTGAATGAGTGACAGAATGAACAGGTTGATGAAGGAAGAGCTTGGAATTTGTAATTGTAGAAATCACGAAATGGCCATAATGAGAGTCTTATTCTAAATGATGGAAGTGTATACATATAATGTATGCTGTCTTTTTTGCAATATTGTGTCAGGGGCAATTTTGATATGACTTACCAATTGCATGATATGGAGATAAATGGAAAAACAATTTGAAGGAAAATAAGCAGTTTATGCTTTTGGCTTCTAAATTGTGAGAAAGGTGATGTGATGACATAAGATGATAGAGAAGCAGGTAATTGACACATAGTGAGTGGATGATTACTAAAGCTGATATTTTTAAGTGAACAAGACCATGGGCATAAATGAAAAGATAAAAAGATAAAAAATGAACTCAGTTCATATTTCCCTACATGCCTTTGGTTTTGCACTTAAGGTCTTTAGGAACAATGAGAAACACAGAAATGCAAATAGTAGGACAGGGAAAGGAAGAAAAAAAATGCCTAACCCTTACATCAAATATGATGAATAAGTGGAGCAAAGGGAGGTTATGTTGCTTCTGAATAGGAGTAAATGCTATTTTTGACAAGATGGACATTGTACTTTCTATTTGGGAGAAATACTTGAATTTAGAAATTTAGAAGTGGGGGCACCAGGGTGGTGCAGTCAATTGAGCATCTGACTCTTGGTTTCAGCTCAGGTCATGATCCTCAGGGTCATGGGATCGGGCCCGACATTAGGCTGCACAGTCAGTGTAGAGTCTGCTTGAGATTCTCCTTCTCCATCTGCCCCTCCCCACTGCTTGTGCTTGCTCTCTCTTTCTCTCTCTCTTGCTCTCTCAAATAAATAAATCTTAAAAAGAAAAAAAAAAGCAATTTAGAGGGAGTAGGATAGGGACCAGAGAAGAGGAAGTAGATCACTGGGTACTGATGGATGACTCAGGTGTAAAGGAGAACAATAAAGAGAATAGACTTCATGTTTCTTTCTATTCATGCAGCTTTTTACTGGAGCAGCTCCTGCCAGAGTAGAAAAGGCAGGTTTTAGGGTTTATATCCATGATTCATACATGCATATTTATCAAACACCTTCTCTGTGCCAATAACTGTCTTCCAGGATTTCAGTAGCGAGAGACATACAAGGTCTTTCATTCTAAAGAGAAAATAAACCATCTAATATAACTACATGAACAAGGTAATTTCTGAGAGTGAAAAATGCTATGAACAAAATGAACAGAGGAGTACCATAGAGACTTAAAATTAAGGACTACTTTAGCTTGGTTACTCAAGTGAGTCTTTTCTGAAGATGTGACCTTTATGATGAAACATGAATAGTCAACTGTAGAGTGATCTGGGGAAAGAGTGTGCCAGGCAAAGGAAATAACAAGTTCAGGAGCATTAAAGCATTGTTTAGGAATCAAAAGAAATTCATTGCATCTGGAAAAGACTGAGTAGGGGAATCCCTAGCACAGCATGTTTGCAGAGGTGGGCAAGGATCCCATAGGGCATTGTAGACGACTGGAAAGAGTTGGAATTCCACCTTAAATCAAAGAGAACATTTTTGGAAAGCTCTGAATAAGAAAGTGAAAAAAAATCCAGTTTACATTTTTTTTTATTTTTTAAAAGATTTTATTTATGCATTCATGAGAGAGAGAGAGACAGAGACATAGGCAGAGGGAGAAGCAGGCTCCCTGCGAGGAGCCCAATGCAGGACTCAGTCCCAGCACCCTGGGATCATGACCTGAGTGGAAGGCAGATGCTCAACCACAGTGCCCTCACTTTACATTTGTAAAGATCATTCGCCAGCCTTGTAGAAAGTGTAAAAGTGGAGGTTTGTAGGTTAGGCATACACAGTGGTACAAATGAGAAATTATGGACTGACTAAAGCAGTAACAAAAAAACGGAGATATTCCTGGGACATATATTAGAGAAATGGCAACCAGGAATTAATTGTCTAAGGTTAGGGTGAGTGCAATAGGAAAACAAAACATGTATATCCCTGAGCCCAGCATGTGCCTTCCTGTTAACTGATCACAACTGTATGCATGTTCCTACCTAGTGCATATTGATAGTTTGATTATATGTTAAGGGTTTCTAAAAGCCATTCAGAAAAGTTCTTCAACTACTTGTGTTTTCCTTCCTTCCTTCCTTCCTTCCTTCCTTCCTTCCTTCCTTCCTTCCTTCCTCTCTTCCTTCCTTGGTCTGGCGTTGTTCACAAATGAAAGAATCCTATAGGAAGTAAAATTACCATTTTCTTTTTAAAAGATTGGTGAAGTTGTTTTTAGATCAGCTTATGGATCCATGGTTGAAATTAAAAACCTCATTCTCTCATGACTGACTATCTTTGTGAAGGGCGAGGATCACTGACACATGATTGGTCACCTTTATCAACTCTTCTCCCTTTACTGTCTTATTTACTCCATTCTTGATGATGTATGCATGGTTTTCAAACTTTTTCATTAGTGGCTCTAACGCTCAGCCTCTTGAGGTTTCTTTTATTTTTATGTTTTTGGTTTTAACAATCTATATGAGAGGATTGCCTGTCATTCTCTGTTTATGTTGATCTCAATAACATAAATGGAAATTAAACTAATGTGGGTGTGGGAGATTGTTTCACTTCTTAAGCTGTGATTTCCTTCTGGTAGTTACATTTTTTTAATGTTAATGAATCCAACCTGCTTACCATTTTAAAGTGGGCTAGCCCTGAGGACAAATTTAATTAGATATGAAAGGGGTCCACTTGTGTCCACATTTATTCAAACTGCCTACATTTGTAGTTTTCTGCAAAAGCCTGTTATATCAAAATTCCTATATAGAATCCCATATGAAGAGTCTATTTTCTTCTCCTTTTATTAGTTTATTAAGGGCTTCCATAACAAAATGCGATAGAGTGGTTGGTTTGGACCACGGACATTTACTTTCTAACAATTCTGGGGTCTAGGAGTTCAAGATGAAGGTGCTGGAAGGGTTCGTTCCTCTGAGGCTTCTGTCTTTGGTTTGCGGGTGAGATAGTTACTATCTTTTTGACACTTTGCCTGGTCTTTCTTTGTCCACAGGGATCCCTGGTGTCTCTCTGTGTGTTCTAATATATTTTTTTTAAAGATTTGATTTATTCATTCATGAGAGACACAGAGAAGCAGAGACACAGGCAGAGGGGAGAAGCAGGCTCCCTGTGGGTAGCCCAATGTGGGACTCGATCCCAGGACCCAAGGGATCAGGACTTGAGCCAAAAGCAGATGCTCAACCGCTGAGCTACCCACGTGCCCCTGTGTGTCCTAATCTTTATAGAGACACCAGTCAGGGTGGATTAGGGCCCTTCCTGACAGTCTCATTTTAACTTAATCACCTCTTTACAGGTCCTGTCTCCAAATAGTCACACTCTGAAATTATGGGGGTTAAGCCTTTAGCATATGAAGGGAGGGAGGCACAATTTAGCCCAGAACCCACTAAGGATTGGAATGAAACAAGTTATAGGTATGATAGTGTGCAAGAAAATATTAAAACAGATTTACTAATCCAAGAATGCTATTGCTATCTATCCACATAATTAAAATCTCTAAAGTTTTGGGATGAGTAGGGCAACATTAGTCTTGTAACTTGAACTGATAACAGACAGTCACTGTTTCACTCCCTTCCTACCCAGGCGTGCAGAGTACCTCAGGATTTAACAGAACTAGCCCACTTGATATTTCAAGCCTTTTGGCTAATGAAGACCTTGCAGTATCCAGTTGGAGAAAACAAAACTTAATTTCACTCTGCATTTGTAGGCCGGACCCTTTCCTACTTGCCCAGTTCTCACATTGCATGGAACTAGCCCATCAGATATAGCTTCAATAGCTAGGTTGTGAGTACCCAACATGTGACCTATGTTTGAAAGAGGCCTATGCTTTGGGGGTCGGAGAGGCCTGAGTTTATATGCCAGCTGTACTCTTTACTTGATCTTAGGCAACTGTTTGCTCCTGTGTGACATAGGGTTATACGTGCATATCACATAGGGTTTTGATGCTGTTGGAGGTGAATGACATAGATGTCCCTCCTGACACCCATGCATTTTTTAGGGCAATTAGAATGTACAGATAGGGTAGACTGTGGTCATTTACTCGGTCTCTCACTTCTCATCCCATTTCTGTCATCAATATTCCCATATTTGTTTATCTGTGAAACTGACAGTAATGTGAAAGGACCTCAGGTCTTTCCTAGAAGATGTATGAGGGTGCAGTGTGATCAAAGCCTTCAGATTTTTAGCAGGTTTGTCTTAATTTCACTGTGTACAGGCATTGGAGGATTAACATCCTTATGTATTAATTGTTAATTGTTCTACCCGAAAGAGAATTCTCTTGATTATGGCAGGATGTGGTAAAATCACTCAGGGACACTCAAACTCAAATCAACTAGTGTTTGTAGTAGTGGCTTACTTATATTGAGCAATTATTTTTTTACCAGTTCTCAGAAATGCCTGCCCTCAGAGAGCTGTACGTACTGAGCAAGGAGAAAGTCTGACTGAAGCTGGGTCATGTCTGAGTTGAGTAATGAATTCATCTGTTGGGCTCAGATTGTGGAATCATCAAAACTGAGGAACCAAGAAACACAGGATTTAAGGTGGCCTGAGAAACCCAGAGGCTTTTTTTTTACCTGTCAAATTTTCATTATTTAGATATGTCCAATGCCAAATTATGCCCCATGTAAGAAAAATGTGGATACAGCTGACCATGCAATACACCCGACCAGACCCTAAAGCTGCGCATACTAAACCATGAACTTGGCCGTGGAGGGAGAGTGTTCAGTGTTCCACAGTCAGCCAGTGTTCGCCTTCCCCCTTTCCTGTCTTACTACTTCTTTTTAAAGCCGTCATGGGAGTTGGGACTTGGCAAGGATGCTTATTCTGAGGAAGCAATGAGGCTCATTTGGCAGGGGAAGGGGGAGGGCCGTAAACACCAGCATGCATATGCCATCAGAGTACAATCAGGAAAAGATTCTTCCTTCAAGATAATATACCTAGTGGGAAATCTATTCGGTTGGGTGAGGAGATCTACAGCAAATAAAGGGACAGAGCTATAGGGTAGGAAAAATAAGCCTGGCTTTATCTACACAGCAGTCTCTTCTCCTTCACACTAACAGCTAACAGCAGCAATCTATTCTCAATGCCACTCTCCCGCTCAAGCCAAGACCCAATTGCTCCCAAGTGCACTTGTGTATTACAAGCTCTCAAGAGGGTACAAGAGTAATTCTGTCAGTGAAATATATTCAAGTTTTATTTCGAAACAGCTGTATTTGGGAACAACTCTATCCTCCACATTAAATGTATGCATCATTATATGTTACATACTGTATATATGCATGTATATGTGTATAAACTGGGTCTCCAAATACATATCTGTTTTATGTACAAGCTAAATGTGCATTTAAAACAAATGTCTCTGCATACATTTAAGTTACCAGAATGACTGGACTTGATTAATTAAAACTAAGGAAAGCAGTTTTGTTATGCTGAGGCTAAACTGCCAAATCCAAAAATTTCAGATTCAGGAGAAGGGTGATTTATATAACTATGTTTATGCATGTATTACAGATGAGTTTTTTTGAGTTTGCGAGAATATCTGAAATCTGAATTTATAATCAAGCTACAAAGAAATTTTAGTTTTGTCTAGTAGGTATCTCCTTTGCCATTAGAGTATACACAAATAGATAGAAGTTCCTTTTTCTTTTTTGAATTTCAAGATCCCATCATAATCTGGTAAAAGTCACTCGGTAAGGGCTTTCTTCGGTATAACATTTCCATATATAATGATTATTAATTGAACTATTTATATTTGCAGTTTTAACTTACACTAAATGGCATTGTCTTTGAAAGGACTATGGAAAGCTAGCTCCCATATTAATAGAAAATGAATCCAAAAGCAAGATGACTTTATCTTTGAAAATTTCTGTGATTCTTTTTAATGACAATACTCATGTCACTGGGAATAGCAATGATACCAGGGTTTCCCCTTATAAATTGAAACCTAAAATATATAATACTTGAAATATTGAAAAATAAGCATGCACAAGACAGGTTATATAAGAACACCAACTTTGAGAACGTGACTCTGTGTTTTAGATTTTAAAATTATTTGAGGTTTAACATTGACTTTAAGTGTAAGGCAACCTTTGAAAATAAAATATACTTCATGTTTTTTTGTTTGTTTGTTTGTTTGTTTGTTTGTTTTTTGGCGAGGTCAGAGCAATCTAATGTGAAATCCCAGTTATACCTTTACTTGATTTTAAGCGGATCAGAAATTCTTTAAACATCAGTGTCCAGGGTGAAATAGTGATAGTAATATATACCTCATAGGGTTATATGGGGATTACTTGAGATAATGTGTGTGTGTGTGTGTGTGTGTGTGTATCTTGACACGTATGGTAAGCCCTGCATAGGCTTAGGCATAGAAAGTTATGCTTTCTTTAACATTTATCAAGGTCCAGTTATGACAATTAGAATGGATTGATGAAGGATTACTGTCTTCTATCTGATTTATCATCTACTTATAACCTTAACTTGTGGATATTTCTACTTTGTGACATCAAGAAATAGATACTCATTCAATGAGACAGTATTAAACACGAATGGATGAAGGATTTTGTTTTTGTTTTTACTCTATTAAAGGAGAAAATTGGTATGGTAAAATATAGAGGAATTGAACTATGCATGTATGTCAGAGAAACAAGTAGAAATCATGCTGTATGCTAGCTACAGATGCCATCTTGCTTTTCCCTAACAGTTCAGGTATTCCACTTCCAGAATGCCTGTGATACTTGGAAATATAGATCCACTTCAAAAGGTGGTAGGTGATAAACATTGATCGCAAACTTAAAATTGCCATGGGCCAGATGGTCCCATCAGGAAGAGCCTTAGTGAAAGAAGTCACAGGAAGGGAAGAACAGACCCTTCTGGGGCCAGGCATTGTGGCCTGCAATTTCCAAACTGGAAATAGCATTTGGGGGATATTAGTGAAGTGATCCTTTCAAAGCATTCCTTATGTTTGAATAGCTAATATAGTAATACTTCCCCAGACATGAAGTTGTTTGAGGCAAAGTTCTATTGAATAAAAACTTACTGTTTAAAAAAAGGAATATTCGGGGGATCCCTGGGTGGCGCAGTGGTTTGGCGCTTGCCTTTGTCCCAGGGCGCGATCCTGGAGACCCGGGATCGAATCCCACATCAGGCTCCCGGTGCATGGAGCCTGCTTCTCCCTCTGCCTGTGTCTCTGCCTCTCTCTCTCTCTCTGTGACTATCATAAATAAATAAAAATTTAAAAAAATAATAAAAAAGGAATATTCGGGATCCCTAGGTGGTGCAGCGGTTTGGCGCCTGCCTTTGGCCCAGGACGCGATCCTGGAGACCCGGGATCGAATCCCACATCGGGCTCCCGGTGCATGGAGCCTGCTTCTTCCTCTGCCTATGTCTCTGCCTCTCTCTCTCTCTCTGTGACTATCATAAATAAATAAAAATTTTAAAAAAAAGATTAAAAAAATAAAAAATAAAAAAATAAAAAAGGAATATTCTTAATTTAGGGGAAATAAAGTTTGTTTTCAAAGACTCTGTTACAGTTACATGCTGTCAGGTTCGCAGTCTGCTGGTTTTCTGATTCTACCCTTACTATACAGGTGCTTCCTAAAATGTTGATCACATTTATATATCCGAAGTATGGTGTCTTTGATTGTTGAACTATTAATATTGGGATATTAGTTGATGCTTCAAAATCTACATGGTCAATACAAAATAATCTGTGTGAATTAGAGTTGAGTTAGAAATTTGACTCCTAAAAAAATAAAATAATAAAATTTAAAAAAAAGAAATTTGACTCCTAAATTTATTTTAAAAATAGTTTCTTGTTTTGGTTTGTTTTTCCTGAGGATGGAATATGCTGTAGTTAGAAAACCAATATAAGATTTCTAGGAAACAGGCTTGAAATATAAACAACAGTGTCACTTGATACTTGTTGATTAATCTAAAATGCGTCCATAGGAAATGTATTAGATAATTATGGTCAGTTTTGTACAAGGCCAACAAGAATGTCTCATACATTTTAAAATTTGCTATGCTATATTTATATTATAGATATTTAAAAAGCAAGAATTTTCAAAACTATACTCCTAATCTGAGATCCTTCAAAATTTTCTCATATGGTTATGTTCTAAACAAAATAGCTTCACATAAGAATTTTTGGTATTTATAATCTGTGTGAATGGTAATAGATTTCATTGGCTGATAGAGGTCTTCCATATATAATTTCTCATTTAATCGCATAAGCTGTGTTCTGTAATTTTACTATTATATTTGTTGATTCTCTTTGAGGATCGATTGCTTAAAGAAATTTGGTGATATTGAAGGATAAAGACAAAAAAACAGATAAAGAAATCTAAAGACAAAAAAAACAGATATTTAAAGAAATGAAAAGTGGAACCTGTGAGTGAAGATTAAAGGGAAATAGGGCTGGTTGGTTTAGAAAGAGACAAACATGATCTTTAGATGTAGGACAGTGTTAATGTTGAAGACAAAGAACAGTCTATATTTATACAAATGATGGGTTAAGATAAAATAAACTAGAAATTGAAGGAAGATGAGTGGATTGAGCAAGCTGTTATAAACTGTTACAAACAACCCTGGAGTCACTCAGAATGAACTGCATCCTTAGTTCTACTTCTTTGACTTAGTCACCATTGGGTGGTATTTGGATTTTCTAAAATTTCCTATCAACCTGTACAAAGTGAAGTATGAAAATAGTTTTATATTCTGAAGGAGTTTTGTGAAAACTCTTCAGTAGATAAGAGTTTTAGGAGCACCTGGGTGGCTCATCTGGTTAAATGTCTGCCTTCAGCTCACGTTGTGATCCTTGGGTTTTGGGATCAAGCCCTGAGTCAGGCTCCCGGTTCAGTGGGGAGTGTGCCTCTCCCTCTCTCTCTGCCCTTCCTTCTCCCTACTCATGCAGTCTCTCACACAAATGTGAATAAATTAAAATCTTTTTAAAAAAATAGATACAGAGTTTTAGACAAGATTTAACAGATATTTTGGTGCACTGATTTCAGTACTTCAGAAGAACTTCTCAGGTAAACTCTTATGTCGAGTGCCATGGAAATTCAAAGCCCCAGAGTAAAATAGCATATACTGGTGGACCCCAAATAGTATCTCGGGGCACCCCAGGACACCTTAAGGAACTCACAGGGCACGATGAGATTTTTCTAAACTTCCAAGGAAAATAATGATGTTTTACATCGGTTATATATCACACAAGCTACTACCTCAGGTAGTTCATAGATTTAGTATTAGAATACAGTACTTTCTTTGAATAGTGTTAGTTTTGAGTTTTCAGTCATTCCTGAGAAAAAAATAAGATAACCATGGGAAAATCTATGTGGAATAGAGTATGAGGGTGGTGATGTCAAGTCACCTTCAAGGTTTAAAACTTTGCCCAGCTCCCATACTATGTATGGCACAGCTCACTCATACTACTCGTGTGTCACTGTGATAATTTAAGAACATAGTAAAATGTATTATTTTTTCTTTCCTTTGTGTGCATTATTTTTTCAAATGTCACTAAGTGTTAGACAATAATTATTTGTAATTTTAAGTTGTTTGGACTTGACTGATTACATAGAACTGCTAGATTTTTCCCCCTGTAGTACTGTGAAAAAAATAAATAAATCAAAAAGGTGACTCTGAAACCACAAAATTGAGAATCTGTCATTTTAAAAACCTATTTCTGTTTTAAAGCAACAATGTGCATCTCATATTTTTTATAATATGCCTACATTGTAAAAGTACAGATTGAACCCAATCTTTGTAAATTTATGACAGAACATTAGACTTTAGGCCATAACTTAATTGCTCCTTTAAATGACTTCCATGGTCAGAAGGTGTTCTTTCCAGTCAGTTCTGTGGGGTTTTGAGAGGTTTCTTATTATCATTAAGGTCTTGAAAAATGTAGATTCTTTTTATTATTTCTTTAAGACCAAGCATTTCACAAGTGAAAAAGTATTTTAGTGATAGCCTAGGCCTTCTCCTGGCTCTTTGTGGTGTTAGCAAAAAGCATGTTTTGAGTCCTTACTAAAATTTTAAACATTTTGAAATAAAGAAAACTTTTTTTAGATATATCAAGGAGCCTTCTTCAGTAATACTGCTTTCAAATTAGAAATAGAATGTCTCTTGAGGAAAAAAATTGGAATCACTAATTGTAGATTTAATAAAATGTTGCTAATAGACAAAATAGTCAACTTTGAATTGAAACTTCCAGCATGAGAAAATATGAAAGGGTGTAATTCTACAGTTTATTTTAGTTCCTCTTTTGTTATGCATTCTCAACATGCTAGGTTGTTTGAAAATGTTGTTGAGAAAATGGAGCTTCCAACTCTCAAAGTCAATTCGTGTGTTTTGACTTCAGTGGTGCATTACAGATTCGTTTATTTTATTTAAATGGTTAGTCTCTTGAGTTTGAGACCTGAAGCATTTCAGGGTAATGTTTATCAAAGTACATGTGACTATAGAGAAACACTTCTGATCAATTCCTTCACTTTTGAGAATCCCAGTCCTATATAGAGCCCACAGAAAAATCAAGCATTTATTCTGTCTTGATGCCATTATTCCTTGTCATTACATTTGAATCAGACGTGGAACATTGAGGCAAAATCTAATTAGTATCTGTCCTGCCATATGATATTTTTGCAAATTGAACATTTAAATTTTTTAATAACACATAAGATTGTATTACATCATTGACAGTTTATTATGGCCATAGCTCTGTAAAACATCAAAGGGTAGCTGGGGACTAATTCCCTCACACAGGTCACATGTGGCTGACCAATAAAGATGCTGTCAGAATAATCATACTTTAAATTTCTAAAAATTGTTTGGCATTTGTGGGTGCTGTGACTGTAATGGAATTAAAATAACTCTCGTTTGTCCTAGCTTAAATTGTGGTTCAGAATTATAAAATAGTGTAGTAGGAATACTGTTGTGTATATACTGAATTTTAAAGAGAACTTTTTTGGCTATCCATAGAATATTAAACACAAGTTAAATTTCAGTTACCAGTGGGCTACAGATAATTTACACTTACATAAAAAATCCCAAGTAATGTATATGACAGGAGTTAAGTTCTGTTAAGTTTGTTTTTATTCTTTTTTTAGTTTGTGGATGCACACTAGAAATTATATATCTATTTATTGTAAATCATTCTTTGAATAATTTGATTTTTGTAGACATTGCCCATTTGTTGACCAATTAGATTTGTATGTATTTAGACATTGTGAAATCAGTCCTGATACCAACACTTTATCTTGGAAGGAGAATCAAGCAGAATAATTATAAGGGTAGTAATAGCCTCTTGTAAATTTTATCAAGGGTGTTAAGAGCAGTTTCCTTAGTAGCCATGTCATTAAGGATTGGCAGGTCGAAGGATTTCCCACAATGAATATTCAACCAAATTTGTTTCAAACTTCAGGCTTCTCCCTTTTCCTCTTGTAGCATCTCCCATTCTGTAAATCTTTGCCTGGTTTACTTCCTCATTTAATTCAGATTCAGCTCAAAGATGACTACCCCTTGCCTTATCATCTAATAGTTTCCACTCCCCTCTTTGTACTTTGTTGCTTTATAGAGCAATCTGGTTCCATCACAGGACCATTTGGCATTAATTAAATGCTTTTTTTAATTTATTTTTTAATACTCTCTGTAATTCCCATGGAAACAGGAACTTTGTCTTGTTCAGTACATCTGGAACAGTATCTGGCATATAGTAGGTATTCTACAAATATGTGTTGAATGAATGAGTAAAAGATGGATGTTATGTCATTTCTAAATATAGTTTTCTTTACTTTAGCCTAACTTGGATTTATCTCCACCAAGTAGAAACTACGCAGGGAGAAGTATCTCTGGTGTGTGGCAAAAGGTATCTGACCAGACAAAATCATTAAATTTAATAGCTAGAGTTGGACAATGAAAACACTGCAGCAACTCATTACAGAAATTTCTCTGCATTATATCCTGCTCACACAGTGAACTGATTTTATCTTAAATAAGGAGATCTGTGGCTTCTTAGTTTCTACAAAATCTTTTGATATTTTCTGAAAATATGGTGAATTTGGCCTTAAGCCACATTTTGTGAACAATATATACATTCAGGCCACAAAAATTTAATTGCAAAGAGAATAATAAGTGTTTTAGTTTCAGAGATATTCTTAATACACATTTCATTGTATGTAAAATGTCTACATCTAACTCAGTTGGCAAACCTAGTCACATCTTTTGCCTTTTTCAATAAATTGATTACTTGCTGGTGGAATTAATCATACTTAATTCCTAAGCTCCATAAGCTTTCCTAACTCAGTGTCTCAATATTGACCTCTTGATCCTGGTGGAGGAAATTTCATGTAATTTCTTTAGAAGCTTTGTCACTATATTTAAAAAAAACATTTTATAATTCCAGATTTTTTTGAAAATTTAAGATATGTGAAAGAGAGGTGAAAATAAATAAAGACTACTGCATGATTATCATTTTGCCACTAAACATAAATTTCATCAGTTTCTACAGCCTTATCCATGTAATGCATATTATCCCTTTTTAAAGACATGTTGTCTGGAGAGCTAATTCTGATGTCAAAAATCTGTTGAGAAATTTCCCAGGTTCTGTTCTCTACAATATCATTCGAATTAAAAAATTTTAAGAACCTAGAAATTTTCATCTCTTCATTTTAGTCAAAGTAATTTGAAATGAAATGGCAAAGTTTGACATAGAATAAAATATAGAGGTTAGAAAATTTATTTCTATAATTTCTGGAGATCTTTTTAAAACTGTTTTTCATAATATGATGGATTTTCAGGTAATCAGAAAACTAGATATTTGCCATAGTACTAATAACAAAACAATGCTATTTTTTCCCTAAGATAGGACCAATTTTATTAGAGAAATTAAATGAGTGTTTTTGTATTATAACACACAGATTTGAATATTTTGGCTTTTGAATTTTGTAATTCTGTGCTAGACTTTTAAAAACTGTCTTTTAGAACCCATTACTGGATTTTGAAATAAATAGATCAAAACCTATGTTTTCTCAGGTGGGTGGAATGGAATGAGTTAGGAATGGAAGAAGATAGGAAAGAATAGAACAGAACAGTGGAATAGGGAAAATAAAATATCCTGGTTTCATTCTAAACCATGTTTCTTCTTGTGGTAGAAGTCAAAGTTAAAAGGCTATGAGAATCTGTGTAAGACTGTGGGATCACTGCTTAGTTTTCTTCTGGGACATTAGATTTGCTTGAATTCAGTCCAAGTTTTTGCATTAAGATTTGAAATATATGTGTGTACAGCAGTCTCTCTTCACTTATTTGATGGAGGTCAAGCCAATTATAAAAAATATCTCGATTTTTAGGGCACCTGAGTGCTCTGTCGGTTAAGCATCAGACTCTTGATTTCTGCTCACGTCATGATCTCAGGGTAGTGAGATCAAGCCCCTTGTCAGGCTTTGCACTGGACATGGAGCCTGCTTAAGATTTGCTCTCTCTCTCTCCCTCCCCACTCCCACCTTTCTCTCTCTTTCTCTTTCTCTCAAAAAAATAAAATCTTGGTTTTAATATTCAGAAGCCTGTTTCTGTTTTTTAATATGTAGTATGGAAGTAATTTGCATACAACAGAATTTGGCTGAAGCTTTGATTCCTTATGTTATACCACATGAGGAAGACTGCTACTTCTGAGTATACTTTTGAAATTATATCCATATACTCTGAAAACTTTTCATCTAAATAGCTAAATTCCAATTATATGATCTCAAACCATGTTGATTTTATAACTAAAGTGGAATATGATCAGTACCTAACATCCTCTAAACTCTCTGTTTACATCAATGCCAATGTAGTTCCAAATAATGACATTTACAGTTGTATAATTGCATGATATAAAATGCATATGTAATTAAATTAGGGATCTCTCTTTTATAGAAGTCTAAGAGATCACTGCCTCTGTTTTCCTTTAGGAGTTTTATGGTTTCAGGGATCACATTTAGGTATTTAATCCATTTTGAGTGTATTTTTGTGTATGATGTAAGAAAGTGGTCCAATTTGTTTCTCTTTCTCTGTTCCTTCCCCTTCTCCCCTCTCTCCCTCCCTTCTCTTTCTTTCCTTTCTTCATGCTGTCCTATTTTTTCCATAATGTTTATTAAAAACACTGCCTTTTACCCATATTCTTGCCTCCTTCATCACAGATTAATTGACTATTTAAGTGTGCATTTATTCTGTTCCATTGATCTCTGTGTCTATTTTGTGTCAATACCATACTGTTTTGATTGCTACAGCTTGGACGTATATCTTGAAATTTGATATTGTGATATCTCCAGGTTTGTTCTTTTTTTCTCAAGATTGCTCTGGTGACTCAGGGTCTTTGTGATCACATAAACATTTTAGCATTATTTATTCTAGTTCTGTGAAATATATTATTGATATTTTTATTAGTATTGCAATAAATCTGGAGATTGTTTTTGCTATTACAGACATTTTAACAATATTCTTCCAGTCCATGAACATAGTATATCTTTTCATTTGTTTTTGTCATCTTCAGGTTATTTTCATCGGTTTCTTATAGTTTTCAGAGTATAGGTCTTTCATCTCCTTGGTTAAATTTATTCCTAGATATTTTATTATTTTTGGTGCAATTGTAAGTGGAATAGTTTCTTAATTTCTGCTTCTACCACTTTGTTGGTATAGGAGCACAACAGATTTCTGTATATAGGAGCACAACAGATTTCTGTATATTAATTTTGTGTCCTGCAACTTTACTGAGTTCAGTATATAGGAGCACAACAGATTTCTATATATTAATTTTATGTCCTGCAACTTTACTGAGTTCAGTTATTCTTTTGTTGAATCTTAGGGCTTTCTAAATATAATACCATGTCATCTGCAAACAGTGACAGCTTGCTTCTTATCAATTTAGACAACTTTTATTTATTTTTCTTATCTGATTGTCCTAGTAGACTAGGTTGGATAGAAGTTGAATAAAAAGTACGATGTTGGATAAAAGTGGCAAAAATGTACATGCTTGTCTTGTTCCCGATCTTAGAGGAAAGCTCTCCATTTTTTCACCATTGTGTAAGATGTTAGCTGTGTTTTTTTTTTATATATGGCCTTCATTGTGTTGAAGTACATTTCTTCTGAACCCATTTTGTTGAGAGTTTTTATCATGAACAGATGTTGTAATTTGTCATGCTTTTCTGCATCTGTTGAGATGATCATATTGTTTTTATGTTTCCTCTTGTTACTATATGTGTTACAAGGATTGATTTGGGAATGCTGAATCATTCTTGCATCCCTGGAATAATTCTCACTTGATTATGAAGATTGATCCTTTTAATGTATTGTTGAATTTGGTTTGGTAATATTTTGTTGACAATTTTTAGATCTGTGTTCATCAGGGATATTGGCCTACAGTTTTCTTTTTTTTATAGCATCTTGGTCTGGTTTTGGAATCAGGTAATGCTAGCCTTGTCAAATGAATTTGGAAGTTTTCCTTCCTCTTATTTTTTTGAATAGTTTGAGAAGAACAAATATTGACTCTTCTTTAAATGTTTGCTAGAATTCACCTATGAAGCCATCTGGTCCTGTACATTTGTTTGGGAGTTTTTTGATTACTGATTCAATTTCATTACTAGTAATCAGTCTTTTCAAATTTTATATTTCTTTCTGATTCAGTTTTAGAAGATTGTATGTTTTAGGAGTATATCCATTTCTTCTAGATTGTCCAATTTGTTGACATGTAATTTTTCATAGTGTTCTCTATAATCCTTTGTTTCTGTGGGGTTTGTTTACTCTTTCACTAAGCATGACTGGCCTTTAAACATGGAGACAAACCTTGGAATGTGTATTGTAGGCCTGGCTCAAGACCACTGCAATAAAAGTGAATATTGCCATAAAATGAATTGAATTATTATTATTTTTATTGTCCTAGTACACATAAAAGTTATGCTTACATTATACTATAGTCTGTTAGGTGTGCAATAACATTATATCTAAAACCATGTACATACTTTAACTAAAAATACATTAATTCTGGGGCACCTGGTAGCTCAGTTGGTGAAGCATCTGCCATCATTTGGGGTCATGAACCCAGGGTCCTGGGATTGAGCCCTATGTTGGGCTCCCTGCTTGGCAGGGAGTCTGCTTTACTCTCTCCCTCTGCCCCTCACCCCCCACTCTTACATACTCTCTCAATAAATAACTTTTTAATATCTTAAAAAATAAAAATGTATTATTGCTAAAAATTTCTATCTGAGCTTTAAGTGGTCAATCTTTTTCTTGGTGGAGGGTCTTGCATTGATGTTGATGGCTGCTGACTGATCAGGGTGGTATTTGCTGAGGTTAGGGTAGCTATGGCAGTTTCTTAAAACAGGACAATAATTGAGTTTGCTGCATTCATTGGCCAACCCTTCTTTTCTCTAATGATTTCTCTGTAGCATTTTATCGCAATAGAACTTACATCAAAATTGGAGTCAGCCCTCTCAAACCCTATTGCTGCTTTTTAAACCAAGTTGAAAAAAAAAAAATAAACCAAGTTGAAAAAAAAAAATAAACCAAGTTGATGTAATATTCTAAATCCTTATTGTCATTTCAATACTCTTCATAGCATCTTTACCAGAAGTAAATTCTATCTCAAGAACCCACTTTCTTTGCTCATTCATAAGGAGCTCCATATCTATTCAAGTTTTATCATGAGATGGCAGCATCCAGTCACTCTTCAGGCTCTGCTTCTAATTCTAGATATTTTGCTATTTCTACCATATCTACAGTCACTTCCTCCACTATAATCCTGAAGCCCTCTGAGTCATCCCTCCTCCAGACTTATGGGTGGAATCAACTTCTTCCAAACTCCTGTTAATGATGATATTTTGACCCCTTCTGAGACTCATGAATGGTTTTTAATGGCGTCATCATGGTGTATCCTGCCCAGAAGATTTTCAGCCTACTTTGCTTTGATCCATCAGAGGATTCACTATTCATGGCAGCTGTAGTGTATTAAATGTGTTTCTTCAGTAAGACTTGAATATCAAAATCATTCCTTGATCCCTGGGCTACAGAATGGATGAGGTGTTGGTAGACATGAAAAGATATTAATCACATTGCACATCTCCATGAGAGCTCTTGAGTGACCAGGTGCATTGTCAGTGAAAGGTAATATTTTGGAAATGGATCTTTTTTTTCCCTAGGCAGTAGGTCTCAACAGTGGGCTTCAAATATTCGGTAAACCATGTTGTAAACAGATGTGCCATCATCCAGGCTTTGTTATTCCAGGTATAGAGTACACTCAGCATAATTCTGAATGGCCCTAGGATTTTCAGGATGGCAAAGGAGCACTGGCTTCAACTTAAAGTCACCAGCTGTGTTAGCCAGTAGCAAGTGAGCCTGTTTTGTGAAGCTTTTAAGCCAGGCTTTGATTTCTCGCTAGGTTGGAAAATTCTAGATGACATCTTCTTCCAATATAAGACTGTTTTGTCTACTTTGAAAGAGTCTTTTTTAGTGTCGCCACCTTCATTTATTATCTTAGCTATTAGCTAGATCTTTTGGGTAATTTGCTGTAGCTTCTACATCAGTGCTTGATGCTTCACCTGGCACTTTTATGTTATAGAGATGGTGTCTTTCCTTAAAGAGGCTGGTTCCTTGTGAACCATTCTCTGCTAGCTTCAGACTTTTCTTCTGCAGCTTCCCCACCTCTGTCAGTCTTCATGGAATTCAGGAGAGACAGGGCCTTGCTCTGTATTAGGCTTTGGCTTAAAGTAACTGGTTTGATCTTCTAGCCAGATACTCAGACTTTCTACATATCAGCAATAAGGCTGTTTTGCTTTCTTATCATTCGTTATCCACTGGAGGTGCACTTTTGGTTTCCTCAGAACTTTTCCTTGGCATTCACAACGTGGCTGGCACAGCAGGCCTAGCTTTTGGCTGTCTTGGCTGTCAGTATGCCTTTCTCGCTAAGCTTAATCATTTCTAGCTTTTGATTTATAATGAGAGATGTGACTCTTCCTTTCACTTGAATGCTTAGAGGCATTGCAGGGCTATTAATTGGCTTAATTTCAGTATTGCTGAGTCTTAGGGCATAGGGAGTACTAAGGAGGAGAGACAGGGGAACGGCTGGTCTGTAGAGCAGTCAAAATAGACACAATTTATTAAGTTCATCATCTTATACCGGCATGGTTTGTGGTGCCTAAAAACAATTATAATAGTAGCATGGAAGATCACTGATCACAGATCACCTGAAAAATATAATAATAATGAAAAAATATGAAACATTGTGAGTTTTACCAAAATGTGATAGACATAAAGTAGGAAATGCTATTAGGAAAATGATGCTGCCTCAGGGTTGCCACAAATCTTCAATTTATGAAAAACTCATCATCTGTGAAGCACAGTAAGGCAAAGTGCAATAAAACAAGATATGCCTGTAAAATAAAAGTGATTATGTTGATTCTTAACATTCCTCAACATGAACCTTATTTTAGACATTCATTTTAATGTACATGAACCTACATAACATTAATTTAACATATGTTTAGCATACAATAATATATGTTTTAGCATATATTACATACACTGTGTGTATTATTTTTAATACATAGCTGGACATTTCCTGGAAATGCTTTTATCTTCCACTCTAGTAATTTAGGCTAATATTCTAATTGCAATTATAAAGTGAGCTAAATAAATAAATAAACAAATAAATAAATAAGATAAAGTGAACTAGCCTACTCCTATCTCAAAAATCCCTGCTATGAAGATTAAATGTCATTACATAGTTGAGCCTTACAGAAGCAACAACAACAACAAAAAGTCATGCATACAAAATATGAGTTGGTTCTTAACAGAATATTCATAGGCTTTTTGGAGAATTTTGAAATTGAAATTTGCAAAAGAGCAGAAAGAGGATATATTTTGCTAACACTGGCACAAATCTAATTCTTCAAAATTATACTTAAAGTTGAAATTAAATTAAATAAACATTGATTATATGATAGCTATATCAAATATTATTTTGTCTTCTCTGAAAGTAAGGGGGAAGTACAATAATTTGAATAATTTGAATATTTCCCTTATTAGTATTATTATTTTTTATTTTTCTAGTTTTTAGGGTTAATACAGTAGAGTAGAATAAGCAATATACGTATCATACCTGATATCGCAGTTCTTTAAACTTCACTTGAGAGTGACATCTTGATAATTATTGGTTTCTTTTTGTTTTTAAGATTTATTTGAGGGAGACAGCGTGTGCTTGAGTTGGGAGAAGGGCAGAGGAAGGACAGGGAAAGACTCTTCCAAGCTGAGCACAGAGCCCAAGGTGGGGCTCCATCTCCCAACTCTGAGATCATCCTTGAGCTGAGATCAGGTTGGACGATTAATTGACTGAACCAGCCAGGCACTCCTTGATTACTGGTTTCTAAGTTGATAGCTATTCTTTTGAAAGTAAGGGATTGAAACTTTCATGCTAAGGATTTGATTCTGTTTACATTAATTTCTATTGTGTAATAGGGATTTTGTTTATGTTTATGTGGCCCTTTAAAAACAAGAAGAGATACTATGGTAAAGTATGTATTTCTTATTTTTACATTCTATTCAGCCTGTATTAAACCATGAAATGGAACATAGATGTCTATAGAATTTAAAGAAATATTTGATACATGCAAGATGACATCTGTGCTAAATAAATAAAAATATGCTTAAAAAACTTCTATAGAAAAGTTCCCACCAAAACAAAACAAAAACAGAAAAAAAAAAAAAAAAGAAAGAAAGAAAGGAAAAAAAAAGGTACTTAGAATTCTAAACTCAGAATGTCACAGAATCTAAGCTTTGGGAGGAAACTCAGAGGTTGTTCATCCCACCTTAATACTAACCAGATTTAAGATCAAAGGATTAGCCAACATTTTGAACCAAATTTCAAGTATTTCCTTAAATGAAGAGAACACTTCCAGATTCAGAGAAAATAAAAATAAAAAAAGATATACCATGGATGCATGGGTGGCTTAGTCAGTTGAGCATCTAATTCTTAGTTTCAGCTCAGGCCATGATCTCAGGGTTATGAGATTGTGCCCCGTGTAGGGCTCTGCACTTAGGAGGGTGTCTGCCTGAGATTCTGTCTCTCCATCTCCCTCTGCCCCTCCCCCATCAAGTACATAAATAAATCTTCAGGTGGCATCCGGGAGCCTCAGTGGGTTAAGCCTCTGGCTCTTTTTTTTTGACTAGGGTCATGATCTCAAGGTCGAGACCCGACCAGCCATCAGGCCCTACATTCCATGTGAAATCTGCTTGAGATTCTTTCCCCTCCCTCTACCACCACGCCTTCTGTCCTCCTGGCTGCTTGTACTCACTCTGTCTTCTCTCCACCAAAATCAATCAATCTTAAAAAAAAAAAAAAAAAAAAAACCTTCAGAAAAAATAATAAGAAAAAAGATACACCTTGTACCTTGTGTTGGTCAGGAAAGGCTAAGTAGGATAAAAGGAATCCCCTAATTTCAGTGACTTAATACATTTTTAATATCTTGTTACACTTGAGCAGGTGTAGTACTCTACAGAGATGTGTTAGGATCCTGCATTCTTTTCCTGCATACAGTATCCTTATCCAATTCTGTAAGGTCTGTTCATCTAACTAGGCAATGGACAAAGAGAGTAAAGGAAGGATTCTGTTATGAGATTGTTGTGGACCCGGCCAAAGAAATACATACTACCTTTTCCCACAGTTCATTGGCCAGAATATAGTCACATGACCGCACCAACTAACAAGGACAGCAGAGAAATCTAGGCAAACTTGGTGCCTGAGAGGAAGGGAAAATGAGTTTGATGACAAATTAGCTTCTTCTACAAGGCCTTGGCAGATTACTAGTTTCAATGGAAGATTATCCCCATGGCTCCTTTTTAACCACTTACATGTCACCACTTAAATAAGATGAAGAGCATGTGTATGTGAAATTTGCAATTAAATCTGAGGATTTTAATAAGTATTCCAATTAGTAGAGTGATTCTTCTCTTACTTTGTGAAGCTCTCTGACTTATTAAAATAAGGCCATTTTCAGTTGAAGCGATACATAGGAAATTTTTTCAAGTGTCATTATAATTTGAGTTATTAAAATGGGGATGCTCAGTGGTATTAACACAACTGACTTTCCTTGTACTTTGGATTCTATGCAGAGATGATTATTGTGTGGTTCTCATCTAAAAGACAACTGTTAAATGCTTGTATGAACCTGTGGTTCACCCTGGGTGACAGATATACATGCATGAATAATGGACACCTGTATAATGTCATTACCATTTGTAAAAAAATAAATAAAAAATATATAAATCTCCCCCCCCCCTCTCTTTCCTGGAGGGAGAGAGACAAGGAATGTTGTAATAACCAAAGTCAATATTAAGCAATTGGGATAATATTCCAAAAAATTACTTAATTCATCTGGCATAAATGTAATAGTTGAACTCCCCAAACATATTTAAAGTTAAAACAAGCACTTAAAATATATGACAGGAGCTCCCCATAATACAGACTACCTAAAGGGAAAATGAAAATTGCTTACATTTGGGATCTGATCAGTTCGTACATTTCAATGATCATCCACTTCATAGATACATGTATTGTTTATATATCATTTTATACAAAAATAGTTAATAATAGACATATTCCCATGCCCCCAATCTTTCTCTGTTTCTTCTGTTTACAGAATGTACTCCAGATTCATTTGTTTGTCATCCCAGATTTTCTTCAATCTGGCACTACTAGGTTTTCAACATTATCTTCCAATCTGTTAAATAAACCTGTTACTCTACAGTGTGTGTATTATCCTCCCTCCCATCCCCTGCCCACTAATACAAATAGATTTATGTTACCATAATATGCTTTTTAAACTTTCTTTTACCCTCAAAAGGTTACTGCTTCATGCCCCTCTCTCACCAGAAATTCTATAGTCACAGTCTGGGTTACCTGCCAGTCTTTAACAACAGCTCCTCGTGTTGGTGGTGGTGGTGGTGGTGGTGGTGGTGGATTCTTTGGGATTTACTATTTTTAGGATCATTCATTCTACAAAAAAAAAGTGGAGGGGGGAGATTGTTTTATATCTTCCTTTCCAAATGGACACCTTTTATTTATTTATTTATTTATTTATTTATTTATTTATTATTATTTATTTTTAATTTTTATTTATTTATGATAGTCACACACAGAGAGAGAGAGAGGCAGAGACACAGGCAGAGGGAGAAGCAGGCTGCCTGCACCGGGAGCCTGACGTGGGACTCGATCCCGGGTCTCCAGGATCGCGCTCTGGGCCAAAGGCAGGCGCTAAACCGCTGCGCCACCCAGAGTTCCCACCTTTTATTTATTTATTGCTTCATTGCTTTGTGTATGACTTCCAGTACAATGTTGAATAGTAACGGTAAAAGTAGACATATTTTTCTTGTTTCTGATCTTAGGGGGTAAACATGTAATGCCTTTAAATGTGTTGTCAGCGAAGCATTTGCCTTTCCTTGTTCTAGATTTAGTAAAAATAAATAATAGCTTCATAGAAGATAGGATAAACATGAAGATTTCTGGTGGATTAACACATAATTTAAAAACAAAATATTATGTACATGTCACTATGATATACTGCATTATAACTTAACCGTAATATAATTGGTAAAATTGAATACCTTTCATGTATTTCTCATATGTGTCTGTCAATTTTTCATTCATAAATTTGTTTTTCATTTTTGTTTTTGTCTTTTTAAATTAACATTCAAGTTATTATATTACAACTATTATCCTTTGCCTATCTTATTTCTTATAAAAAGCTTCACTAATGTGGTTTTTATCTTAAGGTTTTTTTAAATACTTTTCCATATATTTTTAAATGCTGTGGCATAAAATTTACTTATCCTTTATTTTATTATTTCAGGTTTTACATTCTTCTTTAAAAATTCTATCTTGGTAAAATAAAAAGGGAATAATATTGTTGCTTTCCAAGATATTTTTTGGAAACTTTAAAAAACCTTGAAATCCAAATACAGGAGAATTTTATACCAATCTCAAGTCATAAATTGGTAGTTACATTAACAAAATATAAACAGTTTTAGTGATCCTTGGAGGTAAATAAGTTCAGGAAGCATAGATAGAAGCAATGTAATTTTTTTTCCCCTCACAACTGAAGTTTAAACATCTCCTTATAAGGGGAAAACAGGAACTGCTGAGCACAAACTGGACAATTTTATGTTTAGAGCATGGCAACTTCTGACTTGATGTGATTTCCTTAAGACTGACATTTCTGCTATAATCCTGCTTCAGTTCTGGAAATGGCTACCATCAACATCCTTTTTTGTGGCTCAGATACTGATTTTTCAGAACTTCTTATTAAAACAAAGATCTGTGACATTAATATATACATTTCATGTAACATACACCACCGATACGTTATATGTTATTACAGTTACCCTGAAAAGGTGAAAACATAATAAAAGCCAATTCTTATTTAGAGACCTTTGTGTACCAGACATGGTATTAAGTGTTTTACAAACATTGCCTCTTTGTCACATCCCATCCTTACAAGATAGATATTATGCAGTAGCCCCATGTTATAGATAAGGATGATGCCATAGTGTGGTTGACTAACTTCCCCAAGATCATAGAACTAGTCCTTTAAAGGGCCAATATTCATACTTGGGCAATCTGGCTCTAAACTTTGTGCCTTCCGTGTGACTGGCCAATTTGGATTGGAAGAGAAGAATACATACTTTAAATACAATATGAACGAAAGGAAGATACCCAATTCAGACTGTAATTAAAGAATGATGGGCAGCCCAGGTGGCTCAGCGGTTTAGTGCCGACTTCAGCCTAGGCTGTGATCCTGGAAACCTGGAATCGAGTCCCATGTCAGGCTTGCTGTACGGAGCCTGCTTCTCCCTCTGCCTCTCTCTCTCTCTCTCTCTCTCTGTGTCTCTCGTGAATAAACAAAATCTTTAAAAAATAAAAAGATTTTCAAATATAGTCCTACAAACCAAGACCTTTAAATAACCTGTACCAGGTATAGTACCATCTGTGGTGAAGGAATATGCATTCATTTCAGATACTAGTCTTCAACCCAACACAGTTGATATATCATACAAGTATTACAACCTGATTAAAATAAAAAGTTAGCAAAGACCATAATAGTGTTAACTTGCAGATAAAAAGAAAATAAATAAGATTTCTGGATCAGTTCTAAACCAAGATGAGGAATTAAGATACTTAGCTGTCAAGCCATATATAAGATTTGTACCAAATTAAGATCAGATCTAACTAAGTACAATGTAGTGAAGACTAATGAATCAGAGACCTAGACATATCAGAAAAGTTCATTAATACAGGCTATGGAAACCTTGCCTTTCTCATTTTAAACTGAATATTTTATTCATCTAACCCATGTGCAGGCAGTTCTGATTCTATTTGGAATTAGAAAGAAGTGATCTCAAATACAGTGGCTTAAAATTAGCTCATGGCTTCAGTGTGGTATAGTACTTATCTTAGGTTTTAGGATCAAGTAACATAAAGGCATGCAAAAACAATTGACAGAAACGTAAATCTCTAAGTAATTTTAATTACTTTGGTAATTAAAGTTTAAATCAAGAACCACAGAAGTTGTAAGGGTACTGTTGAGAGGAAAAGGAGGGGAACAAGGAAGTAGAAAGGCAGTGAATAGATAGCAGAGGGACCACAGGGAGACTCATATGGTACTCAAGGCGTATTTTCTCCATTTCACCGATTACCCATGGGTAGGCCTTGGATATTGAGTCTTTTATCCACAGTATTACTTTCTGAAGGGAATTGTTACTGTGACTGTTATATTGGTTTCTTTTCCTGCGAAGCAATGTGCAAACATCAAAGAGGTTTTCTATTAGAATCAAAGTACTTCTCAATTGGAAACCTTCTTAAATAATGGATGGCACTTGAAGATGTTGGTTGTCATTTTTAATAATTAACTATGTCTAATTTTGGCAGTAACTGAACTTTTATTTTCTGTGAGAGCTTGACACACACTACTTGATTTAGAGGAGCAAGAGATTTAAATATGGCACAGTTCTTTGAGCCACAAATTCTGAATAAATTTTCAACTTCCCTGTATGACACTTTTTTCAGATGATTTTTTCCTCCTTTCACAAATATTGGAGGTAGGTTGAAAAGTGGGTAGGATGATTAATTTATAGATAGACTGACTTAAGAAATTCAATTAAACTTTATAATAATGAGTCTCTATAATTTCAAATAATTTTTAAAAAACTACTTCATTATGAATTACAAGGTAATTGTTAACTATACTGTATCATACACAAGGACTTCATCGTGTACAACTGTGTATTCTTTTAGTTTACCAGTAAAATATATATATATCTTTTAATAATAAATTTATTTTTTATTGGTGTTCAATTTGCCAACATACAGAATAACACCCAGTGCTCATCCCGTCAAGTGCCCCCCTCAGTGCCCACCACACAGTCACCCCCACCCCCCACCCTCCTCCCCTTCCACCACCCCTAGTTCGTTTCCCAGAGTTAGGAGTCTTCCATGTTCTCTTTTTCAGTTTACCAGTAAAATATTTTGAATGTAGCAGGTCTTCAATAAATATTTGCTTTCAAATATTTATTTTACATATTTTCTACATATTTTTTGCTCTCATTATCCAAGTGATTTTTTTTTACAAGTGTTTTTTCATAAAATTAAATTTACTTGTATAATCTATTTGGGAAGTTTCAGGTCCAGGTGGTTTTACTTGATAAGTAGCCAATAAATTGCCCCTAACTTTGCTGTCTATAAGATTGTCTAAATCCATGTTTTAATATTTTGGATTTGAAACAAATAGGCCTGCTTGAAATTATACTTCAGATGGCAGATGGTTATTATATTTTATTTAGCAAACATTTATAATGAGCATGTTATGCCAGGCACTGTTCTAAGCACTTTAAAAATTACTGGGAAAATGTTGCTCTGGAAAATACACATAGGAAAATATTCATCTTGAGAAATTTAAAACTATGTTCTATCATGTTTGTGTTCACAAAATAAATTTTTTAGTAGATTTCATGTTCTTTATTACAGCCATGAAGCCTAGACATTACTGGAATCAAAATGTTACATATGCAAAAAATATTCTTGCAAGATGAGGAATTATCATTATCATTTTATTTTTGTACCAGTTCACTTATTCATGATCTTTATCTCCTTTGGAAAATGTAGATTGAGAGTTATGATGCTCTGTCCTATGGGAAGTGTCAAGGTAGAAATCTTCTGGGAATCTTTTCACATTGGATTTAGGCAAAGAGAGTTATGGTTTTTATAGATCTTGGGATAAAAAAAATCTGAGTAGGTAGGTAATAAGGAAGGTGGAACTAGCAGAACTTGGATTCATAAGCAAAGTGTGAATTTAGGAGTAAAATAGTGATCATACCCCCATGATCTATTTTAAATACATGCAGACACATATACATTTTTTGTTTATATTTACTAATTTAGTGCTTGTATGTTTTATACTTCCATAATTACTAATAAAAGCATAGCAACAGCTGATATAATGTATGTTAAGCTGTAGAAATGTGATCTATATAAATTATTAGAGTATAGTCTCTGTACTGAGAATTTTAACTACATTTGGAAGCTTAATCCTTATATATTACTCGCATGGCAAAATTGTTATGTTTTACAAAATAGTCACATTATTTTCTCAATATAAGTTTATATTTAGTAATTGATGGACAATTGTTAATCTTCATGCTAATATTTATTAGAATTTCCCCCTAACGTTCCTTATCCTAAACACTGCCTCTTTTTCCTTTAAAGGTGTAAATTATTGATGTAGCATTTTTTGATGGTTTTCAAGAGTTCATCTTATATCCTCCCTAATTAATTGAGATGCTGGGTTTCATATAGGAAATTTCATGTCATACAACTTTTTCCACAAAACTATAAAAGACCAGAATGTGGTAGATTTACTTCATTTGCAGAGGCATGTATCTCATTAGAAAACCTTGTTACTTTTTCGAGATTGGAATTTTACACTGTCACCTTCAGTATGGAAAATGTTTTTTAAAAAGGCACGTTTGATTGTCATTTAAGACTGCAGAACTAGTGAGGAATACAGACATCTGCCACCACACATACAGATTGATAATGACTTTATTTGTACTTTGGCCTCTTGCATATCTTGTCAGATCATCAAAACAAGAAAAGAAGAACTCATCAGATAGCAAGAAATGGCCAGATGTTCACAGATTGATGAAAAGTCATTGTCTCTTATCTTTTAATGTTCAAAGTGTGCAAAGAAGACAATATTCTTTATAAATATAGAAAGAAATCTGACTTCTCAAATGCAACTGCTACTTTAGGGAAATGCCCAAGCATCCTGATCCCAAAGTGTTTGCTTCTCTTCAGCTTCCATGATCAACTTCTCATCTTTATAGTTAGTTCTTTAAGAAATTAGATGTTCTCTTGATTTTAAAATCTTGAGGATCCCAAAGGTGCCCTAACTCTTTCGTAACCATTTTTCTTCATTTCATTTTCTGTCTGTGCTTACAAATCTCTTTAATAAATTCATGATTTTTAGACCCTTTGTATGTTTTAGTCTCTCAAACATCTCCCAGCAACATTTTGTTTTTATGTGATCTTATGCTTCATGATCAGCCATTTAATTCTGTTCTTACCACCAGCTGAAGATTCCCTTGGTCCCTTGATCTTTCACCCCTGTTATCTTGATGGGAGAACTCTGTGCCCTTTACTGTCCATACTCTGATCACTCTTCTAGAGTGCTGAGAGAAGTAGCAAAACTATGCTCATGATTTATCATGAATCACTCATTTTCATAAATGATTGACTTAATTTGGGGGAAGAAACAGCTCATAGATGTCCGTGTTTTAACAGTTGAAACTAAAGAGAGATCCTTTTAATTTGGGGTGAAAGTAACCCAAGCTCAAAGTATCTTTGTTTAGTCCTAAAATTAAAAGGATTGGACAAGCCTAAAGAAAGCAAATACTTGTTAAATATAGACTTACATAATTATCTTATATTTCTTCAATTGTTAATCATAGATTTTAATGGATGGAGCAGTAGACTGGGACAAGGGAATTAATTAGTAGGAAATTGAATTAATTATTACACAATGTACATCTATTCCTATCATTGGTTAGAAGAACAAATGAAAGCATTTTCTTCATATTAAAATTTATGACCTACTAATTACTCTATCTTGAAATACATCATTTACTCTATGTTTATGTTCATTAACTTACAATATAACCATTTAAATATAAAGCATATCTATGTTTGGGATATTCCAGGGGCCTCTGACTTTGGAAATGAAATTCATGGCGAAATGCAGCTATATTACTATGTTCAACTTGAATTGAACTTTTTCACATTATAGACCTCTCAGATATATCATTATCCTACAGTAGTTTTGTGCAAGTAAATTATTCATTTCATTAGTACTGTATCTAAAACAAAACATTTTCAATTTTCACATAATGCAGTTTAAAATGATGAACTCTGGTTCTTTGGGGAATTCTTCAAATTGTAGAAGTCACAGGAGTAATGTGTGTCAGCTACAAAGCCCTAGGGATTGTAACAGAAAAAAAAATCATCGAGCCATAAAAATAAATGCTGATACAAGGAATATCCTTTATACTCGAAGAAAGATGAACTTTATATAATGAACAATAAGATTGTATCCAGTATCTGTATCTGTTTTATTTTTTTCTGTGCTAATTGCTGCTATAACAAATCTGAGAAGTGAGATCTATATGGTTATTACAATGAGCACATTTGCTTAGGAAGTTATTCTAGAAAATTCATGAATGTAGCAGTCCTCCCTTCACAAATTTCAAAAAAAAAAAAAGGCATTTTGTGTGTGTAAATATGCTTGTTACTATATACAATATATGGAAGCTCTTAATAATAGTACGAAGTTGTCCAGTTTCTTTATATGGTTTAAAGTAGCTATTTACTGAGGCTCCACCTGTTTGGAATTAAGTTTTATGAGTTCCTTATATGACAGTTTTAGATATTGTATAGTGACAATACCAAAGTCAACTCAGGGAAAATAAATGAAATGAAGACAGCAAACATTTCCCCTTGAATTATAATTCTCTATGGAAACATCAAAAAGTAAACTTACTATGATACTGCTATAAAGCATTTGCTTGGGAGCACCTGGGTGGCTCAGTCAGTTAAGTGTCTGCCTTCAGCTCAGATCATGATCCAAGGGTCCTGGGATGGAGCCCTATATGGAGCTTCTCTCTTCTCGTTCCCCCTGCTTGTGCTCCTCCCCCCACCCTGTCAAATAAATAAATAAAATCTTAAAAAAAATAAAGCATTTGCTTTATTTTTGTCTGAAATAGGTACATTAGGAGCTCAGAAGAAGATTGGGATTGAATGCTTCCATAATGAAATTGAGGATGTATCAGGGGAAATGGTAGTAAAGGGTAAGGGAATAGTGAGGCAGAGTGAAAGGGACCTGATACTTGACATATGGAGAAGAGGGGTAAATAAGAGAGTGATATCTTCATATATGTGCCCTAAATGTCTGTAAGCATATATAGACCTGAAGACAGATATTATAAAATTATTAAGATTTATGACAGTCCTTATCAAATTAAGCATTTGAAAATATGTCTATTTTCAGGAACTCTATCAGATCTAAGTGTATATGTTTATTACTCTGTGATATTTATTCATTGAATTCACTATGCTAAAAAAGTTTATTTCATGTTAAATTAATATGCCTTCTGTAGAGAATCCATGTATTTTTTTATTAGGTACGTAGAAGGTGTAAGAAGACTGTACAATAGGAAATACTGGACTCTGTGGAAACTATATGAAAAATGTAAGCATTAGAGCTATGTCTGTGACTATACATGTCTGAACTGTTCTGTTAAGTGTTATTGAGGCTGACTTTTTTTTAAATCCTTCCAGTATATATTTTTAAAGTATTTTGTCTGACAAGGAAAGTAAAGTACTGGATAAAGGTTTTTTTTAACATTTTGTTATTATTTAAGCTGCACTCCATAGATTTATTGATCTAATGCTTTCTAAGAGTTGTGTGTGGGATTTATCCTATACATTTCCATGTAGCTTTATTAGAATGTAGATGTCTAAAAACGCCTTAAGAATTACTTCCTTTTACTTTGTTTTGATTTCTTTGTTTAGCAGAATCCTTGTTTAAAAAGTTTTTATTTAAATTCCAGTTGATTAATGTACTTTAAGCTCCTTGTTAATGTAGCCTACCTTTACCTAATGCTATTGATAATGCTCAGTAACCTAATATGGATGGATTAGAAATGACTTCAGGACCAGCTTTAATATTTTACTTGATTTTGTATCTACTAGTAATATTTCAGTGAAACCAGCATGATCTGTCAATGTGCTTTTTTTTTTTTTTTTTTTTATTCTGGATCCTCAAATCTTGTATTGTGTTGAGTTAATGGGTAGGTAAAACCATTATGTCCCCTTCATTAAGGGTTTACTCCATTCTGTAGCTCTTTTGTTTGTTGCAATTGCCCTTGTCTAATGGGCAAATAGAACAATTGATGATGAGACCAAACGGTATGTTTCCTGGACAGTCAAAAAAAAATGATCAAGGGTAATGGTACTTATGTGGGAAAAAATGTCAAGAATTAAGTGAAATCTGTAGGCTTTTCCTTGTATCATAGAAAAGGAAGAAAAAAAAAAAGCAGAGACTATGAAGTTGTGAGTCTTCAAGTATAATCATTGTACTATGTGTATCAGAACCCTCAATGGCATTTGATTAAAAACAGGATTTCTGAGCCCTGCTTCAGGCACACTGAATCAGAATCTCTGAAGACAGATCACAGGAAACTGCATTTTGTAATACCTTTCCTAGCTAACATCTGATGACCGCTTTCCAAAAAACATATTTTTGCATACCAAGACAGATGAGTTCAATTTCTCTTTCTCTGTCAACCCATCTTGGAATCTGCGTCTCATCCCTTTTAACCTTCATTTGCCATCTGTAGTGCATGCATGTGAAACCTCTGTGTCATATAACTTCCCTTACCGAGTTCACTTCTCTACCCCAAATATCCTTTTTCTCTTTCCCCTCCTTCTGAGGATTTTCACTAAGTTGTTAGGAATATCCACACATCCCTGTTTAGGCCTGGATTGTTTTAGTTACTTCCATTCCTTAACCATGTTGTTACTCAATAAGAAAATACAATTTGACCTGAAACATGCTTTAAATGAAATTACATATTCTTACTTGTTTCCTGTGTCATGGAACCAGTAGATCTTTCCTTGTCTGTTCACCATAGATTCAATAATCTTTTTCTTCTATCTTACTGCAAAAAACATACAAATATATATATATATATATATATATATATATATATTTTATTATATTATATACAAATATATATATATTTATATAGTATATACATATACTATATAATGATTCTAGAAAATAAAATGCCTCCTAATTCTAGAGCTGAGAGCTTAATAAAAAGTCAAAACTCATTGATTCTACACCTTGCCTGAATATAGTCCCATAACCTGGTAACAAGATTTAACCAGAGAAGCAAAACCAGTGGGAGAAATATATTAAGAGATTTACTCTAAGAACTTGACTTGCCTGACTGTAGGACTTGCTATCAGGAACAGGAGACTAGAACAGAACTCTCAGACCAAATCTTCCGAGATAAGATAATGTTTTCTCTGGGAATCCTTAACTCTGCTTTTCAACTGATTGAATCAGGCACCCTCAGATTATCTAAAATAATCTCCTTACTCAACCATCAACTGATTATGGACTTCAATCACATCTACATAATACCTTTGGGGTATTGCCTAGATTACTGTTTGATTGAGTAACTGGGTACTGTAGACTGGTCAAATTAACAGATCAAAAAAACTATCACAAGGAATATTGATTTTGTTTATCTGATTTAGCATTTTCTGTATTGGTGTTCATAGCCAAGTATTTCCTAACTAGAAGTCTTTAAGCATGTGAGGTACTTAGGTTTATTGTTTTTCTGGAAACTACTCCTCCAGAGAATACTGTAAGCTACGATTCACTGGTGAGCCTATTGGTCAATAGTTTGATAGAATTTATAGCTGTGTTTCCAGTCTTTTAATGGCTCTCTCAGACTCATCAAAATCCATACTTAAATGCCATGTTCAATATAATTAAATATTTAACAGTTATAGAAAATCTCTTAAGCTTTGTCCTGATTCCTCTCATAACAGCTTGATGAGGGGAAATAGCTACTTACAAAGAACTCTGGACAAATGTTAAAAAGCATTATTCCTGAAAGATTTATAATAATTTAGAGAAACATTTTAACTAAGCATCAGATTCCCTAGTATAGCATTGATTTATGTGACAACCATAACATTTTTACTGTCTACTAAAAGCATACACACCTGGAAATTTTGTGTGCATGTGTTAGGGGCTCACATGAAGGAGAAAAAAAAAAAAACAACAACAACATTTCACATTACCAGAAATCAACCAAGTAACAAAACATGAGATTGTTGAAAATAAAAAAAAAAAAAATCACTAACCTATATAACCTGACTTTTGGCATGAAAAATAGGAATTTTTTAAAGGATTTGTGCTCTGAACCAGTTGCATCCTTTGATGATTTAATTAAATGGAAACCCATAGAAATGGAACTCCATATTGGACCAAAGATTCTTTTTGCCTGTTAATATCGCAAAAGCAATGGCTAATCGTGCAAATATGGTTATTCAGGTTTAAGAAGAATGCAAAACACTTGATACAAAACTTTGCTGGGACAAACTTATGATGGCAAAATGCCAGACACAAGCATGTCTTTCTTTTTTCTGTGGTAATTATTGCCCTTTTGAATGGTGCACAGGGAAAAAGGAAAGCTTTTTTATCATTGTTCTTCCAACTCAGATGAAGTAAAGCAGAATGTCAGGAACACAATGAGCCTTCACAATGTAGACACTTGGTATTTTGGTGTCTATATTATCTTTCGGAGTTTATTCCTCTTACTGAAAATCGTGAAGGTCAGAGGGCAAGTTTTCTAAAAGTGGTAATTATGGGAAATGTATTACCTCTTATCTCCTTGTTCCAAAATGCCCTGCACATGCACACGGACACATAGAAATGTGTCCTTGGTGGAAATAGTAAATAGTTGAGACCTTGGCCAGTAGATCTGCTGTGGGTCTTCTTCAAGGAGACCATCTCCCATTCGTAATGCGAAATTAGTAGATCCACCTATTTGTTTTAAGCTTCAGTTTCTTTAATTACTCCATATTGGAGGGTTATCCTGATGCTCAAATGAGATGAGGTATGTAAAGCACTATGTAAATTCTAAAACACAAACACACATATTGGTAATTATGCTAGAGGATTTTAACCATTCAGATGAAAAGTGAGACATTCAGTCTTGTATGCAAATGTCTGACATCATGTAGACAAACGATTTTGTCTGAATTTCTTATTTGTCTTTGGAAACTTGACACCATGTAACTGTTTTGAACATACTGCGATATCTTATCAAATAGTAACTAGTCTGGCAGGTTGTTTTCTGAAGACATTTGTTGGAAGAATAAATTCTTTTTATAGTGGCTCTATAATTGACATTTTTGAATTTCCTCTTGCATTAAATATATTTAGTATGGCAATGTATTTTGGAGCTGCAAATTGTTAATAAGAATAAACCCAGATTGCTAATAAGCATATATAGTGGTAAGTGATTCAGTGTAAAAATTCAACCAGAAAATATTCGTCTTCTCAGATGACAGAGCGTCAGACAAGAAAAATTACATGTAGGATTAAGACATTAATAGAGAGATCCTTTCTGACACCTCCTACCCTGCCAAATCCATCCCACTGTTTGTTAGTTATGTGGTCACTTTTTTAAATTCTCTCTTTTAACAGACTATTTTTTTTTAGAACAGCTTTAGATTCACAGGAAAATTGAGCAGATAGAGGGAGATCCTGTACACCATCCTTCCCCACCTCATGAACAGCCTTTCCCACCATCAGCATCCCATCTCAGAGTGGTGTACTTATTAAAGTTGATGAACCAACACTGACACATCATCATCTACCAAAGTCCATAGTTGACACTAGGATTCATTTGTGATGTTCGCTGGAAATTTTCTGAGTTTGGACAAATGTAAACATGCATCCGCCATTACAATATAACAGAATAATTGCGCTGCCCTAAAAATCCTCTGTGCTACACCTATTCATCCCTCCCTACCCCCACACCCCGAGCAACCAGTGAGTTTTTTATTCCATAGTTTTGCCTTTTCCAAGATGTCATAGAGTTGGAATTATACTAGACTTTTGCAATCGTGTACCTTTTGAGTGCATGATTGAGATTGTCTTCTTTTACTTAGTAACATCCAATTAAGTTCCATGTCTTTTCATGTATTAGTAACTTTTTTTTCTTTTCTGTTTAGTACTAAATAATATTCTGTCTCAATGTACACAGCTTATCTGTTCACCTACTGGTAAATGGCATCTTGGTTGCTCCCAAGTATTTAGCAATTATAAATAACACTACCACAAATACCCATGTGCAGATTCAGTGTGGACATGAGTTTTTAGCACCCTTTGGTAAATACCAAGGAGTTTAGTTGCTGTATTATATGGTATAAAAGTATGTTTAGTTTTTTAATAACCTACTAAACTGCCTTATAAAGTGGCCATAGCATTGAGCAATTCCCATCAGCAATGAATGAGACAGTCTCTGTTCCTTGCTAGCATTTGGTGTTGTCAATGTTCTAGATTTTGGCCAATTCTAGTAGGTATGTAATGGTATCTCATTGTTTTAATTTGCATTTCTCCAGTGACATATGATCTGGAGCATTTTTTTCATATGCTTATTTGCCATTTGTGTATCTTCTCTGGTAAGGTATCTATTAAGGTCTTTGGTTCATTTTTAACTGGATTGTTTGTTTTCTTACTATTAGGTTTTAAGACTTTTTAATGATTTTTTTAATATTTTAGATAACAATACTTTGTAAGAAGTGTCCTTTGGCTTGTCTTTTCATTCTCTTGTCATTCTCTTTTCCAGAATAGAAAAATTTAACGTTAGCATTTTTTTGTTTCATAGAACATGCCTTTGGTGTTGTATCTAAAAAGCCAATGCCATGCCCAGGGTCATCTAGATTTTTTTTCTGGATTGTAGGAATTTTGTAGTTTTGCATTTATACTTAGGTCTGTGACCTGTTTTGAACTTTTTTTTTTTTAAAGGGACAATGTCTCTGTCTAGCTCTTTTTGTTGTTGTTTTTTGGCATTTGGATGTTTAGTTGTGCTGGCACCATTTGTTAAAAAGCCTACTTTTTTCTATGTATTGTCTTGGCTCCTTTGTCAAAGGCCTGTTGACTATATTTATGTGGTCTATTTTGGGTCCTTCTATTGATCTATTTGTCTATTCTTTCATCAACACCATAGTGTTACTATAGTTTTTTATACATTTTAAAGTTGTATAGTGTCAGTTCTCAAACTTCATTCTCCTCAAAATTGTGTTGGCTATTCTGTGTCCTTTTCCCTTCTACATGCTAAAATCTGAATATTTCTGTCTCTGCCCCTCTATCGTATGTCGAAACCTACACCCCAAGGTAATGATATTAGAAGGTATGATCTTTGAAAGATGATTAAGTCATGAAGATGTAGCCCTCATGAATGGGATTAGTGTCCTCACTGAGGAGGCCCTCCTTATCTCTCTTTCCCTTTCTACCACATGAGGTTAGAAAAAGTCTGCAACCGGGGGAAGAAAACTCATTGGACCATGATAGTACCCCAATCTTGGACTACCACCCTCCAGAAATAGAAATAAATTTATGTTGTAAGCCACCCAGTTTTTGTATTTTGTTTTAGAGTGCCACAAAGGGATCCAAGCATTATGAAAACTTCAGAATTGGGGTACCTGTCTGGCTCAGTCAGTCAAGCATGTGCCGCTTAATCTCAGGGATATGAGTTCAAGACCAACTTTGGGCCTAGAGCTTGCTTAAAACAAAACAAAACACAGTTTTAAAACACTTTAGAAAAAAAATAATAAAAAAAATAAAAAATAAGACACTTTAGAATCAGTTCATCAGTATCCACAAAATAACTCACTGGATTTTGATTAGGATTGGGATTGCATTAAATCTATTGATCAAGTTGGGAAGAACTTGACATCTTGACAATATTGAATCCTCCTTATCAATGAACATTGAATATTTCTCCATTCATTTAGTTCTTTGATTTCATTCATTAGAATTTTGTACTTTTTCTTACATAGATCTTGTAATTGTGTATGGTAACAGGTCACAGAAAAATGAAGTTGTGTCCATTTTTAAGTGTGTATAAAAATTTCCAAAAAATAAACTTGTATCTAAGTTAATATAAAAAGACTGAAAGGGTTATTTAATTTTTTTGGGGGGGGGTTATTTAATTTTTGATGTAATTATATATATCAATTGTAAATTTCTATGTAGTTATATGTATATCAATTATTTTACAAATTCTGAAGCAATGTGTGATGTTATACTTTTTTTATATTCTGGCAAATGTTTAAAGTGAGTTTTTAAATCTCTCTTAGTCTGGATGCATATGATTATGTTATGTCATATTTTATTTGTTTTTTACCTAGATGGTGTCACTTCATCTAATTTATAATTTTCTTCATTTTTATGGTTAGTGTTTTGGGTGTCACTTCTAAAAATGTTTTCCTATCACAGGAATTCAACCATTCTATTGGTAATATTTCATATGTGGAATCTTTTAGATTAAAGAATGAAGTTCTTCTTTTATCACCCCCCCCCCAATGAATTATCCTGAGGTTTTTAAAAACGATTTACTTATTTTTAGAGAGAGAGAGAGAGAGAGAGAGAGAGTTGGGGAGAGAGTCTTTCACACAGATTCCCCACTAAGTGAGGAGCTCGATCCCATAACCCATGACTTGAGCCATGAGGCTTGATCCCATAACCCATGACCTGAGCCAAAACCAAGAGCCAGATGCTTAACCGACTAAGCCACTCAGGTGCCCTATCTTGAGATTTTTGTTGAGAATCATTTTTCTTTCATTCCACTATTTTGGCAAATTACCTTTTTTTTTCTGAAGCCAACTTTTAATTCCTAAGACAAACCAAACAAGCATTATATATTGTTATTTTTGAATATTACTGATTCAATTTGACAGTATTTTGTTATGGATATTTGTATTTGTGTTTATGAGGGATGAAGTGTCATTTTTTTTTTTTGTCTTGCAGTGTCTTAATAAATTATGGTGTCAGGGTCAAGCTCCATGTCCCCTCATCTTTTCTTAAAGAGTGTGTATATGAATGATACTGTTTTTTCCTAAGTATTCTGTAGAATTCTCAAGAGAAAAAAAATCTGTACTTGATATTTCTTTTTTTTTCTAATTTATTTATTTATGATAGTCACAGAGAGAGAGAGAGGCAGAGACACAGGCAGAGGAAGAAGCAGGCTCCATGCACCGGGAGCCTGACGTGGGATTCGATCCTGGGTCTCCAGGATCGCGCCCTGGGCCAAAGGCAGGCTCCAAACTGCTGCGCCACCCAGGGATCCCATGTACTTGATATTTCTTTGTGTAAAGGTATTGATTACAAATTAAATTTATAATAATGAGTAATCAAATTACTTTTAAACAATAAGTAAATATATAGAGCTATTGAGATTTTCTATTCTTTCCTAGTTTTGGTATTTTTTCCTACATAATGTCTCGTTTTATCTAAGTTATATTTACTGGCCTAAAGTTGTTCATAATATCCTCATAGTATCTTTTTTATATCTAGAAGATCTGAAAAAGTACTCCTTACTTTCTTCTAATATTGATAATTGCTCCTTTCACTCTTTGGTTAATTAGTCTTGATAGAAATTTATAAATTTACCAATATTTTCACAAGGCAAAATTTATTATGTTAGTTTTCTCTCTTAGTCACCTGTTTTCTACTTCATTTACTTCTACTTTCAGTCATTTCATTTTATCCAGTTACTTTGGGCTGCTCTGCTCTTCTTTTCCATTCTTTGTAGGGTATAAAATTAGGTCACTGCTCTTAAGTCTTTCCCCGTTTTCTGCTATAGGCGTTTAAAGCTATATACCTTTTTTCTAAGCAATATTTTCACAGCATCCTACAATTATTAATATACTGTATTTTTATGCTTTGGGAAAGATTTTCTAATTTTGCATTATGATTACTTCCTTGATTCATGGATTATATAACAGTGTGCTATTTACAATTTATGTGATGGTTTTATAGATTTTTTTTGTTTGTGAGTCCTAATTAAATTCTATTTTGATCAAAGAACATATTCTGTGAGATGGCAAACTTTTAAAATTTATTGGGAGTTATTTTGTAGCCAGGCATATGGTCTATTTTGGTGAACATTTTCTGTGTTATTTGAAAAGAATGTGTATCCTGCTGTTATTGCATTTAGTGTTCTATAAAATATTGTTTTATATTCTATAAAATATTGTTGTTTACATTTATATATCCTTGCTGATTATTATCTACATGATTTTTTTTGTCTACATGTTGTATCAGTTGCTGAGAGAGGGATTTTAATATCTGCAACAGTAACTTTATTTCTCTCATTAGTTCTATCAGTTTTTGCTAAATACCTTTGGAAGCTCTGCTATTGTATATGTGTTTAGGATTGAGTATTTTTGAATAATTGCCCACTTTTTTCATTATTCCTTATTCTCTGATATTTTTGTCTTAATTTGATTCTAAATAAATACCATTTTCTTATGATTATTTGCATACTATATCTTTTATTTTTTCTTTTAACTTTTGTTTCTTTATGTTTAATGGACATTTCTCATTGATGGCATATGGTTTTATCGTTCTGGTCTAATCTAGAAATATATGCCTTTTAATTAGAGTGTTACTGTATCATTTAAGTGGTACATTTAATTGATATAGTTGAATTTAAATCTCCCATCTTACTATTTGACTTTCATACATCCTCTTTTTTCTTTTTCTTTTTTTAACTTTTGTTGCTCCCTTCCTGCTTCTTTTGGGTTAATCAATATTTATTCATATTTTATTTTATGTTCTCTATGACGTAGGTCAAAAATGGCTTAAGTATTGATTGAGATTTCCATAGCCCACCATCTTACCTCATGACTTCTTTTTCCTGCATGCACTATTAGTAGATCAATCTATAAGATATAACTAAGAACAGTTCCATTTTACAACAACATATAATGGAGGGGAAAGAGAGGAGTTAAGAATTACTTTCGAAGTTTTGAAGCTCTTATGCCATTTACTAAAATAGGACATACTGGAGGATGAGAACTATGAATTCCTGGATTTAATTTTGCATATTGTAAGATACTTGTAAAACATAGAAAATATATAAAGTAGTACAGTATGTACAAGGCTATGGACATTAGATGTGAAAGATTCATGTTTGTCTTATATTTGAACTTTTTCATTTTGATCTTACTGCATATAAAAAAGATAATACATTTTTTATTCACATCCTATTCTCACATGATGTTAAATATTTATAAAATTAACTTATAATTATTAATAATAATGTTTGGTATACTTACTATATTCCTTTGAATAGACTTTTCTATCTTTAAGGACATTTTTTTAAAGGTAAATCAGCCTCTTCAAATAATAGTCCTTGTTCCATAGTGACCAATGGAGCAAAAAAATTTCCATTTTAATTGTGTCCCAAATTTGTGACATCTTACTAAAACTAGATTAATTTCCATAGTATGCATCCATTCTGAAGATTACCTTGTCAGGGTTCAATATAATAGCTTGTATTATAATTTTTTAAACCAGATAACTCAATGAAGTGGATATAAGTTTGAGTCTCTTTACAATGAGAAAGAAATTCAATTTTGTTTCTCCTCCTATTCAGTATCTTACTCAAAAGACAGAGCAAATGTTCATGCAAACACTTACTTGCTCAGCATTTAAGAGTTCCACGTGCAAGAATATATTTCTTGAAAGGATTCCTGAAGACTTCTCATTTGCATATGACTAAACTGATTCCAAAATTGTTGAGTGATTTTTTTTCCCCCAAGGATAATGATGTCATTGATAGGGTGAGACTTGGGTCCAGCAAAGTCTAATTTTTTTCTTTTTTCTTTACCTAACAATATCTCAGTGAAACGGTTAATTTTTGCATGATTTCAAAGAACTGTGATGGATCTGTGAGCTATCCAGTTGTGTAAGTTAATTTGCCCATTCGTTAAATGATGTTGAACTGCTGTTTGTGTGCATGAGCTTTCTATTTATCTTCCTTTCTCTTCACTCCCGGCCTCATTTCTGATATTCATCTAAATGCTGCATCTAGGACCTGCTCCCTTTTTTCTCATAATTTGCTGCTTCCATGTTTGTTTAAGAAATACCAATATTCACCATTTTCCCCAGTTTTTATCAAAGATATATGCACATCTGTCATTAAGAATAATTATGGTTTTAAGAGAAGCTGATGCTTTTTAAGAAACTGACAATTAACTTTCATTTCCTGATTTGAAATTGTAGTCTTATTATTTTCATATTTTTGAAATATTAGCTCATTTTCACTTATAAATGATTATGTAAGACAAGGAGTTATCTTGAACAAATATAATATTTATACAAGTAAGTGTAATTTGAATTACAATGCTTGATCGTTCTATATGTTAGCTAAATATTAGCCAAAAATAACAGCAACAATTAACATACAGTGAATGCTTTTGGGTGACATCTCATGTATTTATTCATTGTAACACTCTATAAATAAGAAGAGTACTGTTGTATTTCCTATTTTATAGATGTAGAAACTGATGCTTGAGGAGATTTTTAAAAGTCAGTGTAAGTCAAGGCAGATGACACAGTCATTTAAACAAATTTGGTCTTACTCCTGAGACTGAATCTTCAGCTACCATATTCTACTGACTGTTAAACTTGAAATAGATTTCAACCTGTATGTCTATATATCAGTTCCCACTTACCCACAAGGAAGACATTCCAAGACCTGATGGGACGCCGGAAACCACAGAGAGTACCAAACCGTGTATGTTTTTTCTATACATACCTACCGATGGTAAAGTTGATAAATTCAGCGCAGTAACAAATTAACAACAATAACTTATAGTAGAACAACTCTAACAAAAAACTGTTATGAAGAACAACTCTAACAAATACTGTTATAAAAGTTATATGAATATGGTTTTTCTTTCAAAATATTTTTTGTACCATACTCACACTTCTTGCATTGATGTGAGATGACATATCAGAAGGAAGATCATGTGCTTTCTGACTGTGGTGACTATGGGAAACTGAAAGGAAAAAAAAATTTAAAAAGACTGTAGAGCAAAAATGTGGATAAGGAGGAACTACTCTATACCCAGACTCTGTCTTGTATCTGCTCCTGACCTTGATCTTGAATAGGAGTTTCTCTTCTTTCTCCCATGATAGGGGGTGTAAGCTTCAGTGAGTTGGGATCTTAGATCCCAGACTGTTTACTGTCCTTTCTCTAAGACTAGTGGGTTTTGTTTGCTTTTTGCATCCATTCCCCAGTCATAGTGCATCTTTGCTGCCTCTCCCCTCTGTTCCTTTTTGCTTTTTGCAAAGGCTTTTTACTTTACATGAGAGAAGAGTCCAGAGCAGTGCAAGGCATTTTATGCAACCCACTGCTGCTCTCTTCCAGACTGCCTGCCCCACCGGGGGTGTCTCATCTCAGGCTCTGTTCTGCTCCTGTTCCTACTCAGCACGGGCTGAACCCTACTGAAAAGAGCATGCAAATGAGTTTAAACTCCCTTTGTGGCTGTGGTCTCCAGTGATTTCAACTGGATACATAGCCCAGAATTCTTGGGCTCTTTGTTAAAATTTTAGCTTTTTTTTTTTTTTTTTTTTTTTTTTGGTCTCTCACTTTTATGGGGGCTCTGGCCTCTTCCTTACATGATCATTAATTAACAAGACAGTTGGTAAGCCCCGAATCTCCCTGAAGGGGCCTGTCCCTCTTTGGAATTTAGGTTTCTTGGTTGCATTAGACTTATAGCTTTCTTTTCTCTTTTTCTTTTTTTAAGATTTTAAAATTTTATTTATTTATGAGAGACACAGAGAGAAAGGCAGAGACATAGGCAGAGGGAGAACTTTCTGATAGATTCAAGAATTAAATTCTCATTTTGAAGAATATTTGGCTTATTTCTATTGGGTGGAAGGGACAGTCCTCTGGATCCAACGTGGAGGTCCATATGCTCCACCTTATGTTGTTTTATTATCTGCTTTTTACTTACAAATATATTCTAAGCAACCTTTCTTTATCATAATGACTTATGGTGTTCCACAATTTTTCAACAGCATGCTATTTGTAGATTTTCTTTTCAAACCCTGCTAAAATTTTAGTTGGATGATAGTCCTCAAAGAGTTATAGTGATAGTACCTGTCTTAAAATATATATATATATATATATATATATATATATATATATATATATAATTGTGAGCCAAATAAAACAAGTCAAGTCCATTCCATTAATGAGTTGGTATGGTGTGATATTTTAAAGAATCATGAAAGGTGAATGTAAGATCTGGCTCTGGTCCCATGTCCTTGCCCTCTGCAGTAGATTTCTTGTCTGGAATGCACATTAAGTTTTCTGCTTCAAGGATGACCAGTGCTCAGGGCTCGCATTCATTCTCACTCCTAAATTATGTGATGCTTCCTTTCCTCGTTTGACATCTTCAAAGTGAAAAGTGTCATTGCCAGGGAAGCATGAAGATACAGTCAATCCCAAAGGCTGTCTTGAAAAACCTACATAAAGTTTTGGTATTATTGGAGCTAAAAATAAATGTAAGGGAAAAAATATTAATATGCATTTCTACATAAATCATTCAACTTTCTTAACTGTTTAAAGATCACATTTTGTAAAAAAAAAAAAAGTATAATATGGGGTGAGATTGTTTGAGTTTAACATTTTGAATGTGGTAACTATAAAGGAACTGATCCAAAAATTAAGTTGGTATGTGAATATAATCAAGGAATAGGAGTTATTTTAGGTTTAATTTCTGAGAGAGTCTCTTAACCTTGTGTATCATAACATATTTCATAATGCTGGTGATGATTCAACCAAAGCAAATATGTCTTCAAGGAGAAATATAGTCCTGAAATAAGTATTTTTAATTCAAATCTTATATAAATATTACTGTCTGGCATTCCAAAATTTTCTTTTAAGTGATTTCAAAAATTTAAGTGTTAGTTGAGAAAACAAATCAATAAACAAGAGACCCTGTTCACAAATAACAAAGGTTTGAATGTTTCAAGTTTTATATAAGCTCTATCAGGTTTTGATTATTCACATCCAGATGGCAATTAAATCAAATTGAGGTATAAATAAATAATTTGTCAATGAACACTCACTACCTCTTTATTGACTTTCATTTGCCTAAGGCAGCCTATAGCTCAGGAGAACGCTTATCAAACCATATCTGCAGTCATTTTTTTTAGACTCAGGATTTTTTTTTAATAAAAGAATAAGTGTTTAAACTTTTCCACAACATTCATCAGTTTGAAGGGAAATCCTCTATATCTGTGGTATGAAGGAAGCAACGGGGAATGTACAGCCCTAGGTAAGGGATTCAAGCTCTGGTTTTTTCCCCCCCAGTGGCAGTACTTCACAATGAAGCCTCCCTGTGTGAACTGCTGTGAGTTCATTATCAACAGATATTTATATTCAGACAAAACCCTCGAAATGCAGTTCCAAAACAAGTATCCGTGGTATTCCTCTGCTCTTATTTTAAACTATGCTATGTTTTCACTTCCAACCAATTCATGAGTATCTTTATATGTATATAAATTTCATCTCTACCTTGGCTTTTTCAGGAATTAAGAATTAAATTATGAGAACAGCACAATAAATTGTGCCTCGTCTTTTCTCAATGAAGCTTGTCCAATTATTTGAGTGCACTGTACTTTGAAGTTCATAATCATTACCTTCTTTTTTATTCTAACTCTCAAAAGTGAGGACCTGATTACTGCCATACGACTTGTGCAAATATTCTACTTTGCAATATGTGCTGCATATAAATGTGCGGATTGTATAGTAGGGGGTAAAATGGGCAGCCTCCCTGCCATCTGCGTGCTAATTAACCAGTGTCGAACACAGTCTTGTCATAGGAAAAAGTCATCTTCATTTCTACAGGGTGCAAATTATGTTGCCAAGAAGATCACAAGGACAGGGTTAAAGTTGGCTGTCAGCAATGGTGCTTGGTTTAGCTTGTGCTTTGAAAAGTTAGAGGAATTTTCAAAGAGAACATAGACTAAGCTGTATTTCTGTATCTAATTTGTACACCTACATAATAAAGTTGTAAGCATAAGACAAAAAAAAAACAGCCTTTTCATATGCGACTACCTATTTAGAACTGGATTCTTTTCTTCTGGTATCTTAGTAATGCTAAGATTTATATACCAGGGGGATGGATTAAAATATTACATTAAATATACACAGAAACATAATTAAAATAGAACTCTGTTAATGGTTCTCTTGTTTTTCAACACTAGAAACCATATGAATCAAAGGCTCAATAAAATAAGAGTTTACGTTTAAAAAATACAATGTATTTGTAATTTTAGAAATTGCAAATTTCTAAATTTCTAAATTTGCCCAATGTATTTGTAATTTTAGAAATTACAAATTTCTAAATTTCTAAATTTGCCCATAAATTAATCTTTGGCAAGATAAAGAATAAAACTTAAACACTTTAAATCATATGTAAGTATTAAAATTCAAGTCAGCTCCAATTCTAATTAGTAAGAATCATATCAGAAGTACTTAAGGGAAATTAGCTACCTATTGTTGTTAACTATAATTTAAAAATTTAGTAATCTTTGGTAGTGCATTGTTAGCAAACACGAATGCATGCACATCTGTAACGTGTGCCCTAGTCTGCCAATAGAACTAAATAATAGAAAATGAAATATCACAATATTTTGCACATTATGTCAACATAATTACTCTCATAATTAAAACTTAGGAAGAATTGGAAGGCTAACACTTTACTCCTGTGGGTATACATGGAGATACAATATTATTTCTCCCATCCTACAAAGACAGGGAAAATAAAATCACATCAAATGGTAGCTAACTGGTCTGCCTGTGTTCTTAGGTGATTTTTTTTTTCACTGAAATGTTCTTGATTTGGAACTAAAAGTCTGTTGCCTTATTCTTTATGAAAGTGATAAAATTACTTCAAACAGAATAACATTTATTTTCTGTGTAACAATTTTCCTTTGGTGCTTTTTTGGGAACAAACTTCCATTAACATTGGAGCTTTTAAAAGCATATTTTGTCTTTGGTTGTATTTTATCAACAAATGTGGTTAGATGTTATTTTCATACTACCCATAAAAAATATTCAAGGCTCTTTTTTACTCGTGGGCAAAGTGGCAGCGGTATGACCGGATAAGCATTGAAATATGCTTCTCCATAAAAATGCATTCCTGAAAAATATAACCTTTAACTTGTTTGGTCATTATTTTGACTTAAGGGGCTCTAGAATGTCCCTGAAAAAATAAGAATGTGATATTTCCTGGTATTGCACATTAATCCTTTAAGCCACTAGCACTCACCAATATCTTACTTTATTCTTTAAGACCCACTTGAGATATCAGCTCCTCTGTGAAGCGTCCCTTCTTCCCAGGACCACCTTTATTACACCCTCTGTCTTCCCACAGCAATTGGCTCGTAGTCCAGAGAGGCAAAGTACCAGGTCCAGTTCTCTCTTGTATGCACTGGACCCAATAGAGAGTCCATCACGGAAAGTATACACAATATAGTTGAATGAGCGAAGAAAGGTACATACATCCATTAACCTTCTAAGCTGATATCACAAATCTTTGAGGGAGTTGGATTTAAGAAAAGCCTTGGGTGGGAATCCCTGGGTGGTGCAGCGGTTTAGCGCCTGCCTTTGGCCCAGGGCGTGATCTTGGAGACCCGGGATCGAATCCCACATCGGGCTCCCGGTGCATGGAGCCTGCTTATCCCTCTGCCTGTGTCTCTGCCTCTCTCTCTCTCTCTCTCTCTCTGTCTGACTATCATAAATAAATAAAAATTTAAAAAAAAAGGAAAAACCTTGGGTGAATGTTCTTGTCTTTAGGGAATAAATGTCCAGACTTTGGAATTTGACAAGCTTGGGTAGGAATCCTGATTCTATCATTCATTGGCTGTGAAAACTTAAGTCATTTAACACCTCTGCATCTCAGCTTTATTATTCTAAGGAATAACACCAAATATGGTCCTTTGCAGAATTGTTGGAAGAGTTGGACCCTTTTCTCCTAAAATGCCTAACAACGCCTTGTTGCACATGGTGAGTGCTCAAGAAGTGATAGCTCTTCTTTAGTGAGGGAAAGAGGTTTCCAGACCTAGCCAGAATCATAAGAGCTACAGGAGAAATTTATGAGGTAGTGACATAGTATTCTTGTGGGCTTTCTGTCAATTTTCTTATCTGAAGACATGGAAAGACATGAAAGAAATAATTGCTGGTAGTGATTTTGGCATCTATAAAAGACATAGAGTGATAATACTGCATGTAATCTCTAATTTAAAACATTATAGATGTGTAATATATTTGTTTGAGTTTTAAATAAGCTTTCATGTAGCTTTTTCATGTAATGTATCATGTCTGTTTAAATGTTAAAAAACAATATGACATTTTAGATTTGATTTAAAATTTCCCTTCTAGATTCACTTGTCTGCTGAGTACCTTAAGGGTTATTAAAATAGTTCCCTCTTGAATGTAAATACTTATATTGTCATTAGAACTGTACCGGATTGCTAATCTGGTTTGGTGAGGGATCCCATGTTGTCAGAGCATTGTTGTTCTGATCCTGCACTACCCATGGGTTTGGACTATCAGGTATATCTAGTGTCTGCTTTCAGAACAAAGAAGAGCTGAATAGAGAAAAATCATGTTTTACCTTGATAGGCTGTTGTTGCAAAAGCCATATTAAAACTATGTATTTATGCTATTTCATGGGAGTATTGAAGATGCCATCACAGGCTTCAAAATGCACCCTCCTGCAGGTGGGTTCTCTAATGGCTAAATCTCAGGTAAAATTCAAAATATTAATTATAAGAATAGTCTAAATTTCTGTTTTGTTTTTTTTTTTTTCTTCAGAGAATTTTAAGGCAAATCCTGCCCATGTCAGCCCCAATGGGTATATCAAACTAAGTCTGCACAAATAGAATTAGAGTCTAGGGGTGGTGGAGAGTGGTTTAAAAGAGTAGGTTGGCTCCTGAATCTGGAAATTTCCTATTACAGAGAATATCCAAGTTCTGTTTGCTAACAGTAGTGGGGCAAGCATTTCCTGAGTAAGTCATAGTGAGAATTAGAGGACATCTGGGCCAATTAAAACCATTCACAGCATTACACTTCTTTTTTTAAAGTATCAGTTTAGTAGGTTTGAGCATCACGAAAGATGAAATATCCAAAAAAGTAATAATTGATGATATTTTAAGAGGATAGTAAGATAACTTAATAGATGTGCAGAACTGCCAAATGATTTTGAAGAAGTTTTACCTCACTTCTGAATGAACCATAAACTCATAAGCATTCACCAGGAGATCAACACACGGTGTGGTGTGCAGACCATTGCAACATCTCTGATACACAGATAAATCCAGTGCAAACCATGTATTTAACTTTTGGTCCTGGCATCCTTATCCTGCTGCTCTTACTGCACCTAAACTATGCACTTCAACAATCTTGTGTCTGATTAAGAGAAATCAGTTGCTGATTCACATGTTATCTGTATTTGCCTCAGGACAAATGAGAGCATAACAGAAACACAAGTTCCACAGTAAGAGGCATTCTGCATATTGTAAAAGTTTTCCATAGTAAATCACAAGTTTAGTATGGGAATAAATCAGGGGAAAGACAGCCAAAGTAGCTTCACATTAAGACATATGTTGGAGAAATTATTTTGGCAGAAAAGGGAATGCACTGAACACCTTAACCAATACAACTGAATTTGTATCTAGTCTTAGTTTTTCTATATTGATCATTTGTCCTCACCTGAAAGCAAATATATCACTTAAACAAAAATTGCTTATAATAGAATTTATAACATTGTTCACATCTTCCAAGGTTATCAGAGACTAAACCATAGCATAGGGAGGAGAGGACACAAAGGCAAACAAATATCATTTACTCAGTGAGCCCTGTGTGCCAGGAATTGTAAATAACACCTAACTTTATCTTTGGTATAGACCAATTATAGACCATGGATATTATTTAAAAACCTGAAGGTAGGGGGATCCCTGGGTGGCGCAGCGGTTTAGCACCTGCCTTTGGCCCAGGGCACGATCCCAGAGACCCGGGATCGAGTCCCACGTCGGGCTCCCAGTGCATGGAGCCTGCTTCTCCCTCTGCCTATGCCTCTGCCTCTCTCTCTCTCTCTCTCTCTCTCTGTGTGACTATCATAAAAATAAATAAATAAATAAATAAATAAAAAAAAAAATGAAAACCTGAAGGGAAAAATAAAGAACAAAAACGGAAAACAAAATAAGCTAAAGAAATATTTCACAATAAATTTTTTTGTTAAAAGTCAAGGATTTAGAGGTTGGGTCAAAAACATCTTCTAACTATATGCTATTTACAAGACACTACTAAAATGACAAGTAGATATTAAAATGCTGGTATATGTATAGCAGGCAAGCACAAACAAAATGCAAGGTGTTTTAATATCAGATAATATAGAGTTCATAGAGGACAGCGTTAAATCTAACAAAGGGGATGATTTTGTTTTGCCAAAGGAACCATTCACCTTGGAGAATCAGATTTGTTTTAAGTTATTAAAATTCCTGCCATGATTAATAAAAACTACCTTTAATGTCACTCACCTTTCTTCCTCTAAAGGACAGACTTCATGTTATCTCTAATATGCCTTAGAACGCTTCTAAAAGCACACTCCAAAGAACACAAATGTTTGTGCTGCAATGAAGGACCGCTCCCCAAACTCTGGCTTTCCTTGGATGAATGGTCATTGACTAGAAACCCTCTGGAAACATAGACACACACACCCCTATAATTCTTTCCCAACTACAGTAATTGACAATAAATTTCCAAGTGTAACTGAGAACCTCTAGCCCTCCTCTCTCTGCATGTCAAGTGTAGCTTTTAAGTGCAGCTTTCCATTTATTGCTCCTCATCCTTAAGCATAAGCCTATGTATGCCCAAGCACTTGACAGTATGCTGTGTTAGTATTTCTTTGTATATTTGTTTCTCTTTATTTTTAATACATTCAACTTTGATCTCCCTGTTGTAAAGAACAGAATATATGAAATATTTAGAGTGTGAAACAAGCTAGAGAATAATTCCTCAGTTAGGAAACAGATGATTTTATAAACCAGAAAGCTGTCCAGATTGAAATACACTAGGGCTTAAGAATGCCAAATGAAGTGCCACATTTAAATTGTTCTTTAATATTAAGCTCTTCCTAGATATAGGATTATTGTGTTGTAGGCTTCCAATGGACTTGAAAAGAATTAAAAAAAAAAAACCATGAGTGAGCATTATTTTTAGTTTTAGCTTTATTATTAGTGTTCTTTTTCTTCCTGAACTTGAATCATTATTCATAATATCAGAAAAGTATTATTTACATGGATTCATATTCCTTACTTTTTCTTTTTAGTCACACGGCTACTCCTCACAAATCATATTTTTCAATTTTCAAGATTTTTTTCTTTAGTTCTTTCCTAACATACTGTTTTTTAAGATGATCTTAAAGAAGCGAAATTTAAATGATGAAAAATAGAAATGATCCATAGAAATAGGATTATGCCAGGAACTAACAGTCAATCAGACAGTTGACTTCTGGCCTCAGAAGTGGTAGATTAAATCTCTACATGATATGGAAATCATATTTTCTTAGGTGTAAGATACGGGGCTAACATCTAACACTTCATTAAGAAAAAATCTGAATTTGGAACTATTGCCCAATGGATTGGTCAAATATATGTGATCAGAGAGCACATTTCCAATTAAATGAAAGATATTAAATTATACATGTAACCTAGCTCACACCAGTGCCCCAAAAATATTCTCTGGATAAATCTATAACCAAAAATCACTTTGAAATAAGGAGCTTTATTATAAATCTGTTAAAGGCTATCTATTAAGGAGTTCCCATCTCAACCTCTTCTTAATTCTAAGGATACTTTAACTTTGTTGAAGGATCCTAAATTTTGTTCCTTGGAAACTGGTAACTATTTGGGGAGTACATAAAGTATATGTTTCTGAACAACTTCCTAGATGCAGTTTGTTATATCCTTCTCTGTGTTGGTACATAATCTCTACACTTTTACTAGAGTTTTCATTTCATGGTTTCATTTATTGTCTTAAGAGTACTCTTGGGAAGGACTCCATTTTATTTAAGTTTTCTTTTTCCTGCCTTGTATAGTACTTGGCACATAACTGTGCTCAACAAATATTTTAAGAATTATGAGTAGATGAATTTAAAAACATAGATTTTTTTCCAAAATGCATAATTTACCATTTTTCTTTGAAAGACAGTGGTGAAAGACGACCTGTCTTCACTAAATAAAAGAAGCCCTATATTGTTTTGATTTCAGTAAAGTCAAGAAATATTTGTTATAAGCCTAACAGTATAAGCGATGTAATACATAATACAGTACAAATAATTTCCTTGTTCATTGCCCAATTTCAACTGTAAACAATGAACTATTAAATATGACAGTTGTGTTATATGCATTAGAATTCCATGTGTTGTTTTCTACAGGGTGACCCATTCAGTGAGCATTAGACTTGCCTTGGATACTTGCTTTTGGGTAATTTACTTAGTTTACAGTTAAAATACCAGAAAGAAACATTTTAAAGTGCTTGTCTTGATCACTGTTCCTGTTAACTATGGAAAGTACAGCACAGACACCAGAAGTTCAAGTCGTAAACTGTAATAAACTTAATTCGGATTCTCACTCACTGTGCTCTTGTGTCATCTTGGGTCACTTATTTAGCATCTCAGACTCCATTTCTTGGTCTGCAAATTTTGAATATTAACAATACATACTCTGTAAAGTAGTTGGGTAGGTTCAAGTTCTCGATCAGTCCTGGGTTGCATTAAGCACATTAAGCTATATTAGCAGATAAATACTCCTACATCCTTAAATAGAAATTTTAATTATCCATATGATACCCAATGCTAAGGTAAGAGCTGGACAATAAAATACAAATTCCTATTTAGTGAGAAAAATTAAAAATGAATTATCCATATGGTTTTCTTTTCATATATTCATACGTTTGTTTTTTCAATATTTATGCAAACTTTATGATGACTTAGCAGTATGTGTATTCATTATATATATATAATTACATATATATACATTAAATTTATAGGATTCCACTTAAGAGATAATTAAATTGCAACAACCCCAAGTCTTCTATATTTTGTTTGTTATATTTTTGTCCTATAGAAAATCTAGTTAAAATGTATATTTATTTTGTATTTTTTAAATACTTATATTTACTTTTGTATTTTATAAATACTTATATTTGTATTTATATAAGTATTTTAAATACTTATACTTTTGTATTTTCTAAATACTTATATTTGAATGGAAGTATATTATTTCCCTGCATGAATGAGGAAAATAATTTAGAATATTATAGAATTATTGTGGCACCTGGAGCAATAGAAATATGAGAGGCTTGCTATTATTTATTGAATTTCCTTGACTATTCTCCCAAAAAACCGTTTTACCAAAAAAAATGACTTTTTTTTTTTTTTTTTTTACAGGATGTAATATCATCCTTTTGGGAAAATATTTAAAAAGAGCTTTGAACATAGTAGGTATTAAAAAAATGTTATAGAAATGAAATAAATTTAATCTTTCAAGTCATTTAAATATCTCCTAACAAATTACTATTTTCTTGACCCTGTGTAGTTCCGTTCTAGAATAAAGAGAAATGATAAAAAATTCAGAGCACTTAATATTTGCCAGACACTATTACATACTGAGTTTGGCAATGGGTAAAATAAAGGTTTGTTTCAGATTAATTTACTTAAATTTTTGTTGGCATGTTCTTTCCAGATTTTGGAAATATCTGGGAGTTCTTTGCCCCCTTCACACATTGACTGAGGGCTTCTTTGAGGCTTTAGTGGATACGCTAGCCTATTGCCAACAGGATGATTCACCAACAAATTGTTAAATTTTTAATTTTTAAATTTTTTTTTATTTTTTTATTTATGTATGATAGTCACAGAGAGAGAGAGAGAGGCAGAGACACAGGCAGAGGGAGAAGCAGGCTCCATGCACTGGGAGCCCAATGTGGGATTCGATCCCCGGTCTCCAGGATCGCGCCCTGGGCCAAAGGCAGGCGCTAAACCGCTGCGCCACCTAGGGATCCCCTTAAATTTTTAATTTATATAAAAATTCAGATACTTAGAATCAGTGAAAAGAGGGAATGGTTATTAATATTTAAAACTATGCCTGATATTTTGGATTTTTTTTCTGTATGGTACCAAAATATTTTAATGGAAAATATTAAAAAATAATACCAAGTGTACAAATGTTTCACCTTTTCCAAATATCAGTTTGGCATATTCCTTTTCTTTGGATGATTGTTACTTTTCAGATACAGTGTTTAATCATCCTTAAAGCTTCTTGGCATGATGGGCTTTCTTATGGAATATTTAGTGTTAATTTAACCAAATTTTGTGAGATTTAAAATGTATTCAATGAGAACAGAATGTGACCACTTGTTTTTAATTAGATCTGAAAATACACATGGGGATATATTGCTTTTAGAAAACAAATGTACAATCAAATAACTTTTCAGACTAGCACAGTTTTCTGGTGACATTTGCAATAATTTGTCTAAACCATTCTAATCACTATGTTATTATTTGTGATTTTATCTTAAGCACATTTTTAATTAATTCCCCTTACTGTTTTTTGTTTAAAATGTAATGCATGGTTCTCTCTTATTTTACTTTTAAGCTTTCAACTTAAACCTTCAAATAAAGGGAAAAAATAACAGATGCCCTTAAAATGTAGTAATGTCCGAAGCCTTCATAAACAGTAGTCATTATAAAGCGATATTTAGGATAATTTAGACAGTCTTGAATCATATCTCCGTACTTTTAGTAAATAGAGCACTGGGAAGTTGTGTTCTATGGCATTCTTGCCTTGGGGTGGCCCTGTGCAGGTATGGGGAACACAGTGTCACAGAGAGTCCTTGTGCAGATGTGTTCAGTATCAGGTAAAAATGGTTTGTGCATGTAACAAGTTATAGTCATTGTTTAGATCTTTGCAATTCTGTCAGAAAATCTTGTTATATTATTAAAGTTCAGAATTCAAACACATATATATATATATATATATATATATATATATATATATATATTTCTTAGAAAGATCTACTATGATTGGGGTGCCTGGGTGACTCGGTCAGTTAAGCTTTAGACTCCTGATTTTGGCCTCAGGTCATGATCTCAGGCTCCTTGCTGGGTGTGAAGCCTGCTTAAGGTTCTCCTTCTCCCTCTCTGTCTGCTCTCCACCCCCCTTTTGCACTAGCTCCCTCGCTCTCTCAACCAATCAATAAATCTAAAATAAATAAATAAGATCTACTATGATTGTGGATTTAAATTTTGTTAGTTTCTCTGCCAAAACTCATAATGAGAAGCATTGGACCATGAATTATAATTGCCCTTGCTGTTTAAAGTTATATTTAATTTTCTGATTATTTTATAGAATATTTATTTGTTATTAGGCTCAAAATTATGAAACTTAGACTTTAGCTTTTCTATATAATAGTGAAGACTTCAAGAATGGCATTCATGAATCATCAAGGAAAGGAGAGAACAAAATCAGTTTATTAATACCTCTCCTCTAGGCACATTCATGAAGGAATTAAACTACTCAGAAATTAATTCACTAGATAACTTTGCATATTTCTATGCCTTTATTCAGCCTTCTTCAAGCAAAAATGCCTTCCGCTTGTGGGCTTTCTCCCTCTGTATCCAAGTTCCTACCTACCTTTTCCAATTCAGATCTTAACATCATATCTTCCTTAACGAGATATTTAATGATCGCCCCAGCTGTTAATAATCACCTTCTCTGAGTTTCTCATGACACAGTGTCTGTATCTCTTATGGCATGTATCACTTTTTACTTTTCATTATAGTAATTTACATACTTCCATCCTTTCTCTATTTTGTATTTCTTGGGGGCAGATTCTGTGTTTTATAAATTTTCTTTGGGTAATCAATAAATATCTGTCAAGTAACTGAATAAATGAATGAATGAGCTATCTTAAAATTAAATTAGTTACAGTACTCTCAGTTAAATACAGACGGACATATTTTTATTTTTGTCCTCACTCACAAAACTCCATTAAAATCAGAGATATAAAAACCCAACCCAACCACACCCACCAGAACAAAGAGGATAGAAATGAAAAGAGAGGAGAGAGAGATAAATACATTTTTGAATATGGAGTTTATAGAAATTATAACAGATTACCAGAGAGAGAAAGCATCAAAATAAGTGCCTTTGTTGCTAGAGAGAAAGCATCAAAATAAGTGCCTTTGTTGCTATTAAATATTTAACAACTGAGTTTCATAAATATATGCATATGTATGTGTGCTTAAGCTTTTTTTATCAGTACAGTTTACTACTAATAAAATATATAATAATTAGTAATAACTGAGAATAAAATATATATCATTTTTTGTAAAATCCACTTAGAAATCTTATTCTTATGGAACATTTTGTGGAGTTGCAGAAATATGGTATTCATGCCAATCTATTATTGCAAATGATGTATGGACTTATTTTTTGACATGAATGAGGAGGCATTTCTGTTTACATGGATGAGTAAGATGAAAGCTAAGCAATGAATACATATGTTGGAACTTAACTGTTTCAGCATAATATGAGCAAATTCTTTCTTAGAATAGCTGGAAGATGGTTTCCTCAATTTGATTAGAGTGTAATGCTACAGAGACACTAACATTTTAGGCTTAAACTGCATTATTAACATTTTCCTCATCACATTCTTAAATATAGGCAATTGATAAAACAATAAATCAAACCTTAATTTGTAGCATCTGCCAATTTCCATGTTGTAAATATTCCTACCATGCCCAGTTTCAAGCTATTGATGTGGTGTCACTGAATGTGAATTTGGAAACAGTTGTGAAGCAACTCACCATTATATATTCTTCTCTACCACACAGATATATAACAGTAGTAAAATATTAGTAAAATAAGTGAGGAGTTTGTAATAGATATTTATTTTGAATATATATATTTATATTTTAATGTAATTTATTTAACAGTAATACTAATAGTAATAATTGCTCTGTTTAGCAATGAACTTGTAAAATTCCTGAAAACTTAGCAATTGGATATCACAAGAATCAAAACTTGAATACATTGATCCCACAGAAAATGGGATTGAAGGTAGGAAAGGAACAGGCAAATAGTCTGAAAGTTTTTTCAAAGTCCCTCTCACCCGCCTCCTACCCAGCAGCCTGCAGCAATCAGGCATTTATACATCCCTTTTTTGTAGGAGCAAGCCTGTGCCAGTGTGCAGAGGCTCCAGTGAATTTTATGGAACTTTACTCTTAAATATAAAAAATCAACTGAAAGAAAAACAACAACAACCTTCCATACAAGAGATAAAAACAAAAATACAAACCAAATTCTTAGGTAAGAGAATGTGGTGAGAAGACTCAGGAAAGAGATGTAGGAAATGTTTGCATGACACAAGAAAGAGATACTCTTGAAAAAACAATAATCATAGAACATAAAACATATTCATGGCTAAGAAAACCAGAAAAACATTTTGGAAATTGGATTATTACAGCCATTTATTTTCTTGAGTATCAAAGAATATTTGAAAACTAACCCCAAACAAATCTCTCAAAAAAATTAGCAAATCAGGTGAAAAGTAGGAGATAAAACCCTTTTAAAATTAGGTCAATCAAGGAGATCCAACATCTAACTTATAGGATAAAGACCAGGCAGAAAAAAGGAAAGTGATTTTCCCACAAATAATACACAGAGGAATTCGAGATTTGAAGAATAAGAGTCTCCAATATGAAAAGCCTCACCTCCATAGGCTGCATATGACAACATTTAAAAAATTGTACACATGTATATCATTTTGAAACCTTAAAACCATTGAATATTAAAATTCTCCATAGGGAAAAAACAAAAACCGGTGTGATCAAAAATAAGAACGATATTGGAGTTTCCACTGAATGCCAAAAGTTAACACAAGAATGAAAACAGTTTTGATAATGAAATTAAAGCATAACTACACTATTAAAACAACTTTGGATTTTAAAGTAACACAAATTAGTTCAATTTAAATCCATAGTGCAAAAGAAAAATTAGTCAATTTTTTTTTGTTTTAGTGAGATCTAGAGATTAATCTAAAAACCATCTGGAAGATGGAACATGGTAACATCTCTTATTTTATTGGAGATTAAATATTGATAAAAATACGTGTTTTGGGATTTATTTTTTTACTCAAAAGTATGTTAGATATTTGCTAGTGTGAAAGCATGACTAGTTAGATCATTTTCTCATCTTAGAATTCCAGTTTACATTCTCAATTGCATGAACAAATGATTCTACTGGATTTGGTTTCCCAGTGTGTCATATATTTATTACAAGGCAGTGTTGTGTCTTGGCAAAATTCTATTGGCAGATACATAATGTAATGCTCAAATTTACACTTAAATATTCTCCTTTCCACCAGTTTCTAAGATATACATAAAACTAAATCTATTGAGCTTCGCATAATACTACAAACCCTATTTCTGTGGAATAAGAGTAGTAAAATATTTTGGTTGAAACTTCTGAAAGCTACATTTCCAGAGGAACAAAAGGGAAAGAGAAACTCTTCTAGTGAAAGATAATTGGCAAAATGATATATTAAAAAAAATGGAAAAGGTGTTACTGACTTGCAGAATGTTCTAAAAATACCTCATTCAATAAGTACATCTTGCTATTTGACACACAATTATGTTAATGCAGTAAGAGTTGAAGAGTAATTTAAATATAATTAGGCTTTAAAAGATAAATGATATAGAACGTGGAACCTGCTTTCCTCTTTCTGGAACATTATTTTTTTATGAAAGTGAAAAATAAAAATAAAAATCTGTAAATCAAAATTCTTGGGGATTCCTGGGTGGCTCAGCAGTTTAGCACCTGCCTTTGGCCCAGGGTGTGATCCTGGAGTCCCGGGATTGAGTCCCACATTGGGTCCCATCATGGAGCCTGCTTCTCCCTCGGCCTGCGTCTCTGCCTGCCTCTCTCTCTCTCTCTCTCTCTCTCTCTCTCTCTGTCTCTCATGAATAAATAAATAAAATCTTAAAAAAAATTCTTGCAGTATTTTCAGTTAAGTTTGAGTTTTATACTTGCATAGCTGATACAGATGATGAAGCAAATGAATTTTACCGTAAATTTATTTTCTAATAAGTGATATTTTCAACATCTTGTTTTACAGAAAAGAATGAAAGAAAAATTTATTGAAGTTCTTTTCTATGCACATTCATTCTCATTTAATGTCTAGAGCTGTATTGAATAGGAAAATATTTAGTATACCAACCACTAATCACTAAAAAATAGCATAAAAATCACATTGGTTGACAATTTTAATGAGTTTACTGATGATTTTTTAGGAGGTGACTTTTTTGACATAATCTGTGATCTGTTTTACTGTGCCATAGAAAGATTGAATTAGTAACATATGTGAAAAATCATGTAATCTGACATTTTTTTCTTCAAGGCATGAGTAAATCAAGTATAACTCCTAGGGATCTAGATAAGCAAAGTGATCCTTTTTTAGAACTCTATCAGATTTTAAAAATTAAGTCAGCCCATTAACTTTTCAGTAAATATTTATCAAATATATACTATAATTCATGAATGTATTTGTACAGGGTATAAGCAGGAGGTAAATAAAATCATGACGAATGCAATGATAATTGTGCTATGATGGGGTATTTTAGGAACCTATAAGAAAGAAATGGTTCCTGAGTCCTAAAAGCGGACTTTCAAGTGAAATAGATTTTGAGATTTTAGACACAATATCAGTGAAATGATTCAGGGCAGGATATTTCTATTTATTCCTACATCTTTATAGTTTTAATTGAAAGACAAAAGATAGGTGAACAAGTTACAGAATATAGCAAATTGTAAAGAAATGTAGAAAAATTGTAGGAATGAAAGATAAAGGATTATAAAAAATGGTATACGTTATCCTTTGTTTCATTTAGCATTGTCTCAAAAGGGTCTTTCCATGACTTTAAGTATACAGAGAACCAATTTTAATAGCTTCCTACTATAATATCTATTTTGTTCCTATCATTTATTATGCCCATCATTTTATTTTATTATCATTTTTTATTGAATAGAAATTTCATATTTGAATCAAAGATATCCTACCTCATAAAACATGAAAAGCATGGTTGTATGTAAGAATAGTTCTTATTGACTGTCAGGGAAGTACTTTTCCGATTAAAAAAAAAAAGAAAGAAAGAAATATACTCTTATGGTGTAAATCACTAAGTTTTTGTTTTATTTTCTTCATTTTTTAAAAAAGTTTTTTATTTATTCATTCATGAAAGACACAGAGAGAGAGAGAGAGGCAGAGACATAGGTGGAGAGAGAAGCAGGCTCCATGCAGGGAGCCTGATGCAGAACTTGATCCTGGGTCCCCATGATCACGCCTTGGGCCAAAGGCAGGTGCCAAACCGCTGAGCCACCCAGGGATCCTCTATTGTTCCATATTGAAAAGGAACAAGGACAGATCTTCTGCAATGCCCAGGATGGGTGAGCACTCATGACTTAACGTATGTTATTGTCTCATTTTTATTCAATATTAGTTGCATCAGTCAACAGAAAGAAATATAAATGATTGTCATCATTAAGATTACACTCTAGCAGGGGAAATGGAAATAAAGTAACCAACTAAAAAATTAAATCATGAAATTTCATACGTACATACATGCACACATACATATACGTATGTGTAATAAGAGAAAGTGTCAAGTGGCAATTAGTGCTGTAGAGAAAAGTAAAGCAGGAAAAGTATTGGTGTACATGGATGCAAATTCAAATTAAGGAGTCACATAGATGAATGGATAAAGAAGATGTTATTGACATATACATATAGAGAGATACAATGGAATATTATTGAACCATAAGGGGAATTAAATCTTGCCATTTGCAACAACATGGTTGGATCTAGAGGGTATAATGCTAAGAGAAATAAGAGAAAGACAAATACCGTATGATTTCACTCATACATGAAATTTAAGAACAAAAATGAAGCAGAAAATGAGACAACCCAAAACCACACTCTTCACTATAGAGAACAAACTGCCGGTTGCTAGAAAGGAAGTGGATGGGGAATGTGTGAACTAGGTGAAGGGGATTAAGAGCACACTTATCACAATGAGCACTGAATAACATATGAAATTGTTGAATTACTATGCTGTACACTTGAAAATAAGGTAACGTATGTTAATTATATTGGGATCAAAAATAAATAAATTGAGGAGTCAGGGAATACCTGATAGAGAAGCAGACATTTGGGTAAAGACTTGAAGGAAAATAGGGAGTGAGGCAAGAGAACACCTAGAGAAAATATTTTACAGGCCAAGGACCACAAGACGATAGGTCCAGGCCTGGAGGTCAGGTGAGAACTGAGCTCTGGTCACTCTCACATTAACGGGCAAGTTTGATGAGATATAATCAGCACAGGGAACTGACGGGGGAAAGGCCTGATAGGTGCGAAGAAACTCAGAGTGAGGTATTTGGAAGGCCAGGTGAAGAGGTGTTTTGAGGTAGAGAGTCACTATGCCACTTTCTGCTAAGTAACGTAAAATACGGACTGAAAATTAGCCAGCTGGCCATGTAGCAGTCATTGATGATGACAGGAGCACTTCTGGTTCCATGATGGGAATGAAAGCCTGACTGACGTGTTCAACACATGTCAGGGATGGGGAGAAAGGGAAGCCCTCTTACAGTGCTGGTGGGAATGCTAACTGGAAAGCGATATGGATGTTCCTCAAAAAGTTAAAAATAGGGGTATTCTATGACCCAGCAATTGCACTACTGGGTATTTACCCAAATGATGCAAACATAGTGATCTGAAGGGGCACCTGCAGCCCAATGTCTACGGCAGCAATGTCCACACAATAGCCAAACTATGGGAGTAGCCCAGATGTCCACCAACAGATGAATGGATAAAGAAGATGTGGTGCATATATACAATGGGATATTACTCAGCCATCTTGAAAAAGTCAAAATCTTAACATTTGCAACATTGATGGAACTGGAGGGTATTATGCTGAGTGAAATAAGTCAGCCAGAGAAAGACAATTATATGATTTTACTCATATGTGGAATTTAAGAAACAAAACAAAGAATCATAGGGGAAGGGAGCAAAAATTAAAATATGGAGAAACCAGAGTGGGGACAAACCACAAGAGACTCTTAACCCTAGGAAACAAACTGAGGGTTGCTAGAGGGGAGATGGGAGAGGGGACAGGGTAACTGGGTGATGGGCATTAAACGAGGGCATGTGATGGATTGAGCACTAAGGGTCATAGGCAACTGATGAGTCACTAATTCTACCCCTGAAACTAAGAATACACTGTATGCTAATTAATGGAATTTAAATAAAATTTCAAATAGGAATAAAAGAGTTAGAGTGAATATAGGCAAGTTTGAGAAATGTTACACTACAGAGAAAGAGAATAATGGAGTTGTAATTGGAGGTGAAAATGGGATAAGAGCAAGCTTTTGTTGCTGTTCTTTTTCATTGGGGGAGAAAAAAGAGCATGACTGTCTGCTAATGGAAAAGATCCAGTAAAGGGGAAAATGATTGCCGCTGCAAGAAAGAGGATAAGAATTACTCAAGCAAAGTCCTGGAATAAATGAAAAGGAACAGAGTCAAGCATGCAGATCTCCCCACCTGGTGGGTATCCTGTCCCTGCCCTCCCTCACTCATTACTCTTGTCCTACCATTTACACAAAACCTTAGGACTGTAAAGGCATGGCCAAGAATTCCATTGTTTTTCTGTGCCTTCATTCTACTTAGGGCTAGAAATTGATAAAGAGAGTTAAAGCAATCTTCTACTTGGACCAGTTCGAGGGTTCTATACAAAATATAAAGTTACCTTCAGTTTCTTTTGGCAACTTGCATGGGAGAATTAAAGTCAATATCATTTTATTGTTGTATGGCCCATTTAGGCATCCTTCCCTACTGAGATTTAGTTAGAGCATTTGCTTCCAATGGATCATCTGCTGACTTGGGATAGTTACCACCTATTGCTAGATGACAAAGACAATGAAAATATTGAGAGCTGAAGAGTAATAGAGAATGAGAAGTTTACTGCGTGTGTATAATCCTGTCCAGAAGAGAATTCAGAGGGAGAATGTTTAAAATGAGATGGTACTTGGAGAGGATACCATTTTGTTGGCCTAATTTGAGTACAAACTACAATTTTAGGAGTATGGAATTTCAGAGTTTGGTTTTAATTGTGCTACTCTAATCTGCCATAGTCAAAAATAGGAGACTTGAAGGACAAGCACTTTGTATGTATGCACACATCTCGCTGTCAACATTCATGCATGTACATCGATGTATACGTTCATGTGTACATATCTCTTTTTTTGAATGGGAGACTGCTGATTATTTCTTCTAGTTGAGGTAATTACCTGTGGTCCTTTGATGACTCTCAGTTTCCTGAATGAAGCTGGTAATAATACCAAATAGCACAATTGTCCCAAAGCATCGTCCTATCTCAAATGAATTATTTGATCCAAAGTTACTATGAAAAGGGTTCGGCCAACATATCTGAGAGTTGAGTCATTTAAACACGTGTTGATTAATGAGGGCTGCTTTTGTGTCTTTTTGAAACATTAGCCTAAGACAATAAAAATCCTCTGAGAATTATATGTTTTCTTATTTTTGTGTTGTTTTTAGGTACAAATAAGGAATCTATAACTCCTGAGAAATAGCCTAGATACATGTACCTGGGAAGTATTGTTTTAGGAAAAAAACATCACTGCGATTCTAATTGATGACCCGCATAGCAAGCAGTTTTTCAGCTTGCCTCTACTTCAGCCCAAAATAAACATACCTAGAGAATGTTCTTTGTTATTGTTGTTTTTGTTGTCTTAATTCCTTTTCTGTCCCAAGGTTTTAAGGAATCCTGGTCATTTCACATTATATGAAAGCTGTCTCCTTAAGACACGGATGGCTGGCCTTAATAGAAGTGGTATCTTCCGCACTTTTTTGAGATGTTTATAAGCCTTGAAACCTTTCTGGATATTCAGTTTCGAACAGGTTTTAGTTTTTGTTTGTTTTGTTTATTATTATTATTTTTAGTATTTGTGACTATCAGGTGTATTTTAGGATGTGGCCATTCCTTGAGTGGGAAATATTAGCTATTTTTTTTATTATATTTAGTCAAATACTGAAGTCAAGGGATGCCGGGGTGGCCTAGTAGTTCAGCATCTGCTTTCAGTTCAGGTCATGATCCTGGGATCCTGGGATCAAGTCCCGCATCGGGCTTCCCGTAGGGAGCCTCCTTCTCCCTCTGCCTCTTTCTCTGTGTCTCTCATGAATAAGTAAATAAAATCTTTAAAAAAAAATGCTTAAGTACTGCAGTGATCCCTGATGTAACTAAAAAAAGTAAAACTTATCCTCTCGGCTAATATGCATATCCTGTAGTTATAACTGTCTAATCATTTATTCATTCTTCATTCTAAACATATTTACTGGGCATTCATTATGGATTGCTTTGTGTTAAAAGCTGTCTATTCATTAAAAATAGGGATGAAATCATAGGATATTCAACTAAAATGTTTCTAAATCTTTGTTGTGATAAATTTTCTCTTAATTAACACTTATAACTTTGAAAACTTTTCATTTATTTGTAGAGGGCCAGACTTCTCCAAGAAAGAATTAATGAATGTTCCTTAATAGTAATTTATATATTTTTAAGGATAGTATAAAATGATAGCAAAATTTGAACTGCACATCTGTGTTTACTGTATTTTTCTTAGTCATTGATGTACCATGTCTTTATAAAAGTTTCATTTTAAGTGACTCTCCTCAATTATCTGAAATCTTGAGACCATTTTCTGTACACCTTAATTATTACTGTCTGCTCCCATTCTCTAAAATAATCCAAATTAATCTTCGTTTTTTATCTAAGATATCCCTGCCTTTCAAAGAAGGTCTTTTAGAATTCTTAACTTCAACTTAAGGATCAGAAAGTAAATTGCTTCTTTTTTATAACTTGTCATTTAGATGCTTTATGACATTACAAAGCATGCACTCTTGTCAAGAGTCAAAATAATAGTTTTTGAAGTAAAATGGAACATGGAAAAACTGCATATAAATATGTAAAAATTTTAGATAAACTTATTTTACTGGTTATTTTCAAATGTGTGTTATTTCCCTATAAGAATATAAGCATCTCCTAGTTTGTAAAGATCTTTTTTTTTCCATTTACATTGGAAAATTTCTTGTCCAGATGCTGAAATACCTCTGAGACAGGAAGAATTATGTCATACCATCCAGAAAATCCTTATCAAAACAAAGCTCTTTCTCTGGTGGCATGAGGTGTAATGTATGATGAGTGGTTCTCTTTTGCTGTTTGTACACTGGTCATTCTAGCAGAGGCCATTTATTAAGGAAACAGATGGGGAAACATCAGTTATATTTTGTGCCTTCTGTTTACTATAAAATGTTAGGATCCTTGGAAAACAGAACTAAAGTAATTGAAGGCATCAAAGACTAAGTCAGGTATGATAGGAGAGAATGGACATTCTCAATTCCAGTATAGGCCCTTATTTTTTTACTACTGAAAGCTTTGAAATAACCTTTAAGTTGTATTTATTCTGATGTAAGCTATTAGGTCAGTAGATATTTTGTGAGTTTTTAAAAATCAATTTTATATGAGCCTGGCAGTTGACAGTCGTTCAGGAGACTACTATTTGTTCAAGATATCAAAAGGTTGTAGAAGAACCCCCAAACTAAATTATCTTGGAGTAATCGTAGAATTTGATACCTTTGATGATAAGATTATTTTTATATTGTTGTTCACAATAACTTATATGATACACAAATTTACAGGAAATTGAGTGTCTTTAAAACAAGTGTTTCCCCTGCAGAAGTTATCCAATTTTACAGTTGAACATTTCTACTCTCAGATTTTCAAGACTTGTGTTCCCCTTATAAGAGTTACATTATTGAATTATTGACAGAAGATAATTTGCCACTACCATTGTGGAAGGCAGTTTTTTTTTTTTCCCCCAGTGATTAAATCTAATTCTTTGTGACATTGTTTGAGCCTGTTTTCTCTTCCTCCTCTTTCTCCTCCTCTTCTTCGTATTCTGTTTTTATTATTAGTTTTTGCCTTTGAAGTTTCTTGCATCTCCTTTTTTTAACACATAATTGCATTAGAGTCTAGTCTTCAGTAAGGCAAAGGGCCAGTCTCTCCTTCACTGACCATGAGAATGTCTTCTTTTCACAAATCAGAATGTATTTCAGTAATTCTGATAAATCTGCCAGGTATGGTTTTAGGAGGTTTTTGGGGAGATATTTTAATTTTATTTATTGTGTTATTACTTATGATGAATTTAGCACTTTCTACACAGCAGTCTTTTTGTGAGATGCACTTTACAAATATCTTTGAGCTCTCCCAATGACCCTGTAAGAAATAGAAATAGAGTATTTATAACCTCCATTTCACAGGTGAAGCTGCTGAAACCACACATTTTTACTTCTGTGTGTTTAGCTCTTTGAGAGAAATGTCTCTTTGAGTTTGGAAGATTCACCATTTTCTGCTTTCCTGAAGGTCAAAAAAGAAAGACTAGTAATATTCTGAAACTGGTGGCCTGAAGTCAGACTTCCTCACTGACGTATTTATGCCACTTAGAGGGATTTAGTGGCACATTTCTATCTGGACCGTTTTCATGTTGATTGTAGACTGATCTCTCCTGCATTTTCGATGTTATGTAGCTGAGGCTTTTTCTATGAAAGGGTTCATGTGTTTGATTTAAAAGAAAGTAGAGCTATAACTTTGCTGTTTTGCAAAACCATGCTAATATTGAAGCTGGCATTTACACTTACACACAGTTCTCCAAGGATTTCAGTGCCTGGTGTGTTTCTGTAAGCTTTGTGACTGTTTTATCTTTTAATCTGTTTTTTATTGTAAAACATTTAGAATATTTGCAGATCCAAACACCCTTAAATTAAAGGAGTGGTATTAATATTAATGTTATAATTTTAGATTTAGAGTGAGTTTATTCTTACCTCTAACAAATAGTCATAAACCATCCAGTTTTGCAAAGATGGCACATATTTCATTTGTATCTGTTTTTCATTAATGACTTACTTGATGTTTTAGGCTGACTCAGTTTCCCAGGCATCTTTTCCATTCCAGCTCTGGAGTGACTAACTTAGGCTAAGTTATGACTTCCTTGATCATGGAAGGCACTGCCTCATAGTGGAGAGAATATGGGTCTACCGTGCCAACATGGAATACTCAAGTAATCTCTACAGATATGGTAGTAGCCAATGACCTGGCTCCCACCTGCTGCAATCTAGATATTAGTTCATTAGAAATCTCTTATATACTCAACAGTACTATTGAGTGTGAGCTCCTGCATTTCAGAAAGCAGGTCTCTTACCCATTTGCTATATAGGTCTGTGACCAGTTCTTACACTGTAATACTGAAATTAATCTTTGATAAACAAAAAAGAATCACCATAACGTTAAATGGTATTTTATAACTGTTCACCAATGCAAAATAATATAAAACAGAAAAAAAATAGAGTGTCCATTGTGTCTAACATCATTCATTCTACCATGGGCAGGTTTTTATCACAAAAATATAGAGTGAGACATTCTAATAAGCAAACCCTTATATTACAAGATAAAAGATCATGTAATGTTATTAGTCAAGTGGTAAATAGAGTACAATTAAATATGTATTTCTTAAGTCATGGTAGGCACAAAGTTAGGAAAAGATTTGTAGTGATAGGACGGTACCTAGATTATTTCAAAGTATTTTCTATACTAGCCTAGCTCAGAGAGAATTTAAAGATAAGAATCCTCTGACTAGCAGAGAAGATGGAAGATAAATAACTAAAGGTGAAAGAAATGGGGGAATGCTAGCATGGCATAAGTTAATAAAGATTAACTTACTCATGAATAAAGATGAATTTTTATGACTGTGGTAGGCAGCTATTCAGTATCAAGAAGTTCAAACAAATTGAAGATTTGCTTTACCTACTCTTCATAGAATATGGACTACCTGTAGGACAAACTGTAGTCTGGGGCCTTAATCCTAAATATGTCATGAAGAAGTTATCTTATGCATGAGATCATACAATTTGTTTTAGAATAGTATATTATGTTCACATTATTTCCAAATATTTTCAAAGATATAAATAAACACATACATGGAAAGAAAACTCAAAACTTGAAGAAAATACACTTATTTCTTAATTAGGCCCTACCTTTTGTATCCTCCCTCTTTTAGCCTTCATAACTACATACAACAACATTTATTTGTTTATTCATTCATTCTTTCTTTCTTTCATTCATAGACAGGTAGAGAGAGAGAGAGACAGGGGGAGAAGCAGACGGTGAGGGAGAGAGAGAATCTTAAGCAGGCTCCACACCCAGCATGGAGACTGGTGTAGAGCTGCATCTTACAGCTCTGAGGTCATGACCTGAGCTGAAATCAAGAGTCAGGCACTTAACTGACTGAGCCACCCAGGCACCCCTAAACATGACACTTTGGAGATCAGGACTTATCAGCTCCATTTTTGTAGGCATATATGATTTAGACAGAAATTTCCAAACTTCTTTAAACCTGTCAACATACAAATATTTTTTTTTACCTTTCCACTGCCTATTTCCTTAGGTTACTATTAGATATGATATGATATATGTTATGATATATGATATGATATGCCATGCCAAACATGGAGACTTCCAGTGTGCCAGCCTCTTCTAAGAAGTCTTATGTACTAGAAAATGTGGAGTGAATGAAATGGTTATTAGTGGGAATGGAGGTTGTAAGGAAATACATAGAGAAGAGCCATGATAGAGCATAAGCCATGAAAATCATGGCAAGCTAGGTTCCAGGGAAGACAGAACTACACATAACCAGACTCTTTGGGTAAAGAAGGGAGGGAAAAAAATATATCCTTTCAATGGAAAGAATTAATCAATTGCAAAGGAGAAAAATGAGCAGACCTTAGAGAAGCTGAAGTACAATGCAAAGGAAATTATTGATGCTTAAGAGATACTGATCCTTAATCCAAGTGTATCTTTGTAACATTTTCTCTTTTTTTCTGATTAAATCTATGTGGTTTTCTCTGAAATTTGATTACCTCAAATATTCTCCAATAGTACTGACTGTAATTGCATGAATGCCATGATTTTTAAGAAAAAATAATCTTGGTTTGAGGAGAGTGGAACTACTATCTTTCTCTTTTTCTGCAGTACTTCTCTTACACTCCTTATTGCACAAATCAAGAAGCCATAGCAATGCCCCCACTTTGTAACTGATTTCTAATGGCTTATGTTATTTGGCCCTTTCAAACTGATTCTTCAGATAAGGAAAATGTCTGGACTGGGTGGCAGCTTTGCATAGGGAAGGAAAGATCTTTGAGGTGCAGGGTTGCTTTGGGAGCCAGCCTGGGCCTCAGAAGGAACTACTCAGTTGGAAGACTTATGAACTCCCATCATATTAGCACATGTATTCACATAGCAAATCTGTGTGCTCTACATTGCTTATTAGGCTGGGAAGTTGTTCTTCCAAGTGAGCCTTCTTGAGCTCATTTTAGAGGGCAAAGTTGTGTTCTTAAGAGAAAACAGAAGTTCCATATTTAAATTTTAATTTTAAGATTTCTACACAAACCATCATCATGTCCCATCGTAACAGTTTGTACTAAGATGGAAACACAATGGGCCAGATCCATTGCCTCCTTGACAAGATGATGGATTTTGCTCTCTCCCACCTGTGTATCCAGGTGTCCTAGCTTTGCAGTTCTGCTCCCTACAGGGAGCCCTGATGGTGATTCTAATGCTGCCAAGGCAAAATGAGGAAAATTCTGCCTGAGAACCAGCCTCCCATTCTATGGCTTTGGAAAGGAGCTAAGAATATGCTTGTTTTCTTTTCTTTGTCTTCATGCTCTCAGAATTCACACTTATATATAAGAAAACATTGAAAATGGGTCCAAACAAGCTGTCTTTACTATCTTCAAATTTTAAAAATATGACATATTTTGAGTCTCTAAATTTCAATCTCCTGTTCCCAAGATCTTTGTAATCTATTACTATGTTATTTTTATATCATGTCTACTCTAAATCACCAAGAAAAGTATAGCCATCTTCAAAAATTCTAAAATAACATAAACGAGATTTTCTAAATTTTACCATGCTCACTATACTATATGAACTCCCCCAAATCTTTCAGATACCATCACTGTTTGTTTTTAAATTATTTTCCTCAATTGTTAATCTTACACAATCTTTGCTTTTGAGTGGTCAGGTGTTTTGTTTTTAAAGATTTATTTATTTGAGACAATGTGCCAGTGTGGGAGCTGGTAGGGAGGGAGGATGGAGTTGCAGGGTAGAGAGAGAACCTCCAGCAGATTCCCAGCTGAGCATGAAACCTGATGTGGGGTTCTATTCACAATCCTGAGATCATCAAACTCAGCTCATGACTCATGACTCATGAAATCAAGAGTTGGAAGCTCAGTAGACTGTGTCACCCGGGTGCACACCTTGAGTGGTCAGTTCTTAACATCATTTCCCTTTTCCTCTATGCCTGAAATTTTATAGATCATTTCCTTTGTACAGTGATCCTGGAATGTAAATCATGGCTGTATACACCCTGGAATTTCATCAGGCCAACCCAACTCTCTTATTTTCTCTAGTTTTTTCTCCTCTCTGTTTTTTTTTTTTTCCTCTAAGGAGCATTTGTACACTTACTTTTCAGCATCAGCTTTCTCTAATCATCTCTGTCCTAAAGCATCATTGAATCTGAACATGACACCCCAATGCTATAGTTTCCCCAAATAGTTCTTCCTCCCTTTGTGCTAATCTTTTCAAAAATGTCATTTCTTTCACAGTCCCTTTTCAGGCAAATGATAATTTAACAAACTTTATTTATCATATTTTTGGATTCAGCACAATACTAGTCATGCCCTTAAAGTCATTGATATGCCCTTAATAACCATGATGTCCAGTAGTGAAAAAAAAGAATATTCCAAATGAAATCACTAGAGAGCTCAATTAGAATTACATTCTCAACGCTAAATTCTACAATGCATGACATATATTCCTTAGAAAGGTAAGTACTTTATATTCCTTCACCTCGTCCTGTTTACCCAATTGCCTATCATGACCCTGGCCTTAAAACCACAACAAAATATAGATATAATTCACGTTTCTGTCTGTACTGATAAAATGTTAAACATTCACATACTTTGTTCAATTTTGTTAACTGTTTTTCTTCATCTTCCATCAATGTCTGTCTGAGATAATAAGCCATGTGAGCTTTACTAACATTTAGTTCAGTGCCCTCCACAAATTTTAAATCAAATTCTATTACATAAATTTATATTTAAAAAAATTTATTGAATAAATGAATAATGTTAGATTTCAAAGTTTTCATTATAGGTACAATCTGTATTTTCATACTTACCATAAGCTTTAAGTATCATTGACTTCAAGAAGACTAGTTCCCCAGTAGTGCCAATCTTTCCATCATGCAACTTAATAAGGTAGAGTTGTAATGCTGGCCTCCATTCAGATGGTGACAGGTGGCAGAGAAAGCACACAATGGAATTTTCCATCTGTTCTCTACTTTCTATCCAAGGCTTAAAGGGCAGAGTCTATTTTGTTATATACTCTTCAAACACTTTTCTCCATCCAAATACCATTAAAAATATATAGGTATAAATATAGATATATACCTTAGCTTATAGTAGGCTTACAAATCTTGAAGGTCAAAACCACATGCTCATCTTTCCTCACATTTTTTGAGAAAGCACTCTGGTTTATTTCTTATGAACAGCTGAATTCTGGCTTGGGCTTCTACACTTTATTTCTGGAAAATATTTCACTTCCTAACAGTTTTACAAAAAAGAATGTATGTATTCATAAAGAGTAATACATATAAGGAAAATCAGTATACTTCTTACTCATTGAATCGTTAAATTCATTAAGAAGAACCTCACTTTGTTTTTATTGATAGTCTTGTAAGGTTTCGATTTTGATGGTACTCATTATGGAAGCAATATTATAATACTAATAAAGAATATAGCTTATGGTAGATGCAGGTCTGCCAGTTTTAAAGCTTGCTTGCAAGGGAAAATATTGTATATTTTGGATGGAAATGGTGAGTTTTTGAATTAAAATTTTAGTTTTTTTCTATTTAATTTTCCATGAGTCATTTTTATATGGCCTGTTCTGTGCCATTATAATGCAGTAAAGTTTAAGAACCATAAAAAGGCAGAAAATATGTAGTTATAAATTTTTTTAGGGAAATTGCCCTCCTTTCTCTGTCATTGAGAATTTGGAAGGTATTTCTAGTATGGCAACTAATGAAGACTATATTTTAATATATTTAATTGTAAGTGACTTTATGTGAGTTAATGGATTAAATCTACTGATCCTATTTTTCTTCAGCAATTATTAAGTACTTAAAATGTAAGACACTATGTGCCACATAATGTGCACATTTAAACATGTTACTCTGAGGGGTTTGCAGAGTATCTGTAATGGAAAAATGATTAATAATGCAAATAAGGTAAGAAAGATAAGTTGGAATTAAACTATGACCCTGTGGTTCCCAAACCTGGATGCCCAGAATCATGTCTAGGAAGCTTATGAAACATATCATGGCATTGATTTAGGCAGTTCTGATTCTAAAAGTCAGGGTCCAATGGGGTTCATTTAAAAGGTGACCCAAATTATGCCAAACAAAGGTCCATACAAAAAGGTTTGAAGAAATCCTGAATGGTTAGGGTGGGAAGTGAAAACTCATCCTTGACTTGATAAGCAATGGAAAGACACGAAAGGCTTTTGAAAAGATATATGATGTGTCAACAGAAGAGTGCTTTTAGAAGGTTCCTCTGGTATGAGGAAAAATTGGCTGTGGCTCTGAAAATGCAATGGAAAAGAAGGACATGTGAAATAAGTATTCTTAGGACTTTGCAAGAAGTTGGGTATGTGAAACCAAGGAAAACTGGAATATTGTTGACAACAGTTTCTGTTGGAAAATTAGAGGTGTCGGAATGCACTATGGAATAACAGACTTAAGGGGTCAATTGGATACTGACTTTACCTAGAAAATAAAACTGACTTTGTATGTGTTGAATTTAAGGTTCTTAAAGATCACCTGGACAGAGCTCTTTATTAGGTACTTGTGATGACAGCTCTGACCCTCAAAAGTGAGAAAGATTTTGGATGACCCACAAAAGTAGTCTAGTTTCAAACATGGGTACAGATGATCTCTAAGAGATACTACAGAAATAGAAAAAAAAATGCAAATTTGGAACTATGATAATATCTACATTATGAAGCAGTAGAGAATAATCTGTGAAGAAAGAAATATTGACCTACTTATAACCAGCTAGGAAAATGCATGTGGTGGAGGTAAATCATAAGATTTAGGAAATTTAGTATAACTGGCAGTGTGAAACACTGTAGAACGATAAGGAAGGTAAGACTTAGAAAAGTTCAGACTTGGTATGCTGGAAATCAGTAATAACTAGTGGAAGGACTTTTTTATTATTTGAGGGCTTGAAACAAAATAAATTGCAGTTCATTTTACAGTAGGAAGAGGTGACTGGCTAGTTGGCAAGTTGAGACATAGTGTAGAAAGCATTTTTATTTTATTTTGTTACAGAAGGGAACAGTAGGAAAAGAAACTAATTAAATGTTAGTGAATTAACTATACCTAAGGAGGCTAGATGTGTGTGATTGTGTGTGTGTGTGTGTGTGTGTGTGTGTGTGTGTGTGTATTTTAAGGACACTTTCCATAGGAGTACATCATTGGCAAGGCGAGATGGATACTTCTACAGAGACAACAATGAGTGAAGAAAGGAAAACAAAATCTAGAAAGGTATCGCTAAAATACATTAAATCTTATGGAGTTTAACTGAAAGTATTTCAACATCTTGAAGGTATGGAGCTAGAGGAGGATTCTTAAATATCCCTGCTACTTTGAGCTTGATAGCTAGAGATGATGCTATTATAAGAGTAAGGAGCACAGAAGAGGGAGGGATCCTATTGGAGAGGACAGGGATGTGATTGCCTTGGGTAGTGAGATTTTTGAAGTTATCATAAGGTCATCTATAAGATATGTCCAGCAGACATTGAATGTATAACTCAAGGACCAACATATTCACAGAGATTTCTTTTTTTTTTTAAAGATTTTATTTATTTATTCATGAGAGACAGACAGACAGACAGAGGGAGAAGCAGGCTCCACGCAGGGAGCCCAACATGGGACTCGATCCTGGGTCTCCAGGATCACACCCTGGACTGAAGGCAGCACCAAACCGCTGAGCCACCCAGGCTGCCCTTCACAGAGATTTCCTTAACAGTCATTTGCAAAGAACTGAGAGTTGAAGCTGTGGAATAAGATAAAACAAGTGACAGAGTAGGAAAAAAGACAGGAAAGAAGTTCAGAAGCACCTTGTCATTTTTGGACATCTGAGAGATAAATGGATGAAGGGTAAGGAGAGAAGAAATAGAAGGAGCAGGGATAATAAAAGGAAGACATTCAGGGGCCCCTGGGTCACTCAGTCGGTTAAGCGTCTGCCTTCAGCTCAGTTCATGATCCTGGGTCCCTGGGATGAAGCCTGCATTGGGTTTCCTTCTCCACCGGATGGGTGAGGAGGTGGTGGCTGCCCCTCCTCTGCTTCTCCCTGCCCCTCCCCCTGCTTGTGTACTCTCCCTCTGTGTCAAATAAGCAAATAAAGGTGGCTCTAGAAAAAAACATAAAGGACTCAAGAGACTTCATGACTGCAGAATTTAGATCCAATCAGGCAGAAATTAAAAATCAATTAAATGAGATGCAATCCAAGCTAGAAGTCCTAACGACGAGGGTTAATGAGGTGGAAGAACGAGTGAGTGACATAGAAGACAAGTTGATGGCAAAGAGGGAAACTGAGGAAAAAAGAGACAAGCAATTAAAAGATCATGAGGATAGATTAAGGGAAATAAATGACAGTCTGAGGAAGAAAAACCTACGTTTAATTGGGGTTCCTGAGGGCGCCGAAAGGGCCAGAGGGCCAGAATATGTATTTGAACAAATCCTAGCTGAAAACTTTCCTAATCTGGGAAGGGAAACAGGCATTCAGATCCAGGAAATAGAGAGATCCCCCCCTAAAATCAACAAAAACCGTTCAACACCTCGACATTTAATAGTGAAGCTTGCAAATTCCAAAGATAAGGAGAAGATCCTTAAAGCAGCAAGAGAAAAAAAGTCCCTGACTTTTATGGGGAGGAATATTAGGGTAACAGCAGACCTCTCCACAGAGACCTGGCAGGCCAGAAAGGGCTGGCAGGATATATTCAGGGTCCTAAATGAAAAGAACATGCAACCAAGAATATTTTATCCAGCAAGGCTCTCATTCAAAATGGAAGGAGAGATAAAGAGCTTCCAAGACAGGCAGGAACTGAAAGAATATGTAACCTCCAAACCAGCTCTGCAAGAAATTTTAAGGGGGACTCTTAAAATTCCCCTTTAAGAAGAAGTTCAGTGGAACAATCCACAAAAATAAGGACTGAATAGATATGATGACACCAAACTCATATCTATCAATAGTAACTCTGAACGTGAATGGGCTTAATGACCCCATCAAAAGGCGCAGGGTTCAGACTGGATAAAAAAGCAGGACCCATCTATTTGCTGTCTACAAGAGACTCATTTTAGACAGAAGGACACCTACAACCTGAAAATAAAAGGTTGGAGAACCTTTACCATTCAAATGGTCCTCAAAAGAAAGCAGGGGTTGCCATCCTTATATCAGATAAATTAAAATTTACCCCGAAGACTATAGTGAGAGATGAAGAGGGACACTATCTCATACTCAAAGGATCTATCCAACAAAAGGACTTAAAAATCCTCAATATATATGCCCCGAATGTGGGAGCTGCAAAATATTTAAACCAATTAATAACCAAACTGAAGAAATACTTTGATAATAATACACTTATACTTGGTGACTTCAATCTAGCTCTCTCTATACTAGATAGGTCTTCTAAGCACAACATATCCAAAGAAACGAGAGCTTTAAATGATACACTGGACCAGATGGATTTCACAGATATCTACAGAACTTTACATCCAAACTCAACTGAATACACATTCTTCTCAAGTGCACATGGAACTTTCTCCAGAATAGACCACATACTGGGTCACAAATCGGGTCTGAACCGATACCAAAAGATCGGGATAGTCCCCTGTATATTCTTAGACCATAATGCCTTGAAATTAGAACTTAATCACAACAAGAAGTTTGGAAGGACCACAAACACGTGGAGGTTAAGGACCATCCTGCTAAAAGATGAAAAGGTCAACCAGGAAATTAAGGAAGAATTAAAAAGATTCATGGAAACTAATGAGAATGAAGATACAACCGTTCAAAATCTTTGGGATGCAGCAAAAGCAGTCCTGAGGGGGAAATACATCGCAATACAAGCATCCATTCAAAAACTGGAAAGATCTCAAATTCAAAAGCTCACCTTACACATAAAGGAACTAGAGAAAAAGCAACAAATAGACCCCACCCCCAGCAGAAGAAGAGAGTTAATTAAAATTCGAGCAGAACTAAATGATATCGAGACCAAAAGAACTGTGGAACAGATCAACAGAACCAGGAGTTGGTTCTTTGAAAGAATTAATAAGATAGATAAACCATTAGCCAACCTTATTAAAAAGAAGAGAGAGAAGACTCAAATTAATAAAATCATGAATGATAAAGGAGAGATCACTACCAACACCAAGGAAATACAAACAATTTTAAAAACATATTATGAACAGCTGTACGCCAATAATTAGGCAATCTAGAAGAAATGGACGCATTCCTGGAAAGCCACAAACTACCAAAACTGGAGCAGGAAGAAATAGAAAACCTGAACAGGCCAATAACCAGGGAGGAAATTGAAGCAGTCATCAAAAACCTCCCAAGACACAAGAGTCCAGGGCCAGATGGCTTCCCAGAGGAATTCTATCAAACATTTAAAGAAGAAATCATACCTATTCTCCTAAAGCTGTTTGGAAAGATAGAAAGAGATGGAGTACTTCCAAATTCGTTCTATGAGGCCAGCATCACCTTAATTCCGAAACCAGACAAAGACCCCACCAAAAAGGAGAATTACAGACCAATATCCCTGATGAACATGGATGCAAAAATTCTCAACAAGATACTAGCCAATAGGATCCAACAACACATTAAGAAAATTATTCACCATGACCAAGTAGGATTTATCCCTGGGACACAAGGCTGGTTCAACACTCGTAAAACCATCAATGTGATTCATCATATCAGCAAGAGAAAAACCAAGAACCATATGATACTCTCATTAGATGCAGAGAAAGCATTTGACAAAATACAGCATCCATTCCTGATAAAAACCCTTCAGAGTGTTGGGATAGAGGGAACTTTCCTCGACATCTTAAAAGCCATTTATGAAAAGCCCACAGCAAATATCATTCTCAATGGGGAAGCACTGGGAGCCTTTCCCCTAAGATCAGGAACAAGACAGGGATGTCCACTCTCACCACTGCTGTTCAACATAGTTCTGGAAGTCCTCGCCTCAGCAATCAGACAACAAAAAGACATTAAAGGCATTCAAATTGGCAAAGAAGAAGTCAAACTCTCCCTCTTCGCCGATGACATGATACTCTACATAGAAAACCCAAAAGCCTCCACCCCAAGATTGCTAGAACTCATACAGCAATTTGGTAGCGTGGCAGGATACAAACTCAATGCCCAGAAATCAATGGCATTTCTATACACTAACAATGAGACTGAAGAAAGAGAAATTAAGGAGTCAATCCCATTTACAATTGCACCCAAAAGCATAAGATACCTAGGAATAAACCTAACCAAAGAGGTAAAAGATCTATACCCTAAAAACTATAGAACACTTCTGAAAGAAATTGAGGAAGACACAAAGAGATGGAAAAATATTCCATGCTCATGGATTGGCAGAATTAATATTGTAAAAATGTCAATGTTACCCAGGGCAATGTACACGTTTAATGCAATCCCTATCAAAATACCATGGACTTTCTTCAGAGAGTTAGAACAAATTATTTTAAGATTTGTGTGGAATCAGAAAAGACCCCGAATAGCCAGGGGAATTTTAAAAAAGAAAACCATAGCTGGGGGCATCACAATGCCAGATTTCAGGTTGTACTACAAAGCTGTGGTCATCAAGACAGTGTGGTACTGGCACAAAAACAGACACATAGATCAATGGAACAGAATAGAGAACCCAGAAGTGGACCCTGAAATGTATGGTCATCTAATATTCGATAAAGGAGGAAAGACTATCCATTGGAAGAAAGACAGTCTCTTCAATAAATGGTGCTGGGAAAATTGGACATCCACATGCAGAAGAATGAAACTGGACCACTCTCTTTCACCATACACAAAGATAAACTCAAAATGGATGAGTCTAAATGTGAGACAAGAGTCCATCAAAATCATAGAAGAGAACACAGGCAACACCCTCTTTGAACTCGGCCACAGTAACTTCTTGCAAGATACATCCACAAAGGCAAAAGAAACAAAAGCAAAAATGAACTATTGGGACTTCATCAAGATAAGAAGCTTTTGCACAGCAAAGTATACAGTCAACAAAACTAAAAGACAACCTACAGAATGGGAGAAGATATTTGCAAATGACATATCAGATAAAGGGCTAGTTTCCAAAATCTATAAAGAACTTATTAAACTCAACACCAAAGAAACAAACAATCCAATCATGAAATGGGCAAAAGACATGAAGAGAAATCTCACAGAGGAAGACATGGACATGGCCAACATGCACATGAGAAAATGCTCTGCATCACTTCCCATCAGGGAAATACAAATCAAAACCACAATGAGGTACCACCTCACACCAGTGAGAATGGGGAAAATTAAGAAGGCAGGAAACAACAAATGTTGGAGAGGATGCGGAGAAAAGGGAACCCTCCTGCACTGTTGGTGGGAATGTGAACTGGTGCAGCCACTCTGGAAAACTGTGTGGAGGTTCCTCAAAGAGTTAAAAATAGACCTGCCCTACGACCCAGCAATTGCACTGTTGGGGATTTACCCCAAAGATTCAGATGCAATGAAACGTCGGGACACCTGCACCCCGATGTTTCTATCAGCAATGGCCACAATAGCCAAACTGTGGAAGGAGCCTCGGTGTCCATCGAAAGATGAATGGATAAAGAAGATGTGGTTTATGTATACAATGGAATATTACTCAGCAATTAGAAACGACAAATACCCACCATTTGCTTCAACGTGGATGGAACTGGAGGGTATTATGCTGAGTGAAATAAGTCAATCGGAGAAGGACAAACAGTGTATGTTCTCATTCATTTGGGGAATATGAATAATAGTGAAAGGGAATATAAAGGAAGGGAAAAGAAATGTTGGGAAATATCAGGAAGGGAGACAGAACATAAAGACTCCTAACCCTGGGAAACGAACTAGGGGTGGTGGAAGGGGAGGAGGGCAGGTGTTGGAGGGGAATGGGTGACGGGCACTGAGGTGGACACTTGACGGTATGAGCACTGGGTGTTTTTCTGTATGTTGGTAAATTGAACACCAATAAAAATTAATTAAAAAAAATAAGCAAATAAAATCTTAAAAAAAGAAAAAAGAAAAAGACATCCTGAGGGTCTACAAAACAACTGGATGAAGAGAAATTTCCAGAAGACAACAGTTTTTAGTTATAAGAAACATAATAAAGATAATTAAGAATAAAATAAAAATTTAAAATCTATAATCATGGATTTTAATGTCATTGGATGCCTTCAGGGAACTATTTTAATTAAGTTGAAGGAAAGGAAACAGTACTAAAATAGGTTAAATCATGAGTGTTAGGCAAATAGTGAGGGTGGAAGCCAATGAATATAAATTATTTTTTGAGTTTTGGTTGTGGAACAATAGAGGGTATCATTAAAACAGGGGAAGTTTTAAGATATAAAAAATAAATTAAATTTATTAAACATATTAATAAATATTTAATAAATTTATTGAACTATTTTAATAAAACACATATTTAGTAAATTTATTTAAAATAATATTAAAAGACTAATATATTTAACAAATATATTAAAATTTAGAATATGGAGAAAAATCTTCGGTAATTCTACTGCAGTGACATCTTCCATCACTACTAAATACCACATTTCCTTGTATGTGTCGTGTACTTTTATTTTTACCTTTATATTATGGTAGCACTTTTTAGAAGATGTCATTAAGTAGGTTTCACAAAGGAAAGCACCTCACAATGAGGAATTTGTGGTGATTTTTCCCATGGGAGGCTAATCTCAATTGTTAGAATCATGAAAAGGAGAAACTGAGAGGGGAAAATAGAAGTGAAAAGTGAGGAAGGAGCTGGAGTAGTCAGAAGAGATTCGATGAGAGAGGTTCCAGGACAGAAGTGGGAAAACTAGCTTGCTAGCAGTTCGGACATGTTCTGAAAAAAGAGGTAAAAGTGAGGAAGATAGAGAGGATGATGTCAGAATTGAGAAATATGAGAACTTTGGCAGCCAGAGCATTGAGAATGTCATCCACATGGATCTTGAAATCACCAAGATTATTGTCACCATGACCTTCCCTATAGGTTGCTATTGTTTTCCAATAATCATTTGTGCAAAGAACTACATGAACTCTCAGATCAAACTCTCAGCATTTATTGATTTGCTGTTTTCTATAACCACTCTTCTACAGAACAGAATCCTAGATTATTGGATTAGGTGAAGCTTTTAGCTATTCTAGCTTGAGTGATACTGCTTTTCTTTTCTACAGTAGACTTTGTGCAGAGTAAGTTACATACAGGGAGTTTTGCCATCACATGCCAGATCTTGGTCCCAAAGTTCATTCATTTCTTAAAATATTATTATGAATCTCATGTGAGAATCAGCATATCTTGTTATTTGCAACGGTGATAATATGAACATGGTTTTAATATGCCATAAATATATCCATCACTTCCAAGAGTTTCCTCCTACTTTCTTTATTATTATTTGTGTATGTATGTATGATAAGTCACTTTGTAGGATCTATCCCCTTAACAAATTTCTAGGCAATTAATACAATTTTGTTGACCGTAAGCTTTATGCAGTACAGTAGATCTCTGGGACTTACCATTTTGTATAACTGAAACTTTGCACACTTTGATTCCCTGTGTTCCTCCCCACCCCAAGCAACCACCGTTCTACTCTCTGCTCCTATGTGTTTGATTAGTCTAGATTCTTCATATAAATGGTATTATGTGATGTTGATCCTTCTGTGCCTGGTGCATTTTACTTAATGCCTTCAGCCTCGTGTTGTTGCAGATGGTGAGACTTCCTTCTTTTTTAAGGCTGAGTAATATTCCATTGTGTGCATATACCACATTCTCTTTCCCACCTATTGATAGACAATCAGGTTACTTCCATGTCTTGACTTTTGTGAATAATGCTGCAATGAACATAGGAGTGCAGATATCACTTCAAGATCCTGATTTCACTTTTCTGGATATATACCCAGAAGTATTGCATATTGATTAATATGAACTTAGAAATAAATCCACACATTAAGGGATGCCTAATCTTTTACAAGGGTGCTGAGAACACACAATGGTTGAAAAGATCGTGTTTTCAATAAATGGTACAGGGAAAACTGGATATGCACATGTGAAAAAATAAAATTAGGCCTTTATCCCATACCACACACAAACATCAACTCAGAATGGATCAAAGACCTACATGTAAGATCTAAAACCATAAAATCCTTAGGAGAAAACTTAGGGGAACAAATTCCTTGACAACAGTCTTAGAAATGATTTCTTGGCTGTAACAACAGCATAGACAGCAGAAAAAAAGGTGAGACTGAAAGGAAAAAGCTTGTGCACAGCAAAAGAAACCACCAACAAAATGAAAAGCAACCCATAGAAAGAGTGAAGGTCATTGAAAGCCATGTATTTTCTAAAAGCTCAATATTCAAAATATATAAGGAATTCCTAAAAATGGACGGCAAAACAAAATGACTTGATTTAAATATGGGGGAAAGAACTGAATAGATTTTTCTCCAAAGAAGATATACGGATGACCAACAGGTATATAAAAAAGGTGCTCCACATCACTAATTATCAGGGAACTGCAAATTGTAGCAACAATGAGATATCACCTCAAACCTGTTAGGGTGGCTGTTATTAAAAAATAATAATAATAATAAGCTTTGGCAAAGATGTGGAGAAAAGGGAATGCTTATGTACTGTTGGTGGGAATGAAAATTAGTGCAGCCACTATGGAAAAGAGTATGGAGGTTCCTCAAAAATTTTAGAATAAAACTGTGCCTTATTTTTTATTTATTTTTTATTTTTTATGCTCATTTTTTAATGTGCAACTCAGCCACTCTATACCCATTACTGCTGCATGTTGGCTCCATCCTCTAAGTGTATTTTAATTAAAGTCCTACAATTCTTTGGTGCATTAATTAGTCAGAGATAAGCTAGCACATTCTTAGTTCAGAATCAGGTCTCAGATTATTTCTCAAATGTTTGGTCTTGGTCAGTTCTGGTGACATTTTCTTATGTTCTTTTTCCCATCTAAGTGTGTTCCTCTTAGCTTTTAAACCTGATAGTTTTCTGAGAGACATTTAATACATGTGGTTTATTGTTTTAGCTCTTATACATCCTATTTTATCACTTCAGTGTATTGTAAAAGTACTTTGATTCAAAAGATACTGAGCAGCTTAGTGAGTATTTAAAGAATCTTACTCTGGGAGAAATAAAATTTGGTAATTTATGCCAATTACATAATTTTAGCATTTTGACTTAATTTAGCACAGAATTTAGAATCCACAGGAGTGGTATATATGCATTTATGCTTTCATTAGCTTCAGATCTTGCAGTTTAGCTACTACAAGATGCGAGGCTATTTTCATTTGCTAAGAATAAGGAAATTCTTATTATTCTCCAGCTTGAACTTGTGTTTGTCCCCAGTTGGCAGATTAACCAGAGTAAAAAAAAAAAAAATCCTCAATGCTTTAGTAACCGATGTTCAGAGAAATAAAATTAACTTCCTCTGAAATTTGAAGCTTTACCAAAGCGTTAATGCAACATTTTGGGCAGGAATCCTAAGACCATGTCTAGAGTTCAGTGGTTGATAATTTTGAAATCCTATAGCTCTGAGTTTGAATTCAATCTTTGTGATTTACTAGTTTTGTGAACATTAGCATGCTTGTATCCTGTCAGCACCTCAGTGTGAACGGGGCTTATTAAGAGTAGCTCTCTCATCAATGTTTTATGAGGAATATATTCAGTAATACATTACTTAAAGCAGAGCCCAGAATATAGCATCTAGTGAATGCTAACTTCTGATAGGATTTATATAAGCTTCTTTTAAAAGTACCTAGTTAAGTCTTACAAAATGAAAATTGTAGAAATCTCAGATTGTGAAATGTCATTTCCCCCCACACCCTGCATTCAGCACTCCTCCTCAAACTTTTTATTTATTTATTTATTTATTTATTTATTTATTTATTTATTTATTTAGGTATCTCAAAACTGTCATTTCCTCCACTTTAGCCATAGTTTTAGTTTTTATTGCAGTTCATCGGAGCTAATAAAATAGTGTTCCAGTAGTTTGGGGGTTCTTATTTATAGTCTGTTTTTACTGCAGTGCTTCCTCTGCTGTGCTAGCTGGTTGATTGTTTCCACACACATGCCAAATAAGCCTCATTCTTTTTTTTTTTTTAATTTACTTTTTTAAATTATTATTTATTTATGATAGTCATACAGAGAGAGAGAGGCAGAGACAAGGCAGAGACATAAGCAGGCTCCAGGCACCGGGAGCCTGATGTGGGATTCGATCCGGGGCCTCCAGGATCGCGCCCTGGGCCAAAGGCAGGCGCCAAACCGCCGCGCCACCCAGGGATCCCAATAAGCCTCATTCTTGTTCAGAAGGCACTGATGCCTTACCGTTGTCTGTTGGATATAGCAGATATGCTTACTGTGGCATTCAGTATCCATCAGCATCACGTACCTACCTACCATCTCTCAAGGCCAGTGACACTGGATCTCCCGACATTCCTCCAAAACTGGAGGATTTATCACACTTCTGAAACTATGCCTAGCTCACTTCCACAATCCATTTCACTCATCCCCATATCTGTGTTTTACTTCATTGTCTTAGTAGCTTTGTGACCTGGTGTTTTGGGAGTAGTCTAAACAAGGCACAATGGTCTCAGCAGTTCTTCCATTAAGGGATGAATATGGTGGGTAGTGCTATGGATCTGGATTTCGGAGACAGGACCTTCTGTCCTGACACCACTGTCCATTAGACAATACATCTTTGAAAAATAGTCACAACAATTTGAGCACCAGTTCTCTCAACTGTAAGAGAGACTCCAACTATTTTCTCTCATTTCACAAAGTTGTTCTGGGTATCAGGTGCTGAATTATTTTTCTGTTTCTGCTTAGCAATTACCACAAACGTAATGGCTTAGACTACACAAATTTGTTATCTTGCAGTTCTATAGGTCAAAAATTCAATGGTGGGGGTCATCTGGGTGGCTCAGTAGGTTAAGCATCCTACTCTTGATTTTGGCTCAGATTATGATCTCAGGGTCATGAGATGAGTGCAGTGTTGGCCTCTGCACTGGGTAGGAAACCTGCTTAAGAGTCTCTCTCACCTTCTTCCCCTCCCCCTCTTTTTCTTTTACTGGTGTTAAATACATTTATTGTAAACTTTAGACACAAAAATAGGTTCTCTAGGCCATTCACATGCACATTAAAACCAAAAAGCTGCAAACTACAACAATGCATATGATTATACAAACAATGCCACTCTCTGATGTTTACAGAATTGCTGTCCATGCAAGGTGATCAGAGGCATTATCTATGAAGCCTTAAGATCCAGAAGTGTTGTTACTACCAAACCTCTGATTAACACTGTGAAGTAAGTGTTTTTGGAAGGCAGTTCCACGAGTTGGCTAACATTTCTTTAAAGCAAATGACTGCTTCTAAGCTTAGCCTTACAAGAGATTTTGGTTGAACTGAAAATATAAGTATTTCGTTACTGTGTGCAGCTCTGTGGTGGACAAGAAGGTTGTTGGCACACCCACCAAAAACAATTACTTCTCCTTTGTCACTGGCACAAGCTGTATGCCATATTTGTGCTTTCTCTCTCAAAAAATAAAAAATAAAAAAATTCAGCAGAGGTCTCACTGAGCCAAAGTCAAGGTTTTAGCAGACCGTGTTCCTTTCTGGAGGATTAAGGGAACAATCATTTCTTTGCCTTTTTCAGCTTCTAAGGGCCTCTCTAAGGACCTCACACAGTGGCCCCTACATTTCGGAACAAGCAGCAATGGGTCACTGTGACCTTCTCATGCTTCCATCTTTCCCTGATCACAGCTGGGAAAGATTTTCCACTTTTAAGGGCTTGTGTGATTAGATTAAGCCCATCCAGAGTCCAGGATAATTGCCCCACCTTGAGGTCCTTAATATTAATTATATCTGCAGAGGTACTTTAGCAATGTAAGCCAATATAGTCATAGGTTCCAAGGACTGGAACGTGGATGTCTTTAGGAGTCGCTATTTTAGTTCTCATAGGTACAAAATGATGCATCAAATAAGCAATTGTTAATGACATAGTGAAGGACCAAAATGTGCTCAGGAATAACATTCATTTATCTCCCTAAAATGCTTGTTTCTTGCCATCTACATTCCTTTTTTTTTTCTTTTGAGAATTATAGAAGTTCAGAATTCAGTTGTGTTTGTATGTTTGTGTTTAGCCATTTAAGGGATAATGATTTTTTCTTTGAAAAGAAACCAAAAGATATTAACTTATAACAAGAAATGATAAGCTGAAAAACTATTTTACTTTCTGAAGTTTCATGAAAATGTTTTTTTTTTTTTTTTTAGGAAATGCCTGGGTGGCTTATTTGCTTAAGTGTCTGGCTTTGGCTCAGGCCATGGTCTTGGGATTGAGCCCCATGTCAGGCTCTCTACTCAGTGGGGAGCCTACTTCTCGCCCTCTCTCTGCAGCTCTCCCTGCTTGTGCTCTCTCTTCATCAAATAAAGAAATCAAATCTTTAAAAAAATTTAAAAAGAACTTTTTATTGAATTACAGTTGACACACAATATGACATTAGCTTCAGGTGTAGCGCATAGCAATTGGGCAACCCTGGCCATTATTCTGTGCTCACCACAAGTGTCACTACTGTCCCCTCTGATGTTATTACAATACCATTGACCATAGTCCCTCTGTTGCACCTTTGATGCTCATGACCTATTCATTCCTTAACTAGAAGCCTGTCCTCCCACTACTCTTCGCCCATTTTGCCCATCCCCCTACCTCTCCCTCACCTCTCGCAACTACTAGTTTATTCTCAGTATTTATGGGTCATTTCTGGTTTTCTTGTTGTTAAACTGTTTTCTACAACTTCTACTCAACCTCATAAACTAGAGACTTTAGTTCCATTAACATAAAATAATTTGAGCAAGTGTTCAGATCATATGGTATGGAGAGACTATGTGAAGACACACATAGACTATGTGAGACATTTGGGGTTGTACTCATGTAGAAGAAGGATTTTCTTGAAGAGCAAGTGGAGGATGGCAACCCTTCATCTGGAAACAGCAAGAAGGGCTGTTTCTCCTGTTTAACAAGATTGCCCAGGAGCAGAATCTAGAATGCACCCTTGTGTGAAGCACCTGCTATTTGTGGTAGCAGGTGGATTCCCTTCCCTTTGTGGATTAAATTATATATTAAGGGAAACTAACATAAATAGGCTTTGTACACATTCAATAGTCTGGACTTTAGGATATGAGTATTCTCTTGGTACAATGCAAGAATCCTTAATTAAAAATTAAATATACCATTAATTTTATAGAATTAAGTAGGAAGATTCTACTTTAGTAGATTAATGTAAGGTGTTATAAGTGAAATAATCAGCGCACAGTACTTTTAATAAAAAGCTACTCTCTTTATGATACTACTCTTTCTAAAATTGTAGCCTTTGCCTTATTAGAATGATGCAGAATTTTCTGTGAACTTAGGTAAGAGAGAGAGAGGTAAAAAAAATAAGAAATGAACTCCAGAATACATTTTAGTTCATTCACCATTATGTTAAGAAAATCCTAATAAGATTTTTTTTTCTTAAAATTTCCATGCTCAGAGTGTCCATTAGGGTTCAGGTACCATTTTAGCAGTAGTCTTGTTTTGGCCTCAATTTCTTCATCTTGAAAATGGAGTGATCAGAAAAATTGTTTTTGATTTGCCCTTCACTTAGTTGTGATATCCTGGTAGTTGAGCAGAACTCACTTAGAGCAGTTAAAGTACAAGAAAGTCTTCTACTGTTTAGTGGTTAATTAGTACACCTGTGGGGTTTTAAAAATGAGTCTTTTTATTTCTCCCCTTTTATCTCATAAGTACTTTGCTCACATAGTTATAGTTCAAAAGTGAGTTAGATAATTATACTTATTACTTATTAAACCTGAGGATTTTTTAAAGCTTTTTTTTTAAGGCATGTCTTTATTCTTCAAACACCATCACAGATTCTTTACTCTCTATAGTACATTTATCATTAACCAAATATAAACTACATTATGTTTAGCTATAATTCTATACGTGTAAATGAATTTTTCCTATAGTAGATTGAGGAGTAATGCTAGATTTTAGACATCCTAGTGCAGTGCCACTGAGTATCTAATAAATACATCCAAAATCCTGAATTAACTGTTCATTGTTTGGCTATACAAGGTATGTTTCTTATCATGTGGCTTTGTGATTTAAATTCTAGAGATAAATTAAGAATTGGGACTATTTACAGACAACTATCTGCTAACACTGGACAAGAAAAGGGAAAAATCATAGGAAATTTCTTCTTGTGCTAGACATTATGTAACTTCAGAGCATAACTATCCCTCCAGAGCATCATATTTTTTATGCAGGTGTTGGCAAATAAAGTGAGATTAATAGCAGGCAAATAGATTTGAGGACAAGATGAGGTACAAACTCAGTTTCTAAATTTCAGTAAATAGTGAAGAGGTGTTCAGTCTAATTCTTAGGCAAGGTGTTGTGAAGTGTTTAAGAGGAAGGCACAATTAACTACAGTTTTTGGGCATCTACTATGTGCTGCAACACCTCTACAAATAGATTAGTATGTTTCGGGCTCTAAATGACAGTATCAAAGTGAAGGTTTGCCTGACATCAAAGTATCTCTCTCCTCTTTCAAAGTAAATGGGTTGTGCAAAACAGAGGTCATTACAAACAATCAAAGGATGCCCTTGATGCTCAGGATAGAAGAGACTGCTGGTGGCAAAAAACTCTTTTTAAGGAGAGGTGTGGGGATTTGGTCATATGAATCCTATCTTATTGGACCGTTAAAGCAAATGTTTGAGGCATGTCATTTCATGTCCCAGGTTCTCTAAAAAGTTAGTATGAGGCTTCATTTGCCACTAGCATGATGATTTTAGATATCCTGAAGAGCTCTTCTTGTTGAAACAATGCAATACTGGATAAAAATAGTTGTAGAAATCTGTTCAAATGCACTACTGGGACCCTACCCATCCACCCACGCACCCACACCCACCCACCCCCTACACCCTCACAATAATACAAGAGTCCTGAAATAAAATGGAACTTAGAATCATGGGAATTGAATGAGCACCAAGATTGCTTTCATCTTGTAAGTCTTGCTGAAATCTCATGACCTGGAGTTTCCACTTTAATGACTGCCTGCCTGAGGCACAGAGGGTAGGGCTTAAAACCAAATGTAGGGGATCTAATATGAGATCTCAACAAGAAGGTGGAAACCCATACCTCTTTGCATAGAGTGAATGAGGACAAAGCCCTGTTACATAGAAGATAGAAAAGAAACTTTCCTTTTCTTGGCCTCAATGTGAGATAGGATTAACAGATACCCTTTGATATTATAACCCTAAGCTTTGTGTGGCTGAGAATTTAGTCACACAAAGTTATATGTCAACTTTTAATCCAAATAAGATTATCTATTTGAAGGGATAAGGTGATTCTTAGGGGAAAATTTAGTGTAAAGTTTCCTTGGTTTGTTATTTTCCCAGCCAACAAGAAAAAATATACAATTCCTTTTTTTTTTTAGGATTCAGCTTTACCCAGGTTTCAAAGAGTTTCCATAGATCCAGTAAAGGGATAAAAGCAATTTACAGAAAAAAATATAAATAAGACTACATAAGTCAGAATGTACAGAAATGACACTCGAGAGAACCAGACCTGTAGAGCCTTAAGGTAATTGGAAATAACAAAATATGAAATGCATTAGTTTATTTAACAAAGGACATGTGACTCAAAAGAACAGCCAAGCAGACTGATAGAAAATCAAATAGAATACAATTCACAAATAATTGAACTTAAAAAAAAAAAAAGAATGAATTACAGCAAGTTAGACAAAGAGATATTAAATGGTATCCAGGAAAACTGAGTCAAAGTCATAATTCAAAATGAAGTCTAGAGACACAGAAAGATGAAAAATAGGAAAGAAGGATTAAAAGGTATGAAGGTCTAAGTGAAAGATTTTCATTTATGATGATTCTGAGTTTTAGAAGCACTAGTAGAAAGGAGAATGATGGGCAAACATTTAATAGCATTCTTGCAAGACCACAATCCTAAACCCCAGTAATCCCAAAGATTTCTAAGGAGAATTAGTAAAGAGATAACTTACAACCAGACATCATAGTAAACCGTAGAATCCAGATAAAAAAGGAAGAACTGAAAAACATTCAAGAAAAAGAGGTATACGATGTAAAAGTATCATTAATCAATTAATTAATTAATTATTTTTTAAAGATTTATTTATTTATTTATTCATCAGAGAGATACAGAGAGAGAGAGAGAGAGAGAGAAAGAGAGGCAGAGACACAGGCAGAGGGAGAAGCAGGCTCCATGCAGGGAGCCTGACATGGGACTCGATCCCAGGACCCCAGGGTCACGCCCTGGGCTGAAGACAGGTGCTAAACCGCTGGGCCACCCAGGGATCCCCAAGTATCATTAATTAATATTAGACTTTTCAATGGCAACAGTGAAAACAAGACAGTGAATTGGTAGCTTCAGTCTACCAAGACACAAACATTATGAACCTAGAATTCCACATACAGGAAAATGGTCTTACTAATATTAGGTCAAAATGAAAATCTTCAAAACAACCAAAAAGTGAAACAGTTTATCAATAAATTATGCTTACTAAGGGAAAGTCTAAAGAAAATAATTTATATTGAAGGAATAAAACATAAAGGTCAGGTTGGATGACCTGAGACTTAAGACGGGAGTGTGTGTAAAGATAAGGGTAAATATCTGAAATGTAAGCAAATATTGACTGAATCCAAACTAATAATCCTAATTCATGAAGGGGAAAAGGAGTAGACTAATGACAAAAAAATAGCACATATGTTAGAAGTGATAGGTGGTGTTGAGATCTAGGGATTTGGTATCATCGGAAGGAGAATAAAGATGTTTATTAAATTTAAATGATAATCAAGTATTCTAAAATAGCTAAGATAATTATTAAAATAATAATTACAGGGATAAATTTTCTAGGCAAATAGAATAAAAAACAGAATGGGGAAAATTCTATTTTTAGGTAGGGCAATGAATCTTTAAAAGTGAGAGAAATAAAGAGTATAAAACAAATTTGTGGAAATAATAATGGCAAGTGTTGGGGCAGCCCATTTGGCTGAGCAGTTTAGCGCCATCTTTGGCCCAGGGCCTGATCCTGGAGACCTGGGATCTAGTCCCACGTCAGGCTCCCTGCAGAGAGCCTGCTTCTCCCTCTGCCTGTGTCTCTGCCTCTCTGTCTGTGTCTCTCATGAATAAATAAATAAAATCTTAAAAAAAAATAATGGCAAAAAAAATAAATAATGGCAAGTGTTTGAAATAAGAGGACATTGACTAAATTCTCCAGTTAATAGAAATGGATTGTTGGATTTTTAAAAGTTCAGTCATATCCTGTCTCAACTTCAAATATAAGGAGATACATTGAAAAGACAGAAAAATATATCCCATAAAATTGCATTCAAAGAACAGCAACATATTTGTACTCTGAGTAGAAAAAAAATATTGTTATTAGTCAGAAAACTTAGAGGAGAAAAGTCTTGTCAAATCTGAAAGTTATATCAACATAATGACCACAACAAAAAGGGTTCCCAAATATTTAAACAACTTTTATGAAAATACCAACAGTAGAGGGATGCCTGGATGGCCCAGTGGCTGAGCATCTGCCTTCGGCTCAAATCATGTTCCCAGGGTCCTGGGATTGAGTCCTACATCGGGCTCCCCGCAGGGAGCCTGCTTCTCCCTCTGCCTATGTCCCTGCCTCTCTGTGTCTCTCATGAATAAATAAAATATTTAAAAAATGATGAAAAATAAAAGAAAATGCCAACAGTAGAAACATGAGCTACAGAAAGGAACAAGCATTTTGTGAGAGAGGAAATTAAAATTATTAGTAATCACCTACATGGATATTATGGCACTTTAGAAATAAGGAAAATTGAAAAAAAAAAAAAGAAAGGAAAAGAAAGAAAGAAAGAAAGAAAGAAAGAAAGAAAGAAAGAAAGAAAGAAAGAAAGAAGAAAGAAAGAAAAAAGAAAGAAAGAAAGAAAGAAAGAAAGAGAAAGAAAGAAAAAGAAAGAAAAAGAAAGAAAGAAAGAAAGAAAGAAAGAAAGAAAGAAAGAAAGAAAGAAAGAAAGAAAGAAAGAAAGAAAGAAATTGGTAAGGAAATCTATGTTGAGAACCCATTGTAAAACTACCAGATGGGTCAACTTTTTAAAAAATCAGTCAATACTATTGGTGGTGTTGGTGTGTACTGTTGGTATATAAGTGCTGGTTAGGATGTGGTGCAGAGGATTCCTCAGTTTCCCCCAGTTCAAACTGATGGAACCCTTTGGGAAAATGTTTGGCATTACCTACAAAATTTTGAAGGTTTATATGCCCCTAGTGCCTAACAGTTCTGCACCTAAATTCACATCACATAGACATTCTTGTACCTGTGAAGAAGGTATATATATGAATATTTGTGACAGTAAACATATAAGAATATTTTTGTTGGCCTTTGGTAATAGCATGTGTGCAGATATGCTCTTGTATGTTTACACATATGCACATAAATATACACCAAAAACTGGAAACAACCCAGAAATCCTTTGATAGGAGAAAGCAAAAACAAATGTCATATCCATCAGTGAAAATAGATGAAAATACTACAGCTACATGCATTATATGATCAATATCAAAAGCATGATTTTGAGCAAAAAATCAGGGAAGAATATCTAAACTATAAATAATTTTTGTAATATAAGCTTAAATTAAAATATGCTGTTTACAATTGCACCGCCTATATTTATATCACTAATAAAAGGCAATGCATCATTACCACAAATTTCAGGATAACTTCTGCCTAAAAGCTGAGATAATAAAATTTGGGGATGGCAGACACCAACAAGATTTCTGAATTACTGTTATATTTTATTCCTTTGTCTTGATACACATTTTTATTTAAAATATATATGTATATATTTAATATATATAGCATATACTCTAATTCAAAATTAAACATGTAGGGGCGCCTGGGTGGCTCAGACAGTTGGGCATCCAACTCTTGTTTTACTCAGGGTCTTGAGATTGAGCTCCTCCTTATGCTCCAACCTCAGTGTGCTTGTTCCTCTCCCTCCCCTGGCTTGTGTGCATGCGCTCGCTCTCTCTCAAATAGATGAATAAATAAAATCGTTCAAAATTAAACATGTACTAAAGAAAGTGATATTCCTGGTCCATTACAAATTTATTGTAGAATAGGACAGGAGAAGATTGGATTGCTTCTCCTCACTGTGGTGTAGTGGTTAGCAACAGAATCTGAGACACTCTGCATTCAGTTTATACCTTTGTAGCATTCAGCAGGTTATTTAGCTTCTCTCTGCTTCAGTATCTTTATCCCTGAAATAAGGATAATAATAGTACCCAATTCATGAGGTTGTTAGGGGGATTACATGAATTTGTATTTGTAAAGCACTCAGAACAATGCCTGACACAGAGCAGAAATACATAGGAACTACTGTCTTTCTTCTGGCAGTCATGTATTTGCTTTTCAGAATTTGTAAGATATCTATGGGAGAATCTTGACAGATATTTAGATTGATTTTGCATTGAATGTACAGTCAATTTACAGAGAATTGGCATTTTTACAATATTGAGTTTTGCAGTTCATGAGCATGGTCTATCTGTATTAGAGTGGTCATTTTTCTCCATCATATTTATGAATTTCAGTGTCAAGGCCATGCACAATTGATAATTATTATTTTTTTGCTAAGGTTATTGCTGTTGAGAATATATCTTTTATCAAAACACCATTTTTAAATGTTGCTGAATATAAATACCACTTGCTTTTGTACACAGCAAATTTGCTCACCTCATATGCTAATTTTAGTAATTATCTATAGACTTCTTTTTCTACATAGGAAATTGTATCTTCTACAAATAGTGATAATATAATTTTTCTCCAAATAAAGGGATCAAAAAAAAAAAAAAAGATGGGGAAGAGGTTACATTTTTAGAGCATTTCTTGCAGAATAAAGATTTAATATCAGCAGATTCAGGGTAGTTTGTAAGTTTGGAGGCTACTTAACTCCTCCCTAATCTGATAGTACACTACTGCTTATAGTGAGAGGTGTGTGTGTGTGTGTGTGTGTGTGTGTTTCAAATCATTATTATTTACTCTGAAAATGAGATGTGAGATTTCTCTACTTCCTAATGGCATTTATTATAAGATTTGCAACATGAACCATGGATGCTATTTGAAAGAATGTCATAGCATATCTGTTTTCTTCTAGTATATGTTAGCTTGGTGACTAAAAGTATTTTTTTAAATCATCAGTTCCTTAATATCTGTGGTTCATGTGCAGCTGTTATTAAGTGTTCTACTTTCAATTGAAGTAATTTTCCTATTCTAGCTAATTCATATTCCTGTTTTGTTATATATTGCTGATATTGAGGGGCATCCCTATGAGACAAACATCTGCCAAATATTGTACTTTGTTTTATAAAGAGACTGCTTTTAGGGTATGGTGAATTGCTTTCTTCTCATTTTTTTAGGGAACTGAAGAGTATAGCAGTGATATATATATATTGATTTGTACTTTATTCTTTTCTTCCGTGGTGGGTTTTTATTTGTTTCATTGTGAAAGCCAAAATAATGGGGGTTTTCAGAAAGAGAGAGACGGTGGGGGGCAGGGTGGAGAGAGGCTGTAATGAATACTATGGTGTAACCCAATATAATGATTTTGGTTTTTTTGTTTGTTTTTTTGTCTTTTGTTTGCTTTTTAACATTTATTTATTCATGAGAGACACAGACTGAGAGGGAGAGGCAGAGACATTAACTGAGGGAGAAGCAGGCTCCTCGCAGGGAGCCCAATGCGGGACTTGATCCCGGATCCCAGGATAATGGCTTGAGCCGAAGGCAGGCTCCCAGTGGCTGAGCCACCCAGGCGTCCCCAAGATAATGATTTTAAATATGAAATTCTATATACAGAACTTAGAAGTCCTATGACATTATTTCATCATTAAAAGGACACTACAATTTGATGCAGTTGCCTGCTAAGTACTAATTCTCCGTCCTTAAACTTAAATATCGATATTAGAAAGATTAAAAGTACATAGTGAAATGCTTTAACAAAAAATAATTAAAAACAATAGTACAACCTAACATATGCCTCATCTCTTCATGAACATCTAATTATTACTCTAACATAGTCACCTCTATTTATAGTCAGCTTTTTATTGTGCTTAATAGGCTTTCTGATTAAGTCTTTTGACTGCTTTAGTCTTCACACTGAATGAGATTCTCCTAAAATTGAGGCCAGGTGATGAATTAAGCCCCTTGGCTCAGATAGTGAACTAGTAGAGTCCGGTTGTCTAAACAGCTATTCCTGTTCAGTTGCATCATTGTATTTCCCTCCAGGGTGATAATTGCTCACACCACATTGTGGCTCATTTCTTTATAATGCCTATAACAGTGCTTTTTCAAGGGAAGGAATTGCATATTTTAGTGCTGTGATAAAATGCAAGAAGGCGTGCTGCTGTAATGTGGTTGGACCCATCTTGTGTACAGCTATGAACATTTGTATTTATGACAACCATTTCACACTTGTATATTTGGGAAATAGTGAAATGTTTATGTGCTCATATACCAGGATTTGTGAATTTTCCATCTTCTGCTAAGAATAAAGAACACTTGTCTAATTTCAAACATTTATTTGAAGTGTCAACCTGTAGGGGGGAGGAGACAAAGTGGTTGTATACATCCTCATTCTGTAAAGATAATATGCATGTTAATTCATGCTGATATTTTGAACGAGGCGCAGCTGCTGAATAACCATGTGATCCTTCTATCTCACAGAGGATGCTGCATTTTCATGCAGTCATGGAGCAATAGAAAGAAAGCTTCCATTTTGTATATTTGTTACAAGCAGAAAATAAGTGAAAGGGAGGCTTACCTGTGAGTACTAAATGAGAGAAAGCCCACCACAAGATGTGATCAGAATGTTCAGAGCTCGTTGCCCTGCCCATTGATCCTCAAACCACATGAAGCTCTGTTTGATCAAACCATAATTGAAACCATCATCCTAGCCATAATCAGTTATAGGATGCTTGCATTAAAATATACTCTTTCTTGTCCTTTGTTTTAGAAATCCCCACAGGCTCCGTGCTGTTCCCCTTATCTACCCAAGTCATAGACCCTGTATGTGCTGGTATCTTCTTCTGGGCTAGTATTTACTTGCTCAGTCTGCTGTTCTCACAACCTCTAGCAATCATAAAGGAGCAACATCACCTTGTTTGGAAGCTCCTCTCCACTAAACAGTAGATATAAAATAGAAAGTTTATTTTAGATATCTAATTAGATAACCTTTTACAAGGGTAATTATCCCTTGTAGCGTTGACATGCCACTGTGTTCTCAGCAAGTCAGTTGGCAAAGAGGAAACTTTAATCCTTGGTCTCTGAGATCATCATCTGGGCAAAATACTTTGAAGGAAGTGAAATGTTACTGCAGCAAAAATCCAAAAGGTCTTCACCCATAGATACAGGTCACAGATTTATCTTAAGAAAACTGCATTGGTTCCTGGTGAAGGGTGATTTTTCTCTCACATATTTCTGTGAAAAATGAGATAGTGCAGAAAGCCCTTACAAGCCTATGAATAATTCATAGCCTTGTTAAAACATGTGAGGCAGTCTGATCAATCTTAAATGTAACCACCCACTTTTGCCTTTCCAGTGCCCACAGAGAGGTAACCCAGGAACTACGGGGGTACCGACAATCAATACTTTTATGTAACTTCAACACTAGTACTAGAAACAGTGAAGAAAATAATACACAGTGCTAAATCTAACAGTCCCATATCACAAATATTTTTCACCAGTAGCTTAGCATGACTATTAAGACTATATTGTCTTGGAATTCAGAAAATTTTGGTTTCAGATCTTTCATTTAATGATTGATCTTGTGCAATTTACCTAAAATATTTGTGTAACAATATCTTACATCGTAGGATTTTTGAGGAGTTAAGTAAAAGTAGGATATTTCCAAATTCCTGGTATATTTTAAGCATTAATAAATATTAGTAAAATGAATCTGTGTGATGTGTTAAGAAGATAGAATTAATTTTTACTTTATTTTTTCCATAACGTCTTTCCTCCTGGGATAAACACCATCTTGATTAGCATTCCTGATAAAAAGTTGTATGAACAACAATACATAGCAACATACAAAAGCAACAAAATTCTTCTAGAAGGGAAAGATAAAATCTTGGGCCTGAGATTGCCAATGCTTTTCTCTCAGGCTGTGTCACTGAATGAATTTCTTTTCCACAGGATCAGTTTCCACATCCCTGGTCAGGTTGGTCATCCAAAAAATCCAGTCCATTGTCATGATGGATGAAAGCAAATAACCAAAGAATTTTGAGCTAATGTTTTTTATCGCCTCTGTTATGCTGTAGTCAACTAACCAAAGGGTGAAACACTCGCTGTGAATCTCTACCCTCAAGCCTTGGTTGCTCTTGCATGCTCTTTCTGAAAATGCTGCATTGACAGAAACCCCTAACTGATGGAGCCAGGTTCCAGGTCTGTGGTTTAAGATTTGCTTCAGCAAACAGGCTGTGCAAACTTCTTACAGCTCTTACGGGCTCATTGTATGGGATTCATCCTGCATGTCGCCTAGAACTAATTTATTCATCCAGTATTTTCAGAACAACAAGTTTTCTCTTGGAGTATACCCTATTTAATTGGAGTCTTTAATATTATAACATTAGAAATTATTAATATAAATGAAAATTCCTTAATTTTCCTGAACCATTTATGGAAGTCCACTTAAAATGCAACATGACAAAATGTGATTTACCTAAGCCCTAAAGAGTTCTACTCTTATTTCTCAGATACGTGAAAAAATAGCCATTTGAAGTAGTGTCTGCTTTAAAACCTAGAAGGTCCTTTAAAGCGCTTAATAGGTGCCTGCACTTCTATATCCACCTGACTTAAGTTATCTCATTTAATTCTCAAACTGCCATATGAAGTTGGTACTACTGCAATACTCTTTTTAGAGTTTAAAAAGTGAAGTACAAGCAGAGGAATCAAATGGGTCAGAGTAACACTCTTGCAAAAAGGCAAAGGTGGTTTTGAAATCCAGGCACCATGTCTACAGAGTCTGATCTTATATAATTCTGTACGTTAGTATATTTGCATATATTGTTTGATTATTTCCTTATGCCTCACTTCAAAAGGAAATGAAGGATCAGAGCTTGCATCAAGGAGCAGATATTTATTCATTCATTCTCTCATTTTTTGGTGCAAGCATTAGATCATTGTAAAAAATAATCCAATGATTAAAGTCATGATTTTCTCAAAAGGGTTTATAGCTTCTTTTTCAGTACATTCTAGGAACCATGGGAAACAAAATAATAACTTGGAACTGTGTAGTATCTAATAGTATAAAATTGTGAAGACTTGAAATCATATGATGCAGGGATTAAGAACATGGAATCAGTTCAGACCAGGCACCAAATTTCTCAACTGAATTGTTGCAAAGGGGAAATAAAATACTATACATGTAACAGGTATGAATCTCAGCCAGTCAAGGGACACACACTTCACTTTCTTAAAAACAAAATAAAACAAAAAAAGCTGAATTTCCATTTTGAATCTTCATCTTGACTCATGGAAAATGTAACCTTACTCATTTGGGGACTTCTCCCCTCCATGCATTCTTTTCAAAGTTACAATGAGTTATGTAGTGTCAGGCCATTGTGAGAGCAGCAGAAGTTCCTCTAATGATATTTATCATATGATTAGGATTATTGGATAATTTACATTTTCTTAGTCTTCCATAAAATTTTCTACAAGCCCTGATTGAAACCCACCCACACCTGAGATGTGGTGTTCTCTCTGGATGCCTCTGTTTTCCTCCTTTTTATAGTTTCTTAAGCTTTTACACAAAAATTAAGTTTTGTGGGTCCCTTCCAATGCTAAAAGATTTCTGCCTCCTAGTGAAATATAAAAATAGAAGATAGATGACACTAATGATTAATATTCTCTATTGATTCTCATTGGTAATGATTTTATTGAAGATAGTGAACCAAGTGATTAGTAATGATTACACAGCCAGTTAGAGTTAGAACAGCATCTATAAATCACGATAGCCCTTCTTAATTTTTAACACTCGTTATTTAAAAAAATATGTTGTTATCATTATTGAAATCCATTCAGTCCTTCAGCATATATATTGGGCACCTGCCATATGCCAAGCATGGTTTCAAGCACTGAATATATGTTAGTAAACCAAAAGGAAAAGTCTCAACCCTCATGAAGCTCACATTCTGGTGAGAAAGACAGGAAATAAGATAAAAAGTTAACGTACATCCAATGTTAAGAAGGGGTAAGTGCCAAGAAGAAATGATAAAGCAGATGGGAAGTTTGGACAATGTGGTGGTGAGATTGTAGATTTAGGCCAAGTGGCTAGAAAGGTCTCAATGAGAGGATAAATTTTTGTATAAGTAATTGAAAGAAATAAGGGAGCAAGCCAGGCAGGTGTCAGGGCAGAGAGTTTTCTAGGCAGACACAGCATGTAAACTCTGTGAGGTAGGAGAATGCCTGCCATGTCCAGGAATCGGCGAGGAGTCCCGGCTGCCTCTCATCGAGTGAGTTCAGAGAGGAATACAGTCAAAGCAGAGGGTTGACATGATCTGAGTATATTTTGACAGGATCATGCTAGCTTTTTTCTTGAAAATAGGCTGCAAGGGAACAAAGGCATGTAGAAGTTCCCTAATTTATGAGCTATTATAGAGAAAATGTTGATGTAGCCAAGACCCATTGAATTCCAATCCCATAAATTCTTATTTTATTTTATTGAATCTGAGAATTTGCCATAGTAAAATTCTAACTTTTATATTTGTGATTATATCCACTCAACACTCAGTAATTATGCTGAGGGTGATATGTGTGAGATGTAATTCTTGGCACAGAGGGTAATACCTAGATAAGACAGAGAGGACTGCCCTGAAGAATTTCATGTTTCAGAAGTGATGATAGAACATGTCAACATAGGGGATCCCTGGGTGGCTCAGTGGTTTAGCACCTGCCTTTGGCCCAGGGTGTGATCCTGGAGTCCTGGGATCAAGTCCCACGTCGGACTCCCTGCATGGAACCTGCTTCTCCCTCTGCCTGTGTCTTTGCCTCTCTCTCTCTCTGTCTCTCATGAATAAATAAATAAAATCTTAAAAAAAAAAAGAACATGTCAACATGGAGGCTTCTAGAACATTGACAAATGGAAAATATAGAAGATTGGCTGCAGTGCCCTGGTTGTTCAGGTTCCTGACCGAAAAACAAAACAAACAAACAAACAAAAAACTCAAGCCAAAATATCATCTACAAATATTTCAGAGATGAGAAATAATCAAATCCATAGACCAATGTGGTCTTTTTTATTTATATTTTTCCCTCTTCTCCTTCTCCTGTCCCCTCTCCTCCTCTTCCTCCTCCTTCTTTCTCTCTTTCTCTTATAATGAGGGAAAACTGTGCATGTTGACATCTGTTGTTGATAGCATGAATTGATGAGTTTGCTAAATCCTTAAATTTGCAAAAGACGTAGCCATTTTCCATTTTGGATTATTAGGGAGTGAACACTTCAACAGGGCTAGTTATGACTGCTTTATGTCTTTGGATCTCTCAAGACCACGATGGAACTACCTCAGTAACAAGGTGGCTGACTCTCATACGTATCAAGATGTGGGTGGACTGCAACTATTAGATAGAAAGCATTCCACTTCATCAGAAGTTGAAGTTTCAATGGCAGTTTGGGGAGAGACAGTCCATGGATTGGAGACAACCCGTGCTCTCTTCTTTTCTCTTCAGGCTGGGTTAAGTGCCCCTCTTCTGCCTCACCTAACACTTCATGTATAGCTGTGTTAGTGGAATGAACCTAAATTAACTGGGAATGTGTCCGTGCCACCCTGCCATCCTTTGGGGGGCATGGCCATGTGTAGTTCACACCTATTTGAAACCCATCATAGTATCTGAAAGATATTAGCATTCCGTAAATGTTTATTGGATTAAACTGTTGCAATGACTGCTAATGTGGTGCTTAAATGATTTTCACATGGAGAACAAATAGACATTGAGTAAATGCTTTCAGGGGCTAAGTATTTGCCAGGTATCAGACACCTATCGCTCAAGGCTACATCAAACTCCATTCTCATCCTGTAGGAGTTCACAGTTCAGTGAGACAAAGATCTGAGAACTCATAATCGCAACACAGTGGGATAAGACTCTTAACCAGTCTAAGAAAACAGGCAGCCCAGAGGAGAGCTCCTCAGATCTCTCAAAACTGCGACAGGATCCACTGGGAAAGTTTGATTAAGATCTTGAAGACTGGATGTTGTTTTCTGGTAAAGAGTAGGACGTTTGTTTTAGGAAATGTATACCGGATGTAGAAAGTTGTAGAGGCATGGAGAAAATGTGTTGTCAATGCTTAAGAAAAAGTCTGGGTTGTATTTGCAAGCTTAGTGAGTGAGTGGAATGAGCTTTTCAGCCAGAAGCTAAAGGGTATTATGAGATTTGAGAATGAATTTGAATGCATGGACTTAGTGAAATGGTTTGAAAATTATAAAGAAATAATATGTTAGGATTGTATTTTCAAAAGGTCATTTTGGTGCCAGATGGAGGATGGATTAGAAAAGGAAAAGACCAAAGACTAGAAAACCAGTTAAGTTAGTAACAAAGTAGCATGAAATATCTGGATGTAGTTTTGTGGCTGGAAAAATGGACTCTGGATCCAGATTGTCTGGATTTGACTTCTGATCTCCATGACCTTGTGCAAGTTACTAAACTCTTCAGTGATTTCAGTTTCTTCCTCTAGAAGATGGACATCATGATGACATCTACATATAAAGGTGTAATAAGTATTACATCAATGCATATAAACATGCATAATGGGCACATAATAACCACTTAATAAATGTAGTTTGCTATCATTAATATTCCATTCAAACATCATAAAAACCCCTGAGTTATAAACTCATAATATTAGTATCATATTAGATGATACTCATTTAATAAATATAAATACTAAGACTTCTAAGATTTAACTCTGATGGATAATCATGGCATTTCATATATTTGCATATTAAATACACATATAACAGGTCATAGACAATGAGCGAAAAAAGGATTTGGAATTAATGTCTATTAATGGAGTTTGAATTTGTTAGACTTACTAAAAGCATGAATCATGATGCTCTCATTCTCTTTTGTTTGCTATGAGTTCAGAAGATTGGGAAGGATCTGAAACAACCAGTGGGATACGTAGAAACTGACATTTTGCATTCCAAAGCTGGAAAGTATCATCTGTAATTGACAGTGTTTTTTCATTGTCCTTGCTCTGCAGAGACAACTCTCTGCCTACATTTCCACCTGTGAATCAAAGAGATACTCTGCAGACTCAGTTTCATAATATGGTCACATTCGTACATTTTGCAAAGTTGCACTTCTTGTCGAGAAGAAAACAAAATGGATCATGTAGTTAATTCCCAGCCTTCCATCAAACTAACAGCCCAGATAAGGTCAACATTACAACTGGTTTATAAATCATATCATCTATCCTGCAATGTCTATTTGTTTTTTTTTTCATTTGTGTATGATAACCGGTGACAACACCATCTGCCGGCTTAACAAATGTTGTATGTTTACCATGGTTCTTTAAGACACGTAGCTCTTTGTCATACCCCTCCTTGGATGTGCACAATATCACTTGGTCAATAAGAAAATTCAAATGTGATAGGCATCTATGCTTTATCAAGTGGTTCATCTTGGGTGATGTTTATCGCCTGTGATGTGCATGCAATGGAAAATGGCAATTTGCTGCAGCTCTCAGATGCATTTTCAGGAATGTTAGGAAGAAGCTGATAAAAATCTGTCTTCTTTGTGTAGGGCAAAGGAGAGAGATCACCCTGTGGATAGGACCCAACTACTATTTCCTGTCGCCTTTGAAGTTTTAAGTTCCGTGCACTGCATTTCCCCAGTTTCTAGGAGTTTGAGGCATCACAGCTTCACAGAGTAAACGTTTCTTTTTATTTTCAGAATATCAACTTCTGTGTATGGCAGAGGGAAGTGAAATGAGAAGCTTTTCAAAATTGGAGGTGTATATTAAAATTACAATTCAACTTTTATTTATTAACAACTTGCCTAACCTCTCCTTTCAGATCATAAATTCCGCAGCTTCTAGTATGCAAATACCTCACCTGGGCAGCTGCTTCTGTATTCACCACCACCTTTCCTTCCTTCAGGGCCCCAGCTGGGAGATCTCTTACTCAAGTCAACTCTAAAATGTGTCCAGTGATAAAATTGGCAAAGATACATGAAACATTTAATATTGATTAAAGATTATTAATGTTGTGCTCATACATTTCCAAATCCTAGTTTGATTTGTGAGGGCAATCATTAGTTACTTACCTAATTAAAACTAAGTCTGATATAAAAAAAAAGAATCTATAGTTAGTTATTCCAACCAACCATTTACTTCTGATGAAATTCCTCTATAAAATAGACATAAAATCCCCAATACCACTAAATCTCAATTACACTGTGGAATGTGAGAAAAGACGTTTCAGGAAATTGACAATGAGTTGAGCCCCCAGTGAGAATGGATGCTGAAGCAGCAGGTTGGAGCACCTTACTATTTTTATACTTTTTTGAATTCTTATTATTTTTTGTTCTTAATTCTCCAGCTTTATTAAGATATGATTGACAAATAAGAAATTGTATATATTTAAGATTAACAACATGGTATTTTTAGATAAGTATCCTTTGTGTCATGATTATTACAATCAAGCTGATTAACATGTCCATTGCCTCACAGAGTTACCATTCGGTAAACTCATGAATAGATCCAGCTTAAAATATAGTTTTCAATTTTCAGTTGCTATCTTAAAAATATATATCTTCTGTGGTATTGGTTAATATGCAATATCAATAGTATTTTATTTTATATTAGAGAAAGAGACAGTGCAAGAATGTGGAGAGGGATAGAGGGGAGGGAGAAAGAATCTCAAGCAGACTCCATGCTCAGCTCAGAGCCTGACATGGGCATGACTCTGACATCATGACCTGAACTGAAATCAAGAGTCAGATGCCTGACTGACCGAGGCACCCGAGTGCTCTGGTAGTGTTTAGAGTTTTATGTGCCAGCTAGTGTGTTCAGGTATTTTTCTGGAAGCATACCCCCTACTGCTCTTTAGCCATTTTGCCCATCCCCCGCCCCTTCACCCATTTGGCCACCATACAGTTTGTTCTCTGTATGTATTTGTTTCTGCTTTTTTATTCAATTGTTTGTTTTGTTTTTTAGATTACATATACAAGTAAAATCATATGGTATTTGGTTATTTTTAAGTAACTTCACTCAACTATGCTAAAATTATTAGAAACGCAGCTTATATAATTTCCATTATGATAGTTAAACTTTAAATCATGCCTATGTTTTAGGTTCATGTTTGTGAATGATAAAGAAAAAAATGTCTTGATCCAAGATTCTTTCCAAAATTACAAACTTTGGAATATTTTACACTTTTAAAATGATCATAGTTAGGTATACTAAAACATAAATATACTATTTTTTATAGTTTATGTCTAATACTATTGTATGCCAGGTTAGCTAACATGAGTTTAATGCAGGACTTCTACTGCATATCACTATTGTAAAACATACCCGATGTTAAAGTACAATTCAAACTTAGAACTTTCAGAATGGATACATTAAAACAGCCTAAAATTATCAACGTGTTTTGAAATGAGATAACAGAAGGGAGTTCAGGCAATTTTATTTGCCTTTTATCAAAAGGCCCATGATTATTTTCTTCCAGAAAAACCATCAGTGCAAGTAATTAGTAGATTGTGCTTTTCTAACTAGGCTGATTTCTAATTCCCACCATGATGTGCCTTGATTCTCTATGCATTTACAGGACTGTAATTACCTATGAGGGTTTAGACTTTGCTAGACCAGCACGGTGTTCAACCCCCTTAGAACAAACGGGGAGTGAGAAAGTGGCACGAGAGCGCAACATCATGGTGACATCATGCCAGTAAAAGCTGCATGACCAATGGTGAGCTTGGCAGAGCTCAGCTGGAACCCGGGGACTGGGGTCTCAGACTGACATGGTTTCTATCAAAGTTAAATGTGAAATGTGATTGTCAGTGAAGCAAATGAAGCCAGTCAGAGAGAATTAAAGAAAACAAACAAAATATAAACAATCGCCATAACAAACAAAGAGATTAAAAAGGCAAAGCAGGGAAAACCATGATTTTCACACCTGGCTGTAAGTTTTATTTTGTGGACTTGATTGTTCACATGTGAAGAAAATACATTCTTCATAATTTAATATCTTTTTGAATCAAAGTCATAACCTGTGACCCATACTGCTCATAATGATACTTTATAGGAAGAAAAAGTTTGAAGATTTTTATTGACAAATAACTCCTTATAAATTTTCTATAGAATTTTTGAGTAGGATCTCTCTGTTGGGTAAAACTCTATTACATGGCTGAGATGTAGCGGGCTTCTGACTGTATTTATATCAGGGACTGTGTATATATCCGTGTCACTGTACGCACACATGCACACACAATTCTTGGCTTTAACTACTGTATCCTTAAACTACAAGAAGAAAGGGCAACTTACTCATCATCTTCAAGCCTTTCTTTCTTTTCTCTGATTAGCATACTTAAAAAAATCAAGAAATTTCAACCTAATTATAAGGAAATTATGTAGATACCATGGACATTTTGGCATTCTTTGGAACTTCCAACTCTAGGAAAATGTTAAATCTCAGGAAGCTTTGCCAATAAACTAGTTTTTATGATGTATTTGGAAAAGGTCAGATTACTGTCAGAACTCTGAAAAAAATAATATAGCTCTAGAACCTGACGGTTGCTCATGCTGAGATTGTCAAGCGCATAGCAAATGAATGGAGAGTCCTGGTTAATTATTTATGGAATCATGAAAAATAATTGATTACTTCAAACCACTTGCCTAAAGGAAAGTAAGCCTGGTGACTGTTGGCACTTTTCTGGCTCCTATTTGCTCCAGGGTGTGAGATAATGGTCAGTATTTATCCTTCCTAAATAATATCATGAATTAAGATCTATGGAATCATTTCAGTGCTCTAGATTATGGTATAAAGCAGTGGGTATATTACTTGTTTCATACACAAAATTACAAGAAATTAGTTTGCTACCAAATTGATGACACACTGTAAATCTTTTTAGACACTAGGTCAGTTAATCCAAACCTTTGTAAAGGGGTGAATTATAAAATAGTGATACATGCATACCTGACACATTTTATTTTAACTCAAACTGCAAAAGACTATTCTGTTGGTGTAGGACTAAGGACTCATCTTTGTGTGTGGACTCACTGGCTAGAGTTTGACGTGTTCTTTTTGCATAAGAAATCCATAATTTATTAATTATGAATTTTTATGTATTGATTTCTTTACAATGGAATAGGAACTCAAAGACTTGTAAAATAATTTGGGCAAAGGTCCCTTTAATATTTTTATCTTTGTTTTTCATCTGTCCTTTAGAAACTCACTTTTAAGGACGCCTGGTTAGTTCAGTGTTTGAGCATCTGCCTTCAGCTCCATGTGTGATCCCAGGTCCAGGGATCGAGTCCCACATTGGGCCCCCCGCAGGGAGCCTGCTTTTCCCTCTGCCTGTGTCTCTGCCTCTCTATGTGTCTCTCATGAGTAAATAAATAAATTTTTTAAAAAATAGAAACTCACTTTTATGCCTTAATGTACTCTTTCTAATATGCTAAACTTAGGGGTTTTTTAAAGCTGTTTTTGCACTCATAAGTTAATTGTATATGTAATAATTAAATTGTGCAGTGATATACGTTATGAGTACAACTGACATAACCAGGTTCAAGTCTGTGTTTATAGCTAGATCTGTATAAACATATATAATTTTGGGACTAATGGGACATAGTGGTTCAGTGCTTCTGGCTCATAAGTAAATTAGACCTCCTAAACAATATTTAGCCTTTTTAAATTTCTCTCCAGATGGTAGTATCACTTCAGAAATATTGACCAATTTATTCCCCATGCCAATGGAACGAAAATGTGTATCACTGGAAGATACCAGACTGAAAGCATTGCAGCAATGTGGTACCATGCTGAGGGCTACATATAGTGGAGAAAACTCCATTACTTAAAAAAAAAAAAAAAAAAAAACATTTTAGGCAATGTTTTGTGTGGTTTCAGCAACGTATTAATGAACCACTGAAAAGAAATGGTATGATGAGTACATGAAACTAAAAAGAAAATATTCTTGAAACATAGTGTATCGAAGTATGTCATGTGTACATATATTTGTATCTGTAACATCTTACATATATACACATATATGTTCTATACAGACATATATTATATATGTATGTATATTTATAGTATGACTTGGGAGAGAACATGATTGTAGTTCAAAGTTTGGATTCTAAGAAGTCATCTTCAACCAATTGATAGCGAAGTGAGCTTGGGCATTTAATCTCTGCCTCAGTCTTCTCATCTTTAAAATAGAGATAGTAGTATTGCCTGCCTCATTAAATAAGCCCATACCTGTAAAATACTTAGAATAGTGCTAGGAATAGTAATAGTATTATATAAAATCGGTGTGCATGAGGACAGAGAAACCATGTGTATGATTTAGGAGTGCTTGTGATGCTTTGGATTTTCAAGTTTAAGGTATGAAATACATTTCATAGCTCAACAGAATTTGTCATTTTGAGCCTGTACCAGTTATCTATGCTACATTAATGGAGTCTATGGTAGAGCTCCTAAAGCTGATAGAGAATATCACCTCTTATTACATTCACCCATGGACAGCCACAGACATTCTGTCAACAGAAAAACAAATATTATGACTGCCTCTTTTCAGAACAGCATCTCCATATCTGTGTTGAATTCAATAATATGGTTACTTTAAAGGGCACAGAAGACATGGATTTTTCCATGCCAGAAATAGCATATCTTATGACAAATTCTAAAATGCTCCTGTAGCCATCTAAAATGGGATTGTATTCCTCTTTGCAATTTCTGATATAACCCACTGCTACAGTGACTGCCAGTACATGGGAGTGATCTTGATAACATTTCTGCTTTCATTTCAACTCTTGATTGGCCTTTAGCAGTGAGAGTAAGTGAGGCTGTCATTCCATCTCCTATCCTTATGAAATTGAATTTTATGAAAGAGACGTAACCTAGAGTTTGAGAGATTTGATTGACGTCTTCCATATGGCTGTCTTGCTGTAGTCAAAGAAATAGTGCCTTCATTTGAGGAGAACAGAATGGAGGAAAAGGAGACAGGGAAGACACTGGAGTGCAGGACATTATGATGTCCACCTCTGTTGCCTGAGATAGTACGCATGTGTCCACCTCCCGTCCTGGCAAATACTCAGCATCTGCTTAGCAAGGAGCACCAGCGATAGTAACAAAATTATGAATTCACTGCCTCAAATGGGGGAGGGCAGGAGTATTGGAGTGGCATTTTATCTAGTTTTGAATTCACAAAAGAAAAATCTATACAAAGATAGGAAGTATTTATTAAGACCCAAACTGAAGGCTCCCTAGACTTTGCTTCTCTGATAATGATATATGTGGCATCTTTTTGGACTCTTTATCAGCTTCACAGAAAAAAATCATATATATATATATATATATATATATATATATATATATATATGCATTTTACCTAGTTGACAAATTTGAAATTTTCCAGATGGCAGCTTTAATATGTTTAATAGGATTGTGCTATTAAAAAATAGCAATAGAGTTTTCTCTAGAGAAAGTCATTTGGTATGAGAAAGGAATACCATATGATACACAAAAATAAGAATATTGCAAGCTATTTTTGTTATTTGTGTTTTACTGAGCTCTCTTGATGAATTAAAAAAAATTAAAGTCTATGCTGACCAAATAGATGATGCTGATAATGAACTTAGCAACTTATTTTGCCCAGTTTCTAAAGTCTTTTATTAAAACATAGTCAACCCATCTCTCATCTGTTTTTCTGCATATTAGTCATATTAGCCACATGGTGGGTTTTTTGTGTACACCTGCTGCATGAGCAGTAGGAGATCTGGAAATGGATCAGAACCAGATAGATAGATCCATAGCAGGCGTGTCATTTGAACAGCTACACCTGTGCCCTCTTGAGAGTTTTGAGAATCTCTGCCCTAAGAGCCATTTCAGATATTAGATATCTTGCAGTGCAATACTAATTCTGCCAGACAACATGAAAATTGATTCATCTCATCACCAATTCCCAATCCCACTTCTCGCTGGTGCTTCCGACAGTGCTTTGCATCTCCCAGCACTTACAATATGCCATCAGTGCTTGTAGATATGATTCAAAAGTCCGTGGCCATGGTCTTCTGCACTTTGAGGAGTTTCTCCCTATGTTATAAATATTTATCCCATTTGTGTATTAGCTTGAGCTTGGATGAGTTGAGACTCTGTTGTGGTGATACCGGAAATTTCAAGGTCAAATGGATGCATTAAACTTTCTAATTCATACCTGTCATGTGTGTTGTGTGAGCCATGAAAACTACCTAGAACAGCTGTCATTTTGATGTGTTCTGATTCTTCTGAGAGGTTAGATTTCCATTGACTAAAATTATTATAGACTCTGTGGGAAAACCAAAACACTGATCCATCTACCAAGAGGACCTGGGCTGTGATCTTTTTAGTTCATTTATATGAGTATAGGGAGACCTTAAACTTAATAAATGAAAATTTGCCTACTTAGGTATGGAATCATTTCATGGCACAAGTCTACATAGATGCCATTTTATTGACACTTTGCAGGATTACTAGTCTATTAACTGCAGCAATGCTATAAACTTTCAGCTTATTTTATTTCCAAAAGAGTTCTGTCCTAACTGTAAATTTGACTATAGAGGGAATTATACAATTTGTAGAAATAGAGTTATAGTTATAATAATGATTATTTTATAGGGTTATCATAATTATGTGAGTTTACAAGCCATAGAGCTATATATAAAAAGATATTACTGTATATTTTTTATCTTTTATCTTGTACAAAGAACCTATTATGTTATTTGCTTATCAAATTAGGGAAATATTTGGTAATAAAGTAGAAATGATGCCCCAAAGTTCTTGAAAGCAGCAACATAAGGTTCTAGTATATTATGGTTCTAGTACATTGTAATGTGTTGTAAATAGTTTGTGGCTAAAAAACATGGACATTGAAGTTAGATTTACTAGCTCTATAATCATGATCTTGGTCATGATATCAATTTCCTCATCTGTATAGTAAAGGTAATGGCAGATAATCATTGCAGAGTGCATGATATAAAAGTAAGCATGAACTAAAATAGCATATTAAAGTCGTTATCATAATGCCTGAGATATACTAAGCACTCAACTTTTAATAATTATTGTATCAGAATCCATACTCACTATTCAATCAGAGGGCTGCAATTTATATGATATGGAGATATTGAGTTAAAAATGTTAAATCCCCCCCAAAAAATGTTAAATCCCCACTACGGAACATCAAATAATATGTAGGGATTTCTCTCTCACACACACATAGACACACACACACACACACACACACAATTTGGCATATGAATGTACAGATGAGGCAATTATATGAGTTGTAAGTTCAATTCAACAACAAACAATATTATTTGTGCTCTAGTGTCAATTTGCTGTACTACTTTTTCAAATAATATATTTTTAAAAATCTAGTATAATATGCTAGTCATCAACTTGTCTCTTGATAGCATGAATGTTAACTATGAAGTGGTTATAAATTACTATGCAGAATGAACAGCTGTGAGAAGTAATAAATGATTCTGTTATCACAACAACTAGAATATTAGCTGGCTTATGCAGAATTATATATAAATGCCATTATTACACAAAATGGGGAAAAGTCTTGAAATATAAAATTCGACTCTGATGTGGGTCAATTAAATAGCCCTCTTAATTTAACCTCAGAAATAAGTGATTGACTATATTTCAATAAAAATCTGTGAAGAAATGCCATGGACTGTTTCAGTAATGCAGCTTATAAGAAAATACACTTCTGTAAAACACATAAATAATAAGCACTTCTTTTATTTAGTTCCTTTGAGTTTATCCCAAATAAACTTATTTTTATTTTTTTAAATTATTATTTTCTTGAAAATCTTTACTGTGCTTAACTGTATGGAGGTACAGTTTTTTAAATAAGGTGGAGAGAAAGAAAGAAACAAATATGAAAAATTGCGATATTTGAAGTCTGTTTTTTTACATAGTAGTATAGCAGATTGGATACATGGAGTGTTGAATCAGGCAGGAAAACATTCACTGAGGAAGAACACCCCCCCCCCCCAGATATTTGAGGCTATCCATATTATAATTTGCATTTGTGACCAATAAAATAAGAAATATTTAGTCATCTCTAACTGAAATATTCTGGCAAGACTATTGGTCTAGATAGAATATTTGTACTAAAATACCAGTGTCTAAGCATGTTACGTATTGTTAAAATATAAATTAATTAGCATCCATCTTAGGATGCAACCTAAGCTTTATAATAACTATATGCATTATTACTTTGATCTTCCTGCAAATCTTAAGAGCTATGTACCACAGTTTCCCCATTTTACAGATGAAGACACTGAGGTTCATAGAGATCAGGTGACTTTCTGTGGTCACATTTCGAGTAAGATTTTAAACATGACTTTCTGATCTAAGACTTGAGTTCTGAACCACTAAGGCATGTTGACTTCTATTATAATTGAGCCATTAAGACCAGATCTCCTTTTGGTGGTATTTTTGTTATTTATTCTTGTGACTTATTCCTTTGTTTTGTATTTAAAGGAAAGCAATTATGTGGGAGGAGACAGAAAATCCTTGGTTTAATTGAAATAAGGTAAATTATTATTTGCGACCCAATACTTTACCAAACACCTTATAATTTTATTTTGTTCCCTTAGTGAATAAACACCCCAACACATACACACACACAAACACACACACTCACACACACATTTGAAAACTGCAATTACTCAAGAGTTAATAAAACTTTTCAAACAAAGCTCTGTGCTTGGCTCTGTCCGTATCTTACATGTACAATTAGTATAGACCCTACTTCAATTATTATAAACCCTACTTCAATATTCTCTTCATTTTATATTTGAATCAGTTATCTTGATGAGATGAAAGATTTGTGTCTAGTGTACCTCCTACAGATAATGTTTAAAAGTTGGCATATATGTTCTCACTTGTCCACTGTGAATAACACAGAGAATCTTAAGCAGGGAGCATCATCAATCTTATTTCATAAAGAGTCTTGCTTTGAGACACTCTGGTGTTTTAGACAATGTCATAAAGACCTTAGCAGTATCCTAAAGACCCAGAAAAGCTCTCAAGTCCTTACAGCTTTCCTGAGGATTGGCTTAAAAAGAAGAGAAACCCATACGGGGCATCCTTTCTGATTCTGGAGCAGACAGTCTAGATTATGTTCAAGATTACAATGCACCATAGGATACTGCAGGAGAGGGTAAGTAGAATATAGATGAGATCTAGTGTGGTGAGATACAGTGAATAAATATAGACATAAGAACTGGCAGCTTTACCAAAGTGGGCAGACAACCAAGAAACAGAAGATGTACCAGAGAGTCAGACACAGGAGACTATGAATCCAAGACAAGGTCTCAGAGCAAGGATAAAAAGAGCAAAGTCCTATAAGGAGCAAGGAGACACGATCAGAACTCTTTCCTTATCTCCTTCAGTGTTACATGCTCTATGAGGCAAGAAACAAAGGGTAGAACAACTGGGAATGAGGAATTGACCATACTTGATTGGCACGAAGGAAAAATCACAGCAATTTCTGTTGACAAAACTCTGACAGATGGCCAAGAGAGCTTGTGTCTGGACATTTATGTAAACTTTCATAGTCCTATGGGTGAAATAAGAACTTTGGACCCATTACAGGAACTGTTATGCCCATTTCAATGTTAATCATGATTTCCCATAGTATTTCCTACTTTTTAGGCTGTAACTGAGTTGATTTTGTTAGTTAACTTCTCCTGCAAACGACTAAAATGCAAATCCTTTATTTTTCAATTCCTGAAATTCCACAATTTGTATTTTATTGACTCTTTGAAAAGATTGATTATTCATTCATTCATTCATTCATTCATTCATTCATTTATTTATAAGAGACAGAGAGAGAGATCGTATGCTGGGGGAGGAGCACGGGAACAGGGAGAAGCAGACTCCGCATTGAGCCTGAAACCAAGAGTTGATCAGCCAACCGAGCAACCCAGGCACCTCGGTATTTTATTAACTTTTGATGAGCTTTGTCATTTCCCTGAAGTTCAGTTGGACAATGCAGGGGGACTCCCAGTCTATCTTCTCTTTCCTCAGAGAAGTGGAGGCAGTGAGAGTGGAGACAGTCTGAAAGCTTGGGTTTCTGAAGGGGAGTGAGGACAGTGAAGCAGGGAGGGTACTGGGGGGAACAGGCATGCCCATAGGTAAATTCAATTTCAATTTATAATTTAGCTCTGGAAACAATTTGGTTGTTTCTTTTTAATTTCTTTTTAAACCAAGGAACCCGTGTTCTATCACGATAGAATAAAAAGCCTATTTTTCCTCTCAAATTCTGCGTATAAGTTTTATTGCATATTAATTATAACAACTTACAAGTCACACTTAGGGACATAAAATTATAGAAATATTTGGGAGGAAAATTTATTAAGAAATCTTAGTAATTATTAGCAAACTGTAGTGTCTCAAGGAAACCGATTCTGAGTCCCACCAGTTGAAAACAACTAGCTATAAACATCCTGTTATGGCTTTGAAAAAATATTTTAAAGTGTTCATGCACATGTAATTGCCTTGTTAATAAAGTGAAATGGCAATAGCTACCTAGGAAATATGAACGATTCTCAATTTGTTATGCAAACATTTGAAGTGCACTTGTTTCAGACTGAATACTCTGTTAAGGGGTCAAACTTAATTTAGCAAATTATTTACTTAATTGGGCCCAGTTTTCGCAGATTTACATTGAAGAGTGTGGGGTGAGTGTCTTCCAGTTTGAAAAGTCAATAAATATATTTATCCTAAAGACATTTCACAGGTGCTTTTTATGATTATTTGTAGTCATTGTTAATAAGATGAATTTTCCTCAATGTACTTAGGAGAAAGGTTTTTGAAAACTTTTTCAGTTTAAGTTTACTCTGCTAGATAAACAATGACCACTAAAATTCATGTTTGCTACAATGCAAAAGAGAGGAGTCATTTTCATGTTTTAAGATTGTATTTATTTATTCATGAGAGACACATACACACAGAGGCAGAGACACAGGCAGAGGAAGAAGCAGGCTCCCTGCAGGAGCCTGATGCAGGACTTGATGCCGGGACCCAGATCATGCTCTGAGCCCAAAGCAGACACTCAACCACTGAGACACCCAGGCATCCCACATTTTCGTGTTTAAATAGTGTGTGTGTGTGTGTGTGTGTGTGTGTGTGTTAAGTAATAATATTACGAATTTTGAGATCAGAATTTTCAGCATTTTCACATCTGAGGATTTAGCCTATGGATCTGCCAACACATACACAAGGTTGTTTAATGCACTAGGAACGTTATAGTTAAAAACTAAAAACCAATGGAATATCTCTTAAAATGGAATGCTTAAATAAGGATATAAGAGGTAGATCTCTACATGTAGGATGTGCTAATGTAGAGAAACACCCACAAACATCATAAAGTACAAGGGAAAAAAACCACACCTACATTGTGATCCTATTTATGTAAATAAAATGATGTGAAAAAATTTCTTACGTATATGACAGATATACGCCTATATACCGTGAGGCACATATAATATTTTTCCGGAAAAGCTATGTACTTTATAGTGCTTCCCCCAAATTAACAACAATTGTTTTTGGGAAAGAGAATAGGACTGAGGTTTTCTTCAAAGTTTGTCAAGTACTTAAATGAACGTTGTACCTTATGTTTTAAGGCTGTTGCAATCTCTATAACAGAGTTAAAGAAAGAGAGAAAAAGATAATTAAGTTATGGGTCAGTGTATCAATACAAAACTTCAAATAAATTTTTATTTAACCCAAACTGAAACTGCGGTAAAAATAATACTAAATTTCAAGTAGGGATTTTTCCCGGGCAGAAAAGGATAATGGAACATGGCAAAAACTATCAATATAAACAATCACAGTAATGATATAAAAGAAAGGAATAAAGTGATTATCTCAATAGATGCAGAAATAATAAGTGATAAAGATTAGCTTCTATTTATGTTAACAAATAGAAACTTCATAAATAATAGTCTTATAAGGGAACATAATTCTTTGTGGAAAGCACTAGATTTTGCATTAATAATAGACTACTATCTAGAAGCCAAACACAAAGAACAAAATTTATTTATAGCAAAACAGACAAGCATGAAAGAGTCTTATTCCATAAGACATTTTATATGGAAATGGCACATAGAAACAGCAGCAGTACAGACAATCCCCAACATTACGATGGTTTGACTTGAGATTTTTTGACTTCACAATGGTGTGAAAACAATATGTATTCAGTAGAAAGTTACTTCAAATTGTGAATTTGGATCTTTTCCCAGACTCCTGCCATGGCACTACCATCCTTTCTAGTTACACTGGGCAAGAGGCAGGGACCCACACACAGCTCCCAGGTATCGACATGATCGCAAGGGTAAACAACCAATACACACTTACAGCTATTCTGTACCCATAGAACTATTCTGTTTTTCACTTTTAGTACAATATTCAGTAAATTTCACGAGATGTGCAACAGTTTATTATAAAATTGGCTTCACGTGAGATGACAGTGCCCTGTTGATCACTAACAGAAGTGTTTTGAGCACATTCAGGGTAGGTCAGGCTAAGTCAGGATGTTTGGTAGAAGTGTAGTAAATGCATTTCTGAAATGATATTTGCAACCTGTTTATCAAGGCATAACCCCATTATTAGTCAAGGAAGATCTGTATATGTCTTTTGAGACCGTGTACATAGATTTGTATGCCGAGTATGGAAAGGACATAAAGCAAATGTATTCCAGAGGGTCTAATGGGAGAAAGAAGAATAACACTGAGAACATGGATTGAAGGAGACAAATAGTAAAATAAAATAAAATGAAAACAGGACCTTTGCCTTGACTAATGTCATGAATTGACAGGTATGATCAAAGAGATTCTTTACGTCATTCCAAAATAAGTAAGGTAAAAAGGTAGTACATATCCTGGGACCAGCATGGGGGGCCTACAATATAAACTGTGAAAGCTTTTGTTTTGTACTAGGTGTGTCCCAAGTCTGCAATGTCAGGACACACCTCAGGGACCTATGTTTTGGGGTTGGTTTTTTTGTTGTTGTTGTTTTATTTTTTAGCACTTACCACTTCTGTGACATTGGGAGAATCACCTTAGCTGTACTCCATCTTAGATTTCTTAATCTGAAAAGTAAGATAGTAAGATAATATTGACCTCTCTGGGTTTTTTGCAGCATCAATGAGGTAATACGGGGGGATTAGCATGAATGCCCATCACATACTAAGTGTTTTAACTAATGTCCTCCCACCTACAACACCCCCCCCAACCTTTCCAGTAATTCCATAGTTAATATGCTTTTTGTGGGAAGCGGATTCTTAGAAAAGGGTGCAACTACTTCTACATAGTGTTATTCCCATTATACTCTCTGAATTATCCCCAAAATCTTCCCTTCTCTGGTCCCAGCTCTAAATTACAGGACCTGTGATAACGCTACTTATGATGGCTAGCCGGACCAATCAAAAACAGGGTAAAAGCAGAAATATTAGTGAAGAATCACACATTATTCAGTCTGCATAGCCTTGTAAGTAATGTTTGATGAAACTATTAGTTCTGTCATAAAAAAAAGACTAATAAATGTTGATGTAACTTCATTTAGCCGTGCAGACTTAGCAAGTATATTATCATCTATATATTTTTTATAATTAACGATGGTGCTATTTTCTTCCATAATTGGTGCATTTATTGAGAGATTTCCCACTGTTTGACTAATGCATTTCATCCTCTATACTTTTTCCCTGCTGTGTCCCCACAGTTATGACGCTCAGAATTTATAGAGTTTAGATTCCTCTTGCTGCTGTTTACATTCCTACTTACTGTTTATTCATAGGATCAAGATAGAGAGTTCCATGTTGGAGCGAGCTTCTTATACAGATGATTAGCAATGGGGCTCTGAGAGCAACCAGTTGCTTTTTGGTACCATTAATGGATTCAAAAACAAGGCATACAGAACACTGCCTGACACCCCAAATGGGTCTCCACTAAGTGAAGTGTTGACTGCATGAGAGCAGTTGAAGAAACATTTCATCAGAAGGAGGTTGAATGTTTATGAATCTGGAGTCATGTGCAATGTTCTTTGCATTCCACTTTTGCAACACTTGTGGGTATTGTGGATGTAGAATATGCAGGGTCGAAGAGACCTACATCCTCTCTCTTGATTATCACTGCCAAGGCTAAGTGAAAAGGAAGATCTGAGTAAGCTGGATTGCCATTACAGGCCTTACGTGGTACCCAGGGTGCCTTGGGAAGCAGACGTGTTGTGCAAACAGTTGTCATAAATTTATTTTCTTTTTAAATGCCTGATGGGAAAATGTGCTGTGCCACTAAAGAAGTGCCTTGAGAATATCGATCATTCAAGAAATCTTCAAAGTGAGCTACGGGTATTTCATTGAAAAGCACGCTATTTTGAGAGTTAGTATGTCCTTCCGACAAGAAATATCATTAAAGCATAGTGATGTCAGTATCTGAGGAGTTTTAAAATCCTTCTCCTTTAAAGCCTGGCTTGGGGGAAAAAAAAGTGTTGAATCTTTGTGTGGAATATCATCAGGTCCTTTCACAATGTTTTACTCTGAACAGTTGATTATCATTCCACCTGCAGGCAGGCAGGAGGGACAAAGCTGAGTGGAATGCACCATTCCCCTTTTGTGTTGTTAGCTATGATGAGAGACTTGCTAGTTATCCAAGTTTTACTTCTCAATATCAAATGGCACTTCTGGACCGTGGCAGCTTTTGTTTGTCTGATTGGTTGGTTGGTTGGTTGGTTGGTTGGTTGGTTGGTTTGTTTTTCTTCTCTCACTCCTTAGATTTGTACCTGTGTCTTAACTGTAAAGTTGTAAGCACAGAGGAATGTAGGATAGTTTGAAATGACCTAAATTCCTTGCTTTTATAACAGTGATGCTTTATTTTTAATTTTTGTTTACCATTGTTTTAATGTATTTTTCCACACCCTTTTGTCTGATTATATAGGTAACTGTGTATGACAAAAAAAAAAAAAAAAGTCATGTTTAATTTATGATTCAGTACTATTTGAGGTAGAAGGACCCTGGACATTAGCCAAAGTCCTGCATTTTATGAATGAGGAATCAGAACCCCGAAGAAGAGAAAAGTTAGCTAGGAGACTAGAGGTGTTTAGAGGCAGATCTAAGTCCAGAATCCGGGTCAGTTGACTTGTTGATGAGTTATTTTTCCTTTATATCAACCCCCTTTGTTTTATTTCCAGTTTGCATGATGACATTTGAGCAGATCCTAACAGAAAACCTTTTGTGTGGACTTTGCAAACTTGCTGGTTGATGAATTAAAGTGTTAGACAGTGCATATGACAATATAATTTATCCTGTGACTGCACAGATGATATCCTGTGAAAATGGCTTGATGCCTCCACAAAATCATCCCTAAAAGGATTGTAGCTGTCTATGGATCTACAGCTTCCATAGTATTTCTTTGAAATTTACCTGAAAATGTCAGTCTCACTGTTTAAGACAAAAACCAGATATACTAACAGTTATAATCGCATGATGTGATCTCTCTCTCTCTCTCTCTGTCTCTCTCTCACCACTGTGCTTACCTATATCCTGTTTTGCTGTTCCAGGTTTGTGTGCTGGAGAGGCAAATATTTGACTTCCTTGGATATCAGTGGGCACCTATCCTGGCAAATTTTGTACATATTATTATCGTCATTCTCGGTTTATTTGGAACTATTCAATATAGACCTCGTTACATAACAGGAGTAAGTACCCTTCCTGCTTCTTTAAAAAAAAAATTGAGATACAGATGCAAATTACAAATGTCTTGAAAATTTATATGTATATCCTTTCCTTAAAGTACTGTGGGGTTGTTTTCCTAGTTTCAGATTACATCTACAGTAATTGAAAATGTCAAGTTTTAAAACACTTGACAGTGAACGTAATCAGATTGTATTTTTATAGATTGCACTTCCAGCAAGTATTCTGCTGTAATTAAAAACAGAATGATGCCCCTGTATTTCCAAACTATAAGATTATGTCCTTTGATTTAACAGATTTTGATGGGAATTTCCCCCATTTTAAATAATCATATTTCATAAATTGAATAAGGATAGTTTGAAATCAATACAAATGAACATATGATTTCGATGTCAACATATTTATATATATTGGGGTTCATATTTGATACATTTGAAAGTCTATATCTTTCATAATTCTCTTTTTTGGTTCAGAGGAAGTATTTTGCATCTCTACTCAAGTTAAACTTACTTATCATAAAAGTGAAATCCAACTGTGTTGCAGTTGCTATGGGAACGATAACTTAGAATTTTTACTTTTGTATGTGCCTCAGATCTCAGCTATAGCTCTTCATTAATGTAGTTTTTTTTTTTTTAGTTTCGTTATTTTTTTCTCTTCTATTTTTGACAAAGGAAAAGTCTATAAGCATTTATTTAAAATTATAAAGCAATTTGGTGGTAAAGGAATATATATAAGCTAGTGCAGCTAGCCTTATTCAACACAAACCAGCAAGCCCTCTCATGTTTCACAAAGGCCTCCTTCACATAAAAGATGCTCTCTTATGACCTGTTGTCTCAGTCATCTGGAACCTAGATAAAGCTCACTGGTACTGAAACAGACAATGTGGTGACAGCTGGACCAGGGGATCCACTGTCTGGCTAAGGATGAGTGAGAAAGCCATAGCTTTCTCCTCTGGGTGCATGCCCAGAAATGAGTGCATGTCCCTTCTAAGGGTATATAGCCATGTAAATTATGTAAAAAGTACAATGCATTTTGTTGCAGTGTGAAGTTTTTTAAAACACAAGACATGATAGTACCATTCACTTTCTTATATAAATTGTAATATGAATCAATATTGGGAAAATAGTACAGCAATTGGGAGTTGGTCTTCTGAAGTCATAATACCAGGATTTAAATCTTGTGTCTGCCATTTTTTAAAAACTTTTTAGACAAGCACAACCTTACCATTTTTAATTCTCCTACTTTTAAAATAAAAGTAATAATGATATTGACTCATAGGCTTCAGTTCATTGATTATAAAACATTATAGGAAAGATTCTTAATTTAACTGTTCTCTTTCATTAGACTTTGAGGGTCCTCTGTGATTTTATTTGTATAAATAATGTTGCTCTGAGTATAGTGTTATGAATATGCAGTCTCCATTTCTGATAAAGTTGTTAGAATAAAAATCTAGACGTGGATCGAAATGTTGGAACGGTTTAAAAACTGAGAGGTTTGCTTGGAGTAGTTAAGTGGGATATTCTTTGAAATGTCCTTAGCACAATGCTTGGTGCTTAAAAAGTGGTCAATAAAAGTTATGATATTTTTCTCCTGATTGTTATTTGAAATGATATTAACTTGTATAGACTAGTGATAGGCTGGCAAGCAATTTAAAAAATAGAATGAGGTGTTCTAAGCTATTGGTTGTACCATTTCTTTCCCTTTTATTCCAGGCTGCTATAACTCTTAAAATGATTTTGCAGAATTTCTATGTATCAAATTATAATCCCAATCCCATCCCTTTAGATAAGCTACATACCCACAATTCTTTTTAAGACAGGCTGTGCTCTCTAGCATGGGCTGAGAATTAAGAGGCCATGGGACACCTTTAAGATTGTTAGATATTTTATATAGCCAAGAGAGTCTCTGAAATTTTTCTGAGGTCCTAACCATGTGTCTTAGAGCTACATTTTTGACTTGATCTCGACTTGCAAACAGCATTCTGAATTTGATCTTTTCCTTGAGACAGGGTCTTACCTAGAAAATCTCTTGCCAGCTGGAGGCCTGTAAATGGGAAACCTTTATTTTCCATCACCCCAAGTCCTGAGTTGGGAAAACATTCTCTAAATTCTGCTTAAAAATGGAATTGTTCTGTCTTTAGCTCATTTCTCTCTTACAATTATTATATTATGTGGGGCTAAAAGGTGACAACACTGTCCACTCTTTGCTTAGAAATCCCCTTAGGCAGACCCACAAGCTGACCATTGCAGCCAATGGTCAAGCTGATTGTTCTGATAGCAATTTATTATGAATCCTTTTTTCTCCAGTCCTCAAAAATGACTTAGTTACTGTCCTTCTTCCTGTCTTCAATGAGTCTCCTCACTGCCCTTCTGGCCCCCGCCCATTACCCTTCCTCAAGATTAATACTGTGTTTTAAGTTTATGTTATAGTATCATTCTGTTTTGATACCAATTTCTGGCTTAGTTATTTATTTCTGTGATTTTCTGTATAACAGACTTCTGAATAATCAAATTAATGGAATGTAATGTCCATGATGCCATGTTAAAGATCAGAAGTTGATTCAGGAAAGTAGAGAATTTGCCATAAAAATGGAATTAAGTTTTTTAATTTGCCCAAAGATGACAAAAGGGATTACCATTAAAAGAAATTTGAATGGAATCATGGATACCAGAAATTCTGATCATTGAAGAATCTGTGGTTAGCAGAAGAATGCATAGCTGGGGGCAAGTTGTAACTAACAATAATGAATCTCTGCACTTAAGTAATTTCCAAAGGCTTTTTGTGCACAGGAGACTCAGATAGGAACAGTGAAATTTATTTTTCTCTCCCTTAGATATGCAGGCCTTTATTATTTCTTTATTTGCCATTTTCTATTTTTGCATTATAAGACAATGTAAAACAATTTAAAAGACAATTTAAAACAGTTTAAAAATAGAGATAAACTCATAAATTCACAATTGAAAGTTATTAATATTTCTGCATATTTCCTTTGTGTATGTGTGAATGTAACATGTCAGAATCTGCAGCACCTCAAAAAGGTCTTTATCTCTTTAACATTATATAAACAATTTTAAATTCATATGGATATTCATTTAACCCTTTACACTATCATTATTTATCATACTATATAATAATATATAACATATCATGGGGTGTTATGTATTGTGTGGTTTCCATGTTTTTTATGATAAATAATTCCAAATAATCATCCCCATAAAAATACTCTCATCTTTATTTGTGATTTCATCCCTTAGGAGAAATATTTCAGTATAATTAAATAACATGAACAATTGTAAGGTTCTTAGGCTATGATTGGCAGTTACCTATCCAAAATTATTTTACTGAATTATCCTCCCACAAATGTACAGCAGAGTCTATTTTACTGCACTCTTGCTAACCCTGAATATTATCTGTTCTCACATCTGTCAATCTGATAGGAGAAAAAATGTCATTTGTGTTTTGAATTGCATTTCTTATCTTGACAAAGTTGGACTTTTTCATATGTTCATTAAACATTTTCCTTTTTTATATCCTTTTTTGGGGGGATTCTCTTTTGATTTGTGTTTATCTGTGCTCATTCTTTTCTTTGGAGTCTTAGTGTTTATCGTAATAGTCTTTATATATCAATCATATAGTAAAGATATACTATAAATGTCATATTTTTTTATTTTGATGTTTATTACCTTTCTCTTGTTAAACTCCCTATACCTTTATGGTATCATCTATTGCTTTACAATTATAAAATTTAGGGGCTCAGTCAGTTAAGTGTCTGACTCTTGATTTGGGCTCAGTTCATGCTCTCAGGGTCTGTGGGATCCAGCCCCATGTCTGGCTCTGTGCTCAGCAGGGAGTCGACTAGAGATTCTCTTTCTCCTTCTCCCTCTGCCCCTCCTGCACACAGTGTCTCTCCCTCTGTCTCTTAAATCAACCAATCAGTCAGTCTTTTAAAAAAAATTATAAAATTTAAATACCATTTTGAAAAGTGTGATGATAAATCTTCATTGAGTTTTGTTTACTACTCTTCTGTCTCATAAGAGTGAAGAAGAAATATTTAAAAATTTATTTTTTAATTTTATTTTAAAAAAATTTTTTAAAGATTTATTTATTTGTGAGAGAGAGAGAGAGAGACATAGGCAGAGGGAGAAGCAGGCTCCTCATAGGGAGCCTGATGTGTGACTCGATCCCGAATCCTGGAATCATGACCTGGGCAAAAGGCAGGTGCCCAACCACTGAGCCACCCAGGTGTCCCATAATATTTAAAAATTTAAAACAGGTAACCAGAATAAGAACTCAGTAGTACCCTTTCAGGGTCTCTGGCATGTCAAGGAATTTAGCATGTTGAAGGAAAATGAAATAGATGATTTCAATTCTAGGCAAAGGAAATCTGAAGCCAGGATCCATAGAAAGCCTGTATTGTATAATTCTTGACAACATTATCTCTCCCCAAAAAAGCCCAGTTAACTCTGGCAGAATAGTTTATAAATAAATATATACAAAGGGCTCCCATGAAAGCATTTCTTCATGTCATAAATGGAATTGTCCATCACATCTTCATTAGGACTAAAGATACTGGCAGGCAGGCTGTGATTTGGGGTATTCAGTTTATTAATGACCAAAAAATGTTAATAAATTGCACTGCTCTAAGTTGTCTAAAGTAATTTGAGGAGTGTGTAAGTTCCTAACTGCTAGAAGCATAGCAATTTTCTTGATGATGTTATCAGAGGATGTGTTGCCATAATGGTCAAAAAGATTTCTCTCTTTTTCCTTCCTTCCTACCTTCTTTCCTATCTTCCTTACATCCTTTTCTCCTTTCCTCCCTCACTTACCCCTTCCACTATTTCCTCCTATTTAAGTTATTTTGACAGAAAATACCTTATTTAGTTTGGATCCACTGGCTTGGTCAAGGAAACCTAGTCCTAAAACTAGAAATAAAATTAAAATAGCTAAAAAACCACTACTCTGATTTCATAAAAACAGAGAAGAGGACAGCATACCAAGATCACAGTAATATTTATAAGAATCATTTTTTACTACTTCCATTGCCCTCTACAGATGCTCCATCTTCCTCTACAATTCCTATGAACCTTACATCAACTTCATACAATTTTTGTCCAAACCCATGTGCCTAGGAAATAGCAGAGTTAGGATGTATAGATCCAGGTCCTTCTAACTGCCAAAGCCATGCCTTAACCCCTGTACTGAATTGCCTCTTAGGGATACAGTACAGAAGGCCACAATCTATCTAACAAATGAAAGCAAACTTTGTTAAGTTATTGGCAAATTTAAAATCCATCATGGCATTTGCAATTTGGAAAGCATTTAGATTTTAAATTGTGATCTGCTGTCCTCTATCAAGGATTATGTCTTTATGTCTGTATTTAATGAGGAAATGATCTCATGCCTCAGGAATTAAGAACAGAAAACCCTTAGTGATGGATATTTTATTCTTGCAAAAGAATAGCATCACAGGGTATCCTTAATTTCCAGAAAGAGTAACTTAGTGTTTTTTCTCTTCTTACAGCAATCAGTATTTTGATTATGATAATTCACATACACATCTGTGTATATAGTCTAATTTATATCTAATATAATTATATATTAATTAAGGACAAAGTATCTCTTCTTATATTTGTTACTGGTAAAGAGCTTCAAAGAATTGATGAATTTGTGTCTATGTGACTGAAAAAATACCCATATTATGCATTACCCATATTATTTTGGTAAAATCTGTATTAATGTATACTATTATTATCTAGTGCAGAGGTTTGCCATGACATCAGTTTAGACTGCAATAGCTAATCCTAAAATTAAGTGAATAGAAATGATTGGGATGGTTTCCTGTTTTGTCACCAAAAAAGCAAGAGATTAAAATAATGTGGTTAATGCTAATTTGACAAAATAGGGCTGTGATGGCTAGAAAAAGAAGCCAATATTCATTCATCTTTATTCCTGGTATTTTAAGAATGATAAACTATTAGACTATGCTGTTATATCCCTACTCATTCTTTTAAAATAATAAAATAATTGAATACTCTTTTAGTTCATATATTAAAGTTTTAAATGATAATTTCTGACCTTTTTTTTTTGAGAACTACAGCTCCTTTTAGCCACTCTGTTTCCTTACTACAATTTTTTTTAAAAATATATTACATGTGCTGCTCCATGTGTATTGATTTGTGAATTGATACACATCCTTCTTCCCATTGAAGGTGAGGGCACAGCATTAAGAAGACACCAATGAAGCAGTTTCAGACAAGGCTCACCTGTGTGACTTCCCTGATTTTTCTTCTCCTTGAGCTAACATGCTAAATAAAAAACCCCATGTCATCCAGGGCAAGACCTGATACTCACAGTCACTCATAGTGACTGAAGCAACAAAAGACATGGAGTGCCTGGGTGGCTCAATCAGTTAAGCATCAGACTCTTGATTTAGGCTCTGGTCCTGAGCTCAGGGTAAGGAGATCCATCCCTGCATAGGGCTCCAGTCCATGCTGGACGTGGAGCATGTTTAGGATTCCTTCTCTTCCTGTGCCCCTCCCCTCTTTCCCGTGTGGGTGCTCTTGCTCTTGCACGGTCTCTCAAAATTAAATAAATAAACAAACAGAAGACAGATGTGAGGCCCATTTTGTAAAACATTCAGATATGACAATTTGGAAAATGTGTACGCACTGTAGAAGATCTGTGAAAGCGGATAGTCACATGCTTAATTTGTAAGGGGGAAAAAACAACTTCTCTAAATTTCTCGAATTACTTTTTATTGATGACGGACCAGGAGTTGAACTTTAATGGCTCATGGAGCTCCGATCCTGATAGAGACTAACCAACAGTAATAAATGAGAAGCCCTTTGTATGTCTTATTTCTAAGTCATGTGCTTCTTTATGTTTTTACTTTTTCAAGTTCTCTAATAATGTTACCTCCCTAAAAATGTGTACACTCTTTGCAGTCATTTCTAGGAAGTTATTAATCTATGTTCAGGCAGTTGTTTTGCCTCTTTCATCAAGTTTTCTTGGAGAAAAAATATCCAAAAAGAAAACATACTGCAGCTAATGCATTAAAAATGCACACTTTCTGTGTTTAGGACAGAAAAATCAATGTAGATTAAAGATGAAGAGACTTGAGATAGTAGTAAATTAACAATGCTTCTAATGACTTAGCATAGTTGTGAGAATAAGTCTTTTCCCATAAGCCTGGGGGCGGGGTGGGGGGGAACATCATTACAAGTTTTATGGATTTAGCCTGTAGTCCTAAAATAAATGTAATCATGCAACATGGTAAATGAAATTTATTCTCAAAAAGATGTGTTCCCTTGGGGAAGTGTGGGCCATTTGTTCTACAAGAAGATACTTTGTACACGCATTCTGGTGTTAGGCTGTGACTAAAGATTTATAGAATGTGGTAAATATAAGTAGAATGTGGTAAATATATTTACATTTGGACAGTCTAAAATCATGATTGTAAATCATCTAATAATTTTTGAGAAAATATTTTTTTAAAGATTTTATTTATTTATTCATGAGACACACACACAGAGAGGCAGAGACACAGGCAGACGGAGAAGCAGGCTCCATGCAGGAAGCCTGATGTGGGACTCGAACCCAGAACTCCAGGATCACGACCTGAGTCAAAGTCAGACGCTCAACCACTGAGCCCCCTCAGGCATCACTGAGAAAATATTTTGAAGAAGAAATGTGATATATATGTGTATGTATTTCTTTCTATTAAAAAATCAAGTTAGGGCAACCTCAGTGGCTTAGTGGCTTAGCACTGCCTTTGGCCCAGGGCATGATCCTAGGGACCCAGAATCGAGTCCCACCTCGATGTCTCTGCCCCTCTCTCTCTCTCTGTCTCTCATGAGTAAATAAATAAAATCTTAAAAAAAATTAAAATTAAAATTGAAAATTAAAAAAAATCAAGTTTCTTCATATCGATATTTTACAGAACCAAATAATAAAATTGTCTTTACAATAAAATAAAAGTCTTTCTCTTACCCCTCTCCAGCTGATCCTAATCTCTTTATAGTTCTTCTTGGATAGATAGATCTATATCTATATCATCTGTATACATAGAGAATATGCTTCAGACAGTTTGTAAACGTGAAATCATTTTCACCTAATTTACTTTTGGATCATACTTTGTTTTTACCACCCACAACCCCTGCTGGAGTTTCTGGTTGCCTTTCTTTTTTATTCTTATAAAAGAGAAATGGGATTTTTTTTTTTTAAAGCTGTATCCTAAATATATTTCCAATTCTTATTCATTCTATCTTGGTACTCATGCCACTGGCTATTTTGGGAACACATTGCATTCCTGTTTGACCATTTTCTTCATATTTGAACATGAGATTATCTGTAGTTTTTTATTTTAATGGTATGCTCTTCTTCCCTCGAGATTTCTCTCATAGTACTCTCTTCTTTTGCTTTTATCTAAATTGGTTGCTCTCTGGGCCTCTTAGACATCTATCTTCCCTGCATCATTCCCTGAGTTAGATTCATTCTTTCTTAAATGTTATGTATTTTCTTTCTGATACCCTTCACACAACTTCTTGAAAAGGCATGTTTGCAAGGTAAACTTTCTGAATTTACTCTCCCTTTACACATGAGTAATACTTTTGTTAGATGCAGAATTCAGGATTAAGAATCATTTTTTTCTTTTTTTTAGAACACTGAAGTCATTGCTCAATTGCATTCTGGGGAGCAGTATTACTGATGGGAAGTCTGCTATCAATCCATGTTTCATTCTTTCACTGACAATTTTAAAAGAAGTTCTTGAAATACTCATTTTATCCTTTTTGTCTTAACATTTCAAAATGAGGTGTGGACATAATTTAAAATTTTGTAGGTCTCTTCTGATTTTAAATGACATGAATGCCTTCAACTCTGCACTTCGTATGTATCATTTTGATGATTCTCTATGCATTTTAACATTTGCCTTAGGCTCAGATCATTTAAGAATTATACATTATAGCTATTTGTTTGTTTAGTTAATTATTTAAAAATCTTTTTTTTCCTAGTAAAGATAAATGCATGGCTGGTTCTAAAAGTCATAGAAGATTATCTCTAATTTCTGGCCCACTTTTAATACTCACTTTTGTTCACATGTTCCTTCCTCAAGTCTCTAGAATATACAGAATTTTGCCTAACACTTCAGCTTCCTTTTCGTCAGTTCAGCCCACCACATATATGGTAGACAGCCAACTGTTCCACTCTGCTTGTTTATCAATAAATTTAGGTCTGGCCTTCCTCTTCCAGCAGTTGGCTGAAGTAATAGTTGCAGAACTGTACCTGTCACATGCTCAGTTTGCTTTTTTTTTTGACTCAAAAGTATAACAATAACCATTAAAGTGCATTAAACCTATTTTACTTTGAGATGATTTTCTTTCTATCAATGAGATCTGATAGAAAGACAAAAAAGGTTGTACAAAGATGTGGAAGTCTAATGACTCCTATTTAATTTTATATTCCCAGATTGTTCTTTGAATATCAATTTATAATTACTATAAAATATCCAAATCTTTGTTCATTTCTTGATATGTTTGTCTTCTAGCTAGTTTCTATTTATAGATATTAACTTGTTTTGGTATTACAAAAATTAACTTGTCAGCCTTCTATATGTGTTGAAAATTTTTCTGTATCTCTCTTATGTATTTTTGTTTTGGTCACTTTAACCAAAATAACTATTATTTTAACTTTTATCTAATAAAATATTTATATTTTCCAAGTTTCCTGTCTTGGTAATGGAAATATATCCACCCTAAGTAATATATATATAATATCCTATAGTATAGGATTATAATTTTATATATTTCAAATGTTCATTATTATCTAAGGTATGTATTATTTAATATTTATACTAAGCTTTTAATTACTCTGGAATGTATTTAAGTATTTAATATTAAGTAGGGCTCCAACACTAGCTTCTTCCATATGGGAAACCATTTGTTCTATCATTTATTTTCCCAAATAATAGGAATATCTTATTTGTTTATATTAAATTATCAAATGTACTGGATTTTTTTCTCAATTTTTTTCTCTATTCTCTTCCACTGATTTATGTGTATCCTGTTTCACTACCTAATTCGTGATTATAATGGCTTTATAGTATGTGACAGATGGTAAAACAAGTCTGCTCAATATTTTACTTGTTCATACCTCCCTTGGCTATTCTCCAGCTTTTATTCCTTAATGTTAATTTAAAAATCATTATATCCAATTCAAAACAAAACAAAACCTATTAGGATTATAATTAGAATTGCTTTTTTTAAAAAAAATTAATTTCACAGAGGGATAATTTATGAAGTTTAGACTCCTCACCCAAGAATTTAATACGTCATTTTATTCTAATCTGTCTTGTTTTATTTTGATCTTCAGTAAGATTTTATAGATATTTTCATATAGATTTTGTGCCATTGTTGTTAAATTTATTCATATGTGTTTTGTAGGTTTCATAACAATTGTGAGTAGAATATTTTCCCTAAATGTCTTTTATTGAAAGGGAGAAAATATGTATCTTTGGCACATTTTACATGTCTGAATTCTCTTACTAATATAGTAAAGATGTTATAGCATCTCTTGGGTTATTTCAGGTAATATCTTTAAAGGGAAACTTTAAAAATAAATAAATAAAAGGAAACTTTTGTTGTTTACATCTAATATTATTTATTTTATATTCTTGTGTATTCACAATATGCTAGAAAAAAATGTTAAATATTAATGACAATAAGAAGAATCTCAGTCACATTCCTGAATTTAAAAGTAAAGAGTTTAGTATTTTCTAATTTATTGTTAAATTGCTATTTATTAAGCAGTCTTTATTATATTTAAGTAGTTTCCTTCAGTTATCAGCAATGGCAATATATATTACTAAATATTTTTCAGCCTACAGTAGTATGATAGTATCATTTCTTTTTTTAAAAAATTTTGGATGCATTCAGATAGGTTAATAAATGTTCTTATATTAACCCAACCTTCCTGTGCTAGACTATAGCTTGTTTAATATATTATCCTTTGCTCCAGTTGCTGTATTCTACTTCCGATATTTTTATTTACACTTTTTGCAACTTTATTAAAAAAATAGGTTGATTCATAGCTTTTCACCTATAATATTTTGCAAATTATGCAAACTTCATAGAATAAATTGGGATTTCCTACTGTTATCTGGAAGAGTTCAAATAGGATCAGAGATACTAATATTTTCTAAAACTCATCTAGTATGAAATAATCTAGTCCTGGTACTTTCATGAATGGTAGCAATTTAATCATCTTTCCAATCTATTCTACAGTAATTGGTCTTTTCAAGTTTTCCACTTCTTGCATGATTTTAGTAATCTAAATTTTGACAGAGCATCTATTTTCTGGAGCTTTCATTTTATGGTATTGTAGAGTTTCAGGAATGCTTGATTCCTTTCTTTTTGAAATATCTTCTGTATCCCTGGTTGGTCTCTTTTCTCATTCCTTTTTTTCCTTTTTTTTTCATATTTCATGTAGTATTTTCCCTGAATCTAGAGGAAAGTGAAAGCAGATAAGACCAAAGACCTGCTTTTGCCCTCCTCCTTCATTCCACAGCAGTAGGAAGAAGCAGGGACTTGGCAGCCTGAGCACTACCTACACGGTATATTTGCTGATCTTTATGTTAGTGAATGTGGCAAATTGATGATGTAGATTTATGACTTTCTTCAGTTTAGATTTTTTTAGCATAGTTTATATGTTAAATAACAATTATAAACCACCATTTTAAAAGGGAAAAAATGATTGGGACTGAACAGAGAATTTCCACTTCAAGTTACTTACTTCTCAAATACACTAACAGCTTTCATTTCCTATTCCAGCCAGACTGACACTAAATAAAGAAGTGGTCTTCAGGGGCAGTGATTCCTATACAATTGCTTCTGTGTAATATTCTTTTTTTTTTGTGTGTGTGTAATATTCTTTATGCTATGTATTTCAAAATAAATCTTTCGTTGCAACAAGATCACAAAATACTCTGAAGTTGACCCTTCAGGTGCCTTGTGAACAGTTTTCCTTGCAGGATACTTTTTGATTGCCCAGCTGTCTCTTTAATGGAATAGTTGTCATTTTTCTGGTCATCTCTGTGTTTTATGTGTAGACATCTTGTCAGTGGTTTTTGGAAACTTTGCCTCATCTGGGAACTCCATACACCAGAACATGTTATCTAAAGTCCACAGTTAAACCTCTGTCTGCCTAGACCTGTCATTTTCTAGAACACAATGGAATCAATTTTTTTTTCTCTCTCTCCCACCCCTTTTTTTTTTCTTTTAAAGGTACACTCATATTTAAGGAATTTGTAAAGGAAATGTTTTACTACTTGTGTTAAAATCATTCCATCTAGAATTTATTTGTATGGAGGGGAAGGGAGTCATAGGATGAAACTTATTAGCATGTGTATGCAAGAAGATGCCCCGTGGAAGTGAAGCTGCTAGTTTTTAAATAATTTCACTTCATAGCAACAATAAAATTGGAACCAGGAGACATCTTATTTTAATTCTTTTGTCATTGTTTTGAAAGGTAAGTGTTTGATTAAAGGCTTAAATGCTTATATTTACATTCAAAGTTACACTTTCAGAGTAGTTTTTGTTTAAAAATTTATAATGAGGCAAAATTATATTTTGACATAGTTGTCATTCCGTCTTCTTCTAAAGCCTTTGTTTCTCCTTTCTCATTCTCTTTTTCTTGTTTCTTTTCTATTATTATTTCATTATTATTATTTTAATGCAAGACATTTAATCAAAGGCATCAGGGAGCGTGTGGACATTGTGTGAGGTTCTTTTAGCAAATGATGCTGTCAGCTGCAAACTTAGTAATATTAAAATCATCTTGGCCCCGTAACTTTAGGTCAGTCTAGAACAATCACATGGGCCGGATTTTCTTTTCTTGCTCACCTGCATTGATGAGGTGAGCATTGCTTACGCGGCCTACTGTGGGAATGAAACTCTCTGGTTTTAAGAAAGAGGCTAAAAATGTATGTGTTTTAACAAACCTAATGCAATTTTATCAAGGTGAAGTTAAAATCCTTTGTAATGTCTTTTAATGCCCCTGCTGTTATTGATGCCTTAAGACTGAAAGTGAATGAATTTTGATAAACCAGATAGAACACTTGCTTTTAGATATCTGATGCTAACACCTATTCTCAAGGTATAATATAATTAAGGCTTTTCTCAACTAACGATATATGTAATGAATGAACTGTTTTAAAACATTATTTTTTTTTCTACAAATGGCAATTTTCTAGTTTAAGTGCGCTTTCACTGTTCTTCATAAAATAGTGAGAATAAGTGAGACCACAGAGAACATTTGCCATTTATCTGGTGGTGCCTCTTTTCCTGTACCATGGCCACCCCCTTCATTATGAGAAATAGACTGCCCATTATTGTACAACCCCACTTTATTTTCATGTATAACACCATTGTTAATATGCAAAGAAGGGCAGAATTATTTTTTTTAAGATTTTATCTATTTATTCATGAGAGACACAGAGAGAGAGGCAGAGACATAGGCAGAGAGAGAAGCAGGCTCCCCGCTGAGCAGGGAGCCCGATGCAGGGCTCGATCCCAGGACCCCGGGATCACACCCTGAGCCAAAGGCAGATACTCAACCACTGAGCTACCCAGGCATCTCCAGAATCTTTTTTTTTTTTTTTTGCAAATTTTAAAATTCAAAAAATTTTGGCTTTTCAGTATTACTGAGGTAATTGTAGCATTTCCCTCAAATTTTGGTTCTTTTTTAAACACTGAATACCTTAGATTTACATTTGTTCATGATTAAGCCTCCACTCAGCTTTCACTCTTTGTAAATCAGAGTATAATGAACTTATTTTTTTTAGATTGCTTTTAGTCATAAGAAGATATATACAGAATATAAGTATAAATTGAAATTTATAAGCAGGAAACACTGATATAATGGAATTGCTTGACCCCAAAATTCTTTGGTTTTCTTTTCTTTTAAAACTTATTTGATGTTTTAATTTTTTAGTGGTTCTTGAAAACATTTTATATTAATATTTTCATTTTACAATTTTATTCAGCTATGTGTGTATAAATATATGTCCAAGCAGAAATTACATATACCACAGTTGGTTAGTAGGGATATTTAGAAGTTCAGATATTATCAAGAAGATGCAAAAGTTTCATGAAATACGTGATGCAAAAATTATATAAAAATTGCATTAAAATCAAGCTACATAAAAGTAAGAAAGGTGTACAAAATAATGGCATGTGCTACCAAAATAATAGATTCTGTATCTAAAAGACCTCAACTCACCGAAATACTACTTTTTCCACATTTCTCCACCGTGATCTGGGAATAAATTATAGAGCAGTGAAATAAATACAAACTAACTTAGGGTCGCTTGGGTGGCTCAGTTGGTTAAGCCTCTGCAGCCTCATCTATGATCATGATCCCAGGGGTCGAGCCCCCCCTAGGGCTCCAGCCTCAGCATGGACGTCTGCTTCTCCTTCTCCCTCTACCTCTGCTCCTGTGCTCTTTCTCACTCTCTTAAATAAATAAAATCTTTCAAAACATATATGTAAATTAATTTAGACTTTCCCCCACAATTATTAGGAGTAATTAATACACTCAGGAAAATAATTATTTAGGATAAAAATATTTCACTAAGATCTAATCCCTTTTGAGACTTCTAGGTGTGCCATCTGCTTTAATATTAGATGTGCCTTTTGCATACTTGCAAAAAGATATAAACTCTCTGTAGGTAAATCCTTCATGGTATATTTTTGTCAAAAGGTAAATGGATTGAGATGTATTTAAATTTTTAAGAGTTTATTTGAGCAAAAGTCAATTCAAATGGATCAACATCCCATATAGCAGATAAAAAGGAGCACCAGGGAACTGTACAAAATGAAAGACCTTTATAGGCAGAAGGGAGCAGGAACAAGAAAGTTATACTAGGCCAAAAAAGTGGGTTACTTTCCTTTAGGGGATGATGGCAGGGGTCTGTTAGGAGGATAACCTAACTTGTGCTGATCCAGGCAATTCCTGAGTGACTGGTTTAAGATTCCATTTCTGGAAGAGATAAAACTATAATTGAGTCAAGTTTCAGTTTGGTGATGTGACACTTATCATAAGTGACTTCATTTGGGGCCTGTTGTCTTGTTTTTACCACTTTATACTAGATCAATCAAACCATCCCTAAGATAATTTTCTCTCTCTCTCTTGCTCATAAATTGCATGCAGGTGTTCCTAGATGGTGATTAAACCTGAAATAATTATGTTAATAACAATTACCATGATTCCTTGCATGTAACCATATTCACTATAATGTATATAAACTATCGTCTGAGTCTTTCCCATGGTCACTCAAGGTAGAATGATAAAGTTTTCAGTTTTACAGACAACTGATGCTTAGTGAAATTAAGTAACCTTCCCAGTATATCCTACTGCTAGTATGTAGACACTTTAGATTGGTCATAGGTCTGTCTTCAAAGATCTTGGCTTTTCTTCTTGGTTATATGGCCTCTCTAAGGAATGAAAGGGCACAAGACAGTGAATCCTATACAGTTAATGACAGAGAGCACACACATGAAGCACACATGACATACTCAAATCACTAATGGGGTTTCTGGTGTCACTCACCAATTCCTACAACCTAACCTGTCCCTGCAACCTCGAACCACAAATGGTATCCAACCAATTGCTGCCTCCTTCTTTGCTGCATTTCTGCCTCCTGTGCTTCTGCTCACATGCCGGAGTGATTACTTCTGATTTCAGAGCTCAAAGGGTAGCAGTAAGGAATTCCTAGCATTTAAATTTCCAATTCCTTGAAGTCTAGCAAAAGATTATTAAGAGACAGGTTCATGAACTCTATTTGTACTGCTCCATTACTGCTCCCATTTCACCCTGAACAGATCTTCATAGGTCTCTAACTGTTGTCTCATTCTCCTCCGCTGTAGACAAATTCAGCTAATCCCTACTACACGGTGCAACATTTGCTGAATTGCTGAAGTTATAGATTTAAAAACTCTGACTGGCTCTGTAGGTAGGAAAAGAACAACACATGCTGAGGATTTGTCTCATTACTGGGAAACCCTTTACTTTCTGGGTCCCATTGCTAGATGCTGTCAGCAGCCCCAGCTATAGCTAAAGTACTTTGTCTTCTCCCTTCTAGAATTGTATCGATTCCTGTACGCTTGCATGTGGGTTACACCGTGGCAATTACTTTAATTTCTTTGAATTTCCTAATCTTTAAATTGGGGATGCTTATGCTTACTCTAGCTACCAAGAATGGGCAGAAAAAGGGTTTTACAAAACAGAAAGCACAAATATTTGGAAGGATACAAGCAGGAGCTGTATGCAGTATGACTTACAAATGTCATGCCTGTTAAGGAAATTATGGTTTTTCTGCAAAATCAAATTCCTGGTGAATTTGGAAACAATTTCCTGGGGTTACAACCTGAAAACACTGCTAAATGACTAGCCAAAGAACTATTTTTCCATTCCCTGTATTGTTTTGGTTTGATATTCAAAGTACAATCTAAGGGCTACTTAAAACGTTATTTTCTTCAGTGTATTTCCATGCAGCGAGTAATTTTTTCTTTCCTCTTTTGCTCACAAAATTGTTTCCTGTACTTCAGCCACTTCTTTAAACTATCTGAACAGTTTCAACTTCTCCAATCATATTAAAGTTGAAGGGCTGCAAAATCTATTAAAAACATAAAAGACTTAAGTATGGATTATGTTATAACCTTCATATACCATTTACCCCTTCCTTATGCTTCCATGCTGTGAATGGTCTGTTCTTTTAATGCTGCTCTTCGTTTGTATCATGCTAATATATTTGATTTCACAATTCATTCTTAGTGCTTCTACAGCCTGTTGTTAATAATTGGAAAGTCATAGGGTTTGGGCAACTATGTCCTTTCGTGGAGAAGAGTAATTTTAAATAGCATATCTTATGAGCTCCTTTGTAGAACTATGTAGGAATATAAGGATGGCATCCATCAAATATATTGGAAAGTTAAGGAAATAATTCTATTGATACTAAATTGAATACAGATTGATATATAAGTATATTTATAGCTCTGATATGTGGACAGAAGGAAATGGAGGCTGCTCTCAAAAAACTCAGGATAGATGTGAGAGCTCTGACACGTTACATATAATACATTTTTCTTTGTCTATTATCGGCTATGCATGTTTCCTCAAAAAAGTATTCACTGAATGTATTTTCTGAAGTTTGTCTTCATGTGAGGTTGTAGAGTAATGAGGGCAAGGGTAGCAGCTTTTTCTTTTTAAGTGAAATCGTTTTAAGACTGCTGGACTGGACATATTTTTAAATTATTTCGGAATTAGAACAATTACAGACTCTTGCATTTAATCTATGGTACCTAATGTAAAGTTTCAAGTTTACAACATTTTCTATGAAAACCACTTTTAGTATTTAGATGATTTTTCACAGTACGGTGTTTTATTTATTGGTAAACAGTTAATTGCTAAGAATATGAAAGCATTCAAGCCCCCTGCTGCTTTTATTTTGTCAGTAATCAACAGTAAGGAAACTCTGACCTCTCTGTTATTATATTTAGATCTTTCGTCTAGGTAGCCTCTGTTTCATACATTTATGGTTGTAATATATAGTGAATAAGGACTTTTAATTCAATCTTCTATTCCAGGAAATAGTTTGGGTCAAAATACGTACTTGTCTAGAAGAGATAGTCAGCTGGTTTATCACCGTAAAAATAATAAAACTTCCCTTGATTTATTTTGCTTCCATTTTTCTTTTTTAAACTTCCCTTTCTTCACTGAAGAGACCTATCAAGTCTTTTTTTTTATTTTTATAAATTTATTTTTTATTGGTGTTCAATTTGCCAACATATAGGATAACACCCAGTCTCATCCCATCAAGTGCCCCCCTCAGTGCCCGTCACCCAGTCACCCCCACCCCCCGCCCACCTCCCCTTCCACCACCCCTAGTTCCTTAGTAAAGACCTATCAAGTCTTTATGTTGATCCCAGTCATCTTCACAACATCATCTAATGGGCCATTATAACCACAAAATGAAAGTAAACTCAGAGAGGTTATCCCCGTTGTTTTCAGGATTATTTGGACTTGCTTTATTCTTTGGCTTTGGAAGCTATAGGTCTACATCTGAAATTTTTGGTAAAGCCTGTGGTGTGGAAAAAGACTGCACATAAATTAAAGAACGTTATTTTTTTATATGAGAAAAATTCCTTTCCAAGTTAAATGATTTAATAGTAAACTTTTTTGGACTTTATAGGTTCATTTTCTCAGGGATTTCTTTTATGCTTTAATTGCTTCCAGTTCCAATTGTTGATGTACTTTTTTTTTGTATGTATAAATTTATTTATTTATACCCTTACTCTTCCCAAAATTAAGAGAACTTTCACCGTACAAACCAATCTTTTCCATTAACTTGTCCTCTTTGATCCTTCCAAGACTGGGAGCATGTGTAGATCTTGAAAGACTGAGCTCTTTTAAGTGACTGGCTCTCAGGCATCCAGCTAACAAATGATAAGTCAGGATGTAGGTATATTTCTAACATCGACTTTCCTAACTCTCAGAGTTGCTGAACAGAATTATCATCCCTCAGATAAAGGATTTAGTTATTCTCCAAGCATCCCCTGACAACTGCTGGCAATGCAAATTATCTCTAGGCGGCCCTGCCCTCCTGAATTAGTAGCTGGAAGTGGGGGCCAGACATGCGCTTTGATACAAGCCCTGCAGATGAGTCTGATATGTAAAGATTTATGTAAAGATTTATGACATCTTTCTTGAGGGATGACTCAAGAGAGAGCTTTGGTTTGGTTTGTTTTGTTTTCCTGCAATGGAGTTCAGGAAAATAGATTTTTTTAAATCTCTAAATTGATCAGTCATTTGGCTGTATTCACTTCTGGTTGTATTCTTTTAAGCATATTAGCTCAAAACAAGGTTCTTGTTAGCTTTTTTATAATCAGATACTCCGTATTTTCTCTACTTCCCTAAGGAGGGAAAGGAGAAGACTGTCTCACTGCCGTCCTGGAGGAACATCCTTGAAGTCACAGGCACAGGTTATACCTAAAAACAACTTATTTGGATTTTGTTTGTTTTTGCTCTTTAAAAATTTAGTGTCATTACAGAATAACATTCAGTCTTTGAAATGCAAATCATATAAAACCTAAAACAGCCCTTGACGATTTTGATGGACCAAAGGAAAGGGAAAAGCCTTCATGGGAAGCCATTGGTTACCACCTTAGTATGGTTTGAAGTCTTCCTGTGTTTTTTTCTCAGCCCCAGAATGCAGTCCTGGCTCTGAGGATACACCATGGCTCCTGCACTTAGGATTTTAGTTACAATTTAGCCAACTTCAGCCAATCATGGTTACCCTGACTTCGATCATTTATTTCCTCTCTCTCTCTCTCTCTCTCTCTCTCTCTCTCGCGCTCTTTTTTTTTTTTTTTTTTCAATTTCAAGAGCCACGCACCGCCATCTACAACAAATCCTCTTAACTCTGCAGACATGTTTTTTGCTTTTGGGAGCACAGATATGCAAAACTGAAGTATCATGACTATTAATAAGTCTGTGGCAATAAATTGATGGTTGTTTCATTATTTGAATTGACATTTCTTTTTAAGTTTTTGTTTAAATTCTAGTAAAATACAGTGTAATGTTAGTATCAGGTGCACAAGTTAGTGATTCAGCATTTCCTTACAATGCCTGGTACTCATCAGTGCCCTCCTTAAATCCCATCACCTATTTAACCCGTCTCCCCACCCATTTCCTCTCTGGTAACCATCAATTTGTTTTCTAGTTTGCCTCTTTTTTCCCCCTATGATCATTTTGTTTCTTAAATACCACATATGAGCAAAATCATATGGTATTTGTCTCTGACTGACTTATTTTGCTTAGCATAATACACTCTAGCTCCTTCCACATCATTTCAAATGGCAAGATTTCATTATCTTGGATGGCTGAGTAGTATCCCATTGTGTGCTGCATCGGTTTACATTCCCATTAGTATTGCAAGAGGGTTCCCCTTTCTCCACATCCTTTCCAACACTTTATTATTTGTTTGTTGCTTTGTTGATTTTAGCCATTCTGACAGGTGTGAGGTGATATCTCACTATAGTTTTGATTTGTAGTTCCCTGATAACCAGTAAGGCTGAGCCTCTTTTCATGTGTCTGTTAGTCATCTTGCATGTCTTCTTTTTTTTTTTCAAATATTTTATTTATTTATTCATGAGAGACACACAGAGAGAGAGAGAGGCAGAGACACAGGCAGAGGGAGAAGCAGGCTCCATACAGGAAGCCCAATGTGGGACTCGATCCCGGGTCTCCAGGATCATGCCCTGGGCTGAAGGTGGCGCTAAACCGCTGAGCCACCCAGGCTGCCCCATCTGCATGTTTTCTTTGGAAAAATGTCTACTAATGTCTTCTCATTTTTTAATTGGATTATTTGTTTTTTGGGTTAACCTTATAAGTTCTTTATATATTGTAGATACTAACCGTTTATCAGATATGTCATAATGTGAGACAGGAAACCATTAAAATCCTGGAGGAGGACATAAGCAGTAGCCTCTTTGACATTGGCCATAGCAGCTTCTTACTAGATATGTCTCCTGAGGTAAGGGAAACAGAAGGAAAAATAAACTATTGGGACTTCATCAAAATAAAAAGCTTCTGGACAGCAAGGGAAACAGACAACAAAACTAAAAGGCAGCGTACAGAATGAATTGAGTGCTTTTGAAATTTTGATTTATTCATTTTTTACTAGGATTCGTAACTTAAATCATAAAACGATTATTTTTTAAAGCTTTTATTTATTCATGAGAGAGAGAGAGAGGCAGAGACATAGGCAGAGGAAAAGACAGGCTCCCTATGGGGAGCCCAATATGGGACTTGATCCCAGAACTGTGGGATCACACCCTGAGCCAAAGGCAGATGCTCAACTACTGAGCCACCCAGATGTCCCCATCAAATGAATATTTTGAAAAAATAGCTTATTAAGTCACTCTCATATTGAAAAGCAAGTTTTCACAACTTTGCTCTTCACATTTGGCACAAGGACAATAATCTGTAACTGGTATTCCAGATGAATAATTTATTGAGACATTATTACATCAGAAAAAAATAACCTGGGTCAAAGTTTACGCAAAAGTTTTCAATGCATTTGATTATGCTCCAAACTTTATTTAGGTTGTAGGAGTTTGTAAGTAATGGGAAGCTAACACATGTCATAATTCTGTCTAGAGATCTCATTTCTAAAATGTTGATGAAGAATCTGTTAGAGGCAAGCCTCTAATGATATTATTTTCAACTTGGTTTAAAAAACAAAACAAAAAAAAGAACCTCTGTTACTTATTTACTTGAAGTTAAATTATACTCAGCCAAATTTTGTTGCTGTAACAATACAGCTAGCAGAGATAAATCACAATCCTTTAAGTATGGAATGCTCATAGGATCTCTGCCACCTGCCAATGAACAGACCTGTCGTGGCTTCACATTTCCGGATTTTAAGCTGAAACTTAGACGTCCTTAGGTCTCATCAGCTTGCAATGAAATAAAACTAAGGTCCTTTAACATCCAAATTCTCAAGACTCCCAAGTTCACACCTGCCCCAAATTAACATAAAATGCAATTTCCTCCACCCCATGTCCCTCTTGCATGTTACGTTCTAGCATGCCCAGGGATGTTCATCCATGTCCAAGAGATTAGTCCTGGTTATTTTACCTCACCAATGAAGTCCGTACTCAAATACGCTTCTGCGTGGCCAAAGGACCACGCAGTATCTACCAGGAATGGCAAGTGCGCCATAAACTGCCACAACCTACTGCAGGGTGACTGCACCCAGACAGTCCAGTTACTATGCCATTTTCTATTTTACTGCTGCCATAGCTACTAGGGGCCGGAGATTAGTTTTCCCAATACGCGCTGTCACAATATTACTCTGAGCCTTCATAACCACTAATGAGCCAGTCTCTGCTGACTGGCTCGGGCTTTGATGGCAACCCATCCTCAAAGAGCCCCTTAAAGTCTGTCAAGCCCTGTCTATGCTAGAGAACCACTTGCCTTGCCCCCAGGGTACAGCGGTCACTACTTATTCCATTTCCTAAAACCCCTCTACAGTGCCCAACTTTGGTAGGGTCAGAACATCATTTATACTCTAGGATTAGGCCCAGCGCTTCTGGTTAGGAATTCCTATGTCCTTATATTACACTTGGGTCACTAATCGACATTTTCCTTGTGGTGCGCTTCCTCTCAGAACCCTGGTTTTTCTTCCTGTCCTCTAGTGTTATTTGGGACCGCAGCAGTGCATCATTTGAACGATGTTGATGCTCAAATGAAAAGGAAGTAGGTCAGGGACCCTTTCCCTCTCCATCCTCACAGGAATTATTTTGTGTCAATACAGTGATTCGTATAGATTCCTGGGGAGGGGTATTGAATGATTTACATGCCAGTCAACAACATGGAAGCATTTACCTTTGCCTGACTGAATTAGATCCTATTTTGGCTGTGCTTTCTCCATTGACCTTAAGTGAAACTAACTGTGCTCTTGATTCATATAAACTAAAAGGCAGTGTTTATAGAATAATGGAGAGTCTTTACTCTTCACTGATGCGGAGACCTCTCCCTCATGCCAATTGCCATTTTCATTTTTCAACAATTTGAATGCTTAGCTTCCCTGGAGCAGTCTATAACAGAGTGAAGAAATACATCAGAACCTCCAAGCACTAACCACATACCTAATGAGGAGAGTTTTACTGGTCAGTAATTTCCAAAGTCATGACTTTTCTCCCATAGTTACATGGGACAATGTGGGGCATTTGTGTGGAAATTGCTAGATGCTCATAATTTAATAAAATATTTTCCTCTAAAAATCATAAACTTGGGTTAGAGACAAGGTCCCTGAATCTGAGGAGAAGGATCTGGCTCTCTTAGTTCTGAAGTATGTTCACTTGTCCCTTCCTGTCCAAGTCGAATGAACTCCTTTTTTTTTTTTAATTTTTATTTATTTATGATAGTCAGAGAGAGAGAGAGAGAGAGGGGGGGGGCAGAGACATAGGCAGAGGGAGAAGCAAGCTCCATGCACCGGGAGCCCGACGTGGGATTCGATCCCAGGTCTCCAGGATCGTGCCCTGGGCCAAAGGTAGGCGCCAAACCACTGCGCCACCCAGGGATCCCTCGAATGAACTCTTTAAGCTTTAGTTTCTTGCTCATATCTATTGTCAGTTATTGCAAGTATAGAATAAAAGATTAATATAGGATATTGAGCATGAGTCTGGTACAAGACTCTCAAGTTATTGTTTATCATGTTAAAAGGTGTCACTACCTTGTGTCATCATCCTTAGCCATTCTTTACTGAGGCTTAAAGCAAAGGAACATCATCTAGGAGTCAAAAAGGTTCTGAACTAAAAGATAATCAAAAAATTTTAAGAGCTTTTCTGCATAGGGTTCCAATATTCTTCTATCAGAAATTTATTTTAAAATGGTATTTATGTATCTCCTTGTCACAAATCTATAACAAAACTTGAGTACCAATAGACCTCTTCTTCCTCTCTTTCCATTTTTAATGTTTCCATTATGATTTCCATCTTTCAGAGCTCAGCAGAAAAAGGTCCACTATTTTTTTTCCAATCTTGCTTGTTGTCATGAGTACCATTACCAGGAATGAACCATTTTCAATCTGACACTGAAAAGCAAAATAAATAACACATATGGTTGTAAACTGTCACACTGAAGATGTTCCAAAATGTCCATTGCTCACTATTTCCATAATTTACCTCTCAACAGCCCTATTTACCTGGGGATTGTTTTTATGGGTTTTTGTCTACACTAAGGCGTACATGACAAGGCCATATACGTTCATCTGGGATAAACAGAATTATAAATAATATATAATTTTAAATGTAAAATGATCAAAGATCCTAGGAAAGCAGCTCCTTGTTTTCTGTGAACTCAGCAGATAATGCCTACATCAGTAATGTTTGGTGCATTGAAGACCATGCTATACTGTGCCCATTAATAGTAGAGATGCTATTTCAAACCATTTTAGAATAGTACAGGAAACCATTTCATATCATGCTGTGGTGAGGGCTCCCATGGGAATTTGGTGAAGTCTTCAGAGAGTAATGTGGTTTTAGTATGTCCATGGCTAACAGCATATCAAAGGTTTCTCCAGGGTAATCATGTGTGAAAGTTTATGGATGGTCCTGTGACCAGTAAAGAAATGGTCTTCCCAGTTTGCTAAATTCAGTAAATAAGCATCTTAATCCATTTAAATGATTTCAAGTCTCATTGATTCTGAAGGTGTGTGAAGTCCACTGTCCTGCTATACACAAGGAGAATACAAGACTTGTTTGCAAAGGGCTTTAGGTTACATTAATAGTAATAATAGTAATAATAATAATAATAATAAGCATAATTGAGCTCTGAATATCAGTCCTTAGAAGATACAGATGAAGAAATTAGGGCAAGAAAATTGTCATAAATACAATTTTTAAAATTCCCTGTGGTAATCGCATAAATTTCTATAAATTGCCTATCACCTTTAATTAGGTTCTGAAACTGCTAAAACATGAGCATTTTAAACTGTTTTTGGATTCTAGAGTATTTTTTCATAGTAATTGGTTTTTCCTACATTTTCACAAATCAGATCACTGCCCTGAAAGGAAAAATGACATTTTTTAAAAGGGTGATATTTCTAAATAAGTATTTCCCAAGGATAATTTATGATTCCATTGTATTCTGACAATAGTGAACACGAGGAAATTATTTTGAAATAATAAGGAAAACATGGTTTATGTCACAAAAATGAGATCATCATAAACACCAGTGTGCATATATTCAAATTCCCATTCCCTTCCTTCAACTTTTCCTCCACAAGTGTATATTATTTTCTAACTGTACTTCTCTTTTCTATTATTTTCTATTCTATTCTGATATAAGGGCTGAAGTTCATTGGGTTAAATTTAATTATTCACTGAATACTTCCTTATAGTTATCTACTAAAATGAATAGAAAATATATAACTTAAAAGTAAAATTCACCAATTAAGAGTGTTGCACTTTGTTAAATGATTGGTTTCACATTTCTTTCATGATGCTTCACAATATTTCACACAAGAGAGAATTTGAAACTAGTTTTGTTGTTGCCGATGCATGACTGTGGCATTTCTCAGATCAGCCTCTGAAGGGAATAGCTGGGGGGCCTAGCTGTCCCTAGATGCTCACTTAGCAGAACTGTAGGATAGAGGATTTGCATACTGGCAGGCTAGTTGGGAGATGTGATGTTTAATATTCCCCCAAACCCCCAAATCCTCTGATTCCTAGATTTCTCGACTTTGTGATGGCTTTTGCAAATATTGAAAATTTTCTTCCATGACATAGACAATAGATTGTAAATATTTTAATGAAGACTTGTCTGTCCATCATTCCTCATTGATAATCTTGTTTTTATAATTTTTAAATATGCTCATATGTCAATATGGGCGATGTTTCAAAAATCTGTCTTAAGGTGAAATAGCTATTTTTTTTTTTTTTGTGAAATAGCTATTTGATTCCGATTCTATCTTTTTGCATTCAAAGTCTATGTATTATCAGGTGAAAACTAATAGAAGACACAAACACACACAAAATGATTATTTACCATATTCCGGTACATACTTTACTATACACACAAAGTATGCAGTATCTAAAATATCCTCTTCAACTTCAAGGGCTCACACAAAATTAAACATTATAAGAATAATGTCAGTCACCATATTAAAGACACCTAAGAGAAAAAATAAAAAATAAAGACACCTAAGAAAAGGAAACATTCATATCTGTCTGAGAAAGTTAATAAAGACTCTAGAGAAGGTAAAATTTGGGCCTCGGCTAGGATAATACATGTTATTTTGGCAGGCAAAAAAAAAAAAAAAAGAATCTAAAAAGGGATGATCAGAATATGCAGAGGCAGAGAGACAAGAAAGAGCTTATGATGTTCGCAAGACTTCAAGGGATTTTGCAGGGGCTTCTGGGTAAAAATAGCAGGAGTTAAATCCATTACCCTTTTTTTTTTTTCTTTCCTTCCTCTGTTCCTCCTTCCTCTTACCCATTCCTTCAGTTATCTTGGGTCCAATTGCCCTTGGTCTTCAGGTTACTAATAGATAATTGCCATTGCCACTGTCTCCTACCTCTTCCTTCACCTCTGCACCCCACAACACCAGCACCTGCTAGCAGTCCCAGATTAGTTTACTTGATTTTCACGATCAGAATGCATATGCATTTATTGAAGAGAAGCATTTTTGAAATAGATTGGTATGTATTTTCAGGAAAAAGTTCTCTTTACTCTTCTAACATGGTAGATTACTTCTTATAACTGAAGAGTTGGTAGGCAAGACATTTAGGGATGGTCCTTTTGAAAAATTAATGTCTGCTCTGTGGTGGCTTCCAAGATTTAGCTTCCAAGACTCAGGAAAGACTAGGTGACAAGGTGACATTTCAATAGCCTTTAGAGCTATAAACTGTGAATAGCTTTTAATAACTCCTTCCTACATGCAGTTGTATATTTGTTGTATAAGAGAAACATTGTGAAAATGAATGTGAGAATCTTATACCATTAAAAAAAATCAAACTATGGACTATAACTCTTAACGCATAAATGAGGTGTTTCAGGAATTTTAATGTGAATGACTGTGATTTCAATCCAAACAACTGATGATTAAAGAAAACCAAATCTGCCATGACACAGCACTTTTGTGGATCAATATAGCAACCTGCCTTTGAAATTTATATGCTGAGGCTTTAAGTATGCAAATGAAATGGGACCAGATCACTCTAATGTCCAGGCATGACATACGTCTTCTTTATTATTATTATAACTTACATTTATTTCATGCTGAACAAGTGTCAGGAGTTTTACATAGACCCTGCTTATCTTTATAATATGCTAAGTGAGTTTTTCCTAATTACAGCGAGGAAGCAGATGCCCCAGTAATTTTAAGTAACTAGTTCAAAGTCACAGGATTAATAAGTATTGATTATGATTATAAATACTGGAACAAATCACTGTTTTCTCAAGATATTTAAGAAAATGAGAGGCCTGCGGTTCTGATATTATTTAAAAGGTATGTCTAGTGCCAAATGACTTGATGGCCACATGAGGTTATTTTGATTCTCTCATACCAGGAATACCCTCAGATCTCAACCCAAGATTTAGTCCTTGTCCGGATATTTATATATGTGAACTTTCATGGGACTTTTTAATTTATTTTGGTCTTGTTTATCTTTGGTTATCAAATTATATTTAAAACATATATTAGTAAGTATATTACATGTATTAACATATGGTCATATGTACACACATAGTAATAATCATGTGCATATGAGTATATATGTTAAACTTTGCTGCTAAATCCAATTTAACCTAAGCTTTGTTTTCAATAGAAAATACAAACCAAAAAAAAAAAAAAAGAAAAGAAACACCAGTAGTTCCTGTTTTATTTCAAAAGATCTGACATATCAAGGGCCTCAATATGAAATTTTTTTCAGGCATAAATTTAGTATATATCTTATTTAATATGGATGATATATTCCTCTGATAGCACAATATATAAGTGATAGGAGAAAAGGCAAATGAGTTGGGTCTGCCCATGCTTATTTTTTTAAATATTTATTTATTTATTTATTTATTCATTCATTCATTCATGAGAGACACACAGAGAGAGGCAGAGACATAGGCAGAGGGAGAAGTAGGCTCCCCTCGAGGAATCTGATGTGGAACTCAATCCTAGGAACCTGGGATCACCTGAGCAGAAGGCAGATGTTCAACCACTGAGCCACCGAGGCATATCCCTGCCCATGCTTATTTAAGGCAGCCAGCAGTTATTTTAACAATTCATGAATAAAAGCAACTGTAGGGGACCTGGGTGGCTTAGTGGTTGAGCATTTGCCTTCACCTGATCATGATCCCAGGGTCCTGGGATCCAGTCCCACATTGGGCTCTCCATAGGGAGTCTGCTTCTCTCTCTGCCTATATCTCTGCCTCTCTCTGTGTGTCTCTCATAAATAAATAAATAAATAAATAAATAAATAAATAAATAAATAAACAAATAAAATCTTTTTTAAAATGTTGTAAAATGTTCTGGCTAAATCAAGATAAAAATATAGTTCTTGAACAGCCCAATTTTGTCAGGATATGTAAAGTAATTTATATGCTCATGTTTACATTATTGTTCATCAGTTTCTTATTCCACAAGGCACTATTTCAACCAAACTCTGGGGAAGAGTGGTAGGGAGTGAATAGGATTGGATATTGTTAATGGTTATTTAACAGTTTAAAGGTTTGATGAAGTCAGGTTGAAATATTCATATTTACGGGAGAAGAAGCCATTAATCCACCCTGTACAAATAGCTTACAATCAATAGCCATGCATATCTTGTGGTTTTCACTGATGGAAGTGGAAAGCTTTTAATATACATAAAAGTTGACAATTACAATTGAAATTTTTACTCTTTATTACCATAATCCATAGGAAAATATTCTTGTAAAGCAGAATAAATTACTATATCTTGAAACTATTTATTAAAATATGCTAGATCATTGTACTTTTATTATTTTGTTTGATTATTTTTTGAGGTTTGTACTTTTTAACTCCTTTATCTGATCAACCTTCCTACCACTTACTTACCTCCTGGCAAACCAGTTTCTTCTTTGTTTTTAGGAGTCTTCTTTTTTTGGGGGGGGAATCTGTTTTGCTTGTTTGTTTTTTAGATTCTACATATTAGTGAAATCATATGGCATTTGTCTTTCTGTCTGGCTTATTTCTTTTAGCATAATACCCTCTAGGTTCATCCATGTTGTCACAAATGGCAAGATTTTATTTTTTGTGTCTGAATAATATTCCATTATGTATGTACACAGACACACACATGCCACATATTTATCCACTCATCTATTGATGGACACTGGGTTCCTTCCATATCTTGGCTATTGTAAATAATGCTAGGGTAAGCATAAGGGCATATATATCTTTTTAAATGAGTGTTTTCATTTTCTTTGGGTAAATACCTAGTAGTGGAATTACTGGAGCATATGGTTTTTCTATTTTTGATATCTGACAGCATACTTTGGCATACTCATTTAAAGAATTCAATATTATTTAGAACTCTTTCTTTTGGTTCTTGATTTTTTAATCAAGAATCCTGGACTGGACACTGAGTTTGGAGTTTCCGGCTCTGCTACTTAATTATTACCAATTATTACCTGTGACCTCAGGCCAGACAGCTCTTCTCAAGGGTCTTTGTTGTCTCATTTGTGAATTGATGGAGGTGGACAGGGTGATTCTATAGACTCATCCCAATCACTATGTTCTACACAATGTTCTATAATTTTTGGCATTTTCATTGGATCCTTTTAATGACACACAGTAGTCTTTCTTGACCCATACATTTCACCTTAGAATGTTGGTCAAACAAGACCATCTTCTGACTTTCTCTCTTTTGTTTCCTTCTGTTCCACTCATCTTACATTTGGTCCATCTTTTCACCTTTATTCTATTGGGATTTACAATCTCAAATGTTAATGAAAGAGGTCAATCTATCTCGTTAAGCTTATTCGGATACACGTGTCAGACTTAATATATGCATGCTTCATAGAAACTTTTAAATTCTTTGAGATAAACAGGACTTGGTGAAAAGCAGTATTCCCAGTATATTTATTATGGAAGCATGTAACCAATTAAACACTAAAATGGGATCAAACCACTAAACCAAAGAAGAAAAGTGCATTGAAACACACATATCGGTTCCACTAGGGTTAACATGAGAATAGAAGGTGATTTACATGGTTAATTTAGCACTTTCACTTGCGTAGATGAATTTTTGTGTAATTTTAATTTTATTATTTGTGCAGCTGGATTGGAATTGCCTTGAATTGCCATCCCTGCTTATAATGATATTGCTGACACATCACTTGTGATAAGAGTTTTTTAAATTGCATAAGACAAATATTTTATACTCTTTCTGAAATTGTGGTTAGAAAGTTAATATTTGAAAGAGTTTTGGTGTTTTGACAAACAGAATGTGGGCTATGGATTTTTTTGTTGTTTTATCTACAAATTGCAAAAACCCCAAATATATCTCCTGAGTTGATTTTTTTTAGGCAAAATATATTGCATCTTAGAGAACATTATAAACCTCAGTGCAACTGGAAAATAGCCATATGATTCTCAAAGGCTTGGTGGATTCATTAGAAAATTGACTGAAATAGAATAGCTAAAAGATAGGTATTCTACCAAATATGACCAAAATTTCTACGGAAATCAGAGGCGATGTTAGTAAGCAACTACAGTCTTGACACCTAGAATCTTCAGGCATACCATTGTCAATTATTTAGGACAGAAATATTCAAAATCCCACACCTTGGAAGACAGAAATAATACAAACAATGAAGTTAGCATCAAAATGGAAGCAGTGTGGTAAGGTGGACTGAACATCTGAAATGAGAGAGAAATGCTTAATGCTTTGGGCCTGATGGTAGTTACACCACAAATTTGGGACTGAGTTATTCATTAGTAAACCAATAAATCAATTTTATTTTATCGTGACCAAAATAAAGTTCGTAATAAGATTTTCAAATATCCTTCCATAAAAGCTTGAATATTAAGAGATTCTCTTTTTCACTGAGTTATTAAAATAGATTTCAATATATAGAGCCAAGAAATGTGGAGATGCTTAAGAGAAAGGAGAGAGAGGGAACAAGGGCCCCCTCTGCCATTGTGATCACCCTGTGCTGCTAATTAGTATGTGGCGATAGCATAGCATGGCACCTCTGCAGAGTCCAGGAATACTGAGAAGCCTGAATTTTGGACAAGATCCCATACTAACACAGACAAATAAAACTACCCTGTTGGAAAAACATACAGAGTAAAAGATGCCACAAACTCCCTTTAGAAATCCATTTTAGTAGAATTAAAGGCCCAGCCAAGATTCTCCACTTATGCAAGCATGCTGCTGTCACTTAGTGCTCACATACTTCCAATGTAGATATACTCCTGGGCTTCCCTGGAACTGTGTATCTCCATGGCCACTATAGAAAATCCTAGATTTGTTTTTCATGTTTTAAAAATAGGGGACTACAGACTAGCCAGTTTCCAAGGACCACCTCTACTACATTAGCTTATGGGAAATTGAATATAAACAGGAAGCAAGAAGCAAATAAGAAGGAACATGGACCACTATGGAGTTAATAAAGTGGCAGGCATATTTTCTAATTGGATTTTCATTTATATGCTCGGTAGAGCCCATTCTTAATTGGTACCTCTAGTGATTATAAAGTCATGACATGTTCACTAATGTCTGAAGAAACCTGCATGCAGAAGAGAGACCATTGCCTGCCTGAATCTCTTCCTTTGACTTTAGCTGTTTAAAAAATACATACACATTCTTTACTTTCAAAAAATGCAAACAATACAAATAATACAAAATTTCAGTCTGCCTTTGCTCCCAAGTAATCCTACTAACCATTGTTACCCACTGTTAACCTCTAGTTTTAGCCTTTAGAGAGAGAAAAAGAGATATATAAATGTAGAAAACTTATACAAACTTGTAATCATGCACTTTTTATTTGTATAAATAGGATCATTTCTTTGTAGATTTCTCTTTTTCATTCGATGTTATGATTATGCTTCCTTTCATGTAAGACTATGAATTCTTTTAAATAAAAATAGAGATGCATAGTTGAAAATTCTTTACTAAACAGAAAATTTGTCCTTCAGTTAGTGTATCTTGTCAAGTAGGAGAGTAAATGTCTTAATTTAATCATTCCTCTCCAATGAAGTTGACTAATATTTCTCAAGTATTTGCTAGAATAAAAAATAACCAGGTGTTGAACAGTTTTAACCCAGTGGGAGGAAACATCAGTTTTCCTTGGTTCTCACCTTTGACTGCAGTGTGTGATTCTTATTTCCCATTCCTTAAAAAAAAATCTATGGCAGTGGGGCACTGGTGACGCAGTTGTTTAAGGGTCTGACTCTTGGTTTCGACTTATGTCATGGTCTCCATGTCATGAGATCCAGCCCAGCATCAGGCTTCATGCTCATCAGGAAGTCTGCTTGAGATGGCCTTTCTACTTCTCTCTCTGCCCCTCCCTTCCCCATGCTCTCCCTCCAAGATAAATAAATAAATAAATAAATAAATAAATAAATAAATAAATAAAACTTTAAAAACAAATGGAAAACAAAAACAACTATGGTAGATCTCATAGATTCTTTAACTCTTCAGATCTTTTTTTTTTTTTTTCAAGTATTTTATTTATTTATTCATGAGAGACACAGAGACATAGGCAGAAAGAGAAGCAGGTTTCCCGCAGGGAGCCCAATGCAGGACTTGATCCCAGGACCCTTGGGATCATGACCCAAGCCAAAGGCAGACATTCAACCACTGAGCCACCCTGGCGCCCTACTTTTCAGGTCTTACTATTCTAGTTCAGTCCAATATACAATACCAGTCACTTATCCAATTTATCTCTTATTCTCCCCATCAGCGTCCTTTCCTGCTTCAGGTACCTACGTGGAAAGAGGCCATGACTGCTACTCTATGCTTTCTTTATACTTCTGTGCTCTCTATCTTCTTCCAGTATTCTTTCTTCTCCAGTGTATTGGTGACCAGGGGGAAGATGGGGAAAAAGAGATAAATATCTCTGACTTAATTGATTGTGTTGAAGTTCTCCCATTTTAATTATGAAAATTTCTCCAGTTATACCCCCTGAGTGGCTGGTACGTTGGTGCTGGCTCTTTGATAGAGCTTTCATCATTTCCTTGAAGGATTCTTCAACAGCCTCATCATGACAAAATCAATCTTCAATTCAGAAAATTTACTCTGGCTCAACCTTGGTTAGCCTCTCCCATCCCCTCCACCAACTTCAAGGCACTCGGGCCTATCAGCAAGTCTGCTACCAAGATGTCCTATTGAATGTGATACTAACCTCTCTTCTTTAGGATTGTTTCAGATCTCTATAAGGGGTACTTTTGGGGGCCACAGGGGGTGGGTGGAAGTTTGGGAAAAGCTGTGGCAGTCCCTGACTAGATCAAGGCTTTGCTCTACAGCCTTTCCAATTTTTGCTTAGAGCCGAAATGAGAGGGCTGAGGTGAAGGTTGAGGGAGCAGAGGTGGATTGGCTACTGAGGATGTAGAAACCCATTTTTTAGCCCTCAAAAGAATGTGAAGCAGGGGTGCCTAGGTAGCTCAATAGTTGAGTGTACCTTTGGCTCTGGTCGTGATCCCAGGGTCCTGGGATTGAGTCCCACACTGGGTTCCCTGCAGAGAGCCTGCTTCTCCCTCTGCCTGTGTCTGTGCCTCTTTCTCTGTGTCTCTCATGAATAAATAAATAAAATCTTAAAAAAAAGGGGGGGGGGTGAAGTACTTTCTCCATGTCTTTGTTTTCTAGCTGTGTCAGACAATTCTAGACTATTGGGGAAGTCCTCCTCAACATTCATTACATAAGCAGAAACTAAAGAAAGATAGATTAGCCTTATCTTCTAACTCAAAACAAATCGTTAATGGAAAATGAGCAGGAAACAGTCAGGACTTTTTGTTTGACACTTTGTGTTTGGGGCTCACTGAATGAATTTCTACTAAATATTACGCCTATGAAGTTCTCCAAAAGGAAAATGCTTAGAAGTTTCCTTCTATTGTGTTGTGTGGAAACATTCTGAGAGGCAGAGAACTTACTTGAAAGTACTAGTGGAGGGGCCATGTCCACAGGGAAGGGAGGGAAGCAATGTAGGGCTGAGGGAGAAACTGCAAATGGGGTCTCCGTTCGCCCTACAATGAGCTCTGGATTGGGCATAAGCCTTCAGAGTTGTACCAGATTGAGGTACCATAAGGGCTAGGGCCTTTCTATTCCCACATTAGCCAGTCAGTAGTTGAATCTTGCCCTTTAGAAAGAGATGGAGCCTTGGGTAAGGCAGTTCCCTGAGGCGAAGGGCTGCACCCAGTAAAAAAAAAATTCAGATGTGAGCTTTCAACAGCCAACATTCCAGGGGCTGGAGGAGACATCACCTACAGAGAAGCTATAGAACAGGGCCACTACAGTATCCACTGCAGAAACCATATGAATTCATTCTAATATTTTATTGGAATAAATTGCTTATGTTTGATTATACATTAAATATCATAGCTCATGAATGGCATATAATTTGAATATTTTTAACTTTTCTAGAGAGGCTTTGCCTCAGTTTCTCTAAGTCTAAAATGAGCATTCTAATGTGGAATATTTAATGTTATGTAAATTCTTTATATAGCATATGATTAATATTGGCCAGAAGTGGTAGTGTGCTTCATATATTATCTCCACTATATTATTATCAATGAAAATTCCTAGGTTTTTTATTTTGGGAATAGCTGCAGTTTTCTCTTTTAGATGATGAGGTCAGTGTATCTACATTTGTAAGATTTTTAACCGCATCCAGAATCAACATCTGGCATCTCATACTTGGAAACTAATCAATAAAACCATCCAGGCTTCCCAGGCACATGGCTACAAAGTGACAGGAATTCAGAGCTCAAGCTATGGATTTTTTCCAATAGGATATTACAAAAAGCAAATGAGCAGATACCATTTATAGAAAGAAATAGTTACAATGTCAGAGAAGGTAGTGAAAGCACTAAAAAAGTGATTTCTCTCAGGATAGCAGCACAAAAAGAAAACCTCATAAAACTAAAGAAACTCTTACAATTTTGGAAGCAATTGACATGTGTAAAATTATTCATGGATCAAAAGTTGCTAAGAGCCTAAAATCTTTTCTAGTTTCTAGAGACTCAACATATTGAAGACATGACTTCAATTGTAAGGACTTAGCATATGAATAGAATTGGCAGAGGATTAATGTTCCAAAGTGTTGAATCTCCAAATATAAATTATACTGCATTGGTCCTTTGTTCACTGAATGCAATGGAAAAAGACACTATCTTGCTAGATGTCCTTGCTTTTGCCTTGCAAAATACACATTTAGAGCAATGTCCAGTGCAGGTATATTAACATTAGCTTTTATATCTCTTCTTATTAAAAACAAATCTTATTTTCCTGTGGAAATAAAAATAGCTATTAGAAACACAGATAATTGATGGGGTCAACTTTAAATATTTCTATCACAAGGTGGGTGGATTTTCTTCCTAGAACGTTGCATCTAGGGGGCTCAGAATCAAGAAAGATTAACAGAGTGAATTGTAATCAAATAGTCATTAAATGTTCAATCTCGTAACTAGATGTATGTCTGTGTGAGGCAAAATGAAGATCAACATATTGAAAGGGTGATTTTTTTTTTTTTTAAGATTTTATTTTTAAGTAATCTCTAAGAACCCGTTGTGGAGCTTTAACTTACAACCTCGAGATCAAGAGTCACATGCTGTATTGACTGAGCCAGCCTGGCACCCCAAAAACAATGATTGATATATGGATAGACTTGCTGTAATCAGTGTAAATAAAGCAGACTAAATGATCTATACCATCTGTCTCATTAACATACAGAATATATGCATAGTCACATTTTATATACTGACTCTCTGAAAGTCATAAGGTTAGAAAAGTAACTTTATGATATGATATTGATGAAATCATGAACATAAATGAAAGGAGAAAATGAAAATAGAGATATTGATGACTATTATAAAAATCACAAGAAACAGTTAAGGAAAAGAAAAGTTAGGAGTTTCAGGTAAAACTTCCCAGTGCAATTGTAATATTTTTGAAGTTTCTTATGTGCTTTCAGAGAGACAAAGTGCAATAAAGTTAACTTACTCAGCTCACAGTATCCTCTGGAATTGAAAGTTTCAGGTGGGCTGGGAAAGCACTATTATATTTTAAAAGTACTGTGTTGCTTTACTTAAATTTAATTTTTTTTTCTCTTGGTGGCTATGGAAGGTCAAGAGCCCCTGTGGCTTAGTAGCACTGGGGCTCTATTGGAACTAAATTTAAGATTTCTGCTGTGCTCCAGAGGTGGTAGATTTGAGGGATGGGGCCTAAAGTAGACGAGGATGAGCCCCATTTAGCATTTTTCTGGAACTTTTTAGAGCTTACACTGTGGGATCTCATTGTGGTTTTGATTTGTATTTCCCTGAGGCAAAGTGCTATGGAGCATTTCTTCATGTGTCTGTGGGCTGTTTGTATATCTTTTTTTTTTTTTTTTTTTTGGAGAAATATCTGTTCATGTCTTCTGCCCATTTCTTGATTGGATTGTTTGTTCTTTGGGTGTTGAGTCTGGTAAGTTCTTTTTAGATTTTGTATACTAGCCCTTTATCTGATAAGATAAATGCATATATCTTCTCTCATTCTGTCAGTTGTCTTTTGGTTTTATTGACTGTTTCCTTGGCTGCCCAAAAGCATTTTATCTTGATGAAGTCCCAATAGTTCATTTTTGCCTTTGTTTCTCTTGCCTTTGGAGATGTGTCTAGCAAGAAGTTGCTGTGGCCGAGGCCAAAGTTCTTCTCTAGGATTTTGATGGATTCCTGTCTCACACTTAGGTCCTTCATCTATTTTGAGTCTATTTTTGTGTAAGAAAATGGTCCAGTTTCCTTTTTTCTACACACAGCTGTCCAATTTTCCCAACACAATATGTTGAAGAGACTATTTTTTTTTCCATTGCACATTCTTTCCTGCTTTGTCAAAGATTTGTTGACTGTAGAGTTGAGAGTCCATTTCTAGGTTCTCTATTCTGTTCCATTGATCTATGTGTTTTTGTAGCAATACAATACTGTCTTGATGATTACAGCTTTATGATATAGCTTGAAGTCCGGAATTGTGATGCCACCAGCTTTGGTTTTCTTTTTCCTTTGGCTATTTGGGGTCTTTTCTGGTTCCATACAATTAGGATTATTTATTCCAGTTCTGTGAAAAATGTTGATGGTATCTTGATAAGGATTGTATTGAATGTATAGATTGCTCAGGGCAGCATAGATATTTTAATGATACATGATCTTCCAATCCATGAGCCATGGAACGTTTTTCTCTTTGTGTCTTCCTCAGTTTCTTTCAGGAGTGTTTGATAGTTTTCAGAGAACAGATCCTTTGCCTCTTTGATTAGGTTTATCCCTATGTATCTTATGGTTTTTGGTACAATTGTAAATGAGATTGATTCCTTAATTTCTCTTTCTCTTGTCTCATTGTTAATGTGTAGAAATACAATGAGATACCACCTCACACTGGTCAGAATGGCTAAAATTAACAAGACAGGATTGACAGATGTTGACAAGGATGTGGAGAAAAGGAAATACTCTTATGTTGTTGGTGGGAGTCCAACCTAGTGTAGGCACTCTAGAAAACAATATAGAAGTTCCTCAAAAAGTTGAAAATAGAGCTACCCTACAATCCAGCAATTGCACTACTGGGTATTTACCTAAAAGGTACAAATGTAGTGATCTGAAGGGGCACCTGCACCCAATGTTTATAGCAGCAATGTCCACAATAGCCAAACTATGGGAAGAGCCCAGATGTCCATTGTCAGATGAATAAAGAAGATGTGATGTATATATACAATGGGATATTACTCAGCCATTAGAAAAATGAAATATTGCCATTTGCAACGATATAGATGGGACTAGAGGGTATTATGCTAAGTGAAAGAAGTCAGCAGAGAAAGACCATTATCATATGATTTTACTCGTGTGCAATTTAAGAAACAAAACAGAGGACCATAGGGGAAGAGAGGGAAAAATAAAACAAGATGAAGAGAGGAAAACAAACCATAAGAGATTCTCAATCATAGGAAACAAACTGAGGATTGCTGGAGGCAGGTGGATGGGATAACTGGGTGGCAGGCATTAAGGAGGGCAAATGATGTAATGAGCACTGGGTGTTATATACAACTGATGAATCACTGACTCTACCTCTGAAACTAATAATACACCATGTCTTAATTAATTGAACTTAAAAAAAATAATGTACTGTGGTCTTTTCTCAAGTTTTAATTCTGATTTTCATATCAATGCATTGGATACTTCTTGAGGTTTAACTGCATACAAGTCTTTGGCTTGAAGGCTTTATCCTGAACATATAGTATAGGGAAGTATTTTCTCTTTGTTTAAAAAAAAAGTCAGATCAGTTTAGATCCTATATGAATAGTGTTTCTATAGGGTTCTGCATTTCTACTAGTTTAGAAGATATTAGTAGCATACTGGAGAAGTGACTAGTGCTGTATGAAAAGCTCATTGCTTTGAACACATGTGATGGTCTGTGAGATCATCATTCGGACTTCTTATGATTTTTGCCAGGGTGATTAACTTAGGTCACAATAAAATTCAATCTTTATCATCTCATTAGATGCTATTTTAATGCAAACTAAAAAGGAGGGAAGAAAAAATCCATAATTCTTAATATTATAAGCCTCTGAAATTTATATATTTCTTCAAGCTCAGAGAAATACTAGGGCAAAGGGTATCTTTCAGTGATTTTGATCATCAAAGTACTAGGCTATTCACAACTGATAGAATTTTAGTTGAAGAATTTTTAAGATTCTGATCAGGATTAGATTCAATATGTTTATAATACCACCGAATATACCTAATGTATAGATCCATTTCTCATGACACTAATAAATAGTGCCTTTTACTTTTCCTGTAACTTTTTTGGCTAATGAAGTTTGCTGGTTGGATTTGTTCTGATCATCCTTAAATCCTTCCATGCTGACAGTTTTAATTAAAAGTAAAAATTCCAATCATTTCTCTAATGCCAGAGAAATGCTAAGTACAAATCATTTCTATTCAGAATTTCAATACCATCTCCTCTGCTAAAGCCTCATGAAATAGTTTTGGCATTTATGGAGTTTTTCATAGATTGCATAGTAAATGTGAGCAATGCTGCTTTGTTTATTGTATAAAAATATTATCCGGGACCTAAAATGATTACAAATGTAGTATAATTTAGTACTGTTGTTTTGCTATTTTATTCTTATTATGGGTTTAGACCTCCTCTCCCCCCCCCCCAATTTGAAAATTTGGTTAGATTTGCCATGCTTTCCCTCAGCAATTCAAATAATTCTTTATCTTGTCTCTTGAGTTTTATGTCTGTTGCTGACATTTACTCTGAATCATCTTTGGAGAGAGTGAAGCAAATTATGGATTTTCATTTTAGCAACATTTTCCTCATCTACCAATAAATTATTCTTGATAATTCTGAAGTAAGGATGGCCTTCTGATAGACTTTTGGTTGTTCTTTCCATTCAGATAATATCTTAGAATTATTATCCCCCTGTCTGTCAGAGATTTTTTAAAATTTCCCCTGTCCTCTTTACTTCAACTTACTTTTCTTTCACTTAAAACTTTTCAGCTTAACTGAGAATCTGAATATCCAGTAAAAAAGAAATATGTATTTATGCACCAGATAAGAAAATTATGCTAAGAGTAAAAGATAAAATCATAATGCTAAATATAGAAACAAAGGAGGCAACCAGTCAGGGGGGCAAGTAGGCTAGCTCCATATGATCAAACCTGACTTTAAAATAAAAAGATCATTGCCCCTAGTTCTCAGACAAAGAAGAGAGATTGTAAAGCTCACTGAGTTAACAACTCTGTGGCTTACCCTGAACCAAGAGGCATTAGTGAACATTTCCTTCCTTAGGGTTCATTCTCACTGGCCATGATTAGGAGTATTTAACATAAAATTGTGGTCAAAGGTGCTTTACTTATTTACTATGAGCAATGACAGGTCATCCAGGCCATGTCTGGGCTATGGGTGCTATTTAAACCTGTGTGTCTAATTGAAGAAGCATACAAAGATAAAGCTGTGATCTGTCCATCCAGTTCCCAGAAGGAAGTGATAAGCATGAGCAAATCCATGTTACAAATGGGAAAATTATAACCCAAAAAAATTAGGTGACTCACTGAAAATTATAGTACATAAAATAATACATATTTATTTATCTGTTTTTTTTAATTAGGTATGAAGGACATATAACATTATTTAGTTTTAGGTACAAGTATAATGACCTGATATTAGTATATTTTGTGAAATTATCATAACAGTAAGTCTAGTTACATGTAGAGTTACAACTTTTTTTTTCAAATATGCAATACAATATTAGTCACCATGCTGTGTGTTATATGCCTATGACTTACTTATTTTATTACTGGAAGTCTATACCTTTAGACCCCTGTGACCCATTTAAATCAAAATCTAACTTCAGACCCCCTACTATTTCCAGTCATCAGCAATATTTCATATCATTTTGGTATTCAAATGCTAATTCCATACCCACTTTCCCCCCAAGATTTAGGGACATATTTCATCAGCTAACAAATCAGAAAAGTCTAATTACTTCCTCATTCATCAATAGAAAATTCTGTAGGCTTCCAACACATAGAGAACCCTTATTGCATTTTATTATTGATAGGATGATTTTTTTTTTAAATTCAAGTATAGTTAACATAAAATCTTTTATGAGTTTCAGGTGTACAACACAGTGATTCAACAATTCCATACATTTCTCAGTGCTCACCATGATAAGAGTAGTCACCATCTGTTACCATGCAATGTTATTACAATATTATTGACCATATTCCCTATGCTGTGCTTTTCATCTGATAGGGTGATTTTTGTTAGATGATTTATTTAATGCTCCCTGAAGTATGGCAATATAATTAACTATGCCATTATCTTTGCTATAAATGTTTTCATTACATAGAAAATTATTCTGTTCTTTTTGCTCCCAGGTATTTGTATTTGTTTTCCATGACCTCTAGTAACTATGGGTGCTAAAATGTTATTATACATGCTGGGCAAATAAATATGTCCGTTGATTTCAAATATCTTCCTTTCAGATATCTTGCCCTTTAACTTCATTGAATTTGTCCTTTCAGTCTCTTATTATGCATTGGGTACAAGGGCAGAACAAGTTCATTTTCATCCTGCCCTTTGTTATTTTGAAAAATCAGAATCAACTCTTTATATCTTCGATTTTTTCTGGATTGCTACTTTTATGTTTTTACATTGAATTTTAAGTTTTTAATTAGTCATAGACTAGTCACAGCCAGATCATCAAGTGGAGAAATTAGCAGCCATAAATAAAGCCACAGTTAAAAAGAAAATGGGCTTTAAAAATATCTTGAAAGGTGCCCATATTTAATATGTTGCACTTTCACTGTGGGATTTGTGGAGGATCCATTTGGCTCATAATCCTTCTGCCCTTGAATTGAAATCTGGGTTAATTGAGGCAAAGCTGAACTTGCTCTTTTGTGAAATGTGTGGAAGCCTACTGCTCTTTTAATTGCTAAAATCATCAATACTGTCTTGACATTTGGATATATTCCCATTTTATTTAAAGTGTCAGCTGTTTGCTCTCATATTTAGTTTCCTCTTGCCCTCAGGTTTTTGATTTAAATTTTTATCCAAAATGGCATTCATCTCTAATGTTGCAAGAGCTATATCCTTCTGATTGCAGTCCAATTCTACAAAGCGAAGAGCCCAGCTCCAATGAGGAGATTTTTAAAATAGGTTTCCTCTTGGAAAGGCCTTTAAAATAAAGAGATAAAAAGTGGTTGAGTAATGACATTCTGCAATCCTCCGCGAGCTCCCAAGGATAAGATTCATCCTAAACTGAGCGAGCTACTCCTTTAATTCCGCATAACATGTTTCCACATATGAAAATCATTCATTTCCTTGCCCATCTCCCCCAGCAGACTGAGATCTTTGAAAGCAAACTACCTATTATTTATTGCTGTATCTGCCGCTCCCAGCCCAATTTATGGGCTCAATAAATGTTTGTTATGAGAATAAATATTTAGCCAGAATGGTGAGACTGTAGCTAAAGTCTTTGACCATTTTGATTTAAAACATTTCATCCATGATATTCAATGAATACCCCAAGGTACAATGACTGTTTTATCCATTGTTTGAAGTGGTGAACTTGATGGAGCTCTGAAGACTTTTAGGGTGCTTATGGGTTCTCAAACAGCTAATAGTTTCTTTTATAAACCATAACTGCTTTAGTGCAGAGGATGACAAATGAGGACATTAAAGGGAGCTTTAGCTAGGAAATAGAGATTTGTTGGCTCACTGATTTTCGAAGCAACCTGCATGAGTCTTCTCCCCCACAGCAAGGTATAGCCAGGGCCCAGCTAAGTGTTCCCTCTGCCCCCCTGAGCGAACTTCTCTCTCACTGATTTAAGTAATTATGTTAATTACTACATAATCTGTAACTAGCTGGTGTCTCCATACCTCATGTTGACTGTGAGCCGATGAGAATAGGCAGCGTAGGGGTTATGTCTGGAAGTTAGCATCTCCTGGAATGCCTAACACAAATAAGGGTTCCATGATGCAGTATTTCCTGGGGACTTGCTAAGTAGAGAAATGGCTGGAGTAGATAGATACTTTCGCTGAAATTGTCCATACCATGTTAAATGTGCCTTCCTTTTATTACTGTTATATCTTTCCTTTCATTGATTATTTTAAATTTTCTGTGATCCTTTTAGTCTTTTCCTGAGGAACTTATAAAGCTTTCTGGCTACTCTCACGAACATATGGATTAATAGGTATACTTAGAAGAGTTTTGTTAAAATCATAAATAAAGCATTCCATTTACAAGATACGTAGTTAACGTATACTTTTTTGGTTAAGTATAGGATCTTAATTTTACATACTGATTCCCATACTAGTTCCCAGTGCTTTGGTGGATATTATTTAGGTTTGTAAGAGATATCAACAAAGGGCCATGACCCATAGACCTTTTCATAATGTCTTCACTCTCTAGAAGGACAACCTAAGCTATCGATTGCTAAGTGATTCACTCACAGGCATGCAAGCCATGGGTCTTCAGGACCCCTCCCTGCAAATTCTGTGGGACAGCCCCTCAGAGGCGATGGAATGTTGGCATGGCTTTAGAAAATGCTAGGCTAAAGTCTCACAAGCCAGTTGGTTAATCTGACCACTATCTAAATGGGCTTAACATTTTAACACTTACTATTTGCAATGGAGACAGAACATTTATAGATTGTATGATACATTTTGCTTTTAAATACGGAACTTAATATTTATTTGTGCGTTATCAGAATTCTATACCTTTTAGTAAGTGAAAATCTATAGTAATGCAGGCATGGCCATCCTAGGATAAAACAGTTTTTCCATGTAGAGCTACATATAATAATTCTAACCAAGAAGGAAAAACTACATATGAGTAACGCCTTAAAAAACAACATAGAAAATTGTAAATCAAGTTTACTAGAATAAACTAGTGTCTTTGCTTAATAAGATGAAAACATTTATTTAACAAGAAAATTATAAAGCATTACACTTGAGTGTGGTCCTTTAAGAAGTAAACCTGGCTTTAATTAGACTGACTAAAGAAGATAATAAAATAGATTTTAACTTTGTGTTTTGAAGTAATTATAGATTTCAGGAAGTTGCAGAAATAGTCCAGACATCCCTTCCAGCCTTTACCCAATTTTCCCTAATGGTTAAAACTTACAAAACTATAGTATAGTATCAAAATACAAGACATTGGCTTTGGCACAATATGTGTACTTTTATGCCATTTTGCCACATGCGCAGATTTGTGTAACCACCACTGTAATCAAGATGCAAAATCATTACCATGGAAGTCTCCTAGTGCTACCACTTAGATTATATCCACCTGCTCCTCCCCACCATCCCTTAATTTTTAGTAGTCACTATTCTTCATCTCTATAATTGTGTCATTCCTAGAATATTACCTAAATAAAATCATACAGTATCACCTTTTGATACTGACTTTTTTCCTTCAACATAATGTCTTTGAGATCTACCCAAGTGGTTGTATGTATTAATAATCTATTCCTTTGTATTGTTAAGCAGTATTCCATGGTATGTATCTACTAGTTTGCTTAACCATTCACTCATGTAGGAGGTTGTTCACCCATTATATGTTAGGGTTGGTTCCTGTTTCAGGCTGTTACAAATAATTGCTGTGAATAGCATATACAGGTTTTTGTGTGAACATAATTTTTATTTTGGGGGTGGGCAAAGACCCAGGAGTATGATCACTGTATTATATGGTAAGTAGTTTTTTGTTTGTTTTTGTAGTGTTTTAAGAAATTCCATAAGTAATTTCTATAGTGGTTATAGAATTTTACATCCCTGCCAGCAGTGTATGAAAGATCTAGTTTTTCCAAATCCTCACCAGCATTCTGTTTGGTCACGATATTTTTGTTGTTGTTGTTATTTGTTTTTGTTTTTGAGAGAAAGAGAATGTGCGTGTATGTGTGTTTGTGTGTGTGAGAGAGAGAGAGAGAGAGAGAGCAGGTGGAGGAGGGTAAAGGGTGAGGGAGTATGAGAAACTTAATCAGACTCCACACAGCATAGAGCCCAACATGGGGCTTGATCTCACAATCTTGAGATCATGACCTGAGCCAAAATCAAGTTGTATGCTTAACCGATTGAGCCACCCAGGTGCCCCTGATTTTTTGTTTTCAATTTTAAGTTTTCTAGTAGATATCTAGTAATAACTCATCATGTTCTTATCTTCCTATTTCCCTAATGTCTGATGAAGTTGGAATCTTTTCCATGTGCTTATTTGCCATCTGTATGTTTTCCTTGGTGAAATATCTCTTCATGCATTTTGCCCATATTCTCAGTATATTTTTAGGGTTTTTTTGTTTGTTTGCTTGCTTTATTTTAAAGATTATATTTTTAAGGACTCTCTATACCCAGTGTGGGGCTGAAACTCACAAATCCAAGATCAAGAGTCACACGCTCTTAACGACTGAATTAGCCAGGTGCCCCAGTTTTGTGTTTTTAATGTTGCATTTTGAGGGTTGTTTATATGTACGAAATATGAGTTCATTGTCATATATTTGGTTTGCCAATACAATCTGCTCCTCTGCAACATTTTTTCACCCTTTTGCCAGGGTTTTTTACAGGATAAAGTATCTAATTCTGATTAAGTCCATTTTACCCACATTTTTACTGTTACATATTTTTGCTGTCCTGTAAGAACACTTTGCCGACTTCTTGTCCACAAAGATTTTCTCCTGTAAGATCTTCTAAAAATGTTATAGAAATGAATATGTGATCCATTTTGAATGTATTTCTACATAATGTATAAAGTTTAGATCAAGTTTCATTTTTTACCTATGGATATTCATTTGCTCCAAAACATTTTTTTGAAAAGACCCTCTTTCTCCAATTTAATTGCTTTCATACCTCCTAGTATGAAAGGAGGTACTTTTTGTCAAAAGTAAGTTGGACATATTTGTGTGGGGCTACTTATGAGTTCATTATTATGATCCATTAAGCCATGTGTCTGTATGCCAACGCTACACTGTCTTAATTACTATAGCTGCAATATTGGTACAATCATTCATCTCATCTCACTTTATTTTTCTGTCTCAAAGTTGAATTAGTAATTTTAATAACTTTACCTTTTCATATCAATTTTAGGATAGTCTTGTCTATATAAAAAAAAAAAAAACACACAACCTTGCTGGGACTTGGCCAGTAGTGGCTTTAAATTTATATTTCAATTTGGAGATAATTGACATATTTACTATCTTGAGTCTTCCAATCCATTAACATGGTATGTCTCTCCATTCATTTAGATCATTTTTATATTTCCTTCATCAACATTTTATAGTTTTCATCATACAAATCATGTTTTTCTAGATTTACACCTAAATATTTTGGGTTTTTTGAGTGATTACAAATGACTTTTTATTTTCATTTTTTAAGGATTTTATTTATTTATTCATGAGAGACACAGAGAGAGAAACAGAGATAGACAGTGGGAGAAGCAGGCTTCTCACAGAGAGCTCACTGAGGGACTCGATCCCAGGACCCCGGGATCATGCCCTGAGCAGAAGGGCAGATGCTCAAACACTGAGCCACCCAGGCATCCAATGGGATTATATTTTTAAGTTGTGTTTATTGCTAGCATGTAGAAATACAATATGTTTATCTTATAATCCATGGCTTACCTTAACTCACTTACTAGTTTTAGAAGGATTTTTATAGATTCCTTGTGAGTTCTGCATAGACAATCATGTCATCTACAATTAGGGACAATTGTCTTCATTCCTTTCTGACTTGTATGCCTTTTCTTTTTTTTGTCTTATATTATTGTGCTGGCTGGAACTCTCAGTACTGTTTAATATAAATGGTGGAAGCAAACATTCTTGCCATACTCCCAATTTTTAGGGAGAAAGCATTCAGTCTTCCACCATTAAGTAAGATTTTAGTTGTAGGTATTTTTAAATCTTTTATCACATTGAGGAAACTCACCTCCTTTCTTATTTTTCCAAGGTTTTCAAAATTATGAATTAGTTTTCAATTTTATCAGAAACTTTTCTGTGTCAATATAATTGTGCAATTATTTTCTTCTTTAACCTGTTACTTTAATGGATTATATTGACCGATTTTCCAATACTGAATAAGCCCTACATATCTTGAATAAATGCTACTTGGTCAGTTTATGTTTTATTGCTGAGTTTATACATATGTTTTTATGTATTTAAATATTAAAGCTATGTGTTGCATAGTTTATTATTGAATTTCTACATTATTATTTTCATTTGTGTATGGCTAAACACTTATTTATATATTTATATATTGCTGAAACATATATTTATATATTGCTATTATATATGTGTAAATTGTATGTATTTCATGGACTGTATTTTGTTAAAGATTTTTGCAGTAGTATTTATCAGAGATATTTGTGCATAATTTTCTTTTTGTTGTTGTTGTTTATTTTTTATTGTTGGCTAGTTTTATTATCAGAGTAATACTGGCCTCATAATATGACTTAGTGTTCCCACGTCTTGCAGTATTTTTTTTTAAAGTAAATTTTAAATCTTCTTTAAATGTTAGAATTTTCCAGTGTAGTCACCTGGGTCTGAAAATTTCCTTTTGTAAAATTTTAAATTATTAATATAATTTCTTTAGTAGTGATCAGGCTATTCAAATTATTTCATAATGGGTGAGTTAGTAGTTTGTCCTGTTTAAGGAATTGGTCTCTTTTTGATGTCTGCAAATTTCTGAATATCAGAAATGAAGTCTCTGTTTCTGATATTGATACTTTGTCTTTTCTTTCTGCCTCTGCCCTTTTACCTCTCTGTCAGTCTTGGAATCAGTTTCATTATTCTTTTCAAGAACCAGCTTTGTGTTTAATTGAGAATATCTGTCCAATAAATATATTTTTAAAAATGATGTTCAACTTCAGGGAAATACAAATTAAAACTCTCTGAGAGTCTTTTTTATAAACAAGCAAGCAAAAATTTAAAAGTTGACAATATCGATTGTTGAAGAGGATATGGAACAACTAAAATTCTCTTGTATCACTAGTGGGAATGTAAAATGGTTCAAACACTGTGGAACACAGTTTGGCAGTTTTGATTTTTTATTAATGGCATACTTTATAACCTAGTAATCCCATTCCTAAGTATTGACCCAGGAAAAATTGAAAATTTACATTCACAAAAAGTCTTATATATGAATGTTAATAGCTGTTTTATTCATAGTAACTGACAAAAAAGAACTTATCTATCAACAGATGGGTAAACACATTGGATATTTCATAAAATAGAATACAATAAAATAGAATAAGCTGCTGTTACGTCAATCACATTGATTAATCTCAAAAACACTCTGTGAAGTAAAACAAAAACAGAAACAAGCCAGGCAGAGTAGAAAAGGAAGAACTAAACTATATCAATAAAATTAAAATAGTAGTGACCTTAGGTTGGAAATGATTATTAGGTTGTTCAGAATGTTTTAACTTTGTTGGGGTGCTGCTTACATAAGTTTATACAATGGTCAAAACTAATAGAACTGTGCTTTTAAAATTTGTACATTTTATTACATATGGATTATGCCTCAGTTTAAAAAAAGCAATACTTTTACTGACATATGTTTCCTTTGTGTGGAATGAGTTTTCTTTTATTTCAAGAAAGTTTTATTGAATTAGAGGTTTAAATATTTAAGTATTTTCATAGTTTGTTTTCATTCTTGGAAATTCCTGTTTCTGTGTGAATATATATATTTTCTTGGATCTTTTTTACCTTCCTTATTTCTATTTTATTCTTTACACTTTTCTGTACACCACTTACTCACTTTACAGTCAATTTTTCTTTGGTCATACACATCTTAATTCCATCATTATTTCTGAAGATTTTTTTCATCTAAATCTTTCTTGAGAAGTGTCAGTTAATCTTCCTATTATCTGAGCATCTTTTTTTTTTTAGCTTTTCTAATTATAATTTTTGTTCGATTGTTATTCTTTTTCTTTTTTTTTTAAGATTGCTAAAATTCATGAGAGACACAGAGAGAGGCGGAGACATAGGCAGAGAGAAGCGGGCTTCTTGCCCAGAGCCCAATGTGAGACTCGAACCCACTACTCTGGGATCACGCCCTGAGCCGAAAGCAGACACTCAACCACTAAGCCACCGAGGCGTCCCAGTGGTCTGTTTTCTTAATTTTTTTTGGTTCATTTCAAAACAGTGCTCTCCACTTTAAATAGTATTGTTTGTTGTTAAAGGACTTTCTAGGATCTGATGTCTCTGGTCCTACTCCCTCTAATATTTACCTCTCTCTTACCTCAAATATGCTTATTCTGCTCATTTTTATTTGACTTCTAATAATGTTTCTTTAGGTTGAGGTTCTACACTTCTAGATATTTTTGATATCCTGGAGATAGAGTTCCCAAACAAACTGTAGATGCCTGGTAAAATTTGATTTTCCAATAAGCAATAGATTTTTATTTTTGTTTTTATTTTTATTTATTTATTTACTTACTTAATTACTTACTTATAACTATGCCCCATATAATATTGGCTGAATCATGTGATCCAACCCAGAGGGCATATATGACCACAGCTGTGTTTATGTTCCCCATCTGTTCCTCTCTCCTTACTTAGGGAACTTAGCCATTCAATTTTTGTACCCTCATGACTCCCTAACTTTTGTTGACCATTCAAGAACCTGAAACCCAGGACTCTCTGTTAAATGTGAGGTCCTTGCCTTCTAGAGGTGAATTTATTTCTAGTATAGATGTTCAATGGCTCATGAGACTCATCAGAAATTCCTTTTCATTTCCCGCAATTTCCATTGCTTGACACTGTGAGTGATTTGACTACATCTACCCATATTCTGGTGTTTATAATGCTGATTACTTGTTAACACATATTGTAGAAGATGCTTTGTATTTTCTTTCCCTGTATTGGTTGACACATATGGTTTCTTCTAAAGAAGTTTTATTGAACAGAAAACTGCTTAGCTACACAGTAAGTCTAAGCCAGAAGTTCCGAGCCAATCCCAGGACTCTGGGATCATGACCTGAGCCTAAGGGAGACACTTAACAAGCTGAGCTACCCGTGTGCCCCAGAGTTTTTTAAAATGATATTTTCTTACTACGTTTCCTTGTGTATAGGAATATAATTGATTTTAAATATTGATCATGCTTCATTGTTGAACTCTTAATTAGTTCAAGTAATTTGGCAATTATCTTTTGAATAACCATATAATCTATAAATAATGAAAGTTTAATTTCTTCCTTCCCAACTCTTTATTATTTTTTTTTACATTTTCATGTGTTGCATAGGATATCAACTATAATGTTATATAGAAGAGCTTATAGTAAGCATTCTAGTTTTGTGTTGGTTCACTCAACTTTTTAAAAGATTTATATATTTATTTTAGGGAATTGAGGGAGGGGCAAAAGGAGAGAGAGAGAGAGTCTTAGGTAAACTCTGTGTTGAACATGAGCCAGAGACAGTCTTGATCCAACGACCTTGAGATCACTACCTGAGCCGAAACCAAGAGTTGGATGCTTTACTCACTGAGCCACTCAGGCACCCCACTTTCATTCAGTTTTTTTATGGGAAAAACAATGGAACCTACTTCATAGTATTGTTTGAGGATTGAATGAGGCATTCATAAAAAATTACTTCAGCCTATTTAGTACATATTGAACTGGTAATGAATAATAACTATTATTGTCTTTAAATATCAATAAAATCATCCCATGTTATACTCATGCAAATATAAAGTAGCAGAAATAAGTTAAAGAGCTTAGGAAATAGTAAGTAGAATTTGTATGTGAAAATACCAAGTAAGAGAAGAGGTTTCAAATAACAAAGTTATGCAAAGTTATGTAGTCATTTCTTTATTTCTGGCTTTCCATATCATTCTCTTGAAAAAGAAAAAAGCTAGTCACATTTACATATATAAAATAATAACTAATATGTAAAGCAAAAGATGTCATCATTCCCCTTACAATATGAGGAAAGCATATGATTTTGTAGGTGTGCAAAAGGGGTAAATGAACAGGAAAAGAGAAAAACAAACAAAATGGAAAGGAAGACCCAGCTGAAGATGCCAGAAGTGAGTGCAAGGATATACTATGTAGAAATAGTCTATGTGTACTACACCGTAGGGGGCAGCTTTATTGAGATTGTGGAATAGACATTATTAATATGGGACATTTGGGCTGTTTACCTCTTAAAATAGTCATAACCTATTTGTTTTTTTTAATCTGTAATATATTTGTAAAATAATAGAGTGTTGATATTGATCCCGGTGTATACGTTTCCACATGCAGTTGAGCCCTGGTCTTGCTTATTCTTATGGTGCTATTAGTATTTCTTTATGCTTATGGTATTTTCATCAAAGTGATTTATGAAATCTCATTTTTTGTTGTTGAAGAAATTCAGGGAGCTTTCTCTTTGTGATGGCCTGTAATGATTTCCACCCATAGGTCAGCTTTCCTGGGATGCCAGGTCTGAGACAGAGATTTACATGCAGCACATTTATTATAGTATGTGCTTAAGAGCAAAAACAGGACTAGGCCAATGAAAAATTGGAACTGCAGTGCAATTGCAACACAGGAATCATTTGGTATTATGGAACTCTCTAAACCCAAGGTGACTTTCATAGATGTCCAAAACCAGGGGAGTAATAGGAAGCCTTTTGTATTTCCCCATGGACCTATCATTGGTTGTAGGCTGCCTGGAGAAGCAAGACATGTCCTTGAGTGTGGCTGAGGGACTCAGCACTGCAAAAGTAAGTGCTTAATGTTAAAGAGGAGATCTCAGTGGCATACCACAGGCTTCTCTTCATACCTCGTGCTCCACAAGGAAACAGTCCTTGTAGGTTAGTGGTTGGTTTCTTTCCCAAGGTAGGCTTACAAGATTAGTAGGACAAACTGCAGCCCTAGCCCTACATCTGGTCCTGGGACAACAGTTGGTGCACATTGTTTCCATCCTCTACTATCCATTCTGTCTGTATTCTGTGGACCTTCAGCTACCTGTGTAAGCAGTTTACCTACTGAGATAATCCAGATCCTCGGCCCCAAGGGGTCTAAGTCACTATCTATCATGCTTGTCAAGCTGTGGTTATTCCTCTGTTGCATTGCCATCAAAACTAAGTGGATGGTCAGCAAGAGATGCCCCACTGTTTCACCTAGATGCCAAAAATAGTTTTCCCTGGTCCCACTGACAGGTCCATTAGCCCTGCCAGGAAGGTAACTCCTATTTTTCACTGTGGTCTCTTGGATCAAAGAGTCTAAAGTGACTGGATGGCAGAATAACTTAATTAAGCAAGACTTCACTTGCTTCCAGCAAGACTTATTCTGTACTAGAAGCATTTTCTTTTGCAATCTGGGACTTCTAAATCCATAGAGGCTAATTTGTGGGGAGAGGAAGCACATTCCCCAAATTCATCTTTGGAAGTGATGTTGCATGGTGCCCCTCCTGCTTTCACTGCTCTACTCCCAGACCCATGTGTTCTACCTGTTGGAGACCCAGCACCATGTGATATTCATGTAGAGCATTCACTCTTTCCTGGAGGAAGACACCTAGCCTTACACAGTTTCATCTCCAAGTTAACACCTCATCTGCATTTTCAAAAACCACATGAGTTTGTCAGACTGACAGCTTCTCAATTTCATGGGACTGATAGATCCCATAGAGATTTGTTAAATTCTCTTCTTTAACTATGAAGTGAGTCCTGTGTACCAATGCAGTGTTTTATGGTATCTTGTGTTGGTGAATCAAACATTCTCTAAGCCCTCAGTCCTTCCAAAGACTTATAAGCAGGAAAGGCAACCCACATGGAGAATGTTTCAATTTCTTCCCAGTTGAATTGCTCCCATTTTTAGGGTAGAAGGGATCTAACATCATTACATTACATACTGGTTGTTGGTCTCCTCTAGAAGTGGTACCATACTGAGGGCTCAGCATTGCTCTGTTGCTGGCAGTTTCGTTATTCAGCTATGGTTCAATAAGCCATCCTAGTTTACCAAAATGTTAATAGTTTCAGTGTTACTATCTAGGCCAAGAACTATCATTACACCATTTATTGCAGTGATAAGTTTTTCATTGCTAGTCATCGGGAAGTGATCTAGGGTTGAAGCTCCCTTTAACATCTCTTTTTCTAGGACGGCTCCTATTTTCAGTGGTTGTTAGTTCTTCAGGTGGTAAGTTCTGAAATGAAGACTCAATGCAGGTCACTTATAGTGGAGTGCTTCCAGGAACAACATCTGTAATAGAGTGAGGGGAGTAGGACAGTCGGAAGAAGAAGTTACAGCACCAACAGAATGATGCCATGTAAAGGACTGAAGCTGAGCCAGTTTTTCATAAATGTCCCCAATTGAGACAAGGATCTAGGAGCTTTGTACCTTAGCATCCACCAGTCATGAAATAAGGGTTGCTCCTGGAGGTGAGTGTAATTGTACACAAGGCAGCTCACTTTGGCAGAGGCTAATTCCTGAGAAGGGACTTGGCTGTGACCCATCTATCAACAAGCAACACCTCTGACAGTTGGAAAATGATTAGTGTCTCAACCCAAAAGAGGAACTTGGGCAGTGCTCACAGCATCCACTGAAGTCTCAGTTCTAGAATGCTTTATTTTTTTATTTCTCTCAAATATGTGTTTATCACACTGCGATTTTATACAGAAATAAGTTTGTAATGAAATAAGTTGCTAATTTGTTTGCAACTTACATATAGGATCTGTCAGAAAAGATACCATTTCTATACGACTATTTATGCACCAATAAGGAATATGGCACAAGATATTATAAGTTGTTGAAATACATTTTTACTGTTTATTATATTCTTAATTTAAAACACCTTGTAGCCTTGCATTTTTTAAAAGATTTATTTTTATTTATTTATGATAGACAGAGAGAGAGACAGAGACAGAGACACAGGCAGAGGCAGAAGCAGGCTCCATGCCAGGAACCCGACACGGGACTTGATCCCAGGACTCCAGGATCACACCCTGGGCCAAAGGCAGGCACGAAACCACTGAGCCACTCAGAGATCCCTAGCCTTGCATTTGTAAGACATGTGTCTGTGCTAAGACTGATGTTCTATAGACAGGAGCAAGAAAAACCCTAAGGAGCTTGCATGAGCATCCAATCCAAGACTAGGGTCTCATTAGCAGACTCATCTAAACCTGGGATAAATATTCTTAGATTTGCATAGTAGTTTGATGAAGATACAATAATGACATCTTTATTTTTTAAAAAAAGATGTATTTATTGGGATGCCTGAGTGGCTCAGTGGTTGAGCATCTGCCTTAGGCTTAGGGTGTGATCCTGGGGTCCAAGGATTGGGTCCTGGGATTGAGTCCCACATCAGGTTCCCTGCAAGGAGCCTGCTTCTTGTGTTTCCCATGAATAAATATATAAAATCTTTAAAAATAAATAAAAATAAAAAGATTTATTTATTTGTTTGAGAGAGAGAGAGAGAGAGAGAGAGAGAGAGAGAGAGCACAGAGGGAGAGGGAGAAACAGACTCCCGCTGAGCAGGGAGCCCAATAGGGACTCAGTCCCAGGACCCTGGGATCATGACCTGAGCAGAAAGCAGATACTTAACCAACTGAACCACTCAGATGCCCACAAAAATGTTTTCTAGAGCCAAGTATAGAACTTGATTTTTTTAGGATCATGTAGAATTAACTCAATTTTACCCTTGAGTAGGAGAAAACATTTTTAAGAGGAAAATAGCTTTTAAACTTTTTAACTTTGAATCCTATATTTAAACTAGGAATTAGTAATTTTAGATTTAGGATGATTTAAAAACAAAAAAAAAGGAAACAAAGATAGCATAAAATGGGAAGAAACAAATATATTTAATGAAGCATAATTCCGTTATTAGTATGTGCAGATCATCATGACATGACCTTCTTTTCAACTTTTGGAAAAGTTAATATATATTAAGTTCTCATCCAAAGATCATCTTAGTACTAAATGTACATTAAACCTTGTACATTTGGGGGCATTTCTTTTTTTTTTTTAACACGTTTCCAAGGTCCTATGCACTGACAACACATTGATCAAATAGCATCAGTTTGCAAATAATGTGTCTACTTGATGGCCATTTAAAGGCCTGGTATTTTTTTCTCAAGATATGTTCCTCAAGAAATTATGAATACATTCTTTATAAAAGAGTTCTTGTATAATGATACAAAAAGTGATTGCTAGTGCTAATACTTTTGGTTGATACCACTCTGCAATCATTATTTCCAATAAAAATGATTGACTGTCTAAGTGGCTGACATAAGGAGTAAAACATTCTGTTTATTGCTATTGCCATTGTTGGACTAGCCCATGGGCACTGCAGGTATAAGGTTTGTTATGTGAGAAAGGATATGCTTCTCCAGAAAAATAACAATAAAATCACTTTGCGTTCTTCCAGGAATGCTTAGTTTCAAGAGCAGATAAAAATCCCAACATCTTTCAGATTATAGAGGTAGATTCAGTAAAGAGTTTGGATTTAAACCCAATTCTCCTAACTTATAGATATATCTTTCTATTAATTAACTTGTTTAAGTAAATAATATAATTGATATGCTATATCAAACTGTCTTAGAATTCCAAAGGAAATACATATACCAAAAGTCAGTCTGAAAGATTTATTAAATCCAGTCTACTAAAAATACAATGTATTTATATTGTACTTGATCCTAGTGGAAAATTATTTGACAATTAAAAATCTGTTTCAGAAAACTGAATACTTCAGTGTTCAAGTATTAATTTGCTATTGCTGAATGACAAATTACCACAAACTTAGAGGCTTAAAATAACACCCATTTATTCTCTCTCAGTTCTGTCCAGATGGGCTTGGTTGAGTACTGTGTTTAGAGACTAATGAGACAGAAATCAAGATAGTGACTCTCCTAGGGCTCTGGCATGCAGTCTGCTTCCAGATCATTCAGGCCATCAGCAGAATTCAGTGTCATTTGGTTCTGGGACCGAGGTGTACGTTTCCTTCCTGGCAGTTGGCTGGAGATTGTTTTCAGCTTTTCTGGAGGCCACCAACATTCCTTCTCTATCCTCAAACTAGCAAGGTACTTGAAGTTCTTCACGTGCTTCAGATCTCTCTGAAGTCCCCTTCTGCCGCTAGCCAAAAAGTAGTTATCAGCTTTAAAAGACTCATAGGATTAGATCAGGCCCATATGGGTAATTATTCTATTTTAAGTCAACTCTGCCTACAGCATAGCATGATCACAAGAGTAATAGCTCAACATATTCACAGATTGTGGGGATTAGGGTGAGACATATTTGGGGACCACCATTTTGTCTACTACTATTAAAATCAAAAATAAAAAATGAGTTTCAGAAAAATGCTAAATATATTTTCAAAAATACACTGTTGATTACTGTTTCACAGATGAATCAAAGTTGGCACTTAAAACCAAAGATAACTTATAAAGTAATCCTTTAACTTTACCTTTTTTGTCCTCAAAAAGAAATGAAATCAAAAGAACGTTTTTATTGGACACTCTTGCAATTTTCAGAATATAAATGCAAAGCCAAAAGATGCATAATTTGAAACTTACTTGTGTTTTGCATTGAACCAAGTACTTTTAAAAGATTTTTCCTTTTAAATTGATTTAAAAAGTAGTTCCTACATTCTGTGATAATTTATTTTAACTTTTCTGAAGGTAAACTTTCTACATTCGATGTTTCTTATTATATAGTGGACATTAAGCATAGATATTTAATTAAAAGTTTGATGATTTCAAGTTTTCTTCTCAAACAACGAATAACATTTAGATTTGAATATGTGGTTCTCTGGACTTCTTAGCATATTAGAACTCTTGAGCCCAAAATGCCAGCATAGTAAGCAGTATTCACCAGATGTGCTATGACTAAGATTTTACTATTGACAGTACCCAACCAAGAAGACAGGTATTCAGAAGACACATAACACATGAGATATTGTTAAATGTCTATCCTGTCACTTACGTTGGCACACGCAAAAAAAAAAAAAAATTACCCAGTAAAAATTTTGATGGAAATTTTATAGAGAAGGAAGTTAGGAAATTGTATTGTTGGAGTAACTTTAAATGTTTGAGAGAACTTGGTGATTTCGCCCACACTTAAAATCCAATGTCCTGCAGGGACAAATACCATATGATTTCACTTATATGTGGAATCTACAAAACAAAACAAATGAACTAACAAACTTAAAAACAAAAACATAAACCATAAGTACAGAGAACAAACTGGTGGTGACCAGAGGGGGCAGGGGCAGGGGGGAGGGCAGGGGATAAGCAAAATGGATGAAGGGAAGTGGAAGCTACATGCTTTCAGTTATGGAATGAATAAGTGATGAGGATCAAAGGTACAACATAGAAAATAGAGTCAATGGTATTATAATAGCACTGTATGGTGACAGACAGTACCTACACTTATGGTACACATCGCATGACATACAGAGTTGTCTACACACTGTATTGTACATCTGAAACTAATGTGACACTGTATGTCAATTATACTTCAATTAAAAAAAAATTAATCTAATGTCTTACAAAGGACCCAAGAAGAATGAGGTTTCCTTAATGTGTCAGCTTATATATATTGTCTCTTCCTTATTTGGATATTTGAAAACAAACACAGCAAGTAATCATTTTTCAAGGCCATTTAATAGGTTTATCATATCTCCCAACTGGGATAATTTACATATTTTAGAAAGCTGTTTACCTTACTGTTAGAATTTCTTTCAATTTGAGATGAAAGTTAGGAGGACAGAAAAGCTAAGAGATTAAAACATTTCTGGTTGAAAGAGATCATATTTCCAATTCCAAAGGAAGAAAATAGTAGACTGTTTACTCAGTGTTGTCAGTCTACCATCTTAGTGAAGCATATTTATGTAAATTTTGAAAATGTCATTAACTTTTTACATATGACTCTTTAAAAGTTCCTCTTTTCTTTATTTTAGTATTTTTAATATTCTCCATAACATTTTTTCTTCTTTCTCAAGAACAGATGTTCTGCATTTCCAATGAGAAATCTCACACTAAGTACAGTATTTTTCCTCTATGTATGTTCTTCATCTAGAAAATGGTTTGTTTGTTTTTTTTTTTAATTTTTATTTGTTTATGATAGTCACACACACAGAGAGAGAGGGGCAGAGACACAGGCAGAGGGAGAAACAGGCACCGGGAGCCCGACGTGGGATTCGATCCCGGGTCTCCAGGATCGTGCCCTGGGCCAAAGGCAGGCGCTAAACCGCTGCGCCACCCAGGGATCCCTAGAAAATGGTTTGTCAGACACTTTTCTAATTCATGTTTTTCCTTTATGGATAGTCTGAATTTTTTTTTTTTTTTACTTACTTTTACTTACTTTGGTTGTAATATTAAGTTGCACTTCTATTTAGTTGAGTTTCTATAGTCTTACTGAAACAAAGGATTAGATATTTCTCTAGAAAACAAGAGACTCATAAAAAATATAAAATAGCGATGATTCACTTTTGCATATAAAAAAAAAAAAAACATGTGCATAAGTTTCAGTGGCAGACAGTTCTGTCCTCTTAATCTTCTCTGCCAGAAGAATCCCAATTTTGTTCAGATATTTAAATAGCCAGCAAAGCTCTCGGGGAGGTCTAATCTTCTCACAGGTGTGTGTGTGGGGGATGAATTACAGTTGGTTACAAACATAATTATTTCCATCTTCTTTGCCAGTGATTATATTCACAACAGGCATATGACACAGTTCCAGCTAGTGAGGTGTGAGGAAGTCCACTTAGTGCCTCTGGGAAAAACTCTTTTTTCCTAAAAGAATAAAGTGTTGCAGAAGGAAGGGACCTTTTCTGCCCAGCACCTTTCTGCTTGCAGAGTGTATTACCGTGTGAGGATTTGAAAGAAATTCCAGGCGTATGAATCTACAACCACAGCAGCTCTGAGCCACTGAGCCAACATCAGCCCACTTCCAGACTTCATATGAGAAAAGATTTTTTAAAAACCCTTGTATTTAAACCTTCTCTAGTTCGCTGTGTTACTTGCAGCTAAAAGTATTCCTGATTGAAAGAGTTGGTTTTCATTTTGCTTTAGTTTTTTATCCATCTTACCAACATAATCCTGTTGGTAATGGATTTAAGCCCTGCCTTTGAGATAGTAAAGGAAAAGTTCTTTAGCAAAAAAAAAAAAAAAAAAAAAAAAGGAAGGAAGGAAGGAAAGGAAAGGAAAAGAACTTCTGAAATGGGAAAAACACTCCATAGTTTTAATTCATTATTAACATATATAAATTCGGAACTTCACTCTTCAAACATCAAACAAATATTTACAATCTCAAAAGTATCAAGCACCTAGTTGAGAATACTGTAGGAGCAATACATATTATATATAGGTTTGGCCATTAATGCAAAGAACATTGCCTCTTTGATTTGTTAGCTATAATTATCAACAATTAATTGGGTCAGCTCTGTGATACTCCAAAATATCCTTTAGGTGACTATATAGAATATAAAGACTTATGCAGAACTAGCTAGTTATTAGGTCGGACAGGCCGGACTTTATTTTTGATACACAAGCAAATGTATCTTTTTAAATAGAATTGTGCATTGTGTGTGTTTATTCTGAGCAGAACTTCCCATAGTGTCACAGCTAATAGATTGCAAATGTGTTGGCATGTTGAGTCCCTCAAGAACCCAGGGTGGCCAAAGCCCCTGAATCATTCATTTCATCAGCAAACTATGGCTTTTATTTATATTAGAGTGCATTATAAACAGTATCATTGTCCATATGTGCCATGAATTCTTCCAAGAAGCACAGTTTAAAATCTATAATTCAATACATGGGTAAAGTACATCTTCTTTAAATTAATTATTTGTCATAAGGAAAGACAAGTCAATGTTCTTAGGCATCATAAGATACGTTGGTGAATTAGTCACACATACATCAAAGTGGCCAAAATGCTCTTAAGAATATGCCTAAAATAATGCTTTCCACTTACCCACTGGGACAGATGTCATAGTATTTACTGAGTGTTAAAATATTGGCTAAAAAGTGTTACAGAAGAATATCTGTATATAAATACTGGGCTGAAAGATATTAAGTAATCAGCAATTTAACACCTCTCTAAATTTCCAAGGTGACTATGATGATTGATAAATTTAGGACTGCTATTTTGTTTATTAGAATTCTTAATATTTTTAGTATCATGTGATCCATTTTCCCAACTAAAAAAAAAAAACAGCCTATTATATTGATAATGTTTATCATTTCCTTTCCCCTTTATTCCCTTCAAAGTTAGTCACAATAAAACATTACTTGAAATTATATATTTTCCAGGTACTTAACTCATTTTGTCATTTTTCACACCTCTGGTAATATTCAGGACTCTAAATTTATTGATTTCTGCATCCTAGAACTTTATACAATACATTCTGAAAACAATAAAACAGCCTTGTATTGTTAGAATATTGGAAATACACTGAGAACTGGTTGAGGCTCATATAAAACAAGAGTACCTCATTTTCTATTATAGATTTTCACAGCAATTACATAAGGCATAAAAATTAAAAAAAAAAAATTCTGTTGCATACCATTCAAACATTAGCAATAGACAGATTGTGAAGCTGTGATATAATTGCCCAAAGAGAGTGGACCTCAATTTTGAAGGTAATTGCACATGTCCACAAGTATTAGGCATAATCTCCAGGGTGACATTTCATTGACAGAGTGATTTTGGAGAACAGAAGAGTTGGGTGGATATATTGGTTTTCTGTGGTTTCTGTAACAAATTACCACAAATGTGGTGGCTTAAAACAGCAGAAATTTATTCTCTTTTCGTTCTGGAATCCAAAAGTCTGAAATCAGTATAACTGAGCCAAAATCAGAGCTCACATTACCTCTAGAGGCTCCAGAGGAGCTTGCTTGCTTCTTCCAGCTTCTGCTAGCTGCTAAGATGTTTTGGCTTGTGGACACATCACTACAGTCTTCAAGGCCAACACCTTCAAACCTCACTCTATTCTATTCACATTGTCCATTTTTTTTCCTGTGTAAAATATCCATCTGCCTCCCACTTATAAGGATATATGTATGATTACATTGGTGCCACCTAGATAATCCAAGATAGTCTCCCCATTTAAAAACTTTTAATAACATCTGCAAAGACTTTTATTTTCTTTTTCTTCCTTCCTTCCTCCTTCCTTTCCTTCGTCCCTTCCTTCCATCATTGTTGGCTACATAAAATGATATTAATGGGTTCCAGAGATTAGGATATCAATGCCTTTGCGAGGGCCATTTCTCAGTCTACCATCTTATATGTGGGGAGCAGAGGAATAGCAAACTAATGAAATAAAGACAATGTTATATGTATGGTATAAAAATTTTCAAATTCACACGATATTAGTTTTTTAAAATACATTATAATATCATCTTGACTTGATCTTCAAATACCAGAACACCAGACCTAGAGGCAGTTTCATATACTTTAAGTATTATTGGGCTAGTCCAAGAAATGTAACAATAGGGTGACACTCTTACTAGCATTAACTATGATTTCCAAAATCAATGAGGCCAGTATATTTGACTTTTTAATTATTTACTGAGTAGCAAAAATACTGTTTTTGATTTCACTTTTAAGCACAAGTGGTGATGAAAAGAAAACAAAAATTGCCTTTTTAATAGTTTGAGGTGAGATTCTTCTCACATCAGTTCTCACTTTATAATCTATGTACTAAATGTCAGCATCTTAAAACCCTGCTTGACAAACAAATATCATTGAATAAAATCACTGTTTGATTCTTAAACTATAAATTTCAGATTTTAAAACTGTAAATTGGGATTTTCTCTCTAGTTTTTATGTTATATTAGCTGTTCAAATCTCTCATTTGCATACATCAATATATAGCTTGATTTGTTTTTATTTCATATCAAAAATTGTTTCAAAGAAATTCTAGCTTTAGGGTTATAGAGCTGTAAATATCTCTGTATGAAATATTTTCAATGAGTTAAAATTTGTCATATATGGATGTCTTCGTGCTAAATGAATATTATTCTTTTTCAAAGAGAATTATTTTCTACTTTATGCTTCAAGAAGAATAGAATACCTTTGGGATACTGCTTTTATTTGGAGTTGCATAAAATTTAATTGCCATTTTTATATGTTCATTAAAATAATGCCCGTTGGACATTCTAACATTTATAGTCTGTCTTAGAAATAGTCTATGTAAGCAAAATATTTTCAAGTATGTTTTAGTATGTCAAACTAAACATTTTAAGGAAAATCCAGATTTATAGGAATTGATCAAAATAGAACAAGAGAAGCACAAAAAATTAATAATTAGTTGAATAAATACACAAAATCATTTTTTATTTATTTTTTTAATATTTTATTTATTTATTCATGAGACACAGAGAGAGAGGCAGAGACATAGGCAGAGGGAGAAGCAGGCTCCATGCAGGGAACCTGATGAGGGACTCGATCCCAGGACCCCGGGATCGGGGGGACACTCAACCATTGAGCCACCCAGGTGCCCCCAATAATTAATAGTTTATCATTGAATTGACATGTATATTCCAGGATACTTAAGGTGACTTTTTAATCAAGTGGGGAAAAATCAGATAACAATATAAAGCAATATTCCTATTTAATTTAAACACACATGTGATACCAGTGATTATGTCTAAGTATGAGATTTTCCAAATGTCTCTTTTTGATAGTCAAAATATTAAATATTTTATACAATAAGAAATGTCTGTAATTGGGAGAAAGGCAAAATAAATCTTACTTTAAAATGAACTTAAAGTTATTCAGTCTTTAAAATAAGTAAATATAAAACTACAAGTAAGTTTAATCATATGATAGCAGCATTAGTGAAAGATGCGAAAAATTTGTCTTTCTTTATGATCTACAACGTGACGTATGAGTAGAATTGGATTTCTATCCAGTTCTGGCTAATTAACTAATCAGAGCCTTCATCCTTGGTCAAACTAGAAGTTGCAATAACTGTATTTTTATGTAGGTATTTCTCTTAAGGGACAATTTTTTATAGCATGGCATAGATATAACAGGATTTTTGAGTTAGGAGATGGAATTTAAATCATAAAGCAGCCTGTGCGTGGTCATAAAATGATCAAGAATTAGGAAATAAGCTCCTTTCTGTGGGCCACTTTGTTCTTTTCTTATCATAACAATGGATGAGAAATTGATATGAGAATGCCTGAGGAGATTAAGTGATATTGCTGTTGAAGATGATAAAATTAGGCTAAAATGTAATTAACTGTGAACAAAAGATGAACATAGCCCAACCATTTTGACCAAGGATATTTGTTTTATGAGTATACATTTATATTTATTAAAACACTTGATCATTAATAATTCTAAATCCTTGCTTAAAGGAGTTGTTTTTAAGATATGATTTACTAATTCAATGCTTCTTAAGGATGCTTCTAACACAGTTTACTAGAATGGATTACATTATTCCTCTTATGGTAGCAGCACCATGTCAGTAATGTTGGTGAGCCGGTAGTTTTGCTTTCTGCTAAAGGTAATCATTCCTGAAACCATTCCTATAGATTGTATCAATTGCATATCAGTGATAAATAAAAATCATTTTAGGGGATTGAGTTAGTTATATCCTTGTAATGTTTCTCTACAACATCTGTTATAGACAGTTGCATCCAGCTGGTACTTAATAAATGTGAACTGATTGACCCAACTCCTTTTCTAATTAGCCATTTAGAGCATCATGTGGCCAGTGATTGAACTGCATTACCCTCTTTCATCTTCTGACCTTTACTAAATAATAGTTTTCTAAACTGTCATTTTTAAAAGAAAGTCACTAATATAATTTAGTCCACTCATATATATTACATATGTTTGTGTGAGCATTTTCTCTCCCAGTCCCTCCTCTCATCTATCTATCTATCTATCTATCTACTATCCCAGCTGTTTTTGTGGTAAACAAAAAATATAGTCTCTGCCCTATGTAGTTTACAATCCAACTGTCACCTAAATATGTTGGAGGAAGGGAGAGGGAAGAAATAAAACAATGAAATAGTTTGCAAGAAAGATGCTCTTCCAAGGTCCAAGCAAAATTATTTAAATGCATAACATTTTAAAAAGTATAAGTGATAGTGAAACATAACTAGAAATGTATTAGAATGAATTACATAATTAGAATGAAGTTATTATTCAATATTTCACCCAATAACATTTTGCATGAGAAAGCTTCTAATATCAAAAAAAAAAGCTTAAATAAACATAGAAATGTTTCTTTGAAAAACTGGAATATTATCTGCTAATATATTATTCCAATATGTCTACTCTCCCCAGACATACAAGAAAGAGAAATAAGAAATTAGAACGCCAGATAAATTGTAAATTTAAACCTCCTTTTTAAAGGAATGCTTGCTTTAATGGGAAACTTTTTTTCCAGAAATTGATTTTAGAATCATTTCATACTGAGAAAGTACAAAAATCCATTTGTCTTAATAGCTTCTCTTTTCCAGAGTTTTTGTACAATAAGTTATTTTGCAAATACAGTGCCATAAAGATTCCAGTTTTCCTCAGAATAATTCATAATCTGAATATAATTCAAATAAGGGTGAAAAAGTTTTATCTGTGTGTGTACATGAAAACCTGAGAAACTAGTACTAAAAATCATATGCTTTGTGTGTGTTAAATATACTTTATAATTCAAAAAATACACTTTAATTGGAAAGGTTTATTGTAAGAGAGAGAGGTAGAAAAGCAGTGGCAGTATCATTAAGGTGTGACTCATTATATTCCAATAAAAAGTTTACCAGCGTTCTAGTCTGAGGCTCTGCCTTTCTAATTATTATGTAACCATGGCATATAATAGCACCGTGTCTCTGGATCTGGCCAATATTTTGGCCTATTGTGATTGACAGCCCTAACTAATTTTTATCTTATGCAACTAATTTGATTTCATCATTAGAGCCACAAATACAACAGGGAAACCATGATGATTCAATTACTTTTTAGCTGATAATTTTTACCATTTAGCTGGAGACTCACGTTAAATCAGCCTCTCAAATGGTCATTTAGTGCTACAGAAATCAGCCCTTGAAGAATGAATTTCATCATACAATGGAATTTTTCTATCACCGCAGTTCTCTCATAGTTGTTGGGTTTTTGTTTTTTTTTTTTTTTTTACTTGAAACATAAAATACCAGATAACTTTCTCACATAAAAGGGAGAGACTAAAGAAAAATTAATTTTATGGCAGATAACTATAAGGAAGGTGATATCTGGCAAGTGTGATACTTTGTTATCCTGTTAGGTTATCTCTTCTGGGCAGGACATTGTTTTCAATTATATTCAAACTGAGCAATTGTCAATTATATCACATCAACTGTAGCTGTAGCAACTGGGAAGAAGTTAGTACAGATATTTATACTCTTAAATAAATATGATGAGTAATTTTAAGAACAATGTGAAAGATAGGATTTAATTGACAAAAATCACTCATAGACCAGATTTACAAGGGAATGCCAAAAAATCTATATTTAAGAAACAAGGCAAAATTCAATTGAAGATGATTTGATTTAGGCAAATGCCAGCTACTAAAATGAGAGAAGGAGGTATAAAAAATAAAAGAGGAGAATGAAAAAAAGCAGTTAGGAGTCAAATGAGAGAAAGTTAATGAGTTAAATGAGATAAAGCCTTGCTTTAGGAAAATGCAGGGATTCCCCCCCGCCCCAATAGCATAGCATGGGTTTCTGTGTTTATTGAAGGTGTCTCACCACTACAGGCAGTTATTCTCTTTTGTAAATCTTTAATGATGCAGAGTCCACTGTGAAGTCAACTGGTTTGTAACGAAGTATAGGATGGAATGAAAATAATGAACATAAATGCAAAGATATGGAAAGTGTATTTGTTATGTTCCTTCTGGACCTATCTTTCCAAATTACTCTGGGAGAAAAGAGATAAAAAGAACAAAGGGAGCGCCTGGGTGGCTCAGTAGGTTAAGTATCCAACTCTTGATTTTGACTCATGTCATCATCTCAGGGTCATGGGATGGAGCCCCATGTAGGATTCCATGCTCAGCAGGGAGTCTGCTTGAGATTCCATATCTCTCCCTCTCCCTCTGCTCCCCACCACACACACTTTCTCTCTCTCTCTCTCTCTCTCTCTCTCTCTTAAATAAATAAATAAATAAATCTTTCAAAAAGTTATTACTAATAAATAGTTTTTTAAAAAATTGGCTCATAAAACAAGACATAGAATGCTTTATAAATATGTAGGGTGGGAAGTCAGAAATAATAAATTATAGTCATGACATGATATGAAGCAAGATTTCATAAAATGCCATTGGTCTATCAGTACTGGCATTCGTGTATCAAAAATAGAACATCCAGGGCAGCCAGGGTAGCTCAGTGGTTTAGTGCTGCCTTCAGCCCAGGGTGTGATCCTGGACACCCAGGTTCAAGTCCCACATCGGGCTCCCTGCATGGAGCCTGCTTCTCCCTCTGCCTGTGTGTCTGCCTCTCTCTCTCTCTTTCTGATGAATAAATAAATAAAAAATCTTAAAAAAAAAAAAAAGAACATCCTAGAGAAGAATAGATAGCACTCAGGAAAACAGGTCTAGATTGCAAGTTCAATTTGGAGAATGTTTTACATTAACGTGAAGAGTGTATTGTTAGTATCATAAGGGGATAAAAAATGGCGATTACTGCCATATTATTTAAACAAGAAGTGGTGATATAATCATAATAAAATGGCAACATGTAGTTAAGAACTCAAATATTGACTGTTTTCAAGCACTCTGTTATTCCGTCTTTATATAAACTATGTGTGTTTGCTCCTCTTACTAAGGCTATTTTACATTTGAGGAAACTAAAGTGTAATGAGACCATCTGGCATGAAAATAGCCAGAGAGCCTCCCTCCAGGTCCCGTGTTCTTCATCTCTCTGTGCTATTCATTTGCTTGACCCATGATCTTTTCTGTCCTTCATAAAGTTATTAATTTTGGTGACTGAAGCATAAATTTTTCAGCCTAATTTTTTTAACAAAGCGAGGCATAATTTAGATCTAACACATGCACGTTAAGGTAAGTAAGTGTAAATGATGTCCAAATTCTTATTATATATTCAACATGTAATATTGAAGTAGTGCTTGTGACATATATACCTCACGGATGCAGATGACCTTTTCAACATTTAAGGAATTTAAAATATGATTTTGATTTGGAAGCTGAAAAGCTACAATATTGATATTCCTTAGTGCCCCATCAGGATATACGTCTACCATTGAGTTTTTTTTTCAGAAATACTTTATATAATATATATATATATAATATAAAAATATAATATATATTTTAAAATAAATATATATTTTATATATACATTATATATATATATATATATATATATCTTACAAATTGTTTCATCATTTCTTACCAGATATTTTACTTATTCTGCTATATTGGCTTTTAGAACCTAGTCCTTATTTTGCTTCCCCTCATAAATAAGGTGGGAAAAGTATGCCACCATGAACAAAGTCACTTTTATTCTTTTCATTTCTTTTTATTTATTTTTTAAAGATTTCATTTATTTATTCATGAGACCAGAGAGAGAGAGACAGAGACACAGGCAGAGGGAGAAGCAGGCTCCCTGCAGGGAGCCCATTGTGGGACTCGATCCCAGGACCCCGGGATCATACCCTGAGCCAAAGGCAGACGCTCAACCACTGAGCCACCTGGGAGCCCCACTTTTATTCTTTCTATAGTTACTTAAAGGAAGTCACAGGAAACTATAAACACATTTAGTGTTTTTTAACCTGTTACTTATAAAGTATGATCCAACACTGCAGTATATTTCTAAAACTTAGATCCTAAATAAATAAATTAATTAATTAATTAAAAAAATAAATAAATAAAATGAATAAATAAATAAATTGTAGATCCAGATCTGTCAGAGAGTCAAATAAGTCTAGGTTTTTAGGTTCTTGGAATTGTAAGGTAAATATATGCTTTGCAGTACTGAGCAAACTTGAATATTCATTGGATCTCTGTTTTAGAGTAACATTCCTTGCTGCAGCCTGTTTAGTGTTCTGACCCTGTTTCCAGTCCCCAGCCCTCACCTCATACAGAGTCTCAAACTTCTTCTTTTGTCTTGGACCATTTAGTTTATTACTCTTATTTATTCTCACCGAGGAACATACATACTCAGCAGTAAGGTAAATCCATCATCTGGAAAACAGCTAAGTCATTATGTGTTATTACATAAACTCACCATGTAGGACCCTTACTCCTCACACTCCATATGTGATCATAGTCTTCTCATAAAAGTCAGGTCTGGGACAAGAGCATGCATCTTCCATCTGAAAATAGTACAATCTTCCCTGTATTATTCCTCATTTGTTCATTGATTTGCAGAATATTATCTGAATCCTGTTTTGTACAAAGTTAACAACTTAAAGATATAAACATATATTTCAAAAAGCCCCTTTTCTCAAGGCACTTGTCATCGGGCATTGGAGGAAAATGTGCAAATAATTAGATCTGCATCTGCAATTAGACATTTGGAATGAAACTTAGGTGAGCAAGATCTCATTGGAGCACTAAGCACCACTCGTTGGCCCCAGTCATCTTTGTATGGTTATCACTCAGGAGGTGATATTTAACTTGAGCCTTGGTGAAAAACAGAATATTTATTGGTGGTAAAAGGAGTACCTAGGGAGGAAAAAGATTATTAAAGAATAGAGGAATAATATACAAAATAGCACAGAAGTGAGAAATAGCTTTCCGTGTCTGCTGAACAGCAAGTAATCGGATACGTCTGTGATCTATAATGACCTAAGATATGAACTGAAACATGTGTCTGAAAAAATAACATGTACAAGAGCCAAGAGCATGGAGGTTATTGAACTATTAAAGAAAAATTTCGGTTTGTCCCATGTAAAGGACGGGAGCCCTTTGTATTTATTTTGCAGAGAAATGACATGATACACTCTTGTCTTATTTTGTAGTTCACACCTGATGTTTTCTTTGTTTTCAGCACTTTCCATCAGAGCCCCTCTAACCTCCACACTTTGATTTGGTCAAGTCTACAAATTAGCTTGTTTCACCTCTGTGGAAGGTGTTTTATCTCTTCTGTTAGTCTTTGCAGGACTTCCCCCCTCTCCCCCCGGGATAGTTTATATATTTCTCCCATCTTCCTTCCTTGTGCTCAGACTATACATCTTTTTGTGATTCTTATAGAATAATCCTCTCTTTTCTTATCTGTCTCCATCACTTGACTTGAATTCAGGGAGAATTTATCATTGGTCTTTGTATCCCCAGTGTCCTTCTGGCTTGTTGCCCTCTAGATGCTTAATACATTTAGTTGAAAAAATGCTCATAAATATAACTTGGTAAGAAAAATGTGTCATCAGTGACAAAAACACACTCAATAGCAAACCTTGTAAAATCAGAGATAATTACTCCATGATCACTATAAGGGGAGATCATGAGAGAGTAAAAGAAGAAGGTGAAGAGAGAAAGGAAAGGAAGACAGCAAAGAGATAAGGCTGCTTAGATGGGACTGAGGCATGGGGACTGGTATGAAGATGATGCCAGGTAACTGGGAGAAAGGTTGTGTAGTATCAAGCATGGCGTCGGTTTTGCTAAAGGAAGATACAAGTCTCTTTTGGATGGTTTTTATTTGATATATCTGTTGGAGCATCCCATTTTGTTAGATGTCTGGAGAACAGACATTCCCCCCGCCCCCCTTAAAGCATAAATGTGGTCTACTGTAGCTCTTGTATAAAAGCCTTAATCAAGTTTGGGCTACAGTGAGTACCAGTGAGAAAAAAAAGTCAGCAGAGAAGAATGTGCATCTCGACCTGTTCCTTAGACACAATAGCTAATATTTTCCACTAATCTTAAGATTAGGGTATTGGAGTTCTATTTAAATCTTTTCAGCTGATCCAAAATTAATTATATGTTATTTCTCTCTTGCCTTTCTACAGTATGCTGTTTGGCTAGTCCTCTGGGTTACCTGGAACGTGTTTGTTATCTGCTTCTATTTGGAGGCTGGGGACCTCTCAAAGGTAATTTTGCCATCTGATTTGCCTGAGTCATCAGTAGTGTGTTAACAAGCCTTTTCCTAAATAAGCCAGACTCTCACCCTGGTCTTGTCACTTAGATGCACCTCGAATGAAGGTAAATTGAAAAATCTCCTCATCTATATCTCTGCTTTTTTACCATCGAAGATGTGTTTTAGTTTGTCACAAAAATGTACTTTTATTATTTTAAGCAAAACTAGTGTGAAGTAATGGTTATGACAATGACCACGCTGTGTACTTTTAAAACATTGACTGATGAGAGACATTTCTGAAGCAGAATAGGATTTTTTTTCAGAGATAAAATCTTGAAGGTCTTTGAAATTACTTTTGTTGCTTATTACTGTCTGAAAGTTTTTCCTGCTTGGACCCAAATAGTAAGGCAGTCATTCAAACCATTAATGGATTTAAGTTGAATAAAATACTTACCAGAGGGAAGTGGTTAAATATATAAATGAATAAAATAAACCTTTTATTCTAAAATAGTCTAGGAAAGATTTAAAATACTTTTTCACATAGGTTTTTTATTTTGTGCTATCCTCATGTGAGTGCGTTTATGTATTCTTGTTTATGTGTATTACTGTTATATTTCTAACATGAATGATTTTGCTATTGAAATAATGTAGTTTTTAGATCTCTAAAACCAGCAAGCATCCTTCTTCTATTGGAATGTGGTTATCAGCAAATAAGCCAAATAAGATAATTCATTCAAAGTGGCGGTAAATCCTGCTTAAGGTACTTGAGACAGTGACGAACTTGTCCTTCTTCATATTAACTTTTAAAGACAGATTTTAAAATGTTCTATACACTTTCCTTATTAGAGCAGAAAAACCCTGCCAAGATGTTGACATTTTTAAACCCTAGAGATGATAGCCTGCTTTAGAAGTTTAAAAGAGCTAAAAAGTTGCAAGGAAATATCCTTGTAGGGCTTTACATTTTGGGGAGTGGGGCATGAGGGTAATGATAATACACTTTATATAATCCGGCATACAGATACTTCACAAAGGACATGATTTTCAAGGATGTTTATTATTTAACTGTGATGTGGCTTTATATCAAGTGTAAATAATCTTGATTATTTTGTTGAATGGCAAATGACAAAGGATAAAATAAGAGGTAACATTGTGGCATGAGATAGAACCAAAGCTTCCGGAACTTGTGTTTTTATGATCAAATTTTGGGCAAGTCCTCACTGTGTCCTTCTGCAAAATCTGCACTGGTAGATGCCATTTCTGTGATTCTTGCCAGGCATTGTCCTCCACACTCTTGGCAGCAGGCAGTCCTTTCCCGAAGATGCCGTGACCAAAGAAAAGAAATTGTTCAGGTGGCCGTAGGAAGGACGCAGACAAGATAGCTGCTTAAAACCTATATTTCCTCTGTACTGGAAAAGCATGCCTGCTTCCCAGGACTTGAATCCCTTACTCAATTTATATATCCCTGCTGCTCTATAATCCATTTTGTTCAAAGAAATTCCGTACTAGAATGATTTTTAATGATATTTTGATTTTAAGCAATCACCCTAAAAATTGAAAGGCAGGTATTCAGATATCTTGGTCGAGTAAAATAATCTAGAAGATCAGAGTTTGTAAATTATATATATATATATATATATATATATATATAATATATAAAATAATCTAGAAGATCAGAGTTTGTAAATTATATATATATATATAAAGAAGGAGAGAGGGAGATTTGAGCCAGGCTGGCTGCAGAAATATTCTGTAATTGAGCTCACTGCTCCATGTGATCACTGCAGGCACAGAATAAAGCTTGTGATCTCCTGACCTCAGACATGGGCATTAAATCCACAGTGAGGGCACATCCTAACGCACTGTAGTTCAAGACAGTTGCAACCCAAATGTCTAAGAATTCTTCTAATGCACACAGGCAGCTAGTGTCTAACCCTTGGAAATGAAGTAGTTAATATTCCCTTCTTCTCTTCATCTTACAAACCAAGTCAGGACTCTGCAGAGGACATGAAAATTTAATAATTTCCTTTTAACAAATAATCTAAAGGAAAACCATAAAGGGCAAAGTTATATAGTTCTCTATACCAGATTTTTTCCTCCCTTTCCTACTCAAAGGGTTTGAGAAAGGTGTATTTATACCATTTAATTCTTTAGCTGCTGCAACTGCCTCACATTCTTCAAGTAATGCAGCGCCAGAAGGAAGCAATGGTGATTGAAAAATGTACAGATATATGAAAACTCAAAAATGGGACTCCTGAAATTGTTGATAATACTTAGATTACAGAATATAAACTGTTTTTTCCTCACTCCACCAAAAATAAATAAATAAATAAAAATAGTTTGACCATAGGAGTGGGCCAGTTTGTTTGAGGCCAAGGGAGAAATATTGAGAAATAGAATCAGGGAGGAAGTTCTGTAGTCCTTATGGGTGTGAACGAAGTGTGTTTATTTCCATAAAACATTTTGTAAATAGGCGACTTCTTCATGATGAAAATAGGCAAGAAGTTGTAAAAAGTGGTAAATATTAAGACAACGTTAATTACCTGTTAAGAGTTCAGAATTTTGTGTTGTCATTTTCCATGGCGTCTTTTCTGCGGAACTCTATGCCATGTACTTAAGAGCGATCCAGAGATCAGAGTCATTAACCAACCCAGTATATGTAATGAAATGGCTTAATCACAATAACATGATACACAGAACTGACCTGTCTGATCTTCAGTTCCTCGGTACCTATAGTTGTATTGGTTATATATTTTGTTCATCAAAAATTCTGTGTAAACCCAACACTATTATTAAGCTATCAATGAGTATATTTTAATTATTATTCTCATGGGACGTAAGGGAAAATAAAACTAATCAACTAGAGAAATAGCTTTTTAAAAATTTTGTCTCAGTGAAGTTGACAAAATAATGGGAATTAATGTAAAACATTACATAATATGATAACATTTATATTGCATAATAATTATTTCTACATTGTTTACATTAATGATTGAGATACTAGTGTTATAACTAAATATCCAAAGATTAGTTTTCAAGATTAGTTTGTAATCCAGTGCCTGCTAACTTCCTAGGCAATTGTCTTTGAGCATTAAATGTGACTTGGACTATTAGACTAATAGTTTTGTGAACTCCTGGTGTAAATAATCTTACTGTTGCATTGCATCATTCTGGGCAGTTGTGAATCTCCTTCTCACATATCAAATAGAGAGAAATGGGAATTAATCTCAGCTATCAAGTGAATTGAGTTATTTTGAAAAGGAAGGAGATCTACTATTTGTTCTGCAGTAATTTTTAATGTCAAAGTGTATAGCAGTTAGTAGGAAAACACATGTATTATGGCAATTCACCTATTAGCTTCAGCACCTGGGAAAATAAAATTTATGAAATAAGTTTTGAATAATAACACACAGGGAAAATATATAGTGGTCTTCCGGTTATCTGTAAAAATCTGTGTCTTATTGGATGTGATACAGTTGTAAATTATTCTGAACCTGAAATGATATTCTAACACTTTTATTTATATGAATATTTTGAGCTCTTGGTTTTTATTTTCATAATTTATGGGGCAGCGTTAGAGAATGATGCCTCTGTCTTTAGAAATAAACTTACAGAGCATAAATGATTAGCCAAGGGTTTGAATTACACTTAATGCAATCCAATTTATTTGTGTTTAACCCTTTGAGAGTTGGGATGCAGGTACATATCTCTCAGGCTTCCTTATATTATCAGAAGCTTATCTAGTTAAACATAGCCTAAAGCAATTAGTTATACCTAGTGATGTGTATGTTTCAGAATGAACACATTTAATAGCAACTTCTAGAAAGCTGTGGTATTTTAATAATTTTGATAGTCACTTCTGAGATCTAGATATGTTTCATTTTAAGAATTTGATAGATTAAAAAGCCATGTAATAATGTAGGCTATTTGAGCTTTGGAAAATAAAATTGCACTCTTGCAAATATAAGAGAAAGGAAGAAGATAAAACCTGCCACACACTATAGGCAACAGGAAACAAATCCTTAAAACCAAATGTGAGTTATATGTAGAAAAAAAAGTACTATTGCAACAATCCCAGTTTTATTCCTTTTATAAAGAAGTATTCATCTAAGAAGGTATCTGATATTTGGATATTTTCTGCTCAGTGGAATCAGTGCTTGTAACAAACTTTGCTTTTACAATTTCATACAGAAAAATATTGTGTAGGGCACCTGGGTGGCTCAATGGTTGAGCCTTTGGCTCAGGTTGTGACCCCAGGGTCCTGGGATCGAGTCCCACATTGGACTTCCCGCAGGGAGCCTGCTTCTCCCTCTGCCTGTGTCTCTGCCTCTCTCTGTGTCTCTCATGAATAAATAAATGTTAAAATTTTTTTTAAAAGTCAAAAGAAAGAAAAAGATGGAATGGAGAGAAATCTTCTATAATTATTTTTAATTGAATTAGTGCTCTTTTTTAAGAGGTAAAAATATCTATGAAATTATTAATAAAAAAGAACACCTCTGATAATTTACTTCGGACTAAATTTAACAAATGGAAAGAACAAAATTGATTGGACTTTTTTTTTAATTTTGCTTTTCCTACTCTAAAATGTACATAGTATAATAAAACTTCACTTAATTATTACTGAAGTAATAGGAAAATTTTTCATTTCCCAACCACCAAAGTAGATTTTGCTTTAGGATGTAGAATAAAAATGTCTTATTGTCATTAAGAATTAAATTTAATGTAATTTTGCCCCCCAAATAGAAATAAACCAACATATTGTAATTTGGTAAAACCATCACTAAAACCATCATTGGTGGTTGATGATGGTAAAACCATCATTGCCCCTCTTGTTTTCTTTAATCATATTTCTTGAGTTAACTGTCTATTTTCTTACTTCTTCAGTTCTCTTTGCCTACTTTTTCCACTTTGCCCCAATGCCCCTAAAGTGAGGAATAGAGTCCTTGAATTTTTCTATTTCTCTGTCTGCATTCTTTCACTTGAAAATGCCATCTGCTATCATAATTTTAATTATCATATTTACACATATATCTACCAGATTTATATCTTCAATTTTGACCTTGTTGCTAAGGTAAACTACCACATCTCAAACTTTCTGTTGATGTCATGTCAATTCCATTGTCACGTAAAATTCACTATGTCCAAGAGGATTTTTCATTATCCTCAGAGAATCCAACTTTCCTAATTCACGTCTAATTCAAATAAGAAAATAAATGGCAAATTATATTTTGAAAAACGAATAAAAGGGGAAGAATAATTTGGTGGAGAGAACCTACAGAAATATTTATGGATTGACTTTGAGATGAAGCAAGGAATAGATTTTTAAAAAAATATATAGTGCTTGTATGGATATATACATATATCCTATATATATATATATATATATATATAATAAATTTTAGACAAGTCACAAATAGTAGAGAAGTAGAGGGAAGTAATGATATTCTGAAAAGGTAACCCCAAATACATTAACTGACTTTTTTTTAAAGGTTTTATTTATTCATTCATAGAAACACAGAGAGACAGAGAGGCAGAAAGACAGAGACACAGGCAGAGGGAGAAGCAGGCCCTATGCAGGGAGCCCAATGCGGGACTTGATTCCGGGTCTCCAGGATCACACCCTGAACCAAAGGCAAGTGCCAAACCACTGAGCCAATGAGCCCCCACTGACTTCTTAATTATGCTGTACTCTGGGAATATTTACTGGTTCTGATTAGGGAAAGATGCTAAGAATCCAAACTTTGAACTCATATGTGATGACTCCTGGGTTATATATAAATCAGGATAGATTTCAGGGAGAGGTCCTCCAGTACATGGACAGCTTTTTGGATTTTGGTTTTTGATTTTTGTTGCTGTTGTTAGGGAATTGGTGACTGTAAAGCAAAAAACATATATAGGAAGACTAAAAGCAGAGTAAAAAATTGGAGGCAGTCTTACAGAATGGAGATGGAAGATAGGAGAGGGGCTCTACAGAATAAAAGAGCTTATAGTTGAGAAATCCGTAGAGTGAACCAGGGGCAAAGGAGAGCTACATACCACAATCATTTCCACAGCTAATATCCAGGATCCACTCAGTATAGTCCCTGATTAAAATAGGCTGATTAGCCACTGCTTCATCTGTCTTATTGAGGAAAAAAGGAAATACCTCAAGACAAAGATAGCATTATCTTAGTCTTTACAGTTTATTTTTGTGCATGATATCAGGCAATTGAAAATTCCTACACATGCCAAAAGAGAGAACCTCATTAATGAAGGTGACGAAAAACAGACAATTGAAACAGACCAATATGCAACTATTTTAATTACCTGGTAAGGACTTTAAAGAACCATTATGTTGAAGAAAATAATGTATTTAATATATTATTAGGATGTAATATGTTTATTATTAACAGATAATATATTTATATATAAAGAGATAATGTATTTAAAGATGAAGAATTTACCTTCACAGAGTCAAGACCTATATAAAGAATCAAATAGAAATTCCAGAACTGAAAAATATAATATATGAAAGCAAGAATTCATTAAGTGTATGAGTTCTTGAAAGATTGGAAGACAAGTTTGGTGAACTGAAGGATTGGGTAATAGTAAATATCCAAACCAAAGCACAGAGTTAACAAACACAAAAAGGAAAGAATAAAATAATAAAAACAATGTCAGAAAAATAAAGGGCTCTGCTAAAGGCTCTGTGTACAAATGCTGAATTTCCAGAAAGGGAAGAGAGAGAAAATTAGGCAGAAGCAATATCTGAAGTGACAATGACCGAATTTTCCAAAACTGACAGACTCAAGAAAACTTTCAGATCTCAAGTGTAGTAAATATCAAGAAAACCACATTCAGGCATAGCCTGGTATCACTGTTGAAAATCAAAATAAAAGAGAAAAATCTTAAAAGCCATCAAAGATGAAAGACCCATTGCCTTTAAAGAAACAACAAAACGACTGACAATTGAACTTGTAGCAGAGGCAATGAGTCTAGAAGGCAATTGAATGACACCTTTAAAGTACTTTAAAAGTGGCAACCTAGAATTTCATTCCCTGCAAAAATACTGTTCAGCAATAAAGGTAAAATAAAAGTATTTTCAGGCAACAAGATCTAAGATAATTCACTACTAGCAAATATGCACTAAAAGAAATACTAGGAGGGCCCTTGCTGTGATGAGCATGGGGTATTAATATGGAAGTGTTAAATCACTATATTATATACCTGAAACTAATATTACACTGTATGTTAACTGGAATTTAAATATTTTTTTAAATGAAACTAAAACGAAATACTAAAGGAAGTTCTTCAAATGGAAGGGGAAAAAGGTTCCAGAGACAAAAGTGGAATTTCATGGAAAAAGTTAATGGAAAGGATGAATATGTGAGTGAAAAAATACAAAATCATAATAGCAAAGTCTTTTGGAATTTAAATAGATATAGAACTAAAATGCATGACAACAAGAACATAAAAGCTAGAAAGAGTGAAAGTGTTCTAAGTTGCTAGTATTAGCAAGGTGATAGTAAAGATAATATTTATAATAGATTATAATATCCCAAGAATTAATAGTTTCTGGTATAATGACTAAAAGAAAACATAACTGCCAAAAACCAATTAGATTTGAAAAAAATTAAATAATAGAAATAATTGATCCAAGTGAATCTAAGAAAGGAGAAAAACTAACAAACAAACAAACAAAAAAAACAAGGAGGTGAATAAGAAAACAAATATCAAGATGGATGCTATAATGTCAAATATACCAATAATTACATTAAATGTAAATCAAATATTTCACTTAAAAGACTAAGTCTGTCAGTCTGGATAAGGACACAAAACTCAACTATGTTATATATAAAATATATCTTAAATATAAGGATTTAAATTTAAAATTAAGAAAAAGTAGAACATAAATACCATATAAACACACTTAATATCATGTAATTCTAATATCAGGTAAGGTGATGTTTAAAGCCAGAAGTAACACTAAAGAAAAAGAGGGTATGTCTTTAAGATATAAAAGACAAAGGTAGGGCAGTCTGGGTGGCTCAGCAGTTTAGTGCCTGCCTTCAGCCTAGGGCATGATCCTGGAGACCTGGGATCAAGTCCCACGTCAGGCTACCTGCATGGAGCCTGCTTCTCCCTCTGCCTGTGCCTCTGCCTCTCTCTCTCTCTCTCTCTGTGTCTCTCATGAGCAAATAAATAAAATCTTAAAAAAAAAAAAAAAAACAAAACAAAGGTAAAGATAAAAAGGTCAATCCACATGAAAATATTACAGTTAGTTTTACCTAAATAAAATAATCTGGCTACAAAAAATATAAAGCAAAAATGGACAGAATTCAAAGGAGAAATAGTCATATTCACAATCACAATTGGAGATTTTTAATATCCCTCTCAGCATGTATCAATGAGATCAAAATTCAAAAGGAACAAAATATCTACACAATTAACAAACTTAATGAACATATATAGAATACTGCACCTACCCATGTAAAAGGATGCCTATTATTTTCAAAGGTACAAAGAATATTCAATTATAAAATGGATCAAAACATAGTCAAGTCAAAATATAGAAATATTTACAATTATCCAGCAGATATTCTCTAATCAGTGTGGAATTAAGCTAGAAAATCTGTGACTGCTTAGAAATTAAGCAATACATTTCTAAATAACCTATAAACTCAATAGGTTGAATGGAGTCTACTATAAAATATTTTGAACTGAAAATGTGAAGTGCTTACAGGAAAACATTTGGCCTTACATAAAGATATGAAAAGAAAAAAATGTTAAAAAATTAATAATCTAAGCTTTCATACCCAGAAACTAGTAAAGGGACAGCAAATGAAACCTCTCAAAAGTAGGATTGAAATAATGAAGAAACTATAGCTCAATGTACATGTAACAGAAACAAAATCAATAAAGCCAAATTAGTTTCTTTAAAAATATTAATAAAATTGTTAAAAACGCTATCAAGAGAGATAAAAGGAAAAAATAAGTAACAACATATTTTGCTAATATTACAAAGGACCCTACAGATTAGATAGTGTATGTTATGAGCAAAATTAAGCCAATATATTTGGCAGTCAGGGTGAAAAAGACAAATTCCTTGGAAAATACAACTTGAAATAAATTTAATACCTAAACAATTTTATCCATTAAAAAAAATTGAATCACCCTCCCCCCTGAAAAATTGCATCATTAATTCAAATATTTTAACAAAGAGGAAAAAAAAACCAGCACTTCATATTGGTTTTTTCTTTATGTCCACATGGCTTCACTAGTGAATTCTTAAACATTTAAGAATGTTCTAATACCAATCTTACGCAAATTCTTTCAAAGAGCAAAGTGAGAATGCCTCCTATCATATGAGCCAGCGTAACATTACTTATTGGAGATAGGTGAGATTGTCAAATGACATACACAAAATGTAATAAGGTAAATAAGAATAAAGAAAAATGCTAAATGTCTCTATATAACTTTATAAGTAATTATGAATTAGTTTTTCACAATGTATTTACTTATATATCCATCTCTCCTACTAAACTTCAATTTGCCTAAAGGCCATATGTCATATTCATTATTCAAGAGAATGTCTGCCACTGAGCTACTCCATAATAGTGAGGGATTATAGGATAAATTATGAGCATTGTATTTTTTTATTTGTTTTATTTTTTATTTTTCAAAGAGCATTTTACATGTTTATAAATAAGCCTATTTAAAACAATAAATAAAACAAATGCAACAAGTTGCTCTTATCAGCATGTTCTATGTATCTGTTTACTTAACTCTCCCTTCTTCAATGTAGGGATTATGTTTTATTCATCCCGGGGCCAAGGAAAATGATAGGCATATGAACAGTGCTTACTGGAATGAAGTCAAATCTTAATAGAGTGGATTTCAGTAACTGTCTAGCTCCACCAAATAAAGCTCCTAGAAGTGTTCTCTTCCACTCTACCATTGCATGGGTAATGGAATCAATATCTAGGGCTGGCCCAGCACTCAATGGTTGGTGGTAGCAAGCCGAAGGAAAGCAATCCAAGCAACTAGCCACCAAATCAGCACTTATCAAGATTAAGAATCATGTGAATCACCTGGAGATCTTTTTTAAATACAGATTCTGATTCCCTTGGACTGAAACCTGAGTCATTTTGTCTCTAATAAACTCCTGCATGATGACATTTGTATTTGTCCATTAAACATACTTTAACTGGTAAGACTTAGATTATCCAGAACCTCTAAACAGAGCAGAGTTCTGGTTTTCTGGCTGTCCTTTAAAGCAGAGATCCCAGTGTAGATCTTGATATTTGTGCACATGCAAATTGACTACCCAATTTATTACTTGATAGTTATTCTAACCAAGGTATAAAAAGAAACAAATCAGATTACCCAGAGCCCTGGGAAGAATTTATGCTTAAATTCAACCTCTAATACCCAAATCATATGTGGCCTTCCTTTGTATGGCAAAATACTATCCAGGAAGTCTCCACACACCTTTTTCCATAATGTAACTGACTAGCCATGCCTCTAATTTTACTTTATTTGCCTATTTTTTATTATTATAAATGATTTACAGAAGCTGAGGATCCCAATTCTCAGAGTAACGAAGCTATGGTATATCCAGTACAGCTCTGATTTACAACTACAGCCGTATCTGAGAATTCCCATTTGGAGTTTGGCTTTCTTCTCTTGTGATTAAAACAATAGAAAGCATTTCAAAATTCTGCTGTTTCCTTTCATACTTGAGTCACTTCCTCTTTCCACTAGAACTAGATCAGCAATATGCAGTTTCTATGACTGTAGTAAATTAACTATTTTGTTCTTTCTTAATTTGATGTCTTTCCCTCTTGCTGATTCTCCTTCCAAATCCCCCTATCGGTACCAAGAATCCCATCCTTTCTTTTGTGGGGCTTAACAATATTGTGGGTATTGAAAGGAGGACCTTCTACCTAGAAGAGTCCCCATGAGCATTAGCAAAGTTTTGAGCACGAACAAGCATTATTTCTTGCTATTTGAAGCTGGGTGATGTCACAGACATTATACATGTAAAATGTTAGTAGAAGATCCTCCCAGAGAAAGAAAAATGAGAATAGACAAGTTGAGCATCTTCCTGGAGTAGCAGAATGGTCTCTGGGTAATGACTTGGCTCCCCCCAGTCTCTGAACTTCTAGCAAAGTTCAATGTGTCCGCCTCAGAATGCTGATTCAGCTGCAATTCACATTGTTCAGGATCTGCTGTGCATTCAAAGGCACACTCGTTCCCACTACTTGAGCAATACCCAGTACATTCTTTTTTAGGTTTGGGCTAATGTGGTCGTAACTGTTCACTTTACAATCTGCCTTATCCTAATTTTCTTTTTTGGTAATCTTTTATTGTATCTTATAAATCAAAAACTTTGGTTTCAAAGCTTTATTTCTCATAGAGACTTTGAGAAAGTCTTTTGGAAGTCGAAAAAGAAAAAAGAAAAAATCAAGCAGTAGCCATTTCTTTTTTCATTGCTACTAAAACAATGATAATTCTCTTTAAAGCAATGAGGATGTCAGTGACTCACTAGGGAAAGTTTGTAAAAGATAAATATCAAAAATAAAAGCACACAGATTAATATTCCAAGATAGCATCCTGCTGGAAATAAAAGGAAAGCAGATATAAACATGGTCCTCACAATTGCCATCCCTGTTGGTCTCCAGAGCCTAGTCTGTAGAGATCCTCCTAAAACAAGATTTTTTTCTATCCCCAACAGTCACGTTTCTATAGGTCTATTATTTATAGATGGCAAGTAAGAATATGAAAATATGTTTGCATTGTGAGTCCATGGCTTTGTATTTAGAAACATTTTTTTTTAAGTTGAAAACCAGCACAATTGTTTAGAAATTTTGGAATACTTGGCCCATATTAGAATAATCTCCTATTAAGTAGGTTTTTTCAATCCTGAAATAGTTGCAGAACTTAATTGGGAATTATGTCCAGTTCAGCATGGTCCCCCCAGCCCCGTGTACTCTCAGTCTGTGATAACTTTATCAAAATCACACCCTTCACTGTAAACCATTATCCTAGCTTGACCCCTGCAACTCATTTGGGAACTAAATTGAGATTGACAGTTGCCAGCCTAGCTTTAGAGGGCAGAGGTCAATCTCTTGATCTACAGATTTACTCAGGGACAATTGATGCTTTGATGAACTGTGGGAAATCATATAAAAATACAACTCGAGTGATATTAAATAGTGAAATAAATGAAAGCTTTTTTGTTTTTTGTTTTGTTTTGTTTTGCATCTGGCATCCAGGGTCATTTGGCTAGAAAGAGCAAATGAATGCCTATCTTCTGTGCTTTACATAGGGTAATGAAACTACTCTTTTCTGTCCTGTACTTAAAATTTACATAGAAAATGCAGTTGAACCTTTGGATTAGTAGTTGGGTACACTATAGGTAACCAGGGAGCAATGTTCACTAAATACTGTTATTAGACCCAAAGCAATACAAAGAAAATGAGACTGTTTAAATCTCTTTTGTTGGGTGCCTGGGTAGCTCAGTTGGTTAAGTGTCTGACTCTTGATTTTGGCTTAGGTCATAGTCTCATGGTCATGAAATTGAGCCCCAAGTCAGACTCCACACTTAGCACAGAGTCTGCTTCAGATTCTCTCTCTGTCCCTCTCTCCTGTGCTCTCTTTCCCTCTAAAATAAATAAATAAATCTTTAAAAATAATAACAAAAATAAATAACTCTCTTTCCTGGTGGAGAATTGAATGAGGAAATTTTGAAATACTTGTTATTTTACATTCCAACATGGCACCAAAAGTGTTGCTTCCCCTTCTCTTCCTCAAAGATTTATTTTCAAGTCAGTAAAGCAAAATGTGTATGCAGCCTGATGCAACCAGAAAAGCAGCTTAAAGGGTAAAAAGAGTAAGATGGCTCACTAATAAATAGCCACTCATAGAATATAATTAGCTTTTCCCCTTCATGAGCATATGTAACCTGCCAGAAGAATGGGTGTGATGGTAACTGCAGGACCCCAGGGTGTTCACGTTCATAGGTAGTATAATACATAAAACTGAAGTAATTAGGTGGCATTTCAAGAAATGCCATCTTTTTCCTATTGTAACAACTAGGCATTTTGTAGCCAAGTAGCTGCATTGGTACCGTAGGGACATTCTGTCCCTTTTCCACTCTGACAAAAAAAAATCTTTAGTGACAGGTCCTCAAATCTTTCATTTGAATCACAGGTGAGAATGAGTTTGGTGCTCTTAGTTAGTCCCGAGAGGGGAACCAATATCATATAATTTGGCACACCCCGCAATTGTTTCTGAAGAGATCTGTAGCTAGCAAAGCGCTCTGAAGGGCTGTGACTCTCCTGGGGGTACTCCTGCTACACCAGATTCACCAGGCAGCGTGCAGAATGGATGGACTCAAGCTTTTGCACTCCGGTTTTATGAGCACTAAAATTAATCCATTAAGCATTTTGTGCATCAGACTCCCCACTACTTAGTTTTCAACGCATTTATATCGGATGTTAACTGTGGCATCATAGTGCGCAACATAATGAGTTCGATTCTTCTTGTCTTTTTGCTTCTTCTTTCCTTCTTCTCAATGAAGAAAAAAAAAAGCTGAGTTTAATATTACCAAATAGCCAAATAATTAGTACTGCTGGATATTTTTTCTCCTTAAGTTATGCTTCAGAAAATATAAAGTGAGAAACGCAATTTGAAAACAAAGATAGCAGAATATTATCTAATAGATAAAATGGCTGTGAATGTACAGTGCAAAAACCATAAAGTATTAATTGCTAATGAAATAATGAGAAAAGAGTGTTTCACAGCAATTTTCTATCCCTGGAGAAATGGGTCCTCAGTCTGTGACTAATTCCATTCTTTATTAAGTGTGCAAGTTGTAGCAACTTTCTGGGTTCCTTTTAGAAAAGTGGAATAAGATACTGTAAATGTGATTTATAAGGGTTATAATATTTTTCCAGGTTTAAATCACTTGCCTGGCTGTAAGCTTTTTATTTTTTTTTAATGATTCCATTCTCTCGAGCATTGCATAAGATCAAAATCTCTCCGTAGGGGCACAAGTGACATGATTCCATTTGGAAAGCATTGTCAAACAGTCGAGCCAAAATGCAAATGTGACACAAACCTTAGTATTTTCCCTGACAACTATGGAATTAGTAAATCTAAAGACATATGAAGATTGAAAAAGGAGGGGGAATAAACCAATTCCATGTTCAGAGTAAAGGAAAAACTGGAATGGTTTGGGTGATGCATTTATAGGTACTGCAAAAAGGTCTGGTGACAAAATAATGTAAATGATCTTACGAAATGTAATTCCTTGAAGAATATTTTGGCCTCAGGATTTCATACTCTTATAGGATACTTTGTAATCTCTATCACCATTTGACCATGTTTTGGGCCACATTTCAAGCTATATTCTCCCAGAGTGTGTTAAAAGCAAAAGCAACATGAAAAGACAAAACTTTGAACAGCACACGAGGCGGGCAGTCTGTGACATCTATCACCCTCAGATCTCCAGGGTCTGTTCGATCTGCGTTTGTGTTTCCTGGAGCTCTCTGCTCATTCGAGGACTTTGCCCTACCCAGATGGAGGAAAGCCAGGCTTTCAAACTCACTAGGATTGTTGTCCTCAGGATTGTTAACGATTTCGGTTTGTTTGTTTGTCCTAATTGATGAACTGTGTGAAAAGAGAGGAAACTCAGGCTTCTTCATATTGAAATGTACTCTTTAGGGAAACCACACAGTTTAGAAATTGTTTTAAAAAAATGTTAACATGGATAAAAACGAATTGCCCCATGTGGTGACTTTGCATTTAATTTTCTTTTATTTTCAGAGTATAACCTTAGTTTATGTGTCAAAATTACATACATCTAAATTGCTGGCAAATACTATCCCTTCATCATCATCCTAATTCTTGTTCAGTTTTTCTTAATTTCTGTATCATATTAATATGCTATGCTAAAAAACTAGTCTTTGTTAAAAATATTTGAACATTATAGATTGATTTTTCTATTTGAATGAACTTAAACACAGTATAAAACAACTCCTCTTTTTTCTCAGCTTTCTGAAAATGTAAGGCATTTTTATTTTAAATGTGATGAGACTTTGACTAGGGTAAGAATGACATTACCTAATTTCTGTTTGTAAAATACCATCCAGACTGTTGTGAAAATATTCTGTAAGGGACAAGAATAGCAAAAGGAAAATTAATTTGGACAATTTACATGTAAGTTATAAATGATTTGGATTGAAATGAAAAGGTGACAGTGGTGACAGTGACAAATGCATATGATGCCATTTAAGATTATGTGTAGTTATATTCTAGATATCATATGAAGTTAGGGCAACAGGATTTACTAATGTTGTAAATGCAGGCTGTAGCAAGTGAATGATCAGGGTTGAGCCGGAGCCATTGAGAGATTTCCATGTTTCCATTTAATGACATGGGGATGGCAGCAGATTTGGAAAAAAGCAGGGGTACGTGTGAAGAACCAGCTCCTCTCTTTTGTCCATATTGTATCCAAACTGCTCATTAGACATCCCAAGCAGTCTTGTTGAGTAAACAGTAGGATACATAGGTCTTTCATTTAAAAGAGGTAAACACACACACACACACACACACACACACACACGAGAATATTGCTTGGTGGTAAAAAAGAAGATATTGCCATCTATAACAATGCGGACAGACCTAGAGGGTATTATGCTAAGTGAAGTAAGTCAGACAGAGAAAGATAGCTATCATAAGATTTCACTTATATGAAGAATAGAAAAAAAAAAAAAACAGACACTTAAATATAGAGAACAAACTGGTGGTTGCCAAAGGGAGGGTGGAGGGGAGGCAAGTGAGTGAAATAGAGAAAGAGAATTAAGAAGCACAAACTTCCAGTTATAAAAGAAGTAAGTCATGGAGGTGGAAAATGCAGCATAGGGATTATAGTCAATCACCCTATAATAGTGTATGGCGACTACACTCACCTTGGTGAACACTGAGTAACATATGGAATTGTTGAACCAATATGTTGTACACCTGAGACTAGTATAACACTGAATGTTAATTGCACTTCAATTTTTTAAAAAATAAAAATAGATATTTTGAATGGTAGACATAAATTTGAATCATCAGTAAATAAATGGGGTTTAAATGCACACGGAAGGAGATCTCTGGGAAGATGTGTAGAGAAAGGAAGAGAACCAAGAATTGTGCTTTGGGGTCTCTACAACTAGTAAGGTCTGGGAGAGGAAGATCCAGACAAGGAGACGAGGGAGGAGTAGACAGGGAAGTAGGAAGAAAGAACAGAAGACCAGTGTCCTAGAGGTGGGGTTAAAAAAAAATTAAGATGGAAGGATGATAAATTGTGGCAAGAATGGGGATTGAAAACAGAACATGAAACATGACAAAGTGGGAGTAGACTTCGAAAAAAAGTGGTATTGATAGAGAAATAGTAAAGAAAACTTTATTAAGTGAGCTGAGGTGAGAAAATGAAGAGAATGAAGAAGGACTGTTTTCTTCCAGGGCTTCTTCCAGAAGGCCCATGAAAGGCCAGGGAAAGAGACCTGGGGCAGGTTAGGGAGGTCGGTCAGCTTGTATATGCTGTGTCCACGTGGATATTGGAGAACACGTGTATGCTCATGGACACAGTCTAATGAGGGAGAGACATTCATGGGGTGGGAGTGAAGTTCTGGAGTAGCTGCGGGAAGAGGAGATCCAGTGGCTCACTGAATGGTCCATCCTTAGGTAGAAACAGGGACAGTGCATCTAAGGCAAGGAGAAAATGCAGAGCTGGTGGTTAGAGATGCAGGCAGACCAGGAGAGGTAATGGTTAGACAACAAGGTCCCTCTTAGCTGCCTCACTGTGCTTCAGTAAAGTAAGGGGTGAGAGGCATCGATTTGAGGGGTTAGGTGTCTTGCTTTGTTTTTTGATTTAAATTCAATGTATTTAAGATATAGTCTTAACAGTTTCAAGAATAAAGGTCAGTGATTCATCAGTTGCATAGGACACCTAGGGTTCGTTCCGTCACGTGCCCTCCTTGATGCCCATCACCCGGTTACCCCATCCCCCTACCCTCTCCCCTCCAGGGACCCTCAGTCTGTTTCCTAGAATTAAGAGTCTCTTACGGTGTGCCCCTCTCTGTTTTCATCTTTTTTTATTTTCCTTTCCCATCCCCTATGTTCATCTGTTTTGTTTCTTAAATTCCACAGATGAGTGAACTCATATGGTATCCATCTCTCTCTGACTGACCGATTTGGTGAGGGGTAAAGTTTGGAGGAAAAAAAAAGGAATCTAGGTTTTGAAAAAAAAAAAAAGAGGGGGAAGGGTGTGTGAATGGATTGGCCCACAAGAGTGAACTTAACATTGATTTTCTAATGATAGTGATACAGATGTGCTGAGCCAACAACATGGTTGTCAAGTGGTACCTATGACCTGTGAAATTCATGGATGCCTGCTAGTTAGACTAAGCAGCAGTGCTGGGAACCAGTGTAGTCATTTGCCTGTAACTGCTACTACATTAGCTTCATTCTCTTTTGAACCAATTAAGCAAATTAGACTCTGGAAACTGACCTAGTAAGTGAGCTTAGGTAGCATGGGTTTTCTGGGTTGATTCCTTTGTCACAAAGTTTTAAGTTTTGTTTTTAAATTATTAGTAACTAAAAACAAAATTATTAGTAACTAAAAGGCAACTTTAAAGTGTCCTGTCATAGATAAAATTAGAAATTAGGACAAAGTATCATGTACAGGATGTAAAAAGCATTACGTGTATCGGGGAATATCTAGCGACGGTATCTAAATACCCAACAGTGAGAGGATACTTAACCAAGTTATGATATATCTATATGTTGTTTATTTTACAGTTCTTTTAAAATCCAAAATGTAATTTTAAAACTAAGATAATAAAGATCATTCTATAGGAAAGCATTTAACACATGCAAGACACTGTCTGAACCCCTGCCTGGCTCCCGGGCTCCTCTGGCCCCTCTTTACCTGGACTGTTCCAGCATGTTCCCTTCTGCTCTTCCTCAACCCTCCAAGCACGTTCTTGCTTCAGTTCCTTATTATGTGTTATTTCTCCTGCTCAAAACCTTGCTCCTCAGACTGTCTCATTCCCTACAGCAGCTTTCCTTCACAGAGGTCTCCAGTTAGGGTCAGCTCTTCAAAAAGATCTTAGACTATGCTGTCTAAAATGCCTGTTCCAGCTCTCACGCCTGTTACCCATCTTGGCTTCTAATCATAGCCTTTATAATAGTCGGCTATTACTTTTTACATTTATGTGTCTACTTGTACAATGTCTGTCTCTCCTGTGAAAACAGGAGCTTTCCTGTGTATCTGAGCACTGAGAACAGTGCCAGTAGGTGCTCATTGTATGTGTGTCACATAAACACAGTTACAAGTTGATGAATTATATGAATTAATTAAATGAATATTTTATTACAATGAATTAATAAAGTAATAACATTTTCGTAAACTCTATAAATATATAGCTGTGCCTGGAGATCGTTCTTGCTCATCCAGAAAGATTTCGCCTCATTTAGGTATTAGTAACTCCCCAAAAAGAACCAACAGAGACTCTACCCAGCAGATGAAGTATCCAACCAGAAAAAAATATCTAGGTTGGGCGATGAAAATCAGAAGAGTTGTTCCCCATTTAGCTAGAGAAATTATATTCTTTTTTTTTTTTTGCTTCTATCCATTCATAAGAAAATGTGGGGTTGATATGACCATTTGATACAGGAAGTGAGAGCGATAGAGAATTCAGAAAGAAAGGGGGAGAAGGACACTTTCTAGAGGAAAAAGCAGAGAAAGTTCCAGTCAGAATAAACACCTCTGTCAAGAGAGTATGACTCCCAGACTTCCATCAAGAACCTAATGACTCAAAAATCCTGGACCCACATTTCAGTCACGAGCTCAGTCTCTAGATTAGCTCTTTGTTCTTGGTTCAAATATAGTCCCTCTGAGAGATAGAACATCTGATGTTGCCTGTGTGTGACTTACGCTGGAGTCTGAACATAGAATGGAAGGGAAAAGTCTGATTATAGGTAGCAGGAAAGGCCATAGGAGCAATGAGATTGGAAGTGTTTGTGTGGGGAGGACACTGCAGGGAAATCAAGATTTCAGAGCCACAGCAGGGAATTGATTATATTTATATGATGACAGACCTGAGAAGTTGAACTGGGGACGCTGAAGAAGACCAAAGGCTGGCAGCAGCAGAAAGCTACCCCCAAACCTAGGCTGCAGACAGACAGTGGAGACAGTGCTAATGGAACCCATGAATGGAGACTACCATTAGAACCTGGAACCGTATCAGGTACAACTGACAGGACACAGAGGAGATGTGCTCATGGCTGGGACCTTGGTCATACTGGGAGAGAAAAAGAACTATCTGGATTCTCATTTATTCTTGCCAGTTTTCCATCAGATGACCTGGAGCCTGAATGGGTCAGCTTTCTTGAGATTTAGAGCACAGCACTAACATCCCAGGGTCCTATTCCTAGTTTACAGAGATTTGATGACAGGAGACCAGCAGGAGTCCCATCAATGCTCAGTGGTCATCAGCAAGGGGTATGTTACCATTGACATAAAATTCTATTGGACTGGAAAGAGAGGACACAAAGTGGAAAAAAAAAAAAAAGAGAGAGAGAGAGAGAAAATGGATGATGTGGCTCTGAGTATCAGAGATAATAGAATCTAGACCTCCTGAGTCCAGCCTCTAGTAGCAAAAAAAGATGTTTGGTAGATGCTGTACTGTTTGTCTCGGGCCCAGGAGAGTGTGAGGAATTTCCACCAGGCATAGGTGAGGTGTTGCTTTTCCTGTAGACTCACTGGGTCTATGCAAGCATCCATGCTGGCAGCCTGACCAGAGGCCTCAGACTTCCCCCACTCCACTTGACCTTACGGGGTGGCCCCCCACACTACCTCATGCCTTCCTATACCTTGTGTAATCAGAGTGACTCTGGGTTCATGACGAGTTTCACACGTCTCAGGTAGGGATTTACAAGCTCTCTCTCCTCTTAAGTAGGCCCACAGTCGCCACAGCATGCACTCCCCATGGGAGAGGCTCATCTCTGCCCCATCCTTTAACTCAGTAGAATTTCAAAGCCCCACATCTCTGTAGCACCACAATCCCAATTACAGCTGCCTTTCCACCCCTATCATCCTTCATGTGGGCCTGTGCTGGTGCAAGAATCTCAGTTATAAACTGAAAAAGTAGCCTGAAGGACCTGGCCAGTGTGGCTGTGTGCTCTTTAGTACGTGTAACTGCTCCTGGAGCTAGAAGTCGCACCAGCGCCAACAGTGTCCAAAAGCACTGGAAATGTCACTTGGCTTCTGGGATTCAGATCTTATCTACCAAGCAGCAGGTTGACACGTGTGGCACAGTTCAAGTAAGCACAGTTCTTCTGAGATTCTAGAAGGTCAAAGAGAGGAGGCTGGCGTCTCTCCAGAGGAGTTCTTAAGAGTCTTTCTCTGAACTTCCAGGAGGTCCCAAAACTTTTTCCATCTTGCACACGCTTTGTTATCATACTCGTCACACATCACTGTGATTACATTTTAATGATCTATCTTCTCTGCTAGACTTTGGAAAATACAAGCAGAAGACCTGGTCTGGTTTGCTCCCTGCCATGACCTTTGGGCCCAGGGCACAAAACTGATGCTCAAACATATTTCTTGAAAGAAAAAAAGGAAGGAAAAAAAGAAGAAAAGTAGGAAGGCAATAACAGAAGATTGGCAAATAGCAAGATCTGAAGATTTCTGGAATATTGTTTCAAAGTATCCATTGTTGGGAGTGCCTGGGTGGCTCAGTTAAGCATCTGCCTTCAGGTCAGATCCTGACCTCACAGTCTTGGGATCAAGCCTGGAGTTGGGTTCCCTGATCAATGGGGACTCTGTTTCTCCCTCTGCCCCCCTCCCTGCTCATGCTCACTTTCTCACTCTCTCTAACAAATAAAATCCTTTAAAAAACCCCACAAAATATCCATTTCAAAGACTGCATTGACATCGAATAACACCTGTTTTTACTGATAAGACATTTCTCCCATCTAGAAGGTACAATATCAAATTCCTCGCTAAGGCAACATTTTGCTGGCTCCATAGACCAGGAAACTATTTGCAATCCAAAACTCACATTAAACGAGTGGCATAATATAATGTTTACCCAGCATTTACCCAGCATCCACCAGCAGTGCCGACAATACCAAAGTTCCCTCACTGAGAACAATTTGTTGATCGAGGAGTTAATTTGTAGGGAAGTATGGTTAAACTTAACCAATAGATCCATCTTAAAGGCAGTGAGCTTTCTTTTGTAAAGTAGGACACCTCTAGATAAAAACAAACATTATTAATAGAATAGATTTTTGTGTCATTTTTCCCATGAAAGACTAAAAATCAAAGTAAGAAAGATGAATTATATTTACCAATATTAGAAAAATAATTCTTACAAACCATGATTCCAAGGAGCATCACATAATTCTTTTTCGCACTGTGTTAGGGAGATTGGGCTGGATGTGAGGAGGCTATTTCAGCACGCGAGAGTCTAAACAAATGCACTGATTGAGAAAGTTTATTCCTGTCATCTGTTCTCTGATTTAATAAAGAGAGAGAACCTTTAAATTTGGAAATATGGATCAAATTAAATTTGCTTCGGGGAAAAACACAGTGCACATATTCAGGGCCAATTCTCCTTGTGGGAAATATTTAATGTAATCTTTAATGTACTAATGTATTTCACACTATGGATTCTGTCCCGTTAGCATTGGGCTGTTTTTTACATTAAAACAAACAAACAAACAAAAAAAAACACTTTGTATTATCCAAACTGAAAAATAAACAATAGATCAAAACCATCGTATGTTCTTTACCATGAAAATTGTTGATTCAAGTTCATTATAATAATCTCACCAAGTGGCCATTTTTTTCCAAATCTCATTTAATCACACTTGGATGAAAAGAAATCATTATGTGTGTTTTTGTATGTGTGCATGTGACTAAAAGGCAGTGAATACAGTATGGGATTTTAGCAGGGCTAGTTTTAGTCCAGGCTGTGAATGTGTAACTTAACTTTTTTTTTTTCCAATTCCTAAAGTGCTTTCTGTATTTCTTATTGGATCCTAACTGATACAGGTTTTACATACAATAAAGATAATGGTTCCAGTAATTCTGTACATGAAAAAGGTGGACATTACTTATAGGCTTGGAAAAAAGGTCTAGGAGTCTAGAAGCTTACTTCTCTCATTGTCGAATCAATGCTGTATTTGATTATTATTTCTATAATGAGAAAAACACCTCTAGCAGAAGACAGTGTGTCAGGTATCTCTTTTGAAAAATCCATCAAGAAGTCCAGCGTGAGAGCTAGTGTCACTTGCACACCAGGAAAGACCTTCTAAAAAGAATCAGCTTATCTTTGTGAAATGTTACTGTAGCCCCTTTATCTTGTAAAGTCCCACTCTTCCTTACCAGAGTCATTTCTCTATTAGTCTGACTTGTTTTTTTTTATTATTATTTTTAAGGAAAATAAATACAAATTTTGCAAGAAATGCCAGAATTTTCACTGAGTTTACCAAAAAGAGGAGTATTCAAGTACTGAAAGAAAGGGGGAATTTTACTTTTCAATTTATATATCCTTTAAAACTATTTTACACATTTCTACTATTTGCACTTGTTAATTTTCTAATAAAGTTATAAAAAAGAAATCCTGAGAAATCTGTTCCACCGTTGAGTGATCAAAGCAAATATGAAACAGAAACGAGACACAGCTACTGTGGCCCCTTGTGTCCTGGTGATTCAGTAACACCGCAGAATTATGGCTGCGTCTCATTTGTGACAACCTACCTTCTCTTTGTTCATCCATGTTTAGAACTTCCTTAAGAAGTAACTAGTGGACTGTCAAGCAGGTGAGTTGGAAAGAATTCCTCCTGCAGCCCAACACATCTACAGCTATGATTTGAGAGCATTTTAGCAAAAGAATTATAAGATATTTTCCAGGGACTATATCCCCTGCCCCCTTTCCTTGCACCTAAATGTAACTATATAGATGGTTCACTCAGGAAATACAAGCAGAGATAATGTGCGTCATTTTAGGGAAGTGTATTTTTGAGACTGAGTTGTGCTGTCTACCCTCTTTCTCCTTCTTTTGGCTGGATGTAGATAAAATGATGAGATATTGATAGTGAAGCTATTAACTAGAAACCAGGGTCTCTGAGTCATTTGTATGGAGCAGTGGTGCAGTAAGTATCATTTGAGAATTCCTCAGAATTCCAGAGGCCCTAACTTCAGGAGATTTGTAACTCAAAACTTAAAAAAAATTTTTTTTTCATAATAACCCTGAAAAAAATCAGTGATACTAGTAACTGTGGCTTTTTGATACTATATAATGAAGTAAGTTAATACTTGAGACATCTTTGTAGCTCAGCAAATCAAAAATGTCCAAATGATTCCACACATGATGTTACAAATCAACCAGGGATAAAAAATCCATTCAAAGTACAAGACACACAATTGGATTTTAATATAAAATAGCATGGAAGTTCATTGATATGGTCCAGATTCCACATCGCAACTGACCTTTAAAAAGCTACCACTTGTCAAGCCTAGGTATAGTGTCAAAGAAGAATATTCACTACAGTTTGAAATATTTAAAAATATATGAGAAGGCTATGAAACTGCTTTTCCCTTTGTGTAGTACAGTGTGAGACCGTATTTTTAAAAAATATGTTACAACTAAAACAATGTCACAAGAGATTGAATGAAGCAACAGACATGAAGTCCAGTTGTCTTCTATTACCCTAGACATTAAAGAGATTCCCAAAACAATGTCACGCTTCTCATCATATTTTTTTTTGGGAAATAGAATCATTTTCCATAAAAATATATGACTGATATTAACATGGTAGGTTTATTATTACTTTCAAATGAATTGATCCATATTTTTTCTTTGCTCAGTTTTAATTTTTAGATCTATGTGTATTGATAGATAAAATATGTGTAAACAAAAGCTTCTTAGAGTCTTCAATAATATTTAGAGGTGTAAACAGGTCTTGAGATAAAAAAAAGTTTGAGAACCATTCTTATAGAATAAAAATCCACCTGTTTATTAGAAACTTGTAAGAAATAAACTCTTGAGTTTGAGACATTCTGTATTTTGTTGTCTACATGTTCTATCACTGAACTGTGTTCTAACTAATGTAAACTCCTGGGATCCATACCCTGAACCCATGAATGAAGTATCATACATTTAGCTCAACTTTTCTGTAGCACCTATTTGACCCCAAGCTGGATATCTTCATGTCTACCATTAAGGAGAGTAGCTTGATGGGTGCCAAATAATAAAAGGAAAAGTAGATAAAGTAAATAATAAAGAAAAATAAAGTTGAAAGTTTTAAGAACTTTTAAAGATATTAGTTGCTTGTATTCCTTAGGGGCAAAAAATAATTTAATTTCTACTTAACAGTGGTCAGGAATCTTCATCTGTAAATGTTACTTTTAAGCCAGACGTAAGTATTAGCATACATTAACATTTGCATTATTTGATTCTCAGCTTCTCAGTGCTTGAGAATGAATACACACATTTTGTGCTTATCACCCACCTGTGAGGCAATGAAAGCAGGTCTTCTGTGTTTTCAGTCATGTTAAATAAATTGATCACTTTATTTACAGTAGTAAACAGTACAACCAAAATGGTATATTTGAATTTTAGAGGTATTTTAGGTTGTAGATAGTTTTTAGGAACAGCCTTTCTTCTCTCTCTCTCTCTGTCAGATTTATGAATTCTTTTTGCACTCATATAAAAGATATAAGACAGCTGCTTCACTGTAATCCTATATCCAATCAATATATTATTTAAGGACTATTGACTCCGGGAAGAAGAAAGTGCAGTTCATACTGTTTTTATGTTTGATGCATGCTTCCTCTCCAAGTGGAAAAAAAAGGGGGGGGGAGTTAATTTATGGGCAATTTATATTTTATTCATTTTCTAACTTTTTTTTCAATCAGTTGCAACTGAAATCAGCGGACAGGCACCTAGCCCAGTTGAAGCAAAGATGGGCTGAAACCCTGTTGTAGTTGATGGGCCAGCCCCTCTCTGGTGTAGTTCTGAATAATGTGCACATGGCTTGGAAGACTTATCTGGAGGATAATCCCTGATATGTCTTTTCAGATCTGCTCAAGCTACACAGTAATGAGCTAGTTCATGTCATGCAATTCTCTGTCAGAAGCTCATGGCTAATGGCAGGGAATGTAAAGCAGAGCACTTTGGTAGAGCTATGGGCTTGCTCTACCTTCACTTATGTGCCGCATATAGAATAAGCAGAAGAAAACGATGCCCTGATATCTATCAAAGGGAAGGAAATGCTATATAATGCGGCGTCCCAAGGAGAGCAACATCTATTTCCTATTACAAATTTCTCATTTCTTTGTTTAAATTCATATTGCCAACTTTGGTTTATTTGGGGGTGATAACCTAATTGTGAATATTTGTTACCCTACACCATTGTGAAAGTGGGCAACACAATCATGTGAAATCTGTTGCTCGTGACAATAAAATAGTAAATGGTTTTCTGTCATGCACTATAATTATCCTAAATGGCTTAGATAATTTAGAGTTCATTAGGTGTCACCACAGTCAACAAGGTAAATACTGCTTTTTCCCTTCGTTTTGTAGATGAGGAAAGAAGTCTGGCAACTGTTAGCAGTTGGCCTGATGTCCTTCCCTCGATTTGCTCTTCCTCTGATTGTATCACCATCCACCTAGTCCCTCAAGCCAGAAACTGGGGACTCCATTAGAACTTGTCCCTGAACTCCTTTTCTCTTCTCAGCCTCCAAGAGATATAAATTGTGCCCCCCGCCCCCTCTACCATTACTAGAGACAGTATCCATCCCCACGGTGACTGGCTGACATAAATCATGACCCTTGACTGACCCACAGATAAACTTTCTCAAACCATTTTCTTTGCTGCCTGTCTGGCTCTTCAATCCAGTTTCAACCACTGGTTAACAGAATGATCTTTCTAAAAGGGCAAATTATATAAGGTCATCTACCTGCCTGAAACACTTCAGTGGCTCCGTGTTAGCTACAGAATAAAATCAAACTCTCCAACGTAGTATACAAGGCTCTCCACAGTTGGACTTCTGCCTGTCTCAACTGTCATCACTCCCCGTCCTCCTCCACGACCTGTAGCCCCTCATGCTTATATTCCTCTCATGCTGGATCTGATGGACATGCTCTTGCCTCCACACACAAGCCATTCCTTCTGTCTGCAGTGACCCTCCATCCCCACTTTTCTTGGCAAAACCCTATTTAACCACATTCTTGTCTCCAATGCTGGTCTCCAGGAGAGCTTTTCTGATCCTCTGCCTTATGTTGCCACCCCTCTTCACCTCTATACTTTTAGCACTGAGGATATACTTAGCTCTCAGTTGCTTTATTTTCATTACTCTATCTCCCAGGCATGGGCTTGCATGAGAAGCTTGAACCATTAGCTAGGGTGGCTTTAAATCTTGGCTTTTAGGATGCCTGGGTGGCTCAGTGGTTGAGTGTCTGCCTTTGGCTCAGGTTGTGATCCCAAGGTCCTGAGATTGAGTCCCACACTGAGCTCCCCGCAGGGAGCCTGCTTCTTCCTCTTCCCACCTCTCTGCCTCTCTCTGTTTGTCTCTCATGAATAAATAAATAAAATCTTAAAAAAAATCTTGGCTTTTACCTAACTGCCTGAGTGACCACCACAAGCCAGTGACTCTATTTTTCTTGCTCTTAGTCTCCCCATTAGTAAGATAAGAATATTAAGTATACTAACATCATAAAGTTAATAAAAACATGAAATGATTTCAGGGGAGTGATGTTCTTACTTTGGGGCTCATACGGTGAGCATATTCAATAAACACAAATTATCAGTATTAGCTATTTTCTGGGAACAAAACAGAAGTACATTGATGGCAATGAGTTTTCTTCATAGTGCTTGCTTATATGTATTAAATATCTGTCTCCGAGGTGTAGAAACTAAAATTCATGAGAACAGTAAATTTGGTAAACTTACTCACTGTTTACTTACTAGCATGTCCTGGGCAATCAATATATGTTATTTCAATAAGATATAGATTTAAAAAAACTGTGGTAGCAGACTTAAAAAGCAGACATGACCAGGAAACAGAGGATTAAAGGCACATTCAAGTATTGTAGTTTCCTTGGATCATGTTCACCAAGAACAAGTGGTTCTATATAAGACTAAGTAAGGTTATACTGATAATGTGATGTCATTTAGTAATTAAATTATATACCTCTTTATCAAAGTATAATCAATAGTTAGAATTAACCAAAAAAATTATTGAGATGAACAAGGCCTATTTGCTTTTGATACAGAGTTGGTCACAGTGGTAGACTCACTTTTTAAATTCCCTTTAACTTGATTTCTATTAGCCATTGATGTTACCGAATGGCCAAGACTAATTAATTTCACTTTTGCTGACTATTTAAAAATAATATGCCTGGAATTGCAAGAATAGAGCCCATAGGAGATAATTACTGTAGGAAATAATGTCCCAATGCCAAAAACCTGGCCAAGGGAGACTCATGTTACAAATTGAAAAGGCTGGACATCTGAATATGCTTTCTTGTAGCCAACTAAGAAGTATAAGAGGTCCTATTGGACATTTTTTAGGGGCCAGTTGTAGGACAAGGCCATCAGCAGGATTTGGCATGTCAAGGAGATGGACAAGGTTCTTTAAGAAGCCATAGGAGGGCACTCCCTTAGCCCCTGACAGCCCTCTCACAATTCCTTGAGGCTGTCTATTGACTTGTTAAGAGACTTCCTCTGATATTGCTTTGCACCAATGTAACCAGTCTCTGTCTCAACAACATGTGATTGTAATCACTCTTAGATCTTTCTAAACATAAAGAATAAAAAAAAAAAAAAAAAAACATAAAGAATCCTGGGCTCCTAGCCAGACTCAGTGTATCAGTATGTCCTAATACTACAAATTTAAAATTTTAACTCATTAAAAATGCTTAACTAATAATACAGCTTAAGTGATAATAAATCCATGTTTGCCTAGGCCAGTATTGATCTTACCTTGTTATTCTATTATAATGTACTCTAAAAATGTCCCAGTTTGAGTAAATCATATGTTCACCCTGTCTATAGGTAGTTCTGTTGAGAAGCCAAGGTCAAGGCTTCCTCTTAACTGCCTTTTCTCATATTTGTGCTCTATATTTATGGAGTTCTTGCTAAAAACTTTGAGATAGATACATATGTGATTTGGGTGTGTGTGAGTATACATACCTGCATATATATACACACATGTATGTTTTTTTGACTTATGTTTCACAGTAGAGCAATGATAAGGAGTGATATCTTGGGTCCTCAGTCTTCTATAAAATGAAGTCTTGGCCTCATTAAAATTTTCTTCAAACACTGTATTTCTTGCAGAGTATAGGAGAGGACTCCCTTGCCCCTTTACATGAAATTGAGTGTATGAACTCAACGGCTTCAGAATGTCTAGCATTTTCCCATACTCATTTAAACAAAGCATCAGACCAATACTAAGTGAATAGTCTATCAGTGTCTGGTTGATTACCTCCCACCCTATTTACCCATTGCTTTTTGTTCAGTGATGAAAAGCATTAGATGAAGCTTGAAATGACAAAATGAACAACACAACAAAAACAAAGTGTATCAGTAACAAAGTTCTCGCCTAACATTTGTGGGCAGCTCTGTGGTTTCAAAATTGGATTTTTCTCACATCCAGAGTGGCAGCAATGAAATCTACGTAGGTTGATGGCTTAATCTATATAAAATCAGAATAACAGTTATTTTCCTCTTTTTAAAAATGGGTTTTTAAAAAAATTGGTTTCTAAAATTTAAGACCTCAGAAAAAAATCATCATGCACTGTGCTTTATTTATCTCTGCATCTCTACCCCAGGCCCAGTCTGAGACCTAACTGGCAGTTCATGAATACTAGCAGAATTAAACTGAATAAATTAACAAATGAATAAAAATAGCCCTACACTGGGTCAGTAATTCTCAATCAGAGGCAATTTTGCCTTCCAGGGAACATTGATAATATCTGGAAACATTTTTGGTTGTCACAATTGGGAGGTGTGACTGGCATCTAGTGGGTAGAGTTGTGGGATGCTGTTAAAAATCCCATAATGCACAGAACAGCCCCTGACAGCACAAAAATTACCAACCCAAGATGTTAACAGTGCCAAGTTTGAGAGATACTGCTCTGGGTCAGTACTCTAGACCTGGATTACTTCCAATTAAAAAAAAAAAAATATATATATATATATATATATAAGTTTTATAACTTGTTTTACTTCTATAAAAAAGTAAAATTGTTCACTTTATTATTAGTATGGGATAAAGATCAATTTAATTGATTTGGTCATCAGGACACCAACCAAATTACCCTACTGACCTCCCTTTACTTCCCATTATTACTCTTTAGCTAGAACCATTTACAGTGGTGATTCTCTGTATCATACTAACTTGGGAGCACTTGTTAAAATGCAGATTTTTGAGTCCCTTCCCCAGAGACTTTAAGTTAGCAAGTCTGTGGTGGGACCCCAGAATTTGCATTTCTAAAAGTCTCTTGGTTGTGCTGATACTGCTGGTCCAGGTACCACACTTTAAAAAATATTGATCTATAGAAACATAATCCACTTTTTTGGCAAATTCCCAAAATTGCTGTGCTCTTCTCTCCCCCAGGTTATTTTTAATGAAGGTTGTCTGCTTCTGAATATCAATACAATATAGCTTCATTTTAATAGGTTCCATGCTTTCAAATTTGCCTACATGCTAAAATTTCTTTACCATCCTCAGATCAGTAATCACAGTGCTTTCATGGTCATTCGTGCACATGTGCAAAGCAGCAAAATACTTGATTCACTCTGCATATGATCAGAGCTGAGGTTGAACCAAGATGCTCTGTCTCTTGTTTCAACTCTCATGATGTAAACAAGTGCCCTTTTCACAGTTAGTTATGTTATGCTATGTTTTCCATACCTGTGTGCTTTTCTTGGTGATTTTTTCTGATCAAAATGGCCCCAAAACATAGTGCTGAAATACTGACTGATGTTCCTAAGTGCAAGAAGGCTTATATTCCTTATGAAGAAAAGTAGTATTCTATAAGCTTTTCTCAGGCATGAGTTACAGTGCAGTCCACCATGAGTTTAATGTTAATGAATGTTATATATATAAATATTTTATTTAAGTAAAGACACATAAGACAGATTATATATTGATAGGTTGATGAAAATGTTGTGACCAGAAGTTCACAGGAACCTGACCCTATTTTTCCTGTAGGAGCAATGATTCAATGTTCACTAACCCAATATTTGCAGCTACTTTATAGAAAATAACTACCCTAAGTATTAAGAAATGACTATAAATAAATCTTTCTCACCCATCTGCCCCACTTTTCCCAACTTCTCTGTTTTTGTAGAGCTTGCTTTCTATGCATTCAAATGGGTCCTTCTTTTTTTTTTAAGATTTTATTTTTTTTATTCAGGAGAGACACAGAGAGGCAGAGACACAGGTAGAAGGGAAGCAGGCTCCCTGCAGGGAGCCCCATGTGGGACTCGGTCCCAGGACCCCGGGATCATGCCCTGAGCTGAAAGCAGATGCTCAACCAGTGAGTCACCCAGGTGCCCTCAAATGGCACCTTCTATATGCAAGACACTTTAAACAATAGAAAAAGTCTTGTAACAATGCAACGTTATGTTGTAATGCCCTACTAGATTGGGTTTGTATTTTATATTCATTTGGTTTCACCTTTGTTAAGCATAATGCTGGATACCTAATGGGTGTTTACTAAATATTACTAAATAAATTAATTCAAATGCAAACATTGTTGTCTCTGTGGACATTGCAAGGCTTGCATAGTTTGCTTATTCCTCGAAAACTAACAAACTCAGAGGAAAGAGACCACTTCACAAGTCAAAGTCATGAAAAGATAGTGACAGAATGATTTTTTTTTCTGAAGGTCAAATCCATTACATCCTATTTGTGTGTGTGTATACATGTGTGCATTTGTCTATGGGCTTGAACCAATGTTAATGGTTCAGTTGAATTAAGGGATTTTGAACCAGTGAACCTAAGAAAGAAAATAAAAGCTCACTTATTGGCATGTTGGAAAAGGGGAAAAAATTGACATGACATGAAATGCTAAGCTGTGCATCCATTTCGATTCCCTACCCATTTCTAGATTCTGGATTCTGTTGAAGCATCACTTTTGGCCCCAGAATAGAAAACTTGTGTAGTTGAATATTACTTATGGAATAGGTCGTGGTAATGTATATTCCTGGACCATGGGCAAGCTGCGTGTAGGTCCCCATCTTTCACCTCCTGAAGACATTTGAAGGCTTAGGTTGTTATGTTGATAACATCAGCCTGACAGGGTAGATTTTGAAGGCCAACTGCAGTGGACCTGGTAAATCTCTACAAATTCTGAAAATGTATAATGTCATCTCATCTTTGACATCAGTGCCAAGTGGTTTTGTTTTATTTTTTTTCTAGACCTTTCCTTCAAATGCCTTTATATCAAAAGCCCAGAAGTGAATGGGTATGGGGCTTTCATTAGTTTATTCTCACCTATGAACTGAAGCAAGGGTTTTAATGAGTTTTTTCTTACTCAAGATAAATAGGCTTAGTGTTCAAAACAAATAAACATGGATACTTTTTGAGCACAAACCAGTCAGAAATGAAGCCAACCCTAGAGCAAGTGGTGGGGTCCCAGAACCCCATTGTTGTCCTCAATATGAAATTACACGTACTGGGTCTTTAGGAGAATTGGGAGAAGTCATCTTAGAAGAGAGGCCAGGACAGTGGCACAGCACTCAGGGAGCTTGGGACACTGCAATTTACTAACTGTTTGGAAGTATTTCAACATTCTGACAATTAGCAAATATTTATGAAAACAAGTTTACTGAATCAGAACATTATTCTGAGAAGTACTAGCAAGTAAAGGGCTGATTTTATTGTTTTTAAGATGCTATCTGAACGCTAGATTTGGCTTCTGTCTTTTCCAGAGGAAGAAATTACATCTGCAGATGAAGTTGTCTAATACAGAAAGAAACCCGATTCATATTTTCTATCCCAACCCCATGGTTAGATATTGATGAAAAGAGCTTAAAAAATATATTCACTACATAATAGGTTAGGAAAGCCCCAGTGTTGTAATTTGCAGGAGACATGACATATTAGAATCACACAAGGGGAATTTTATCTTACCTTCTGCAGAAGACGGTAATGTGCTTCTTTGTCTATTTCAGGGCCTATGAACTGGAGTGAGGGACCATATCCATGGGACTGAGGGAGTAGAAGAAAGCACAAGAGCTGCAAATCCAGAATTTAGGTCTATATAGTAAGGAAGGGGCTGGTCTGATCATGGGTCTATCGGAGACTCAAGGAAGCCAAGGGAAGCCATTACAAGCACTTTGAAGAACAAGTTAGTAAAGGAGAAAGAAGCATCTGAAAAATAGGTTAAAAGGCCAAACTTCTGGGATTGTTAGGGCATTTGGATTGGAAAATTCTTTTTAGTTTATATAATATATTTGAAGGAAATTTTCATTTTTAGAAAAATTTCATTTTCTGGCCCTGGTTTCCATGAGATGGATGACTATATTCCAATAACCCAGTATTGTGCTGTGCACAGGTGTAGATGATCAGTAAATACACATTATGTGATTAAAACCTTGCCAGCCAGAAACAAAAAAGGACCCAAACTTGAATGTTCACTGAGTACTACCAGTTAAAGCTGTAAGTCAGGATCAGACTGCAAGGACTGTTGATATTCTGAAAATTATTCTTGTCACAAACCTACCCTGTCGTCTGATGATGTGATGTTTATATGTGTGGGCAAAGGGGGTTAGCAGGTATCTGTAATCATTCTGTCCTTTTGACCTTTTGTTTTCTTAATCTGTCAGTGGCAATTTGGCATGATGTGACCTTTTGAAGTCCAGGACTGTGCCTGTCTTGTTCACCAGGGCCTGACACAGAGTAGCTACTCAATAAATATTTGTTCAGTGAATGAGAAGCCCTTTCACAGTTGGGAGCATATACCTCTGCAGAGCAATAGACTCTAAACCCATTCTGAAATCACTTCTGCTTTCTTGTCTCTTCAAATCCAAAAGAGTCTGAACATGCAGAGCAAACTCTCCATCAAGTAAAAATCCCCCTATGACTACGGAGTCTAAGGTTAAATATAAATTTTTTCAAGTTGTCTTCTAGGATTCAGAGTTCTTAGTTTCAACTCAGCATTCTCAGAGGAAGCGCAAGGAGCAGGGAAAACATGTGAAAAGACTGAGTCTATTTATAAATTACTTTTGATGCGGCACGTAACATGGCCAAAACTTGAACCTCTTGTTATCTTATGAACCCTCCACCCTTCTTATTGTTAACCCTGCTATCCCTTTTCCCTACCTCAATCCCAGAGAGTGGATTTCATGGACTTTATTGGTTACCAATCTCTATTTAGTAATCCAGCCCTTGTGATTATTTCTGTGAAGCTAGAATCTCCAGGTAAAAAAAATAACGTATCTCCCCTTTCGATGCCAAATAACCAATTTGCCTGGTATAGCAAGTTCATTGGACATTTCTTCTTCTTTATATAGGCAGAACTCAGAGCAATTAATCTATTATGTGAATAGGCTTTGTCTCTTTTTAAAGATTTTTTTAAGATTTTTTTAAAGATTTTATTTATTTATTCATGAGAGACCCAGAGAGAGAGCCAGAGACATAGGCAGAGGAAGAAGCAGGCTCCCTGTGGGGAGTGCAATGAGGGACTCAATCCCAGGACCCTGGAGTCATGCCCTGAGCCAAAGACAGATGCTCAACTACTGAGCCACTCAGGTGCCCCGGTTTTGTCTCCTTTTCTAATACCACCATTCTGTCTTGTCTTTTTCCTGAATTAAAAATATTTTAAAACCTGGAAAATGTACTTTCCTGTCATTTTGATTTCTAATTACTTTTTTAAATAATGAGGTTTCATTCAGAACAACTGAATTCTGAACACGATAGTTCACAGAGACTATAAGCTTTGGGAGGCCCCTTCTTTTTCACTTCAACATAATATCCAGCACCTGGTATGATGCTGTATACATAGCAGATCTTCAGTACATATTTGCTAGATTACAAAGGAATGATCTTTGTGATGCTTTGATTTCCTCCATTACTTCTTAGCTATAGACAGTGAAGAACACATTGGCCAGAAATGACCCTTAAGAATCTGAAATCACTAGCTAAGCAGAGATTGATTTTTCAGTTCTGGAAAGATCAGGCGAGGACTTTTCCAGCAGAGGGCATAGTGAGAAATAGTTCATTTGCCCTGAGCTAGAGAGTTTATGGCTTTGCTTGACTGTAGCAGTCACCATTGGAAAAGCTGTCAGAGCATGCTCCCCGTACTTGGTTATTTCATGGCTTTGTTCCAATCACATAGAAAAAGTATATTTATGATAGAGGAGAATACAATTCTTCCTCCTATTGATTTTTGAAGGCTAGAACAATTTAAAAGATGCTACATTTGACAGAAATGCCAGAAACTTAGAAGAGTTTGGAAATTATTCAATAAAAGCCTAGAGGTCTTGTCTCATGCAAAATAGAATCTCTGATCTACAGTTACTCACGCAGTTAGGTCACTTTGCTCCTAGTCATTCTTTATTTCCTCCTTCCCTAAAAACTTTGATTTGTGTCCCTTTGCTCTTGGACCTTGCATCCTGTCAGATTGTCAATAAGTAAATAAAACCAAGAAGTTGGAAACAGCTGGTGCTTAGTAGAACATCACTGGGGATAAACGTAATGGAATTCCAGTTTAGTCTGGCTCACTTGAGCAATAGGAAAACCTTGCATAAGCCCAGGCATATGAAATCAACTTATTATACCTGTAAATCTCCATACACTGTGCAGATGCTCATTAGCATCACTGCTATGTAATGGCCCAATGCCTGGGATGCAACTGTGAACTGGTAAGAGTGATTCTTCGTGCCACTTACAGAATATGGTTTTTTTATGGCACTATCTCATGTAATCTCTCTGATGTGATATGTGTATTTTGACAAGACTGGATAGTGGGAAGATTTGGAATTAGAAGACCTGGTTTCTAACCTTAACCACACCATTTGTTAGGCTTATGGTATAGACAAGTCATTTGCCTTTCTAAAGCGATAATTTCTTTTATCAAATTAAGACAAAAATAGCCTCAGAGCACTGCTGAAATTTCAAATATGAAACTGAACACTGGTTGGAAAGAATGCTACTACTCTAAATGATTAAAAGAATGAACTATAACGAAATTCTATGCCCTGATAAAGACTGGTCTCTAAACCCCATTGCAAACACCTCAGACCCAGCAAAGCTGCTCCTGTAAGTTCCATCCTTGAGCCCAGTGTCAGCCACACATGCAGGACTATACGAATTTAATTATGTAACAACAATCGGGACCATGTTTTGTGTCCCCCTATATGCCACTCAGTAAGTATTGTGTGTGTTATCTCATTTAATCCTCACTACACATCAAAAACTGTAAATGTTATTTCCCCACCTATAAACAAGAAAATGAAGACCAGAAGAGGTAAAGTGAGTTCACGAAGGTTAAATGATTTTTAGGCAGCCAAGAGAGAAATGAAGTCTAGGCTCATTAAGTCTGAAGTCAATGATGGTACCTCATGTAACCAGGGCCTAAGCATCTAAGAGTGCCTACAAAGACCTGGGTATTTTGTTCTGAGCCTAATGCCTGTTTGACTTAATATTATAAGAACTATATATTTAATGTGTGGGTTTCCTCTTTATCTTTGCTTTATTATAATGATTAATTATTCTGCCGAAAAGGCATTGGAAAAATAATATGAAGAAATTGGGCTCCATGAGGTCATCTGTTAAATGACTTGTTTTATGTCCTCCCCAGCTTTTATAGGACTATAATTCTGGTAAGGGAATATTATAGTCATACTTTCTTTATCAATGTCTTCACTTTGTTCCTTGGCTTCCTTTAACAGTATTATATTAGATGGTCAAAAAGAAAAAAAAAAAAAGTTAAATCATGACCTGCTAATAATAAATGCCACTTGTATTAGTCAAGGTTCTTCTGAGAAACAGAATAATCAGAGATATATCTTTATGCATTCATCTATAGCACCAGCTATAGCTATCTATATATAAAGAGATTTATTATAAGAAATTGGCTCATGTGATTATGGGGTCTAAAGTTCTAAGATCTAAAAATTCCTAACTCTGGGAAATGAACTAGGGGTGGTGGAAGGGGAGGAGGGCAGGGGGTGGAGGTGAATGGGTGACAGGCACTGAGGGGGGCACTTGATGGGATGAGCACTGGGTGTTATTCTGTATGTTGGCAAATTGAACACCAATAAAAAATAAATTCATTATTAAAAAAATAAGTAAATAAATAATAAAAATAAAAATGAATGAATGAATGAATGAATGAATGAATGAATGAATAAATAAATAAATAAAGTTCTAAGATCTGCAATTAGCTAACTGGAGACCCGAGAGAGATAATGTGCAGTCCCAGCTTGAATCTGGAAACCTGGGAACCAGGAAAGCTTATGGCACAAGTTCTAGTATGAAATGGAACAGACTGAAGATCCAAGAAGAGTCCATGTTTTGAGTCTAAAAGCCAGAAAAGACCAATGTTCCATTTCGATGACTCGGGCAAATGGAGTTCCCTCTAACTCAACCTTTTGGTTTTGTTCATGCCTTCAATTGATCTGATGAAGCCCACCCACAATAAGCCTGAGCCAGCCAGGCGCCCCTGATTATTTTGTTTATTATTGCTAAGTGTGGATCTCTCCAGAATTCGTATGTTGAAATCTGATCCCCAATGTGGTGATATAAGGAGCTGGGCCATTTGGATAGTGATTGGCTCACAAGGGCAGAGACCTCATAAATGAGATTAATGCCCTTTGGAAAGAGATATCAGGGAACTCCTTTGCCTTCCATCACCTGAAGATACAGACAAATGTTAGCCCATCTCGGAACTGAGCTTTCACTAGGCACTGAATCTGCGAGAATCTTGATCTTGATTTCCTATCCTCTAAAACTGGTTGAAATACATTTTTGTTGGTTATAAGCCACTCAGTCTATGACATTCTGTTAGATCAGACCAAGTGGACTGAGATCATTGCTTTCCTCTGTAGCATGAGATAAGGAATATAGAAGTATTTGAATAAATAGTTGTTGAGTTTATATCATAATAGAATAGGTATAGTTACATTTTATGCTGCAAGTATTATCATATGTTCTACGCAGATATCTGCATGGTAAGTATGGTTCGGTCTTTTGAGGATATACTCTGTTGATTTATTCGTTAGCGTATTCAACAAATATTTTTTGAGTGACTACTATATGCTAAGCCTCTAGGCTCTTGAGCTATAGCAGCGAATAAAACAAATGAAACTTCTTCCCTCCGGAGTGATGTTCTAGTGTAAGTATTGTGATATTTTGTATTTGCATACATCCCCGAATGCTCCCATTTCAGATAAGGTACATTGATGTGTGCTTTAGAACTTTATCTTAGTATTTTCCAGCTATGAGAAATAACTGACATATTATATCACTGTATGAATAATTTAAGGTGTACGGTGTGATGGTTTGACTTATGTATATTGTGAAATGATTACCACAGTAGGTTCAGATAACCTCCATCTCCTTATATACATTAAAAAGAAAAGAAAGAAGAAAAAAAGGGGAAAAAATCTCCTCCTGGTGACATCTCTTAGGATTTATTCTCTTGGCGACTTTCCCGTATATCCTGCAGCAGTGCTAGCTATTGTCGTCATGCTGTACGTTACATTCGTGGCACTTATTTATCTTATGACTGCAAGTTTATACTTTTTGACCACCTTCCGCCAGTTCCCCCTACCCCTGCCAAAAGTCTGACCTTTTTCTAAATGAATTTTTTAAAATTTTGTTGTTTGTTTTATATTCCACATATAAGATCATACAGTATTTGTCTTTTTTTGCGTCTGAGTTATTTCACTTGGCATACTGTCTTTATCTCTTGTCATTTTTATGACAAGATGAAGGCCATTCTAACAGGCAGGAGGTGATATTGTAGTTTTAGTTTTCATTTCGCAAATGACTAGTGATGTTGAGGATCTTTTCACAGACCCATTTACATTTCATATATCATCTTTGGAGATACGTCTATTCGGGTTCTTTGCCTATTTTTAATTGGGTTTTTTAGGTTTTCTTTTTTATATTGAACTGCATTTTTTATTTATATAAATATTTTTTTCTTTTTTAAATTTATATTCAATTAGCCAATATATAATACATCATTAATTTCAGTAGTAGTTTTCAATAATTCATCAGTTGTGTATAACACCCCGTGCTCCTACTTTTTAATATTAACTCCTTATGAGATATATATAGTTTGTAAATATTTTTCCCAGTCTGTAGGTTGTTTTTTCACTTTGTTGATGTTTTTTTCCTGTTATGCAGAAGCTTTGTAGTTTGAAATAATCCCACTTGTTTATTTTTAATTTTGTTGCTCATGCTTTAGGTATCATATCCAAAAATCATTATAAATACCCACATCAAGGAATTTTATTTCTATGTTCTCTTCTAGTAATTTCATGGTTTCAGGCCTTAAGTTTTAGTCCTTAATACATTTTGAGTTCATTTTTGTCAGTGGTGAAAGATAGGGCTCCAGTGTCATTCTTTTCCATGTGAATATCCATTATCCCAGAACCATTTTTTGAAAAACTTTCTTTTCTCATTAAGTATTCTTGACTCCCGGGACACCTGGGTGGCTCAGTGGTTGAGAATCTGCCTCTGGCTCAGGTCATGATCTCGGGGTCCTGGGATCGAGTACTGCATCAGGGTCCCTGCAAGGAGCTTGCTTCTCCCTCTGCCTCTCCTCTCTGTCTCTCATAAATAAATAAAATCTTTAAAAATATTTTTTAAACAAGTATTCTTGGCTCCATTGTCAAATATTAGTTGACCACATATGTTTGAGTTTATTTCTGTGGTCTCAGTTTAGTTCTGTTGGTTTGTCAGTTTTGATAACTATAGCTTTATACTATAGCTTGAAATCAGGTAGTGTAATACCTCCTGCTACACTTTTCTTTCTCAAGAGTATTTGGCTATTTGGGGTCTTTTTGGACTCCATATACATTTTAAGGGTGCTTTTTCTACTTCTTAAAAAAATGCCATTGGAATATTGATAGGGATTGAATTGAATCTATAGATGCCTTTAGGTAGTATTGACATTTTGAGAATATTAATTCTTCTAGTTTGTGAACATAGAATACCTTTCCATTTATCTGTCTCTTCATTAATTTCTTTCCTTAATATCTTATAGTTTACAGAGTAGAGATCTGTAAAGATCTTAATTAATGCATATATATTAATTTTATTTTATTTTATTTTTTTTTATATATTAATTTTATATGCTAATTTTGTATTCTTCAAATTTGCTTAATTCATCAATTTGATTTAGGTCTTTTTTTTTTTTTGGTTGAGTCCTTAAGATTCTCTGTATATGAAACCATCTCATGTGCAAATAGAGACAGTTTTATTTCTTCTTTTATAATTCTGATATCCTCCCTCCCTCCTTTCTTTCTTTTCTTTTTTCTTTTCTTTTCTTTTCTTTTCTTTCTTTTCTTTCTTTTCTCTTTCTTTCTTTCCTTCTTCTTTCTTTCTTTCTTTCTTCTTTCTTTCTTTCTTTCTTTCTTTCTTTCTTTCTTTCTTTCTTTCTTTCTTTTTCTCTTTCTTTCTTTCTTTCTTTCTTTCTTTCTTTCTTTCTTTCTTTCTTTTTCTTCCCTCCCTCCCTTCCTTCCTTCCTTCCTTCCTTTCTTCCTTTCTTCCTTTTCTTTCTTTCCTTCTCCCTCTGCCTCTCCCCTCCCTTCCCTTTCCCTTTCTCCTTTGCCTCTCCTCCTCCCCCTCTCTCTCTTTATGCCTGATTGTTCTAGTACTATGTTGAATAGGAGTGTTGAGAGTAGACACCCATGTCTTAGAGGAAATACTCTCTTCACTGTTGAATATACCAGCTGTGAGCTTGTCATATATGCCCTTTATTATGTTGATATATGTTCCTTCTGGGCCTAATTTGTTAAGAGTTTTTATCATGAATCGATATTGAATTTTGTCAAATGCTTTTTCTGTGTCCAGTGAGATGATAATATGATTGTTTTGTTCTACTAATATGGTAAATCACATTGATTGATTTGCATATGCTAACCATCCTTGCATTCCAGGGATAGATCCCATTTGATCATGGTGATTGACCCTCTCAATGTGCTACTGAATTCAGTTTGCCAGTAATCTACTGAGAACTTTTGTATCAATATTCATTAGGCGTAGTCTTATTTTCTAAGAGTGTCCTTTTCCAGCTTGTTTAACAAGATAGTGCTGACCTTGTAAAATGCGTTTGGGACCATTCCCTCCTCTTTGATGTTTGAAAAAGTTTGAGAAGAGAAGGATTGGTGTTAACTCTTTATTAAATGTTCAATAAAATTTATCAATGAAGTCATGTGACTCTAGGCTTGCCTTAATGGGGCAATTTTTGATTACTAATTGAATCTTCTTACTAGTAATTGGTCTATTCAAAACTTTCTATATCTTCTTGATTTGGTCCTGGTAAATTGTGTGCTTCTAAGATTTTTCCATTTCTTTTATGTTGTCCAGTTTGTTGACATTTTGTTTTTCATAGTAACCTCTTATGATCATTTGAAGTTCTGTGGTATTCCTTGTCAAGTCTCCTTTTTCATTTATAATTTTGCTGATGTAGGTCTTCTCTCTTTTTTCTTGGTTAGTCTAGCTAAGAACCAATTCATGGTTTTGTTAACCTTTTCTGTTTTTTTTATGTTATCTATTTCATTTATTTCTGCTCTAATACTTATTGAGGGGCACCTGGGTGGTTCAGTTGGTTAAGCATCTGTCTTCAGCTCAGGTCATGATCCTAGGTTCTTGGGATCATGACTGACATTGGGTTCCCTACTCAGTGGGGAGTCTGCTTCTCCCTCTCCTGCCAGCCACTCCCCTTGCTTGTGCTGTCTCGTTCTCTCAAACAAATAAATTAAATATTTAATATTTATTGTTTAATTTCTTCTACTAACTTGGGCTCAGTTTGTTCTTCTTCTAGCTCCTTAAGTTGCAGGTTTAGGTTGTTTATTTAGAATATTTCTTGTTTCTTAATGCAGATATTTATTGCTACATACCTCCTCTTAGAACAGCTTTTGCTGAATTTCACAAGTTCTGGTGTGCTGTGTTTTCATTTCATTTTTGTCTCAAGAAAATTTTTTATAAAATTTCTCCTTTGATTTCGTCTTTGATTCATTGGGTTGTTCAGGAATGTGTGTTTAATTTCCATATGTTCATGAATTTTCCAGTTTTCCTCATATTATTGATTTCTTATTTTATGTAATTGTGGTCAGATAAGGTTCTCAGTATGATTTCAGTCTTCTTAAATTTGCTGCAACTTGTTTCAGCACCTACCATATGGTCTGTCCTAGAAGATATTCTATGTGTGTTTGAGGAGGATGTGCGTTCTGCTGTTACTGGATAGAATGTTCTATATATGTCTGTTAGGTCAATTTTGTCTATTGTGTTGTTTAAATCTACAGTTTCCTTATTGATTCTCTGTTTAGATGATCTATCCATGGTTGGAAGTGGAGTATTAAAGTCCCCAACTCTTATTGTATTACTGTTTATTATCCTTTTGTAGCTCTGTTACTTTTTGCTTTATGTTTAGGCAGTCAGATGTTGGAAGCATAAATATTTACAGTTGGTATATTTTATAAATGTATTAGCCCCTTTATTACTATATAGTATCATATACACTTTACAGTTTAGTTTTTCAAAGTATAGCTACTTCTGGCTGCTTGCTTGTTTATTGGTTTGCTTATTTGGTTACCATTTGCTTGAAATGTTTTTTTTCCTATCCCTTTACTCTCAATCTATATGCATATTTAAGGCTAACGTGAGTCTCTTGTAGGCAGTATATTGCATTTTTAATCCATTCAGCCATTCTATATCTGTTAATTGGAGAAGTTAATTTGCTTACACTTAAAGTAATTATTGATAGATAAGGACTTACCATTCCAACTTTATTCCTTGTTTTTCTGATTGTTTTGTAGATCCATTGATGCTTGGCTTTTTTTTTTTTTTAAAGAAAACCAGACTCTTTTAAAAAATATTTTATTTATTTATTCATGAGAGACACACACACACAGAGAGAGAGAGAGAGAGAGAGAGAGAGAGAGAGAGGCAGAGACACAGGCAGAGGGAGAAGCAGGCTCCATGCAGGGAGCCCAACGTGGGACTCGATCCCGGATCTCCAGGATCAGGCCCTGGCCTGATGGAGACGCTAAACCTCTGAGCCATCCGGGCTGCCCTGATGCTTGTTTTTTATTCTACTGTCTTTTTTTGTATTTTGATGTCTTATATTTTGTGTATTACTAGAGGTCCCCTTTTGGTTTTTCTGAGATTCACATTAACTATCTTAAACTTATAACATCCCACTTTAAGCTGACAACTCAACTTCAATATAATTTGTAAATTTACAGTTTTACTTCTCTCTCTCACATTTCAGGTTATTTCTGTTACAAAATACATTTTTAATATTGTGTATCTAAGAAAAGATTATTTTAGTTATGGTTATTTCTATGTTTTTTTTAAACATTTCAGTTGGAGTTGTAAGTGAATTGTGTACTAATATTACTGTATCACAGAATCTATGACTGTATATTTACAATTACCAGTGAGATTTACAGTACCTTTTTGTCTATGATGTTAATTAGTGTTCTTTTACTTCTATTTAAAGAACTACTTTTAACATTATTGCCAGGCATGTTGGTGGTAATGAACTCCTTTAGCTACTGCTTTTGAGGGAAAGTCTTTATCCCTTCTGAAGGACAGCCTCATTGGTTATAGAATTCTTTGTCAGCAGTTATTTTCTTTCAGTATTTTAAATATGTCACCCATTCATTCACTCCTGGCCTGAAAAGTTTCTGTTGAGAAATCTGCTAACAGTCTATGGGGGTTCCTTTGTATGTAACTTCTTTCTTTTCCCTTTAGTTCTTAAAACTCTTTGTCTTTGATTTAATTATTTATTTATTTCCATTTTATTTGATTATTTATTTAGAATGTGTCTCCATAGAACCCTGTTCAGATTCAACATATCTTGGGAGTCCTTTGAGCCCTCTTGCATCTGGATGTCAGTTTCTTTCTCTAGGGATATTTTTAGCCATTATTGCTTTAATTATACTTTCTGCCCCTTTCTCTTGATCTTCCTCTTCTGGAATTCCCATAATGCAGATATTGTTTCTTTTCATTGTATTCTACATATCTAGGCATTTTTTACTCTTTTATTTATTTATTTTTTTTTCTTTTTGCTCCTCTGACTGGCTAATTTCTAATGACCTATACTCCTTGTCACTAATTCTTTCTTCTGTATGTTTGAGTCTACTTACGAAACTCTCTAGTGAATTCTTCAATTAAGTTATTATGTGTTTCAACTGTAGGTTTCTTTTTTTTAATGATATTTATTTTCTTATTGAACTTCTCATTTTATTTGTATATTGTTTTCCTAATTTCATTTAGTTGTCTATGTGTGTTATAGTTCACTGAACTTTCTTAATTCTGAATTATTTCTGAAAGTTCAAAGATCTCCATTTGTTTAGAATCAATTATGAGAGCTTTATTAGTTTCTTTGATAGTGTCATATTTACCTGATTTTTCATGATCCTCAATTTCTTACATTGATACCTGTACATTTGAGTAATCTGGGCTTCTCTTCCAGACTTTATAGGTTTGCTTTGGCAGAGACAGTTTTTCACCAGTCAGTTCTGTTTGGGTTTCTAGGTTTGTCTTCTGGTGATATGCTTTGGCAGTTGTGGCCTGCTCTTGAGATCTATTTTTGAGTAAGGCAACTGTTCCAGCTCTGAGCACAGGGAAGGATTGGGGTGCCACTGCCTGAGAACAGTTGGCTCAGACTGCTGGCTTGGTTCTCTATCCAAGTGAGGCTGTTGATTGCCTGAATTCTCTGGTCAGCCTTATTAGATAGTTGGGACTAGCAACTATATTCAGTAGTCAGTGGTGTTAAGAGTTAGATCCCCTGCCGTGGCAGGGAAACAGGATAGGATGCAGAGCCTGTACAGTTTGTTGTCTGGGAACTTGAATCAGGCTAGAATGTGCACTGAATTTTTGGTCAGGTAAAACCACTGCAGAGTTTTGCTCTGCAGAGAAGGGAAGCCACAAGCTGTGTTCTCCATTCAAATACCACTCTGGAGCTGTTGAATGGGCTGTACAGCTTCCCATGTGTTCGGGTTAGATTTCCTGGTCAGACAGGCCAAAGGTTGTTGTGTTCAGTGATGAGCAGGGCAATGAATTAGATCCTTTCCCTGGGCACAGCAGGAAAAGCGGCTCTATGGCCAAGACTTTGCTTGTTGTCCTCACTAAAGCTAACCTACAACCCAAGTTCCTTGACGGAAAAGGGCCACTGGCTTTGCTCTGAAAACTATTAGCTCTGCCCACCTACCCTCTGCTTGATTGCTGCTGGGCTGCACAGCTTCCAGGAATTGTCTCCAGATTTTCTGGTCAAATGGGGCTAGATAACATTCTCAACAGTGGGTGGACTTGTGTCTCAGCTCTCTTTGCTGGGTGCCAGCAGAGATCTATGCGGGCTACTCTCAATTTCCCATGCAGCCTCTCTGGTTAGGAAGGGCTGGGAGTTCCCCTCAGCCTTAGATATAAATTAATCTCCCTGCTTGCTATAGAATGGGAATGCTCCATACCTGGCACTGCCTTTGCTCTGGGGGCAATCAGCTCTGCCTACCACTTCTTGGTTCAAGTGCCAGTGGGCTGCGCAGCATCCAGGAGTTGTCACCAGCCCTTCAGGTCAGATGGGACCAGAAAACACCCTCCACAGTGCATGGGACTGTGATGAAGCATCTTTGCTGGCTGTGGGAAAACCAGGCCCTAAGGCAAGCAAAATTCCTCATTTGAGGATCTGAATCAGACCAATCTGTATACCACTGAGTTCCCTGATCAGAGAGTTCCCTGACTTGGTTCTGCAGATGAGCAAAGCTGCTGGTTGGGATTACTACTTGGGCATTGCAGATATGAACTCTATCTTCCAAGATATCTATACTGGTTATTGCAGGGCACTCCCTACTTCTCTATACCAAAAATCTTAGTGATTGAGCCCTACAGATTCTCCGTCAATCCCCATGGTGTAAAATCAGAGTATAAGGTCCAAGAAAGTGAGCCATAATGCTAGGAGGATCTAGTTCTTCCCCCTGGGTTCTCCTTTCCCACGAGAGAAAAGGGTTCTAAATCATCCCCCTGGGTTCTAAATCGTGCTGCACTGGCCTAAGGGAAAGGCAATTAAGTCAACGTGTAGCCACTTCTCCTACCCTTCGAAAACAATCCTCCCATGGTATCTGTGATGAAGTTTGGGGGGGACGCTTCAGCCTCACCGCTGTGTTCCAGGATTTTTTCAGTGGGGTCTTGTTCTTGAATAGTTGTTTTTCTTGTGAGGCAGAGTGAAACTAGGAATAACTTAAGTCACAATTTTGGTGACATGACTTTCAAACTTTATCTTATGAAACATAGGAGGTTAGAGGCACTTTATCACTCTGAAGAAAACAATGTATATCTCACAATACCTTGTGAGATACACCATATGCACCATGTAGGGGCAATAGGAGCAGTTAAAATAAATTGTGAATACTGGAATGGAATGTGAGAAAGGGAAAGATAATATTAAGATATGAATAATATTATTTTGGAGCAGAGAGAATGGCTGAGGAATGAGAAAAGAACTGGAGAAAAATAATGCAATAAAATGCAATGAGGTTTGGATAAGGTTTGTTATCTGAATTTGATGGAAGGGTGTTGGCTGACTGGTGGAGAGATTTAAGGGGAATAGTTTTAATGAAATACAATAGTGAATCAGAAATGTGATTTCAGTCATGTCATTTTGGCTTAATTAGAGGGCAGAAGGTTTAGAAACAGAACTGCTGATAGGGAATGTGTTTCAGTGATTCAGGCCAGAGATCATTAAGAATCTGTAGAGACGGAAAGGAAGAAATAACTGTTACAGATGTTGTTGAATTAGAATTATATGTGGGAGGAATAAGAGGAATCAAAGATAACTTAGAAAGTCGCTCACCTAAGGGACGTGGTAGATGGTGGGAATGATGGAAATGTTGCATAGGAAAAAGAGGAATTTCATTTTTTGCATCATTTAGGTTTCCTTATGGAGAAGTATTAGTTGTCATTAGAACATGAGAACTTTATGCTTTTTATAACTTGTGGTAAAAATACTGAAATGTATTATAGAATAATTCCATTCCCTATCTAGAATAGGAACAGCTGAGAAATTCATAACAGTTGATACCTCAGTCAGTACTAAAATAAGTATGGTCCCTCACTTTTTATTCATGCCTTTTGGATAATTATGTAACATATCCCTCAATATAATGCTAAATAAGACAATAAAAGGAACTGTGATGATGGTTTTAACACTTAAGACATAGTGTCCCTCCTTTGAAATTTTGCTCGAGGGAATTAAGAACAGCTTGGATAAATTACATTTCAATTTAAATAATGCAAATAAATGTAATAATTTCTCAGCAATTTATGATATTTATTCTTTCTAAGGAACTCTGGTAGAATTCAATCTAAACATAATTTATTACTTACCAATAATAACGATCTCAAGAGCAACAGTAACAAAACAGGATGGCTCTTAACAGTAGCTAAAAAGTATTGAGCACTTATTGTTTACCTGCCACTGAGCTAAGTGCTTTGTTTCATTTAATGATAGATACTGTCATTGAGCTTATTGTGTGGATTGATATAGTCAGGCATAGATGGATTATTTTTGTGACCAGGTTTTGAACCCAGGTTGGAACCAGGTTTTGAACCCCAAGATTTGAGCCAATATGTTATATACTACTAGGCTAACTGCTGAAATGGAGGGGAAATAATGGAAAACTTGAGTTGTATACATTTCAAATTGTTTCTTGTGTGTTTTTTTTTTCTTGATCCATGTAAGAAGTACATCAAGTGGACTAGTGTTATCATCCCCCTTTCAAACTAGAACATCTGGCTTAAGAAGATTAATGAACTGTCAAAGCCAAAACTATTTAAGTGGTGGTGTTCGAATTTAAAGTCTTTGTTTTACTTTTGAATTTTAAAGTATATTAGCTTTCTTAGAAAAAGAAAGACCTGAACTTTTCAAACTAGGTTCTCAAAATATAATGTGCTTAAGAATTACCTGGGGAATTACTTTATAATGAAAATACCCAAATCCCAGAATCCCAAATTCCAGGTGATTCTGATGAAGATAGGTCTTCATTTACCTAGCAACAAAATATTACCATAGAGTTAAAAGTTAAGTGGTCTGAGATGAAGGAAGGATTTGACCAAAGACACCAACGTGGAAACCTAAGGCCGGTAGCAGAAATCAGAGGAGTTGACGGACAAGAGGCTGTGCAGAGGTAGGAATGAAGAGAAGGGTGGAAAGTAAGCTGGAATGAGTTGATATACGTCACAGACTGTAAGCCAAATTCCTATCTCAAGTGTCTATACTTCATTCTTGAGCTTGGAAAGGCTTCAAAGGATTTTGAGCAGAGAAGTGTGTTAACGATTAAAATCAGCAATAGTATGAAGAATGACTTACAGAGGCAATTTTAAATTGTGCAGATTTAAATGAGATGTTATGAACCTAAATTAGGGTGTTACAAATGGTAATGAATGGGATGAAAAAGACATAATCAAGTCTACTAGTTTGATTTCTGACTAATCAGAAATGAAGTACAGAAAAAGTAAAAAGATAAACATAATGGGCCTTTTAAGTCTCTATCACTGAGTATGTGCTCTTGAGAGGAATACATTTAAAAATTATCCTGGCAGAATTGTTTCAGATTTTGGAAAAATGCCAACAACTGCTATTTTCGACCTTCTTTAAAAATGTGTTGTTTTCGGTTATACATATCTTTAAGTTTGTGATCTGAGGCCTGGCAGGTCTCTTATCTTGGGGTGGGTTGGGGTTTGCCTACTGGTGTGTAGTCTCTATGTAAGTTGAAGGTCAATCACTTGAAATTCTTGGATCTTCTTCACCAGATTATTTCCCTCTAGGGCCAAGTGGCATTAACCAAATCTGAAGGATGCATTAAGAAATAAGGGTTTCAGAGTTTGCAGAGAAAAAAGTTACAGCAACCCATAGAGGCTTTTTGTGAAATTAAACTTGGGTGAAGCCATTTAGCTTCCAGATGAGCAAAAGCTCTCACGAGGCCTATCGACAGGTATTCACTTAAGAGAAGAGGGTCAGGCAAGCACAGTATTCCAGAAATATACTGCAAATCTGGGCAAAATTTGCCTTTCACAGTATCTGTCTGATTAAGTGCAACCAGCAGCTGGAGATTCCTTATTTAACAGAGGACAGAATTAGAAGAACAGCGGGCTTTGGCCAGATATTAGGTACAATTAGTGGTTTCCCCTCTATAAAAATGGCTCCTGGCAGTGCAGGTGGATGAGAAATCATTGAGAACACTCTAACAGCCTACTGGGGCCAGAGTTACAATAATTTCTAGCATGGAAAAGTGATTTTTTATCTGTTTTGCTATTTCTATGAATGAATGAATCAAAAATTTTCAGAAAAAAGCAAAATACGTTTTTTAATTGCTAAACTTTTTAAAAAAGTTTCATTTAATAAAAATAATCTGGAGGATATGTAAGATAAACGGGCCTTTACCACAGCCATTACTGTTTTTTCTTAATTCACTACACTGAGACAAGTTAAACATTTCTCACTTAATTATGCATAATTCTGAAGGGTCTTTCAGGTCAGTGGTTCTCAAACTGCCACACATTAGAATCTCCCAGGTAACCTTAAAAAATACCTGGGCCACACCCTGAGAGAGCCTGATTTAATTAGTTTGGGCTAGATTTAAACCATGGATTTTTTTTTTTTCCCCTTAAGTTGCCAGCTGATTTTATTATGCAGCCGGGGTTGAGAACCGCTGAGATAGATAAATGTGAACTCCTCAGAGCTCACTGGTTAAAACCATGTTTTTTTGTAGGACCAGTGATTCCTCCCATGTATTGAGCAAAATTCATAATAAGGATGGAAAAGTTAGGAAAATGAACTGCATTATGAGTTATTTTTTTTGTAAGGTTCAGTTCTTTGGCTAGATATAGTCACAAGAGAAGAGAATACTTGGCATACCGTGAATTTGGCCCAGGCTGTGGGAGAGGAAACTTCCTCATCTGAGTGTCTGTTACACTCCTAAGTCTGCCTTGCATGGATATTTATATCTCATTCGATGGATGGACGGATGGATGGATGGATGGAAGGAAAGAAGGAGGGAGGGAAAGAAGGAAAGAAAGAGAAAGGAAAATTCAAGTAAAATTTTTAAACTATTTTGAAATCTAGCACTCAAACAAAAATGTGCATATGAAAAAATGTGCATATGTATATAAAACCAAGTTCTTACATAAATACCATCCAGGTCAATAAATAATATATAGAAAGAGAGCCTCTCAGAACTCTTCCATATGCCTTCTCCCTATCTCTACACCAATATTCTGACTTCTATATAACACTTATATACTTTCATTAATGTTTTCGCATAAACTTTGCTAAACACTATGGCTTTACTCAACACACACACAAAGGTACATTTCAATTATGAAAGACAGATTTGTTTTAAAGATTTATTTATTTTAGAGAGAGTGCACAAATGGGGGTGGGGCAGAGGGAAAGAAGCCTCAAGCCGACTTCCTTCTGAGCTCAGGGCCCCTGCTCAGGGCCCCGCCCAGGGCTCAATCCCATGACCCATGAGATCATGACCTGAGCCTAAACCAAGAGTCAGATGCTCAACTGATTGAACCACGCAGATGCCCCTAAAAGACATGTTCTTTGATGACAGCCTTTAAAAAAATTCAGTTAGTGAGCACAGCATATACTCTTTTTTGTCTGCCTTTTTTTCAAATATCCTTATACTAGTTTGAGTCAACTCATTGGTGTGCTCTTTTTTTGTGGCTGTAACATTTCATTATTTCATGTTCTAGTATGTATCCCTTTTGCTATCACCAGATGTATGAGATATTTCTATTCCTTCTTATTACCAAATATTGTGCCAGTAACTTCTTGTTCCCTTCTCTCATGACATATTTGCTTACATTTCTGAGGAGTGTAAACCTAAGAGTGAAATCCCTGAGAATATGAGTAATTTAGGAGATAATGACAACTTGGCCAAATTTTCAGCTTGCCAATTACACTCTCATCAACAATATATTAATATTCATGTTATTCTACATTGGAAATCTGTAAACTGTGGCTCAGTGGCCAAATCTGGACTCCTGCCAATATTGAAAAATGAGATTTTTTTTCACAATCTCTCCGTGCCCATTCATTCACCCATGGTCTATGGTTGCTTTTGTGGTACAACCACAGAATGTAGTATTAGGGACTAAAACCATACAGGCTGCAGAGTGCCTGGCTGGCTCACTGGGTAGAGCATGTGACTCTTGATCTTGGAGTCATGAGTTCAGCCCCACATTGGGTATAAAGATTACTTAAAAATAAAATACCTTGTTAAGCAATAAAAAAATAAAAGAAATGGCCAAACTGTTTATAAAATAGGTAAATAAAAATAAAACCATGAGGCCTCAGTACCTGAAACACTTACTATCCCTTCTTCATAGTAAGTTTGCTGACCCCGGTCTTCATTCTCCATCACTCTTGATGTTGTCAGGCTTCTCCATTTTGCCATTCCCGGTGGAGATGTAGAATTTCCTTTTGATTTATCTGCAATTTCCTGGCTACTTGTGGTTCTGAACTTTTCCATATCTTGACTTTCACATTAAGATCTATAACGTAATAAGGAATTGATTTTTTTTTCCTTAAGAAAGAGAGAAAGGAGTGGGGAGGGATAAAGATGGGGGGGGGGAGAGAATCTCAAGCAAACTCCACATCCAGTGCAGAGCCCAATGCAAGGCTCAGTCTCACGACTCTGAGGTCATGACCTGAGCTGAAATCAAGAGTCAGATGCTTAACCAACAGAGCCACCCAGGCGCCCCTAGGGAATTGATATTACGAATGGGATGAACTAGGGATCAGGCTTCATTGTCTTCCATATGCATACCTGGCTGCACCAGCACTAGTTACCTTTTAAAACCACTGTGCTTTACTGCCCCGTCTGCTTTGAGATGAGCCAAACGTGTACAAAGTTCCCCGGGCTTACCACGCTCTTCCGTTGGTCTGTTTCTCTCTCTTGTCTGTCCTTATCCTAAAACATCTCTTAAATTTTAAAGCTTTATATAAAGTCCTGATACAAGTAGACATTTACTCTCAATATATTCTTCCTCTCCAAGAGTTTATTTACAGTTTTATGCATTTGGTAGTCAGTTTATGTGCTTCTATAGTTTTGCAGGTATTTTATATTTTGATGGCATCATAAATGTTTTTGCTTTTGAAATTCCATTTCCCAATTATTTATTTCTAGTACAGATATACGGACTTCAGGGGCTTTTGTGTATTGACCTTAAATCCTGCAACATTTCTAAGTTCACTTTCTAATTCTGAGAAGTTAGACCATTTTGGATACTGTACGTTTACAATCCTATCATCTTCGAATAACAATAGTGGTTGGGCAGTAAGTCTCTCTCTCTCTCTGTGTGTGTGTCTCTTTCTCCACCACCACCACCCCCACCTCCACTCTCCCTCCATCACCAATTCTAATACCTTTCATTTCCTTTTTCCCCTTTCTGTCACTGATTAGGAATTATTCTAGAAAACTATTTCACTATAGTAAACCATATTTAATCAGCACACATTCTGTCAAAAATATTATAGTAACAATTATTAAGAAATAAATTTTCCTGAACAAACTTTTTATCCAATAGTTATTTAATGAGTATCCACTATGTGCTAAGAATTCTATGAGGCAAGGATGAAACAACGATGAGTAAGACATGATCCTGGGACACAAGGAGTTTACATTATAGTGTGAGGACATAGAGTAAAAACAAATAAATGGGAAAAACAGCAATGTTTTTGAATATACATTCTGTATATATTCTTCTGACTTAGCTTTTAGTTGATTCATTTTCATTCTCATTATATGTAATCTGTTAAACATGTCCTTTGATATCTTAAGTAACTATAATTTTAGTTCTAGACTTTCAGTTTGGGTCTTCTCAAATCTATTGGTCCTTTCTTTTATAGTTTATATTTATTTGTCAAGATTCTTAATCCTATATTTTGTTTCCTCAGTTATTTTAAAATGTATGTAGCTTTACTCCAGTATCTAAAGCACTTATGAGTATGTTTTTATTTTCTATTATTCCTATTATTATTTGCTTTGTTGTACATTTGATTGGTGTTTTTTAATTTTTGTATTAAGATTGTTTTCAGAGCAGCTTTAGGTTCACAGAAAATTGAGGTAAATGTACAGAAATATTTCATATATACCTTGCCTCCAAACTTGACCTTCTCCTATTGTCAGTATCCCCAACCAGTGATACATTTGTGACAACTGATAAACCTATAATGACACATTAAAATCACCCAAAGTCCATAGTTTATTATGGTTCACTCTTGGTGTTATATATACTATGGATGTGGAATAAATGTATAATGGAATAAATATATAATTGTAAATTATGATATCATATCTGATTGTTTTGAATATGTGCTAGGCATTGTATCTGGAAATATTTTGTCAAAATAAATTAGAGCCTTGTATGATTCTATCATCTTCCATAGAGGATTTACATTTGCTCTGTTAGTTGCTTAGGACAACCAATCCCAGATTACTTTTATCCATTTTGCAGGAATAGAGATGATTAGATGCTATACCTGGGAGAATTTCTCTACTTCTGATTAACTTTTATCCCTAGTGGAGGGATCCCATGAGGTCCTAGTCTAAACACTTCTTGGTGACCCCAAAATATCATTCACTGTGCTCCTGCCAAGAGAGGCTGCCAAAATTTCCTCTCAGCAACCTTCTCGGGAATTAGCAAACACCCCAAAGGAATAATGGTACTACCTCTCTGAGTCTTTTTTCCTGCTAGATCCTGACCCAGTAATTTGTCCCTATCTCATCAGAGGTCTAACTCCTTCAGATGCTTTTATAATTTGTCCTGCTTTTCTGGATGTATTCAGTAGGAGAGTTAGTCGGAATTACCTAATCCGCTGTTCCTGGAGGGGAGGTCTTCAGGAATTGTTTGTTCATGTAAAAGACTAAAGAGTGATAGAACTAAAATTTCTCAAAATATTTTATGTATATTTTCAAAAAGTTATAAATTAACTGCATATATGTATATATGCATGTTTTAACTGTTGTTTACATTTAAATCAGAATTAAGATATGTTTACTTTTTTTACTATACAATTAAAATGTAAACCCTGTATCTTCACTTTATCAAGAGTCTTCTCATTAATTTCATTCTGAAATGAAATATATTTAGTGCAGAGAAACTATTATTTAGCATGTCCTCCCATTGCAATGTTTAACATCATGAAGCCAGGGATCATGTCTTTCTTATTGAAACTTATACCCCAGTACCTAGTGAAACGTTTGCTCTACATTGGAAACTCAAATGAATATTTGTTGAATAAATGGATGCTTTGTTCAAACCATTTGTTTCTATAATCATGCCTATTGCAATACTTTTGACAGGTTGCATGTTCAATAAAAATGGTTGATGATTATACTAGAAGAACTTTCTGACATAAGTCATAGACACAGTTGAGTAAAGGCCATTTTTCATGATTTACTGGATTCTAAATTTATGCAAATACACCTTTTTTAGCATAAGTTTTACAAAGTATGGGAAAAACCACAGATAAGCTTATTGATACTTGGATTCTTGATAGAAAATAATATCAGTTCCAAAAGAACTTATGAGTGCATATCATGAGTCTAAACACCCTAGGGGAATGGTACACCGTTTTTGTGGGATGATTTTCAGATTTCAGAACTCAGATATGTAGAAAGGAATATTTATTTTTAAAGTCTCAGTATAGAAGCTGTTTCTGTTGGTGATATTTTAAAGTCTTATAAATTCACACTACCAAGATAAATATAGAACCTATTTTTATTATCCTAAAATATTAGGAAACTCAAGTCAACTATCACACTAGTGAGATAGTTTAGATCCTCTCTGAAAATAATTTTTAAATTCAAACAACATAAAAATTAATACATTTTGCAATGCCACAACTGAGAATTCTAAGTCAAAATAAAATAAAACAACAACATAAAAAAATCAAGTAACATCACTTCATTATTAAGATTTAAAAAAATTCTGGCTATCTAAAATTAGTATTTTGGGAGCACCTGGGCTGCTCAATTGATTAAGCATCTGCCTTCAGCTCAGGTCATGGTCTCAGGGTCCTGGCATCAAGCCCTGCATTGGATTCCCTGCTCAGCATAAGTCTGTTTCTCTCTCTCTCTCTCTCCCTCTGCATCTCCAGCCACTTGTACTTACTCACTTGCACTCTCACTCGAATAAATAAATCTTTAAAATTAGTATTTTCTTAAATTAACTTTAAAGGAGGCCAACTTCACCCTAGCTAGATTCATTGTAAACCTATTGTTTGCCCCACTTACTCATTACTGCCACTGGATGTGTATGTGTGTGTATGTATGTGTATGTGTTATATCTATTGATATAATCATATAACTTTTTTTTAGTTTGATGACATCATGAATTACAGTGATTGATCTTAAAATGCTGCATTTTAAAATACTTTATTCCTGGGAGATTACCCATTGTATTTGGAGTTGGATTCTATTTGCTAAAATTTTGTTTGGAATTTTTCTATGTTCATGAGGGATAATACTATGTCACCTTCTTTTCTGGTATTACCTTATGTCCCATGTTGATATCAAAGCAATGTTGGCCTCATAGAATCAATTGGGGAATATTCTTTCCTCTTAAATTATCCTCTTAAATTCTTCCTCTTAAATTTCCTGGAAGAGTTTTTATGAGACTGATATGCATTTTCCTCCCAAATACTTGGTACAAATCAGAAGTGAAGCATCTAGTGTTTGAGTGTTTGGGAGGGGGTAGATTTCACATTATAATTCCAATTTCTTAATAGGTATAGAGATATTTGATTTTTTAATTTTTTCTTGAGTTAATTTTGGTAATTGTATTGATGCATTTATCTAAGTGTTTTATTGTATTGATATAAACGTGTCTGTAATATTCCCTTACCGTTTTAATAGCTGTAGGATCTGTAGTGATGAAACCTTGTCATTTCTAGCATTGGTAATTTGTTTCTTTTTTTAAAGTTATTATTCATGGTCAGTCTGGCTCAAGGTTCATTGATATTATTGATCTTTTCCAAGAACCAGCTTTGGGTTTCATTGATTTTTGTCTATTGTTTTTCTCATTTTTTCATTAATTTCTACTGTGATTTATTTTATCTTGTTTACTTTGAGTTTAATTTGCTCTTCTTTTACTACTCTTTTGTAGTAGAAGGTAAAGTCTTATTCTTTTCTTCTGGGACGCCAATGACACCAAAATTAGACCTTTAGTTATAGTCCCACTTGTCCCTGAGGCTCTGTTTATCTTTTCACTCTATTTGCACAGGACTTACATTTCTGGAAAAGATAGAGTACATACACTTTTCCCTATTCCTTCCAGTAAGGACCACTAAAATCTTTGGATATAATATAAACAAACATAAGAAACTTCTGAAAGATAGAGAGAAGAGACTGACCACTTCAGGCTCCAAAGAACAGGATGACCAGAATGGCAGTGAGTTTGCTTCATATATCCCAAACTGGATAACAATATCAGTTTTTCTGGATCATAAAAAGAGATAGGAATCTCTTCGCCCTAATTATATGTGCATTTTTCTGGCATGAAATTTGGAATTAAGTAGCACCCCACTAGGATGGTATTGTAGGAGGCCTACTGGAAAGTTGTGACTTTCTCTACCACTCATCAGTGAAGAAGCAACACATCCATCCCCACCCCTTGCAGTAGAGGCACATAGGGGCAGTAATGAAATATTCCTCCCCTTCCCAGCCAACGTGGTATCAGTGGAGTTCAGTGGGGATCCTGAACAGCTGCCCTCATCTAGCAGTTATAGAGATTCCTGTCCCCTCCACCCCAACAATGCAGGATGTCAACATAGGCCAAGTGGAAAAACTGAAATTCTTCTCCCACCTAGCAGTAATGAGGGGATGTCATACTTTACCCAGTCAAGCAGTGTTAGAAGAGGCTTGCTAAAATTCAAGACTAATAAGAGCTAGTCATTCAATTAATCCCAAATAGCCAGGTTTCTTTTTTTGGTTTTATTTAAATATTTTATTTACTTATCCATGAGAGACACATAGAGAGAGGCAGAGACACAGGCAAAGGGGGAAGCAGACTCCCTGAAGGGAGCCTGATGCGGGACTCGATCCCAGGACTCCAGAACCATGACCTGAGCCAAAGGCAGACACTTAACCCCTAAGCCACCCAGGTGCCCCATCCAGGTTTCATTTAAAAAAAAAACACTTCTCATGAAAGGAATCAATACTTATCAAACTGAATGAGAAAAGACAATAAATAGATGTAAATATTAAAATGACATAGATTTTAGAATTAACTGACAGGGATTTTAAAGCAGTCACTATAAAATGCTTTAACAAGCATTTATGAAAACACATAAAGTAAATGAAAAACTAGAAAGCCGCAGAAAAACTTGAAAGTCTAAGCAAAGATATATAAGATATAAAGAAGAATCCAGTGGATTAGAACTAAAAAAAATGGAAAATTCAGTAGATATATTTAAGAGCAAAATAGGGAAAAGAGATGGGAGAATCAATGAACTGAAAGAAATAAACAGTAGACTTACTCCACCTGAACAAGAGAGAAATAGACTATTTCTGATATTTCTTTAATTTACATATATGTCTGTTTTCTTCCAACCTATCTTATACGTTAGTTTCTTAACATTATAGCGTTTGATATTGTTATTTTGGCTGCAAATTATCTTTTCCCCTTCAAATGTCATTGTTGTTATAGACCAAATGTTCTAATATATTAAAGTCTTTGCAACTATTTGGAAAGTCTCTGTAAGTATTACACAGATCTTCTACTCTGTATTTTGTGACTTGGCCCTCAGGTTCTTTATAAGTAGTACTCATAAGTATATCCAATACTTGAAGATAATCAGAGTGGACAAAATTAGTTCCTGTGTCTCAGGATGACTCCAGACCTGGAATGGTCAAGTAAAAATTCCAGAGCCTCTTTCACGTTGTCTATTTTACTCCCTCCTTAAACGCTGCTACCTGACTGTCTGATAGGTAGCAGGGAATTAAAAAGCTAGATGAACAATAGCCAGATTCCCCCCCGCCCTTTTTTTTGTCAGTTGTTTTTGGAGAAAATACAATGTGGTAGTTAAGAGAAGGAGATTCTGAATCAGGCATTCGGGTTTTAAATTCCATCACTTTCACTTCCTAAGGTACTGAACTGCCTGCTTATGACCTAGTCTCCTCATGTATAAAAGTCTAGCAAAGTGAGAGACATATTGGTCATTTAATAAATGTCAGCTCCATTTTTTTGTTTTATAAAAGGAAATGTTATAAACTTGAGCTAGAGTAACTTGTAGCAAAACCAGTCTGAAACCAGGTTAAGACAAAATGCTATAAGGGGTCTATTTGCTTAGTATTCATTTTTTGAACATAAAATAATTCTTTGTAATAAAAATAGGGTCTTCCAAGATTATGTTTATATACCAATATCATGGGATTCTTCAAGGGTAATGGAACATTTTGTTAGAGTAACTTTCAAATGGGCAATATATACATTGATAAAAGTTAATTTGGGGATATAATATACAACAAGTAGAAATATTATGTAATACATGCTAATATTGGGCTTTCTCCTCATTCAGAAACTGAAAAGATTTCTTACCCCTTGAGTCCAAGGTAATGAGGTGTTGTGTTCCTTTGAACTCTCCCTAAAAAAAAGGTGCTACCCCAGTACTGATCATTTTTGTGCCCTTAGCACTCTTATCTCATTTTGTTCTGGACTGAAATGATGGATTATTTGATTTGGTTCTTTGACTAAGATTTAATCTTTTGCATATGTGGATGATTTACATTACACACAGTCTACATCAAATAATTTTTGAAAGGACTTTAAATCTTTTTTATATGCTTTGCAAAAATTTTCTTCTATATTTTTGTTTTAACCAAGGAATGATTTTCTCTGAAATGAAAATTTCTTGTCTGTGTGTCTGCTTTCCATTCTGTGATTAGCATTCACTCTGTCCATTGCACTATTTTCTCTCAAACTGAGGCAAAATAAATTTAATCTGTAACTTTAAAAGCAGCTGTGTCTCATGAAAAACTATAATCCTCATTAACTGTCTCTCTTTCTCTTCTGCTTTCTCTGTGCATCTACTTTATTTTTCTTTATGATCTGCATACCTAAACCTTCATTGCTGTGTGTTATTTGTAAAGTTACCTCTATTAAACTATTAGAGTTACTTCTCTTAGAATCACTGCCAGTATGTAAACAATAATTCTCAAATCATACCTGATCACCTGCCACAACATTTTACACTCTTAATACCAAATCAGTGTTGAGGAGGAAAATTTTTCCTAGATGCAATACCATGGGGCATGCAAATTAAACTAACAAAAATCATATTAGCAAGAGAAAGGGTACACAATTTTTATTAATATTTCTGAACATGAAAGTTCACAGAAAAGAAATAAAACAAAAAAAATGGTTAGACCTGGGGCTTATGTACCCTTTTAACAAAGGAAAGAGAGGTTGGAACTCAAGGAAGAATAAATTATGGTAAGTGACTAGGAAGTATATTGGAAAGCTAACAGAAGATACAGGTTATTTTAGTAAGTTTTGTTTATGCAAACTCATCTTGATGTTGACTCCTTATCTCCCATAAGAGTCACTCTTCTCTCCCTGGTACCAAATGGGCCACTTTTTGGAGGAAAATTTTATGCCCTACTTTTAGGCAGATAAGAAGAGAAATAAAGAACTCTTCCTGTATCTTTTAATTTTCAGTTGCCTTCAACTCAAAATAATCTTTATGCTGAAGTGGCATGTTTTGGGGTGGCATATTCTGATTTTCTCATCAGTCATGACAAAATTCCTAAAATTCCTCTGTGTGAAATGAAATTCAACAACTAAGGGAGGGACTTTATTCATTATAGTTTGATGGGACTTTGAAAACCAGGGTGCCATAATTGCTGCTAGGAAGTGGAAACCATGTTTTTGGTTCAGTTAAACACACATTGAACATTGCAGATACAAGGTTGCCTAAGACTGAGGACTTCTGACCTCTAAATTTCATGCCAGAAAAATGCATATACAATTTGGTTGAGGAAACTCCTATATCTTTCTATGATCCAGATTAACTATTACTGTTACCAAAAGCAGCAGATTCATAGTCCTGAAATGACCCATTCATTCAGAAACAGTAGAAGATATATAAGATAATATACCACTGCAAAAAGTAGTGTACATTCCCTGTTGGTTCCTTCCTGGATTACTTTCCAGATCTAACAATGTTTTAGTCTTTCTGTGGCACAAATTATTTTTTTAAGTCCCTCATTTTACTAGTGAAAGGAGCAAAAAAAATGAGTTAATTGTGCTCTCTCCATTTTTATAATTCCTTTAATTGCAAATATAAGATTCTAAAGTACTACTGATGGTGTGAAAAGGTTGCACACTGTCTTGTTAGCAAGATTTCTCCCATCTTGTCCCGATTATCCTGGAATATGAACATTTGAACAGAGTGTTCATGTAAAGGGAAGATGAATTGATGAAGAAGAATTAGAAAAAAAACCATTAAGAGAGCCAGTCTGAATTGTTAACCAAGGTGGATTTAAACTTGGTAATAAACTGTTTAAAAAATAAAACTCAAAAAATAAAATAAATAAAATAAATAAAAAATAAAACTCAGACAATAACTTCAGAAAAATAGTTATTTGAAAAGACAGGTTTTTGATGACAGCTTATGAAAAATTAAGTCTAACACTCCACCAGTTCTGTAGGCATTAATGCATTATGAAGGAATCCCTTTTGTTCTGACAGTTGAAGTAGGGAACCATTTCCTTTGTCTTGCCCTTAGTCTCTCTTCATCGTTGCCTAGAAACCCAGTCTCCTAGAGGCATTTGCCCATCAAAGTGCAGTTAAGGTAACATTTGGCTTTCAGATGGAGATGATTAGAAAGGAGTGGAGTGAGGGTAGGTTAAACAATTTGAGCTTTTAGTTTCTGTGTAGGTCTAAAATTACACGTAGAAAAAAAATAAAATTACGCATAGAACCTGAGTACAAATACAGAAGAGTTGAGTAGAATTCTAAAGAGAAGAATAAAGCTATAGGGTAATTTCTTTCTTAAGAGAACAAAAACTATAGGCTTGTCAGTAGTTAAGACCGTTAAAGGAACCATGTGTAGAAGCTCATTATCTGCACAGTAAAACAATTAACGATTGACTATGTGCCAAGTACTTTCCTTTTGAATGTTCCAAGATTGCCCCAGATTGGTACAGATTGGCCAACTATATTACTAATCCACTTGCTTTCTGGGGTTACAACAAAGATACCCAGAATCTGGACAAATGATGAGTTCATGTTTTTATTATGTGGATTAGGTGGTTTCTGCTACATTTGGCTTTTTTGTAGTTTTATCTTCATTTCAATAATACAGAATTACTAATAAAGCAGTATGAAAATATAACTACAAGTTCTGCTGACCAGGATTTCAGGTAAAAAAAAAAAAAAATAGATGCCTACAACAGATATCTCACTACCTATGTACATAATATTACATTCACTTTCTTTAATCAAACCCCATTAGAGTTTTAGGCAGTAAATAACATTAAAAAAAGAAAGAAAGAAAAGAAAGAAAAAAGAAGAGAACCAAACAATGGCTGCTACTGTCAAAACCGGCAAAAGAACACTTTCAATTTGTCCCAATATCTTTGAAAAAATATCCTGTTTGGTTAATTGACCTTGGTTTTTCTCTTCAGAAAACAGGGATTTGCTTCATTCTTCCAACTGCTGCTTCCATGCTTTATTCTTGAGAGCTCTTGCTATTATTGGCAACCAAAACCATAACAAACAAAATAATATTAAATCTTATAACTTCCCTGAAATTTTGGAGAAGGAGATGGTTTTTACTTCTAACAAATGGTGTATAGTAAGATCCAAGTGGGGCATTAGTAGTGACTGAACACACAAATGACTTCTGAGCATTACCTAAAGCTATGCCTCTGAAGTGTTTCTGTGGGGCATTTCTTTGTATGCTACCCGTGCACAGCAAAAGTGTTCCAACTTCTCTCAAAACTCTTTGGGTTGAATCTAGCTGCATTTATCACAAAAATCTCTGACAAGGACAGGACATAACTATAGTATTTTTAGTAAATGCTTTGATAAATGAGTTGTTATTATCTTCTGTTCATTGTTATGTACTAGTAGGTATTATTGCTTGTGGTTTGATGTTGTAACTCATACCAGGATTAAAGAAGTACTGTGAGCATGCAACATGAGTTCACTCTAGATGGCCTATCATCTCACATCATTCACACAGAACTCTTTTGTTTTGCAATATTAAAGCTTAGTTAATGTCCATTATCAGATATACTTATCAATGCATATTATGTAAACACATGCAACTCAGAAGACATTTCCTCCCTAATTACAAAGATGGAATTGGTAGCTCAAAAGACAATATCCTAGCAGTATTAAAGTAGGATTATTTACTCCATAATAAGAATTATTGATTATGATTAACATAATGCCTGGCACTTAATGTTATTTTATATATACATTTTGGGGGGGGGGGCTGTGATCAAAACAGCAAGCAGAGACTAATGCTTAATTTTTATTTTTTTTTTCAAATTTTTATTTAAATTCTAGTTAGCATATAGTGTAATATCGGTTTCAGGAGTAAAATTTAGTGATTCATCAGTTACATACAACACCTAGTGCCCATCATAACCAGTGCCCTCCTTAATGCCCATCGCCCAGTTAAATAAATGAATGAATTGAATTTAGGGCGAGAGTTTAAAGCAAGATGCAAATGAAATAGTCTATAGAGCAACAGGAAAAACAAAAGTATGATTTGATGTAATAGGATTAGTTTATAAATATCAAGTATGAAATGATATTATTGATTATTATTAATTTGGTTTCCTTTGATTCTGTTATTTGGCCCAAGACGCTCATTTAAATTGAACTTTTTATGTAATGGCAGCTGAATAGGACATACAGATGGTTGGCTTTTTGAGAAGCTGAATTAAATATATTTTACCAAATAAAAAAGACAACAGTAAATTATCCACATATTTGTAAGGTCTGAAATGGAAGGGCTAGGAAAACTTCAGATGCATATCTAAAGGTAAAATGCATAAAGAAAGATGTATTGCTTACACCACCTAACCAATAAGTTTACCTTATTTAGATATTAATTTGTATGTATAGATTATGGCTATGTTACCTCAGAAACATTATTTTTTTTGTTTTTGTTTCTGTTTTGAATTTATAAGTGAAATCAGCACACTCAAATTTGACTTACTATGTTATTCATTACTAACTAATGTATAAATTGAATTTTGTCTACATCCTTTGCCTGCAAAGAAAATGAAAAGAACCCAAAACAGAACAACAGAAAAACAACATTAAAAATAGCTCACTTGCAACCTGGATCAAATATCCTCTTTATTTTACTATTCTCAGCAGAGTTAGAATTGCATTGAGCCAAGACATAGCAGTGCAGAGCTGAAGTGTTTGTCTTTTAAGGTTCAATGAAAATCCTGTGAGGTTCTGACCTTTCTTACAGATGGTATGTGTCTGGGGCTGTCCAATGTTTGCTATGTGTTCCTCAGGATCCTATTATAAATGGTTGAGTAAATCCCCAAGCCCTCAACTTCATGGCATACAAAAGAAAATCATTTTCAAAATAGTAAATAATTCCCAAGGTAAACATGAAAATACACACACATTTGAGCAAACTAATAAAAAAATAGTTGGATTTAAATGATTCTTTTTTGAAAATCTAAATAACTTAAACATTTCTGTTGCTGATATTGATAGTCAAGTATAAATGCATACTCGTGTTCTTTTCTGTGAGCATTGAAAATATCGAAGCAACACTGGAAACAGATTTTTTCTTTCCTTTTTAGGGACTTAAATCATTAGATGTTTGGATGGACTATTACTGTGATTATTAAGTGATAAATGATAAGGAGAATTTGCTGTCATTGATCTTACAGCCAGTCAAGCATAGTAGGAAAAGTGGGGGCTCTGGAGTCAGACCTAGACTCTGAAATGAACTCATGTATTAGAAGTATGAGTTTGGCAAATATACGTAACCTTTGTGAGATTTCCATATGTAAAATATTTATAATAATCCCTACATCAAAGAAACATATTTAAGTACCTAGCACAAGATAGGGACTCAAAAACATATTTATTTCAATATTAAACTAAAAATGAAAAATTAAACTTTAAAATATGTATTATTCTATTATAAACACTTTTTACTTATTATTCACAATATTGTTCTCATGACTTCATGTTGTTTCTGTTTTAATGTAATTTATTTTTATCTACATACTTCTGTAACTAACAAATATAGCATTGCTCAGACCATATGCCAATGAAAAGCTAACAGCAAGAGTTGTGAGTTTTCAATGTTCATCTAACCTAGGTTCTCTGTAGCAATTAGACTTGTAACTTTTTTTTCCATTTTTTTTCTTAAATCTGTCTCCTTTTTTGAACTATGGGTCAGATCATATTTTCAAAGATCATTGCAGCAATAGCTCTCATCATTCATGTTTTTTTTTTTTCACTATGACTTTCTATTGTTCCATGGAGAGACAGTGTCTATGACCCCATCCTTGATCTGAGCAGGGCTGTTGTGATTGTTTTGACCAATAGAGTATAGCAGTATGATGCTCTGTGATTTATAAGGCGATATAGCTTCCACTTTGTTCTATGGAATAAGTGATCTTAAAACTATCAGCCAAGATTTATGCCATGACTTACCTAAAACTGCCATTCTCTGCAGAAGCTCAAACTAGCCCATGTGGAGAAACTATGTGGGGAGGACATGGGGATTATTGCTAGGTCCAGGTACTGTTTGACAGCAGCTCCATGAGATATGCTAAACCAGAACCACCAGCTCTTACTTTCTTGGATTCCTGAGCAACAGAAACTAAGATAGGAAAATAATTTTGTTGCTTTAATCCATTAATTTTGGAATGATTACTTATGTAGATATGTATAGCCAAAAGAGACTGTTTGTCTTTTTTTTTTTTTTTTAATTTATTTATGATAGTCACAGAGAGAGAGAGAGAGGCAGAGACACAGGCGGAGGGAGAAGCAGGCTCCATGCACCGGGAGCCTGATGTGGGATTCGATCCTGGGTCTCCAGGATCGCGCCCTGGGCCAAAGGCAGGCGCCAAATGGCTGCGCCACCCAGGGATCCCGAGACTGTTTGTCGTAAGAGCTCTTGGTCTCCCTCTGCATCTCTGGCATTCCTTCTCCATCACCATCACAGGCTCCCTTTTTTCTTGCTACCTTTTGAATATGAATTCCCAGGGTGCCTGGTAGCAGAGTCGGGGGAGCATCAAGTCTTAGTTTCAACTCAGGTCAAGATCTCAGGGTCATGAGATGGAGCCCTGCATCAAGCTCTATGCTCAGCACAGCCTCTGCTTTTGAGACTCTCTCTCCCCCTCCTGCTGCCTTTCCCTCTGCCCTATGCATTCTCTTTCTCTCTCTCTCAAAATAAATGTGTCTTTAAAAATATAGATATATCTATATAAAATAAATATACCTTTAAATATTATATATATGTATATTTAAAAATGTTTTTTAAAATATAGATTCCCATTATGGTTTTATTCACAGCCCTCATCTCTCTGCTTTCCATATATTCTTCTGCAGATATTTTGTTTGCTGCCATGACTACAAATATTACCTAAATTTTATTGAGTGATACAAGAGGAGGAGAAAGAGTAGACAGATAAGTATTTGAATAAATCATGGCAGAAATTCTTCCAACTTTGATGACAGCTATAAGCCTATGGATCCATGAAGCTCAATAACATAAAACATGAAGCAAAGAAACATAAGTAAAACTCTATCAAATTTCGTCATAGTAAAATTGGGTAGAATCAGTGATTAAAATAAAATCTTAAAAATCACAGACAATAGACACTTTAGATACAGAGGAACAAAAATAAGTATGATAGCAGATTTCCCATTGCAAACAATGCAAATGAAAATTGGAACAACATCTCTAAAGTATGGAAAGAAAATAACCTGCCAACCTAGATTCTCCTTTTTGTTTCAAAACTGATGGTAGGTTATGTTTTTAAAATTAGAAAGCTGAAAGAATTGATCAGTTAGCATATCTATACTACAAGAAATGTTAAAGGAAGTCCTTCAGCAGGGTCATGAGGTTGAGTCCTGCATAGGGCTCCATCCTCAGCACAGAGTCTGCTTGTCATTCTACCTCTCCTCCCCTCCCTGTTCTCTCTCTCTCTCTCATTCTCAAATGAGAAAGAAAAGAAATAAATAAATAAAAAGAAAGAAATAAAATCTTTTTTTAAAAAATTAAAATAAGAAGTCTTTCAGGCTAACTAAAATTATTTCAGAGGGAAATCTGCATCTCCACAAGTCACACCTGTAATTATGTAACTAATAATAAAATAATATTTTTCTTATTTTTCAAATTTCTTTGAAAGGTAACTGTTTAAAGTCTAAATGATAACAAATTGTAGGATTTATAGCATATTTGAAATAAAATATATGACACTGGGATGCAAAGGCTGAAAGTTTCCCCAGTATAACATAGAGTTCTTATAGTATGAGTGAAGTAGTGCGATCTCACATGAGGACAGAGCATGACAGGTTGAAGATGTGTACTATAAACTCTAAAGCAAGGTAGAGTGGCTATAATAATAACTGCCAAAGTATATTTTATTTTATTTTTTAATATTTATTTATTTATTCGTGATAGAGAGAGAGAGAGGCAGAGACACAGGAAGAAGGAGAAGCAGGCTCTATGTCAGGAGCCCAACATAGGACTCGATCCTGGGACTCCAGGATCATGCCCTGGGCCAAAGGCAGGCACTAAACCGCTGAGCGGTTTAGGGATCCCGCCAAAGATATTTTAAAGAAAAATATGTAATTATATAATCAAACATAAACAAGGTCATTTATCATAATGATAAAGGGGTCAATTTATCAATAGAATCTGAAAATCATGAACATTTATAGCTCAATAACAGACTCCAATACATACAGGAAAAACTAATAGAGCTGAAAGGAAAAAAAATCCACAAAAATAGTCCAAGATTTCAACACTTGTCTCTTACTAGTGTAAAGAACATTAGTAATGATACAGAAGACTTGAACTACCCCATCAAACACTTTACCTAATTAAATATAAGTAAGTGAATAAACAAATAAATAAAACCCCCAAGTAACATAATCTTAAAAACAAAACACTTTACCTAATTGATATTTATGCAACATACCTACCAGCAATAGCCCAAGATACAAATTATTTCTAGTTAACATGGTGCATTTATCATAACAGACTATTTATGGGCCATAAAAATTCTTAATAAATCTAAAAGCATTCAAATCAAAGAAGTGTATTTTCAGAGTCCTATTATGGGGATTCTGCGTATAGTGGAATTAAATAGGTATAAATACCTAAGGATATTTATAAAAATCTCAAATATTTGAAACCTAAATAACATACTTCAGGAATAAATAAGTCATCTGTGGAAAAAAAAAGCCTACACCTAACAGCATAAGTATTATGAAATACTGATTACTTTGTTATTAAGATCAAGAACAAGGTTGAGATGCCTGGGTGCCTCATTGGTTGAGTGCCTGCCTCTGGCCCAGGGCATGATCCTAGAGTCCCAGGATTGAATCCCACATCAGGCTCCCTGCATGGACCCTGCTCTTTCCTCTGCCTATGTCTCTGCCTCTCTCTCTCTATGTCTCTCATGAATAAATAAATAAAAGCTTAAGAAAAAAAAAAAAAAGAACAAAGCACATATGTCTGGTCTCACCATCACTAATTAATGTTGTACTAGAAGTTCTAGACAGTGCAGTCTGGATCTACACAAAAGACTGAAGAGCACAAGAAATGGTAACTGCATTTAGGCAAGGTTAAAAAAAAGTCCAGTTTGGACAGAATTAAAACTCTAAATTTGCACATGACATTTCTATGGAGAAAGCCCTAGGGAATCTGCAAAAAGCTACTAGAACTAGCAAGTGTGCTTAGCAAGGTTGTGGGATATAAGAGTGATCTATATAATCAGGTGTATTTTGTTTGCTAGCAGCAAAAGACCAGGAAATGAAGATTTTAAAACAGTATTATGTAACATAGCTGAAAACATGAAGTAATTTAATATAACCTCACAAAATATGTTAAATATTTGTACCTTGAAGAACCAAAATTGTTGCTGAGAGAAATCAAAGAGAATTGAATACATGGAGAGATATATAAAGTTCATGATTCAGAAGACATAATATTGTTAAAATGTCATTTCTCTCCAAATTTATCTATAGATACAATATGATCCTAATCAAAATCTCAGCAGGATTTTTAAAAAAGAAATTGAAAAGCTGCTTCTAAAATGTATATGGAGCTGCAAAGGGCCTAGAATAAACTATTTTGGAAAGAATAAAGTTGGATGATCTATATACTATCAGACTTCAAGCCTCCATTATAAGGCTATTGTAATCAAGAGAAGTATGGTATTGTCATCAAAGTAGATCATTAGAACAGAACATGTGGTCCAGAATACACCCAAAACTCTCTGGTCAATATTTTTTTTTTGTTTGTGTAAGCAATTCAGTGGAGAAGGGATTGCCTTTTCAATAAATAATGTTGGAATAATTGATACCTATATGCAAAAAAAAAAATGTTTTAAATCCACAGAACTAAAATAAAAGCACAAAACTTTTATACCTCACACTCTATTACAGAAAATATTTAAAAATAGATCAAACCTAAAAATAAAGCAGGAAGTGATAAAACCTCTACAAGAACATGGGAGAAAATCTATATGAAATTAAATTTAGGAAACATTTCTTGATGGCACTAAATGCATGAGGTAAACACACAAAAATAATAAATCTGGCATTATTATTAAAATTTCTGTCCTTAAAAAGATAATGTTAAGAGAAAGAGAATACAACCTACAGGATGGGAGAAAATATTTGCCAGTCATATGGTCATAAGTGACTCATATCCAGAATAAAGAACTCTCAAAATTTGAGAATTAAAGACAAAAGAGAAACATAGGCAAGAGATTTGAAACAGACTCTTTGCTAAAGAAGATAAAAAGATGGAAAATAAGCACCTGAATCAGTTATGAGGACAATGTCCTATAAAACCACAATGAGATACCATTATATATGCCTGAAATTTAAAAACAAAAAATAAACAAACAAAAAACACCAGGTGTTGGCAAGGATGTAGAAGAACTGGGACAATCATACTGTTCTGATGAGACTATAACATCTGTAACAACTATTCCAGAAAACAATTCACTGGTTCTTTAAAGATTAAATTTATAGGAGTGTCTAGGTGGTTCAGTCAGTTTAGCATTCAACTCTTGATTTTGGCTCAGGTCAGGACCTCAGGGTCATGAGATCAAGCCCCGTGTTGAGCTTCACACTGAGTATGGAGCCTGCCTAAAATTCTCTATCTCTCCGTATAGCTCTGCCCCTACCCACCAGCCCGTGTTCTCTCTCTCCCTTTCTCTAAAAAAAAACAAAACAAACAAAAAAAAGTTTAATGTACACCTCTTATTAGCAGTTGTTCCACTCCTAGATATTTACCCAAGAGAAGTGAAAATCTATGTCAGTACAAATAATTGTATATGAATATCCATAGCATTTTATTTGCAATAGGCAAATATGGAAAATGACCAAAAAGTTTGTCAACAAATGAATGGACAAATTATGATATATCTACACAACAGAATACTATTCAGCAATAAAAAGAATGAATGATGGGTACATAATAATATGGATAAATCCCAAAATAATTAAACTGAGTGAAATAAGCCAGGCAAAAAAATGAGTACATATTGCAGGATCTCATTTGTACATTATTCCAGAAAATTCAAATCCATCTCTAATGACGGAAAACAGACTAGTGGTTGCCTGGAGACATGGATGGAGAAGGATCGCAGATTAGAGAAGACCACAAGTAAATTTTGGGGAGTGATGGGTATGTTGTTATCTTGATTATGATGATGACATCACACTTTGCATACATACATCAAAACTTATCAAATGGTACGCTTCAAATATGAGCAGTATTGTACGTCAGGTATACCTCAGCAAATCTATTTTAAAAACTAAAGCAAAAAGCTCTTGGAGTATCAGTATTCTGATATGACATTTAACTCTGACTTTTTAGCAGTTTAATCTCTGTGGCCCTGTTTCCTTTGTAAATTTGGATAATTATAGTGTCAAGTACGTAACTCATTGTTTTGGGGTGTTTTCGTATTTATTAAATGAGCTAATCTCTGTGAGCCTCTTAGGGTGCTTGGAACATAAGAATTAGTTACTAGCTATGCTTAATAGATCCAAAGAGGCAACAGGTCCCTCACTGGCCTCATGGGCAGTATCTTTCCATTTTAATGGAAGTCTGTTGCTTTCTCCAGTGCCGTAGAACGAAAAAAAGGGATGTGCCGTCTTGGGCTACCAAAATTTGTATCTGTGATAGCTACATTCTTGTGATTTAAAATGTATTTAGAATTACACTATTATTTAACTTTACCTCAAAAGAATAGAATGCTAAAGACAGACTTCTCTTTTTTTTCATTTTTTTATTATTTATTTTTTTGTTGGAGTTCAATTTGCCAACATATAGCATAACACCCAGTGCTCAACCCATCAAGTGCCCCCCTCAGTGTCCATCACCCAGTCACCCCCCACCCCCCGCCCACCTCTCTTTCTACCACCCCTTGTTCGTTTCTCAGAGTTAGGAGTCTCTCATGTTCAAGATAGACTTTTCTAATCCTTTTAAATATATTGTCCATTTTCTCACTTTCTATCTAGATTCTGTGCCAGCATGGTATTTTTACCTCAAAAGAATGTCTCCTCTCTATCCTGACACATAATAGATCCAGCAGTGTTCCCATTGCTGGTTATTACTCAGCAATTTCATTGTTCTTAAGAATCTTTCATTCTAGAATTCCTTCTCCTCCGACCATCTCCTAAGTACTGTAAGCTAAGTTTATAAACATAAATTTCCATAGCCTGAGTACTTCTTGTGAAACAGAAAATGCCGCCAAAGAACTGGAGACATGTTTCATCCCAATTCCTGATTGCTGGCCATAACCCCTACACAGCTCTTTATTAACGATATCACCGAGCTGAGCTGCCATAACCGAGAGACCAAACTAAGGATGCTTGGTTTTTTTTATTTAGTCAGACTGGAAGCAGCTGCATTTTTGTTTGAATTGCTCCCCGAGCTCTCCTGCAAATATATAAAAGGATGTTATAAATAAGTTAGGAGTTGATGATTCTCATTTGTCAGGGAGGGCAGCCTAAGTGAGAGCTGCGGCAGACAAGCATGGAGGCAAAATACTCGGAAATCCTTCATAATGGTAGAGTGAGTTAATCATTCAGGGGATATTCTCAGAGAGCCTGAGGAGATATTTAAGGCTAAGAATAATATCTTTTCTTTGGGAGAGATGGAAAGAAGGAGATACATCTTTTCCAAGATTAGGTGCAAGATTTTATAACTTGAATTGCCAGCATTGCTAAATCAATTTTAACACCAGCTGACACTTCAAGCCTACAACAAGTATGTGCCTCTTGAACGTGCATGTGTGTGCCCATGTGAGGTTGCATATTCCATGAGAGGAGTAAAGAAGATGCACACCATGTGAGGCTTTTACCATCTAGCCCTTACTCACCTATTCTCCAAGAACCAGAATGTGGTTCCATCTTCCCATAACCCACACCCTTGGGGAACCCCTTCAGTTTTACCAAAACCTGCTACTTTCTGTTTCCTGAACATGAACCCTAGCATCCATCTTGTGGTCATGTGTGTGAATTTGTATTCTTTCTTTTTGCATTTCCATTCTTTCTTTAATTATCAGTTCCAGTGTTGCGTTTGAGACATCTAGTCTTCTTCATGAGCTGCAGTGGGAACTTCCTTCTTTTTGTTCCCATAGCACTTGATGCATACTTCTGTTGTGCCAGCTGTTCATCAAAATCCCTGAGGTTGGCTCTTTCCAGAAGGAAGCTTTTGAAGACACGGGTCACATTTTATTTTCCTTTGTATCTTTGGTGCTAAGCCAGTATTTGGCATTGCAGTCTGTATTCTTTATAGGCTCATGGATGAATGACTAGATAAATAAATGAACAACCGTGGGACCTCAAGAGACAGAAAACAAGAACAATACTCTCGGGGGTTTTAATGATCTGGCATTGGTGACACCGAGCTGGTCTCTGGCAGCTGCTACAGGCCTTGCTGCCAGGACTTCTTGTGTACCTTGGCCAATCCTGAATTATTGGGGAGTATGGGTGGGCAATCATTTGAAAATGCTAAAAAGAAATACTTGATGCAAGAAAGACTCAGCAGCAGGGACTGAGGAATGATGATTTACATGGTCACAGAGACATTTAAAATCAGATAGATGAAATGAGGCAATGAAAAATCCAAGGGAAAAATGTAAGAAAGACTTGAAGGAAAAAAGACTGCAACAAAGACAAAGATTTCAGTATTTTGGAAGACCCAAGAGACAAAACATATAATGTGATTCACCAAGTTTCCATTATTTTTAAGGAAAATGAACTATTAGGATAATTCTTTGATGAAATTTGCAATATAAAGAATTGATCCATCTGGGGTTAAAAAAAAAAAAAACCTTCCTTTATGCTATAATATTTCAGAAAATAGCCCAAGTTATTTAAAAAAAATAAGTTTCTCGGAAAATATATGCGCATCATGGAAATGTTCTCATTTGATGTGTGTGTGTGCTCACATGTTCCCATTAGCAACCCCTATGTAACAAACTATCCCATACTTGTATAATTTAGTGATTTACAAAACAATCATTTTATCATTTTTTGTTACAGAATTTGACTGCACTCGGGCTCTTCTCTTTTGGATCTTTAATGTGGTTTCCATCAGTGGTGGGCCAGGCCTGCGATCTTCTAAGGCACACTCACTCAAATCTAGCTTATGGGCTGGTGAGGCACAAATAGCTGAGGGCCAGGACAACCCAGGTCCTCCCGCCTCTCTGTTTTCCTCTGCAGCACTTCCATATAACCAACTCCTCCGTGGTGGCTCAGACCTCCAGAGTCATGGAGATCCCCAAAGAGGTGGGAATGCATTTCCATGAAGACTTCACAAGTCATGCAGCTTCATTTACACATCTGTTTATCAAGACCATCATAAAGACTCTCCCAGGTTCAAAAGGAAGGGACAGAGACTCTACCTCTTGATGGGTGGACATGTCAAACCATCGTACACATTTTTCAAGTACAGATTAAGACACATGTGCGCGCGCACACACCCAGAGCCAATTCCTTACAAGCTTTCAATTACTTGGGTGTCATGAATTTTCAGTGTGATTCAGACATGCTTTTAGAATTGCTCATGTCTTGCTAATATGCATGACCTCCATAGACGTTTAAATGGAACTTTATCGAGTGAAAATGGCAATAAATTAGAATGAGATAATAACTTCTTCATTGTCTATTTTTAGAGAGACTAATTCCTAGAGAGATTTTATAAAGTGCATATGATTGCAGTGGGATTGAGAAACTCATTCTGATAGTCTATCACCGGCAAAGGTTGCTTGGGAAACAGAAACTGCCAACTGTTTTGCATCCAGGGGCTTGTTTGACGGGATAACTGATTTTCCCCGGTCCCTGTTCTCTATTTACTCACTGCAATGTCTCTGGCCAGATTCCTACATGTAGATTTTCTATTTATGCCTTATTTTTGGCTCTCTTCAGAACAATGACTGAAGCTGCTATCATGGCACTGCAAATCAGAATAAAATCCTGAAAGCTAAGGTGGTCGCCAGGATTACTTTATTTAAAAACATTTTTAAAAATACTCAAGATTCACTAATACCACTACAGATACCCTATGACAGTGTTTTTAATCTTTTTTTTTCCTTATTGTCCTGTAAGTTCTCCCCCTCCACGTGAAGCTTAGCATCAGAGATACACTGCATATCTGTCTATGTAGCATGTATAGCTATGCTTTATGCATAAAAACAATAATATTTTTTCATGCCTCAAGGCCTAATTTTTCCTGTTTGAGAGTAATGTCATTTGTTGAAATGCATGTCCTATAGGTATATATTTAATCTAATAATTTAATTAATTAAAATAGCAAATCAGATACCATGGCCATCTGAGAAATGCACGTTTAAATATTGACATTTTCAAAGAATTTGTGTCTGACACATCTATATAATTGTGTTCATGTATCTAAATATTTATGCATAATGCCTAGGGATACTCCTACTGCCAAGAACAACAAAAGCAAGAGGATAAGAGGTCAATTTACATAGTTCAGACACAGAAATAATACATCAGTGAATGACACAATCAATGTTCAGAAAGATAATTTTGAGAAATATGGGAAATAAAAGACATTAGAACACACAAACTTCGCATCCTCTCCAACATTTGTTGTTTCCTGCCTTGTTAATTTTCCCCATTCTCACTGGTGTGAGGTGGTATCTCATTCTTACACTGTTGGTGGGAATGTGAACTGGTGCAGCCACTCTGGAAAACTGTGTGGAGGTTCCTCAAAGAGTTAAAAATAGACCTGCCCTACAACCCAGCAACTGCACTGTTGGGGATTTACCCCAAAGATTCAGATGCAATGAAACGTCGGGACACCTGCACCCCGATGTTTCTATCAGCAATGGCCACAATAGCCAAACTGTGGAAGGAGCCTCGGTGTCCATCGAAAGATGAATGGATAAAGAAGATGTGGTTTATGTATACAATGGAATATTCCTCAGCAATTAGAAACGACAAATACCCACCATTTGCTTCAACGTGGATGGAACTGGAGGGTATTATGCTGAGTGAAATAAGTCAATCGGAGAAGGACAAACAGTGTATGTTCTCATTCATTTGGGGAATATGAATAATAGTGAAAGGGAATATAAAGGAAGGGAAAAGAAATGTTGGGAAATATCAGGAAGGGAGACAGAACATAAAGACTCCTAACTCGGGGAAACGAACTAGGGGTGGTGGAAGGGGAGGAGGGCGGGTGTTGGAGGGGAATGGGTGACGGGCACTGAGGTGGACACTTGATGGGATGAGCACTGGGTGTTTTTCTGTATGTTGGTAAATTGAACACCAATAAAAATTAATTAAAAAAAAAAAAAAGAACACACAAACTTCTTTTAAACCCCCTTTTTAACCTGAATAGTGGTCTTTGTGAACAACAGATTTTAAAAAAGGAGATCTAGTAGGTTTCACAACTTTGTACACGTCTTGAACATTAAAACGGTGTATTTACTGCCACACTTCGTATCCAGCCGTGGTATAGTCACATGGACCTGCATTCCGCATCAGACAGAGAGTTTCCAAGTCAGAATGTTTCTGATGGACCATTACCAATGAAGGAGAGTTTAATCTACACTTGCCCTCTCATCCTGGGAACCTGAGTTCTGGCATGTGATTATCAAACCATGTATGTCGTGTCTTCTGTTTCATTTCTAGGATGTTTGGATGTGAGATATCATAGATCCTTAGTGTGTAAATAGATGCATGTTCGATCTTAAATTGTACTGAGCATTTCTGAAGGGCTCTATTTAAGATTATAAGGTTTGAGTGAACCACTGAATAGGGCAATACCTGTTTGGATTAAAATAATAGTAAATTAAACTGGCTTCCAGCCTCTACGGCCACCGTTAGAAGAGTGATAGGTCCACCTGGGGGAAGCACCACATTATCTGCCCAGGTTGGCCTTCCCAGTCACCCTCTCTGAAGAATTTTTCTTGAATCCTTTCTCCCTCAGCCCAATAACCAACCACTCCCTTTGCTGTGTCTCAAATGCACCAGTGTGTCCTGTGTGTGCAACTGCTGTTGGAACTGTCTTCCTTATAGCTTTGCCTTCCTGGAGCTCACCTGTACCCTAATGAATTTGAGGGTCCCTAAGTAGTCAGGGCATCTCAGTTGTCTTTGTATCCCCAGTTGGCAGCAGAGTGAAGCACCTGTAAAATATTTCTGAAGAATGGAAGGTATGCTGGCAGGTTATTCTGAATTAGTTTAACAGATTTTCTCCGGAGCAAACCTGGTATGGCCCCAGTGGCAGCTCCCATCACTGCCCATTCTCCCTCAGAAGACACAAGCCCTGAAATTAGGTGGTAGAAGCATTGTCTGGGCTGGACCACTTTTCCTTGCTTGTTAGAACAAAAGCCTATTATATGCCATAATTCCACTCTCCCCATCTCCGTCAAGCCGAAAACTCTGGAGAAAAGAAAGCTGATGGAATGTCTGTCAAAGGGGAGAAGATTTGTATTTAGTTAAGTCCCAATTGTATTTTTAAGGCTGCATTAATGCCTTTGGAGGGGCAGTACTCAGCTACAGGACAGAACTTGTCTTGCTTTCTATCACCGGCCCTATGACTTCATATAGAATTCCAGAATTCTGATAAACTGTCATGTGGAAAAATGATAAAGTGATTTATGCTCAATTTTGCTAGAAGGGAGAAATGCAAGGGCTGTCAGTCTGGGTCTTGAGAACAAATGAGTTACAGTTCATGAGGCAGCTCAATAAGGCTATCATTTCCCATCAGCTCCCATCACTGACAGCCAAGATTTACTAGCTAGAGAATGGGAAGGGGGCTGAGATTTGGTGCCAGGTGAATCGGCACTATTATTCCATCAACCGAGCTCATACAGACAAGAGGCTACCATGAATATTTGATGGTAGCATTTTCCCAGAAATGCTCGTGAAAGGTAGCATTACTTTTCTCCCATTTGCTGGGAGCCTCTTCACTACGTCCACATGCTTGCGCATCTCTTTGAAAAATGACCACTTGTAAACCACAAAGGCATTTGGGATTGTTTGTTTTTGCTGCTTGGGCTAGTGGCGTGTTCCTCTTGGCAGTCTGTGCATGCAGTACACTAATTCATTGTCCTCCATCCTCATAGGATGAAGTGAAAAATCCCTCGTCTACTGAGATGCTCTATACATTACATCTGTCATTATCCATCCGACACGGTGGCAGTGAGCGGACAGCCTGCAAGCCCCCTATGTGCTCAGAGAAAACAGACTTTGATCTATGGCATTTGCTGTGTTCTCCTGGAAAACAAAAGGTGGAGGTGGGGGTGGGTTTCACTAGGCCTAAAAATAGTTCCCCTTGATTTTCTTTGAAGTAGAAATACATAACTTTGTAAGTTCTACACCATTGTAGGGCTCTTTTTCTCCAGACATTTATTTTTAGAGGGCAGGGTGGGAAGGGGGCACTTAACCTCAGTACATTTCATATGGGTTGGCTTATTTTTAAGAGAAAAAAAAAAAGAAAGAAAAAAAACAACGTGTAATCTTTGCCCTCGGGAGCTAGGGAAATATGATTCTAAAATCCCTAGGGGGAAGTTTGGTGTTTATTTTGTATTCAAGCTCATCTCTAGATGATTTTAGATAAGCTTTTTCTGTTTCATCATTTCCCAGTTGTGATCTTCGGTGTACTAGTTCAAAGAGGATAATAATAGGTGTTTTGTGAGCATTTGGGAAACTGGGGGCATACAAACAAGGGGGAGAATTCCAACTGCTGGCTACTTTGTTTGCCTTTCTACAGGCACTACATAGGCAGAGTGCTTCGTTGAATTTTGAAACTGATTTCTCTTAAATTGTCTTAACATTCGACCTAGTGAAATATTAATAAAAATATGTTGTTCTATAGGACTGTGTACTGGGTGCTGAGCACCAGTCATTCCTGCACAGAGTTCCTTAGTCTATCAGCTGTGTAGGTTTGAGGCTGCCCGAGCCACATGTTGACGCAGGGCAGTGGTGTGAGCCTGTGAGGTCACGCGTGGCATCAGGTTCACAAAGGGTGGGCAGACATTGGAAGCCAAGGAAATGCAAATTCTGAGTTTTAACTTTTTTGTTCAGTCAATCAGCAGATATTCCATACAGGCATTGTTCTTGCTACTCTGAATAGAGCTAGAAATAAAAACAAAGTATTAAGAAAAGTTTGAGAAGGTCACAAGTATTTTGAGGGGACTAATCAAGAGTGAGGTAAAAAAAGAGTGACTATTTATTGATTTTAGCCCAAGTCAAGGACATTGCCCTGAGGCAATGGCTTTTAAACTGAAATCTAAATGACTGGAAGGAATATGGCATCCAAAGGTCTCCAGGAGGAGCATTCCCAGAGGAGGAAATGCTTAGTACAGTAGCCCTAGGATAGAAACTGATTAGCATGTTCTAGAAATCAAAAGAAAGCCAGGGGTCAAACCACAGAGGTCTTGGTAAGCCATTAGGTCGTTCTACAGCAAAAGCCCTCAAACTCTCTTTCTGGGCCCGAGAGTTAGATACACTCAGTAAGGTTCTTTTAAGAGAAGAAAAGGAATGTTGAGTATTTTCAACAAGCATTACAGCCGTTGTGAAATGAATGTTTGTTGTGTGCCAAGCATGGTTCTAAGTGTTTTATGTATATATATTAAATCCTCACCATGTATATATATATTCCTCACCATAGCCCAGTGATGTCAGTATTTTTATTAATTCTCTTACTCTACCAGAGGAAACAGAATCATGGAGAATTTAAATGCACTTCCCATGGTCTCACAAGTGGCTGAACTGAGGTTTGACCCAAGTGATTTGGCTCCAGACCCCATGTCCTTATTGGGGGACTTGCCGCAGACTTAAGGAAGTGTTTCTTGAGTATTTTTTCTGATATGAACGTACACCTTTTGCCACTGAGATAAAACCGTATAGTGTCATTTTTTGCTGAAATGCTTCTTCATAGACTTAATGAAAACTTATATTCAGAAGTTTCAAAGCCAAACATTCCCTCGTCCAGAGAGACCCTTTGGTTCTTAGAAATGTAGTCTTCAGAAAGAAAAATTTTAAGAAAAATTTACTATCTAATAGAAGTAGTTTCTTCAGAATTCTTGAATTCAAAACCCCCAATATAAAGTTCTCTGGGAAAGAAGTACTTGTTTTTATGGCTAACCACAATATCAAGTTGAATGAATAAATAAGCCAAATTTATATTTAATCCATGTATTTTTTTCTTTATGTGTTAACAATAACTGATGTATTTTAGGTATTACAAGCTTCCACTTGGTACATTGAAGGAAATGATATGCTGAGTATTCTGTGTATTTATTGTCTATATACTTTCATTCCCTGAAAAAGATTTCATTAAAAAAAAAAAAAAAAAAAAAAAACCTCTACAGTATCAACTTTCTTTCCCATAAAGTTAGTTCAGGTGCTTTTCTTAGCTTCTTCTCCCACTCAACTAAGAAACACCAGAAATGAGATTTTTTTCCAATTAGACAGTCTTCAAAATCACAGATGCTTATTTTTCTACCATTACAATATGATAAAATATAGTGTTTTTTACTCATTAAACTCATTGTTGATCTAATTCACAATAGTCAATAGGCAGGAATAAAAATGATTTCACGTTGATGCCCATTCATATAAACATATGACTGCTTTTGAGAAACAGAAACACAGCTGAATAAAACTTTCATCCCCAGAATTGGAATTCGGTAAGAAGGTGATTTCTCCTGGTGTCTTTTTCAACCACAGTCCACTCCCATCTTCTCTCAGGATATTTCCAGAACCCACCTCTCCCGCTCCCATTGCCCACCTTATCTCATACCTGGCCTCTCTCTGGCCCTGTTTTCTGTTCCCAATGCAGCTCCAGAGAGATCCTTTTCCTTATAAACTCCATCAAGTCACTCCTCTGCTAAACTCTTCAAATGGCATCCCTCTCTCTCAAGGGAAAAGTCTACAGTGGCCGTGGTGGCTCTGTGATCTACCAGGCTACCCATCCCTTTGCCGTAATCACCTTACTTCCTTATTCTCTCCCTTTCACTCTGCTTTAGCCACAATGGCTTCCAACACTCCAGGCACACCCTGCCTTAGGGCTTTTCCACATGCTGTTTCATCTGCTTGGGATTCCCTTCCTCTAGGAAATATGTGTGACTGACTCTTTTTTTTTTTTTGACTGACTCTCTAAATTAGATAACTTTCCAGTGAATCTTACTCCAACCACCCATTTTAAGATCATAGCTCCTCCCCTTTGCACTCCCAATCCTGGTCCCTCTGTTGTTTTGTTTTGTTTTCTGTAGCATTTAACACATTGTCATATCCTCTGACACTGTATTATTTAGTATAGTATATGATATATTAAGATTACTTGCCCCAGAATATGAAATCTAATAGGCCAGGGAACTTTTAATAAGAGCCTCCAGTGGGCCTCAGGCTTGGTACAAAATTGGTGCTCAAAGACTATTTGTTGGATGCACAAATTTGCCTTTTCTTTTAGAACATTTTTCAGTTTTTATCCAGTATATTATTATGAGTCGTGACCTTGTACATTTTGCCAGTTAATTGATCGCAAGCCATTCTTTCTTTTGATGCTACTTTCCATGGTCTTTCTATTTATTTTCCCCTTTCCTCCCCTCCTCCTTGTATTCTTCTCCTTCTCCTCCCCTCCTCCCTTTTTTTCCTTTCCTGCTTCTCTTTCTTTTCTATCTCCTCCTCCTCCTTTTCCCTGTCTCATTCTGGGTGAGGGACAGGCAGGGTTACTAGGCAGAGAGATTGGTAGGGACCTATGTGATCAGACTCACAGAGATCCCAAAAATGCCGAGGTGTAAGTAAACCAGAGATAAGGGAGCAAACCAGAGCACCCTGCCCCAGAATAGTGTATTTTTATGACAGTCATCTGTGACCAACAAAGGAATAACCAGACCCCAAAGAAGAAGTAAGCCATTAAAGATGTTATCACCAGTCCTAACTCACACAAGACAGCACAGGAATCTCAAGGCCACAAGCTTCCCAGTCAGTTCTCAATAAAAGACTGCCACTGCAAGCCCTCAGTGGCAACCTTGTCAGGACCCCCTCACTTGTGAGAACTTTCTCTCTATCTTTGCTTAATAAAATTCCATCGCTTTACTACTCTCTGTTGTCTGTGAGATTCATTCTTCGATGCAGGTGAGACAAGAACCAAGCTCTCCTGAATCAATTCAATAATATGGAATAAGAGTTATGAGCTGTGGATATGCAAAGATGAATTAAAAACTGTGCTTCCTGTCACAGAGCTTCGGTCACATCTTAGGAACTTAAAACTTTTCAGTGCACTGGGTTATGTGCCTTGGACAATGCATGTGCCTTATGAAGAACTGGGGAAAGGGTTAGAGAAGAGGCTTAGTGTGATGAGCTTTGAACTGGGCTTTAGACCAAGAGTAGTTATTTCCCCAATGGCTTAAGGATACAGTAGTTGAATTATAAATACTATTTGCTGATCGTTAGGTTTTCTTTCTTAACCATAATTACTGGTTCAAAGCAAAGTTCTGGTTTTTCTCAGTAGTTATTATTTGTATCATTTTAACTTGCAGTCCTGATATCAGATCTGGAAATATAAGTGTGTGTGTGTGTGTGTGTGTGTGTGTGTGTGCGTGTGGCAAGAAAGTCTATTAGCATCACATTTAGTGAACACATTTCGACCAGACTTCCTATATTATTAACCAGTGAGTGAAAATTTTCCAGGAGTATCTTTCCATACACGTAACTTGTCATTATTTATATCATTATAAAATTTGAGACCATTCAAAGTTTTAGATAGGAAGAAAAAAAATAGAATTTGCTAATCAGAATCAAGCTCCAGTAATTGTTTTTGAAATATCCAGAATTTTATTTTTAATTTATTTCTGATTCTGTAATTTGTTTTTTCCCCAAATACTTGACCTCCTAAGCACTATATCCACTCAGCTTTAGAAAAGAAGGCGCAGCCTATTTGTACCAATACTGTTTTCTACCACATGGAAGATGAAAGGTCACTCTAGCTAATTCAGGATTCTTATATTATCAATTATTCTTTTTCTCATATAAATTAATCTTCTAGCACTGAATTCCATTCTCCCTATTGGCTTTTAAATGTGCTTTATTTTCTTCAGAGAGAAACACAGAGAGAAAATATAGGCTGTTTCTGTCCTCCTACAATTCACATGTAACCCCCCTGTGTGATGTTATTTGGAAGGCTTTTGGGAGATGTTTAGATTTACACGGGAATATGAGGGTGGGGCCTCCATGTTAGAACTGGTGTCTTTAAAGAAGAGGAAGAGAGATTAGAGCTCTTGTTCTCTCTGAACAAGAAAGAAAGTTGTCTGCAAGCCAGGAAGAAGACTTTCACCAGGAACCAAGTGCACCTGCACCTTGATCTTGGACTTTCAGCCTCCAGAACTGTGAGAAATTAATTCCTACTATTTAAGCCAGTCAGCCTGGTATTTTGTTATGGCATCTGAGCAGCTAACAAAGAGAAGAAATTATGACAAATGAAACAAAAATGCTCCACTCCCCCTTTCGTTAATCAGCGTCTCTCTTCTGCTGTTGGCAGCTGAACTTGTGATGATCTCCTCATTCTTCCTCACTCTTTAACCTGCTCTTATGCAACATCCAGCCTTTCCACTCCAAGAAATAGGTCTTGATAATGTCACCAATGGCCTCCATGTCACTAACTAAAAAATTAACTAAAATCAATGTTTTCAGCCCCATCTTCTGTGCTATATCAGCAACATTGGCACCAGCTTCCACTCTCCTTCTTGAATCATTTTCTTCCCTTGTCTTTTGGAACATGAGAGCCATTTTTTGTTTTGTTCTTTGTTTTTTCCCTTTAGGGAATGCATCTTAAGTGTCTCCTTTTATAAATGCATTTCTATTACACAGTTGCTAAATCTTGGAGTTAGTAGACACTTGGTCCTAGTTTGTCTTCTTTCTTTTCCTACTATAATCCTATGTAATTTCATCCATATCTGGAGCTTTGGTTACCACTTACTGATCTACCTAAATGATTTCAAAACTGTATCTCTAGCATACACTTCTTTTCTCAACCGTAGAGTTATACATGAAAACATTTTACTTCTTTGCAAATGGCTAATGAGATCTCCAATGTTGAAGTGTTATACTCCTGATTCACACATATACACGTCCTCTCTAAAGAAACCTAACATGGCTTTTTCCCAGGGTTTTTTAATCTCATGAATGATACTAACCAATCACCTGATTGTAAGTCCAAGAACCAGAATTACTGCCTATTCCTCATGTCTACCCTAAATCTAGGTACTGTAGATTTCACCTGCTACATATCTCTCAAATTTGCCTATCTACTTATCTTTATTTCTAACATTAACATCCCCATCAGTTTTCTTGCATGCTCATAAGCTTAACTCTTACTTCTTCATGTAGTAGACCTAATGGTACTTTCAAAAGCAATTCTTGTAATGTCAGATTTTTTCTCTTAAATATCTCCCTCCCTGCTGTTCTTAGGATCTATACTAACCTCTTTAAAATTCTTCCAAACTATAGCCTGGATTCTAAACCCCTTCTCTCTAGTTTTGCTTCATTTTTAATCAAACCTGTATTTTTGAAGTAAGACCCATCATTCACAAATGCATTATTTAGGGAAGGAAAAACTTCTGTGGATGTACCTGAAAATTAAACTGATGTAAGACAGGTTAACAGGAGAACAACATACACGTTGTATTCAATCTTTTTCCATATACATGGGAGCTTGCAAAAGGAAAACGAAGACCCAAAGAGAAGTTAGAACCAAGAGATTATATACTTTTTAATCCAAAAATAAATAAATATAAAATAAAGTAAAAATGATAAATTTGTGGAGAAGTGACAAAATAAAGGGGTTGGGGTAATAAGTTGCGGAACAGTGACTAGGAAACATATGGGAGAATTTACAAAAGTAAGGGTAATTTTGATAGGCTTGTTTGTAGGGGTCCATTTTGGCATGGACTCCCAGTTTCTGGTGATAACAATATTCTTCCAGTACAGAAAAGGCACCTTTCTCAGGGGAAATTTTACAATACGCTTTTAAATAGAAAGGGGGAGGTCAGACAGCCCTTCCTGCATCTGTTGTTTCTCAAGTGCTTTCAGCCCAAAATAATCTGTAAACCGAAACAGCGTATTTTGGTATGTCAGGTTCTGAACCACTTCAACTACTACAAAAGACAAAAATATTGCATTAAACTGTAACAGAATTCTTCTTTTTCTTTTTTTAAAATGGTTTTACTTATTTGACAGAGAACACAAGCAGGGGGAGCAGCAGACAGGGAGAAGCAGACTCCTTGCTGAGCAGGGAGCCCAGTGGGGGGCTAGATCACAGGACCCTGAGATCATGACCTGAGCGGAAGGCAGATGCTTAACTGACTGAGCCACCCAGGCACCCCTTGCTTTTTATAAATACATTCCAACTTAAGTGGTATAAAAGTGTGAAAAAAGAACATTTACCTTACAGATGATGAAATAATGTGGTATTTCTTCAGATTCCTGTGCTCTGTTTCTGGTTCTATCCTCTTGTTCTCTTTATTTTTCAGGTGAGGTTCCCTAGGAAGCATGCTCTGAAGAAGGTTTGCATGCAGGAAGTTTACTAGAGCATGTTCTCAGGGTCAGCAGCCAGAGGGAATCTAAAAAAGCATATTTGAATACAGGGTGAAATGTAACTGTGCCACAGCAGGGGTCTCAGATAATCCTGTAAAAACTAGGATGATCTTTCATAATATCTTGTTGGGCAAGTGACTTAGACCTTATTTATCTTCATTGACCAAGCATTGGATTTGGCACATATCCTTGGGGAGCAGGCATGGACTTGAGTCAGCCACCAACAATCCAAGCACCTAGACAATGAGTGTTCAGTCCAAAGTGGATTGGTGAATCTAATAAGCAGCACACAATGGCATCTACTGCAGTCCACTCTACTTTAGATAAGCTATGGGAAGAACTCTTTGGGGATTCCCATTGTCTTCTTTTTCCTGGGAAAAACCTTTTGCAAGAAGATGGTTAACTGAATGAACTTAAACCCCTTTTGCTATAGCTGATCTTGAGGCCATAACTGATACTTCCATACTTACCCTCAGACAGTTTGTCTGATAGTTGAGATGAATTTCCAGGTGAGGTGTCTGAACACTTGGTTATGTCTTTCTAGGGGTATGCCTGCTGTACTTTTCCATTTACCATCAAAATTAGGCAATTAAACACCAAGAAATGTCCAGTTGGATCAGTGACCTTCCAAATATATTGTTCCTTGATCCATTGTGCAACATCAATTTGACCTCTTCTAATGATTGGTGTCATTTAGCCCTTCTAGGATGCAGACTTCTCTCTTTACTTCCTGTTTTTTTAGAGCAAGGAGTCCTAAGTAAATGGGCAACACTTAAAGCTTGAGATATAATAGGACTCTTGTTGTGTCCTTTGGTATAAGGGTATCCTCTCTGAGAATCAAGACTTTGAAATCCAGAGTTGTAAAGTGAGAAGCACAGATTCTTCCCAAATAGTACACTGGGAATGGTGGTAGGTAGTCCCACTCCTAGTTCACTCACTGGTTCCTAGGCGCATGTATTCTCCTTAAAGAAGACACAGTACTATGTACTAGTTCGTAATTTAGGGTATATACTGTCATCCTTTCAAGGTATCATCTCTAAGTTCACAGTCAGATAGTTTTGCCTTTACCAAGTCATTCTTCTCTCTGTAAAGCTGGTAGTTTCTGGATATTGAGTGTATGACACAGTCATTGGATGTTTTATACCCATTACTGCCCCTTCCTTTTCTATAAAATGACTCAATCCAATTTGATTTTATGCAGGATCCTATGTCAATTAATCAAGCCCTAGAAGTCCTCAGATAGTGGCACTGCTGAGTCTCTGAAGCCAAAAAAGAATAACTCATACTCGGAATCTATGTAATTTCAATCAAGATGAATGTGGTAGTTTAAACGTGCACAAATTCTTTGATATTGTTCCATCAAAAAGTGGAGTCTAATATACTTTCTCTTTACTATGGCATGACTTTAGTCATTTGTTTAATGAATAGAATGTAGGAGAAGTGAGGTTATGTGATGCCCAAAGCTAAGTTAGAAAAGATGACATAGTCCTGCTTCATTGTCTCTTGCTTTTGGGACACTTGTCTATGAAAATTACCATCATGCTCTGACAAGGCCAAGCAGCTGCAGTGAAAGACCACATGAAGGAATTTCAGCTCCAGTCCCAGCTGAGATTCTAGCCAAGAAGTCAACATCCATCAGATGAGTGAGTGAGTGAGTGAGTGAGCGCTTTCAAATGATTCCAACCCCTACCCTTTGAGTTCCTCTTGCTTTACCTGCAGTAGAATAGAGAAGAGCTGGTGATGGTATGTGAAAAATAAATGTTGTTATTGTTTTAACTTACTAGGTTTGGGGATGGTTTTCTGTGTAACAACAGATAACCAAAACACTGAATTACTGTCCCTTCTAGGTGTAAAGGATGCAATAGTCACCTTTCCACCATATTTCCTGGTCTGTCTCTGCAAAGGATGGTGCTATTTTAGGGTGTGAGTCATTTCTACTTAAGCAGATTAAGTATTTGACAGTGGCAGTAGCTAAATAAGCCTTTGTGATCAACAACCTACACTCTTGGGCCCATGTGTAACTTTCATCTTCTGCCTCCAGGACCACTCCACTGGTGCATACATAAGATCAGCACTTGGGATGACAATGCTGAGTCATTCTGTCTACTTGGCAGATGTTCTATAGTGGTGTTAATATCAGTATAAAGATCTTTACGCATTGTGTCTAGTCCCATATATCCATCCCCATGCCTTTATCTTTAACCTCCTTATCCCTCCCTCACCATTCACCTTTTCTCCTTCCAGCTCTCTAAACAACCAGTCCTTGCCACTGCTCACGAGTCAGTATATGATCTTACCTTAAGCCACTTTTATTTTCAAACAAAGTGGACAACCAGGTGTACTATGGATGTTTTAATTATTAGACAATTTCCCTTTCCCGCTGTACTTTCCAGTCAACCCTGAGAAGAGCTCTGATGTAGTCAATGCTCGTTTTGGTTGGCACTCACATACTGAGCAGATCTACTCAGCATCCAATATTGTCCTTTCCCTTCTTTTATCATCTGGTAAAAGGGACCTCCCATTCAGTCAAGTGAACTGAGAGGTATTTGTGCATTAATGCGAGCAGCATTGGGTCTGAGATAACTGCTCATGCATCTTACTTGTAACCTCTGGTCTTACTCACACCCAATCCCTGAATCACCACTTCCGTCTTATAGAAAATTGTTACTAGATCCATTTGAATTTATGATTCAGTAGTTCTAATAGAACTTAGAACATGATAGGCACTTCTGTCACTATGTCCTGTATTCAGGCACTCCATTTCTACCATGTCCCGGTAGCATGTCAGAGGCTTTATTTTGGGATGATCTTGCAGATAGCATGGCTTTTCTCCAAGACCTTAAAATTCTATATTATGATTTTGCGGAGGGAGTTTGCCACAAGCCAAAACTGGATTTTCTCTCCACCAATACTCTAATACCGTAAGGTCTTCTGGGTCCTATGGCCCTAGTGGCAGGGTCACTTACACCACTGCCTGGTTCTACTCTAGGCCTCATTCTAAGCTAGCAGCCTTTTATTTCATATGGTAAATAGGTTTGAGTAGTATTTCCAAGTATAGAATATGTGACCTTTAGAATGTAATGAGGCTGGGGTGCCTGGGTGGCTCCGTTGGTTGAGTGTCTGACTGTTGGTTTTGATTTTGGCTCAGGTCATGATCTCAGATCATGAGATCAATCCCCATCTTAGGCTCAGTGGGGAGTCTGCTTGAGATTCTCTCTCTCTCCCTCTGCCTCCCTCCTCTCTCTCTCTCTCTCTCTCTCTCTCAAATAAATAAATGAGTATATTTCAAAAATTAGAACATGATGAAACCTACAAGAAAGATGTTGTTATTTCTTTTTGATCATGATAGTTGCAAGATGTAATACTTTGTCCCTTACTTTAAGGGAATGTCGCATTAAGCTACAGATCATTCGACTCCAACAAACTTCACTCAGTGTGTCCTTCAGTCTTTGCAGAGATTATTTCCTATCATACCACATATACCTTCCCAAGTCTCCAATGTATTTTCTACTTTTGCTGACCTATTTTGGTTGACATGATGTTTTTGATATGGTTTCACCAATTTAATGGACCAGTGAGATATTCTGTGGGATATCCAGATAATGCCATTCCCCTCAGACTATATTTTGACAAAGGAAGAATTCATAATTCTGGAGCAAGGCCATAAATGTATACTATTTCTGATTCTCATTTCTGACTGAGATAGAAAAGAACACGTGACATTCCAAAGGCCATGTCAGTTTGCTCCAACAAAGACATTATATCCAGTGTGGTGGCTGTAATCGGGGATGCCACTTGTTTCAGTTTTGAATAATCCAGTGTCATTTGGCTTTAGTAGGGTCCAAACTTGTGAATCATGTTGGGATATGATGGGGCCATCAAAGGATAGCTCTAATCTCTTCTATTGCCTACAGGAAGTAATATTGTTTTTCACTTACTCTCTTGATAAAGGCTTCCACTTGGACTTATTCACTGAAATTCTTGCCCCACACACCCAGGGGCATGTTGGGAATTTTACAACTACAAAATAATACCCGTTCTGATTAGACATTTAGAGACAGGGCAAATGACCCTGGTTCTGAACCCTTGCCTCACAAGGTCTTTGCAGAGGCTGTTTCCTCCCTAGACATGCTGTCTGTTTCCCTCTTTGCTTCCTTGACTCTTATAATTTACATCTCTTTAGAAAAACTTTCCTGAATAGGTCAATTCTCACATCATAAGCTCTTAGATGACCTGTAAGTCTCCTTTTCAGTATATATCAGCTTTGATTTTATAATTATTTGCATGATTTTTAGGTAATATTTATTTGCCTAACTAAATTGTAACTTCTATGAAATATAGGGACAATATTTGTATTTACAGCATTTAGCATAGTCCCTGGCATGCAGTTGGTATTTAAAAACTTCTATAGTTAATTTATATAGAAGGAACTCTAGAACGCTTTAATGAATTAGTAGCTACACTAGAATTTTGACTAGAGACTGCAAATTCTGTCTCATAAAAATAGATTTGTAGGACCCTTAAAATTAAAAAAATATATATAGCTAATTAATACCTGGTACTTAGTTCAAATTGCCTGAACTTTTGATATATTTTTGACAAAAATGAATGTTGTCCAGATTTGAAATATTCCACTTACGCTTGCCAAATTCATGTTTAACTAACCTGAATAGCTCAAAATGACTCTAAGTGCCTACCTGGGATGGGTGTAGTATAAATGATTTGAGGCTTTCAAGTTATCTTTAGCCTAAGATACCCATATAAGAATATTTGAAGGAAAGTGAGGTAACCATGTTATATATGCTGTTGAATCATTTATTAAATTGGTGTAGTACTCATTTTTGTTCAATAACGTGCATTCTAATCTAAACTACCAAAGCTTCTCTTATGGTAAACATTATATTCTTAAATTAGGCCTTCGTTTTATATATAGCATATTTATATTTTATATATTTTAGAATACATTAAATCTAAGAACTTAGATTTCTGTCTCCTAATACTTCTGCATCCCAATAGAATTCCAAACTCAAAATTACACAAGAAAATTACATGTTCATTGACAGAAATATCTAATTCAAAAAGCTGTTTTTGAAATCGATGAAATTGAAATTAAAGAAATTTCATTTCACTAAGAATGAACCCTATAAACATTTTTATAGAACTGCTCAAGGATGTATGCACAAAATTTACAGTGTAGAATTCTGTGTTCACAAAGAAACTGAAAATATGCACCTCTCCATAGAACGGAATTGTTAAAGAATATACACATCCAATAGAATATATACAACATTTTGCTATATTTTGTTGCATTTTGTAGATTATGAGGTCATTATACATAATACAGTGGCTATAAAGAAAAGAATGCAATAGGTATATGAATAATAATATGGAAAGCTCTACAACATATATTTTCAAGTAAAAAAAGGCAAGATGTAGAGCAAAACTATATAGAATTGTCTCTTCTGTGTGAATAAAACTTTTTGGAAGGATACGAAAAAAAACTTTGTTTATACTTCCTGGGAAAAGGAATTAGGAGTTGGAGGGGAGAGATTATCATTCACTTCCTATTTTTTGCCCTTCTTTACTATTTGAGCTTTTAATTTACATACACATTACTTTTATTATAAAAATTCATTTAATTTAAAACATATATTATTCTATTACCTCAGGAAATAAAAACTTTAAAGTAAACATCCCTATATGTGTTAAGGAATAATGTTCTAGAGTGTTATCTAAAAATATTTTTTATTTTATATTTTATTTCTCAGGTAATTCAATATTTGATTTTTTGTTAGGTCAGCAACTTTCTGAAAGAATCAATAAGACCCAACCATTATTTCTATATTGAACATGCAACCAAAATGTTTTCCAGGTCTCAGACCACTGTTGCATCACGTTTCAGAATCTCATACAACAGGACTGTTTGTGATTAACACTGATAATCTTTTACCAACAATAATATAACAAATTCTGAAGGAAGTATTTTTTTTTATTTTATTTATTTATTCATGAGAGACAGAGAAAGAGAGAGAGAGAGAGAGAGAGAGAGAGAGAGAAAGAGAGACAGGCAGAGGGAGAAGCAGGCTCCATGCAGGAAGCCTGATGTGGGACTCAATCCCTGGACTCCAGGATCACGCCCTTGGCCGAAAGCAGTGCTAAACCACTGAGCTCCCCAGGCTGCCCCTGAAGAAAGTATTGACTGAAAACCAACTATTACTGCCAAGTGGCGGGATATTAAAAAACAAACAAACAAAAAACCAGGAGCCAATACCCAGGCTTGGCATGCCATGAAAGAGTGCTATATGGCCTCTTCACTACCTTTGCAAAAGAACATATATAATATTGCCAGTAAGCCATTTATTTGGCAAGTTCTTGTTATCCACATTAGTACATTTTTTTTTTTTGCTTTGTAAGAGTTCATCAAAATAAAAACAAAGAAATGTCATTTTCATTCTATTTTATGTGCAATGTAATTGCTTAGCTAATTGTGAAGTAACTGCACAACTTGGTCTTTTTTGGTGTCTTGCTCTGTCAGGAATGCTGCTCACTGAGATATGGCAAGACTCAGATAACGTTTATTATTTTACTTGAAAGCAAATACTGTTTTGTTGTTGTTGTTCTATGTGGTTTTTGTTTGTTTCTCTGTGTCCCCTCTATAAGAGTATCAATACATGAGGAATATTCAATAATGAGAACTATTTCTAGTGATTCATGTTAGTTTAGGAATTTGGATCCCCTTTGAAAAGGGCAGAGCTCAAGCCTCTTTCTCTGAAACTGCATATATTAAAAATACATGTTTTATAAAATGTATAATGTGTCAGAAGGTATATGTGTGTGTGTGTGTATGTGTGTGTGTGTACACACACATTTGTTGTCTAAAGGCAGTGGGAACTCTATGACATCTTGGCATCCTATCTACTATATAGGGAATATCATAAGTTCCTTTGCATGGCATATAGCCTTTGGTTATCTTCTACCAACAAATCTTCTATCTAACAAATAAGGATGTTTCTGCCCCAAAAAGGACATACAGAAAGGGACACACAGAAAGGTCTGGAGACATTTTTATTCTCACGACTGTAGTGGTGGTAACTGGGGAATGCGAACTACGATTATCTGGCGTGTGAATACCAGGGATTCTTTTAAACAGCTACTAAAAATGAATAGGGTAGTCCCAACAACAAAATTATCGGGTACAAAATGTCAGTAGTGCCAAGGTTGAGGTATCCTGGACTACTTTTAACATCTCACTCTTTCTCCTTTCCACACAAAACCACTTGCCATTCCCATGAAAATTTCCTCTTTCTACAATTCCCTTCCCTGATGACCATAGAGTCACTTATGTTCAAAGTATTTCCTTTTAAGTGACTCCTCATCAGTGTGTACAGAGAACTCTTTTGTGAAATGTCTCCATTGTAATACTGCATTGTAACATTTACTAGCATATATATCTTGCACATCAGACCCTAAGCTCAGTCAAATAACCAAAACCCTAGTGTCTGGTAGATGGTAGCCACTCAATAATTATTTGTTGAACACTAACTGAATAAAGATAAATTGTAAAGGTTGAAATACTTTTGAATTTTGTGTGATGTTTTCATGAAGGAAGGATGAAAATGCCTTTGACCAGTTATTCTTCAAATGGATCCAGGAGGCTGTTATGGAATTGTGGGGGCGGTGGTGGGGGGATGAGAATGACCTGTTACGGGAAATTAATTCCAATCGCAATGAAGAAGTACTCTGCTTGGGAGTTATATCAGAGTCTCTGCAGTTGCAGGTGCTTTCTTAGGCAGAAGATGAATACAGTGGTGGAATGGCGCATTGGCAGCACAGAGATGATACAAGCATAGATCATAGAATCTTAATTGCCTTCGACGCTTCTAAACGTTCTACTATCCTGTAGTCATTTCAGGCTGGCTTCTGCTTAATTGCCTCCATCTCTGTAGGGCACAGTAACTCTGGGAGTTTCTCTTGCGCTGAAAGTTTTTAGATGCCAATGAGTTTGTGGAGATGCAACTGAAACTCATTCTCTCTATCCCTCACCCCGCGGCACACATTAACACGATGGCCCTGTGTTTCCACATCCCTCTGTGGAGTGCCACCAACTTTTCCAAGCCATTAAGTTGCCCTTTACACTGGAGCAAATTTGCTCCTATGATGTGTGAAGTGAAACCCTTCGGTTTCTCCAAGGCGGAGATCTATTTTGAGTTTCCATTGCAATGCTGTGTATACTGAGTTTGTCAAACACCCGGACTGAGTTCTGGCTCTGCCATTTGTCAGTTGGATGGCACTTTGATTAGCATTGAGTGTCAACTGAATGCCACTTTGCCATCCTGGGCTTCAGGTTCTTTATCTGCAAAATGAAGTGTTGGAACACAGGATGTCTGAGCTTACTCATACATCTGCTCTCTTTTAACGCTATGATTAGCCTCCACAAAGAAAATCTCAGCTCCAGTTTTGCATGTGCATGTAAGGGTTTGATCATGGAATGACTCTAAGCCTGCTTGATCTTTAAACAATTCATTTAGGACTTTACTGAGAAGTAGGTGAATTTTATGCCCGCCCAAATGAATTTGCACTCAGATGGTGACCCACACCAAGAGAGACCTGTCAGGCCTCTTTGATAACCAATCAAAAAAGTATGTTTCCTTTATTGAGGAGGAGATTTCTCCTTCTTGTCCTATATTTAGTCCCTACAATCCATATATTCATAGAGACTGACTAACCAACAGAAGGACGCTGCTCTCCTTGACTGGACTAGTTAATAAATTCAACCTCTATATGAACCTGTTTTAGACTTTGATTATACTTCCACAGCTTTGAGTCAGGAAATATTAAGCTCAGTGGAAGCTACACATTTTCCTTTACTGGGGTGCTTTTAAGCAATATTAAGCATTTAATCTCTACTGTCTGTTCTGACTTAAGGAAACAATGACTAGAAGTAGTAGAGTTGGAGCTTCTAGGCACAGATTCCAAACCGAGGTTAAATATTTTAAGAAGCAAATGCCTTCTAATTGTCCCTATGCATAGTGAATAGCATTCGTGATCAAAATTTAAAACACCAATCCCTGCCCCTGCATGCTCTACTGACTTGTAGACATTTGGACTCTGAATTTAAAGATTAATTGATGGTTCATGCTGCTTTAAATCATGCTTGGTCAAGCTTTATACATATATAAATAAAGTCACTTTTGAGCGACAAGGTTGTTAATTTAATAACATCTTAAATAAGACCTTAAGTAACATCTTAAATAAGTGAAAATAGATATGTAAGGCTATCTTACTGAATGTGCTCCATAATTATCAAAGACAACTGTATAAGTATTCGGGGAACTCCCTTAATGAGTATCTTTACATTTAGGTAAGCCCTTTAAAAAATAATAGGAATCCAGGTAAAAGACCTGAATATGTGAAATATATGAATGCTTTCTTGTGGTAATTTATGGTTTTGTAAAATAGCTGCCTATCTAAGATGTGCTTTCAATATTGTTTTTCCATAAAATATAGTTTAATCTGATTAATTGTTTCTTTTATAATGACTACATTTTGGGAAAGAACTATCTGAAACATAAAGCCATATCTAAGCAGGAATCAGCAGTCATCCTTAGGGTTGAACGATATGCACCAGCCAGAGCATAAGATATTTTCCAGATATAACCAACCAATATTCTGAACAGTAGGAAGCAGTAGAGAACCATGTACCATTCTCACACATGACCAAAAGTAGAGATCAATGACAAATCTAGACATCAAAAACTCAGGATCCACAGAAATCAGTCCTGAGAAAGAGTAAGTATTGTGGATCTAAGAAGGACAAGTTTATGTTTAGACCTTCTGAGCAATGAATCCCTTAATTTCAAGGAAGATTAACATGCACAATCACACATCAGATCTCAACTTTGAATTGTGCAGTTTTATCTACAATATCCAATGTAATATAACTGAAATAACTGTTGATATAGTCATGATAGTCTGAAATACTTTTATGACCAAGTATATAGATCATATCATGGTTTGAATCGGGGCTATAAGTTGTCCTTAACTGCTAGATTGACCATATGGTGTTATTTTTTGGGGGTAGATTGTTTCATTTGCTTTGTTTTTTAATCCAGTATAGCCAAAGACTGGGTTAACTTAAATTGGAGACATTTGGTACAAATGGGTACAATCAGTAAATTGTAACATGGAGAATGAACCTTTAGCATGCAATGTTGATTTTGGATTTCCTTACTGCAATTGAAGGGAGGAATTGCATCTTCAAATAGGAAGGAAACAAAGATATTTGCCAATACCAACAGTACAGTCAGTTTTATTTTCTACCCTTTATGCTTATTCTCATTATCACATGTTTCAAAATGTGCTATTTAGTTTTTATGATCCATGTAACCAACTAGTTGCAAGACTATCAAATATTAATAAATTTCTCGTGTAATTTTCTACATCATCCTACATGACATGAAAATTTTAGAATATGTGTGTATGTGTATGTAATAATATAAGTTTTCTAACCGTTAGAAGTAGGTTATTTGCAATTCTTAAAATCGTACTTATTTTAATCTGAAAAATGTGCATGTATGATAAAATTTTGACATCCAAGTTTTCTATGATTAAGGGTATTAATCTAAACATTAATAATCCACATCCATGCTTGTTGATCCATATAACTACACATTCTTATTAATAATGTTAAGTCTACACTTATAATTTTAACTCTCAATTCTGTAAGGATGATGACTTTTCATAATGAAAATAAATTCTTCACAATGGAAAACAGAAGAGACACTTTTATTTAATAGACTCTGCATATCTTCATAAGAATATTAGTTGATTCTAAGATTTGTCAAACATTTAAATACAGTAGAAATACAAGCTCTCAATTTGCTCCTTACATTTGAAATTGAGGCAGTTAGATAATTGAACTTTGTTTTACAAAATATAATTGTCATATAATGTTGATCAAAATACCTTGGATTTCCACTCAAGGAATTTTTGTTTGTTTAAATTCCACCAGATGCCTACATTCACGTAGTTTAAAATTTAAACATATATTATTCAAATTGCTAAAGATTTATAAATCTGCTACCTGGGAAGATAATGTAAAACTCAGTAATGAGGCATAAAAAATACTCTACCTAGCTATGCAGGAATGCAGGAAACAAAAAAAAGTCTAGAACATACATCAGTGAAACCAGAAATGGAAAGAATCAGTTAAAATAATAAAACCTTTTAGCCCAAGCACACTCTCTGTAAAGTAATTTCATCATGATTATTCTAGGTTCCTCCACATGAAATAACTTCTCTATATTCATTGAAAGAAAAGCCAGCTGCATTATCTTTAGGGCCCTAGTGGATTTATATTTATTTTTCTATTTATTTTAGGTCCATTGATTTTTGTTCCTTGTAATGGTTTGTTTTTTGTAGGGCTTTTTCCCTGTTTGTTTGTATTTAATAACATACCACAGCAGATGTTTAAAATGCAACATTATGATGTAATGATTTTGCTGTTTGCCTTTAAAACTCATGAGGCCAAATAATTATATTTCTAAAGGACTGTTCATTTGATTTAGATATATAAAATGGATTATTGATCAATGAAGGTTTTACTTGTCACATTTCAAAGGAGTGGTCAGGCCTTATCTAGAGTATTGTTTGTCTTTCTTGGTTTCCAATTTTGAGATAAATATTCACAAGCTAGTGATGCTCATAGAAGGAGAGAGAAGAGATTATGGTTTAGGAAACACACTTCATAAATAATAGTTGAATCAAGGGAATATGTGCAGTTTGGAAACAATATCAATAAGAGGAGTCTTAGGTTTCTTCAAATATGTAAAAGACTATGATGAAACAGATTCATTTCTTCATAGATGACCAAACCTGTGATCACTAAATGGACATAGGTCAGTATAATGATGAACATTTAACAGTTGTCTCCAAAAAGAAGAGTGCTTAAGAGAAAGGGGTGGATTTCTCTTTTGTTTGTTTATTTGGTTTTTTTCCCTCAGCTTTATTGAGATATAATTGACAAATAAAAATTTTATGTACACATGTGTATATGATATAGAATGTGGTGTTTTTATATACATATACATTGTGAAATGATTACACAGGTTAATTAACATATCCACCATGTCATACAGTAGTCATTTGTGTGTGTGTATGTATAGGAAGAACATTTAAGCTCTATTGTCTTGGCAAATTTCAAGTATACAATACAGTATTTCTTATACTGAATTTCTATTTATCATGGCTATGGTAAGGGGGATTTCCTAATAAAACTGTAAAATATCTTCCTCCTCTTAATTTTAAACATCTAGAATTGTATTCCGATAAAAGGATCAGTGTATGCTGTATTACTTTTTTTGTAAGCTTCTGTTTGTTGGCTAGAGCATTCCATTACAAACAGAGGTGAACCAACCCCATGGGGTATGCGAGACACTACATTGGGATAGAGCAAGAAAACGTTAGAACTCCTATTGGGGTTTATTTTATCTACTGTTCTCATAAATTTTATAATAAATATGTTAAAATAGTTATGCATGATTATGATTTATAAACACATATTTTAAATTTACAAATATGAAAATAAATATAAAATATTTTTATAGATATAGGTGAGATATCAAAAAAATAAAAATAAAAACATCTGGAGACCACTGAAATGAAGTTAGGAGTAGAGGAAAGTTGGTTTAGAATAACTGCACTGGGATTTCATGCATCTATGACATAAATAAAGTACAACTCACAAGTAACTTAGCCTTTAATTTTTATGTTTTTCAAGCTCATGCCAATAAGGCTATGCTAGGATTCAAAACTGAAGGTATAGTGGAAGGACAGGCCTTGTTAGCCGTATTAATGTTAATAAGTTCATACATTGTCACAAAATTAATTGTGTATGTAAATTGGGATGCAGTAATAATGGCCTCGTAGATGAAGCACTACCCTCTCACATATAGGGTCATTCTACGTCTAACCCAAGGTTTTAACCACAATTAGTTTAGTGGTTTGGGGTTATTACCTGTTAGGCAGTAGTTCTCCATTAAAATGACTGTAAAACACATAATTTATCACAATTAGGCTTAATTGGCTATCTTCGTCTCTGTTCAGTGAATGCCAAGATTGGAGACAGCATGGACAACAATTCTCATCTTAGTACCCAAAAAGGACAGTTTTAGGTCATTTCCCGCCAATTTCTATGATGGATGTGGACTCATGTCACTCTCAAGTACTCGAACAGAGGGCACCCGTATCTCACACCACCATAGTTTATTTTGTCTTCCTGAGAGCTATTGACTTTTTGTTTTCTGACCCCAGCTTCTTTTCTCCTTCATCCTTCTCCATCGTTCTCCTTCTCCTCCGTTTGTCTCCATTCCCTCATCTGCCCTACCCACTCCCCCAACACACACGTAGTTTCTTATGCCAATCAGGCGACTCCAGTCAAGCAACAGCTATTCAAGAAGGAATATAATTTTAACAGTGTGACATAAATACAGGTCACTCCTGCTTTTGTATTGAATTCTGAAAGAATTTCTATATGCTAAGGATAAGAAAGTGAAGAAAAATTTTACCTTAATGTTTCAAAAATACCCTCTCCAACATTCAGCATTTTTCATTCAGGGACCATTAAAAGAAAAAATAAGCACTTTTAGTTTTTAATATTGAGAGCTTTTGGCAGAGTTGTACCAACATACAACCCTCTACATTTATGCTCTACAGCATAAATGACACTAAAATCGTCAAGTGTTTCTAGAGTACTTAAAATCAAGAAAAACCAGCAAAACACAATACTGGATGAGGGCTATGATTTTCCTCATCCACAAGGAAACAGATTTTTTTTTTTTTTAAGACACACATTGATTAATAGATCTAGTACAATTATAGTTAAAGAAAGTGTGGATTTCTCCTGCAGGCATAGATAAGATAAAACACTGAGATTAAGTATATAAAAATAAATTTATTGAGGATTATCTGAGAAAAAAGGACAGAATATTTCAATGCAAGAAAATCAAGATTAACATTACTCAGTAAACATGTTATCCAGTGGCCATGGCAAAACCATTTGTTCCTAAATAAACCAGAAAAGCTAACTTAAGTTAAAATATTTAGCTCTTCAGTATGTTTCTTTTGAAGTTACTGGTTTGCATGCTGACATTCATAGATATGTTGTAGACTCAACTATGCCATAGAACTAGATTGCACTGACACCTGTCCGTAGTATGAATGTCATTATATTAAAAGGATATTTGTGTTCAATTTTCATTGTAAAAGTATTTTTTTTACTTGTGGCCTTAATTTACACTTAAATTCTGAATATAAATACAGCAGTAATATAAATAAAATTGTAAAGTGCAACGCAAATTGACAAATGCAGTGTCTTATATAGAAAGTAGTATTGCAAGTTTCTCTTGCAGTAATATATACTAAGTTTTCCTCTGGTTGTGCTATAAAGCATACACATGTAAGAGTCTCAATTTCACTTGTGATATGCGATATTTTTTACATTACTTGAGATGAATGACATTACATAGGTAAGCAAAGAACCCTGATTTCTGGTTGTAGCTTAAAAGCTGAAAATCTGTTGATGTAGGCTGAAATGAATTGTCTTCTTTTTTAAAACTGTAAAGGTTGTGAATGACAATACATGTTTTTGCTAGGTAAAAATCAGTGTAGGGAGGATCTTCTTTTCTAAAAACATGCTCAGAAGATAATTGAGTTATTGTCGCTGAGTTGTTCTAGTAGGCCTAATGAGCACACGGGTGGAAGGGAGGGGTGGTGTCTTATGAGTAAAATTGAGAATTTTATTTCTATTCAGTTTCTTTCAGGACTATTAGTAGCTCTTAAAATAAATGGTGTTCTCTACGTTTAAATATCTCTGTAAGAGAACCGCCGACCTTAACAATTCACAAGTTATCAGAAGAGAATGAAACACAGGCAGTCCAATTTTATCTATTAAACCTATTCATCTATCAACATGTACCTATTGAAATTGGTTTTTTTAATTTTTTTTATTGAGATTGTTTTTAATATTAGAATCAAACCTACATGGTGATCTCAACACTATCGTGTGTTGAAATGAGGTTTATAAGTGTTGAACTTTACTCCTACGGGTAACTCAGTCACAATCTGAAACATGGGCATATGTATTCATGTTGGACGTCATTGGGAAACAACAAGTAATTTTAATGAGTATGAACATCCTTAGTGTCTAGAAATAGTCACTGTAAAAATGTTAAGTGCCTGTAGTAGGTGTGCCCTTCAGCGTGAGCTGCCCAGCACTCACATGTGTGTGCAGGCTCTTGGCAGTTAAAAAAGAGCATTTGTGACAAAGCGCTTGGAACAAAGGTACTCCCAGCTGAAGTGTAAGCAAACACATTTAGGAAATACAAAGAGTGTTGTTCTAGTGTTTGAAAATGATATTGAGCACTTAGAGAATGAATAAGTGGAAAATGAACAGTTTATCCTTCAGAGAAGCCCTGACAACCATAAACAGTGTTCATCAAGAAAATGTATCAGTAGCGAACCGCTATGATGACGTTAGAGAAATGCCCCAGAATCCCCTTTTAGTATTTTTGGTTTAATTTCTTTTAGAATTTAGTAATATTTCCCTTAATTACAAAGTCATTAAGTTTACTATTAAAAAAAAAGAATAAGAAAAGAGATATTAGTAATTCTAGTATCTAGTAATTCTAGTCCTCAGATTTAGTTATGATAAAATGGGGGAGGGAGTCACCTGGGTGGCTCACTTGGTTTCAGTTCGGGTCATGATCTTCGGGGTCAGGGGAGAGAACCTGAAACCCCTGCCTTAACGTCCCCTCTCTCCCTCTGCCCCTCACCCCTCAAAGAATTAATAATAATGGTAAAGTGGTGTGTATCCTTGCAGGTATTTCTATATATTTATGTAATATATACACAAATATATAAACAGACGTATAATGTAACAGATACCCCTTGAGCCTGAGTGGCCCCAGGGCTAAAAAGCCTTCTGAGACTGCCTTCCTGATCTAAACATAAAATTGATCCCCATCTCCTATAGTGCAGTCTGACAGACTCCTTGCCAGATATTGTTTTTTTTTTTTTCCTTTTTGTTTAAAACTGAAATGCCATGGGGTGGAGTAGTGGAAGATGGTGAGGGAGTGGAGACACTTTTAATGGTAGCAGCATCAGGAATTATTTTAAATTATCATTTCCTTTTCTTTCGTGTATACTCATACACATCAGTCTCACCAGACAGACACACTTTAAAAATAATAGTGCATATCTATTTCATCTTCTTGCTTATGCTTATTGCCCTTAATACATTTTAGACAATTTTATTTTTTTAAGATTTTATTTATTTATTCATGAGAGACACAGATGGAGAGGCAGAGACATAGGCAAAGAGAGAAGCAGGCTCCCTGGGGGGAGCCCAATGTGGGACTTGATTCTAGGAACCCCGGGGTCACCTTCTGATGCAAAAGTAGACAGACACTCAACCACTGAGCCACCAGGCATCCCCATTTTAGACAATTCTAATGTCATTAGATATAATGCTCTTTCTCTTTCACTATTTGCCTCATGTAATAAAATTTATTTTCACTTTGCCTTTTCAGTGATCACTCCAGTATCTGAGTTTTTACTATTGAATGTAACTCTGGAAAAAAAACTATTTATTTATGTATAGATATATAATTAGCTCTTTACCAACTAATTCCCATATCTCTGCAGAGTAGATTTTTTTTCCTTTTTTTTTTTTTCAGAGTAGATTCCTAATGTGTGGTTCGGCTGTCATGGAATACGCACAATTTTTGTTTAGCTGTGAAGAGTGCCATTTCTGTGTGTGCTTTGCTGGCACCAGGTTTTATCAGTTTGGTTGATCTAATATATGGATATATTGGTTTCTCCTTAGAATTTGCAGCGAATAGCTTTGTATCTGGTTATTAACTATTTGTTTATGTTTTTTGCCCATTTCGTCTATGGGTTGTCTGGTTTATTGATTTATAAAACTATTTTATACATTATTAATATTAGCCCTTTGATTCTAAATTTTGTTGTTTGATTTTTAACACTAGAATTTTTACTATGAATTTTATATGTTATACATTTGAGATTAACAATGTCCTCTCCACTTAAATACAGAAAAATTTCTCTGCCTTCATAGCATTTAATTGGCTTGTTGGTTAATTCTTGGATCCTTGATTTCTATTATTTGTTGTGGTATATGGTATAAAATAGGGTTTTACTTGGCCAATCTATTTAAAGCACTTAGAAAAGTACCTGGGGCATTGGAAGCTCTCAGTGACTTTAATTTTTGTTATTTGCCTTTTGGATTAGATTAAGTTGCAACTCCTTTGTAGTACAAGCTCTGTGTATGCTCTCTCCGCAGGAAGTAGGGCTATATTGTAGAATGAACACTGAATGAAAATAAGCACCCAGATTCTAGATCTTTCTCAGCCAGGAGCTAGGTAATTAGTAACTCTGCTAAAGGAATTTGATGTTCTTGGCCTGTTTTCTGCATAAGAAGCTGAGATTCAGCCTCCTTGTCATTTCTCAAATTGTCTTTTCAGAAGCACTGGTTGTGTTAGGTGTTTATTTTAAGAAAACAAAAGTGAAATAGGTTAGCCAAATACTGGATTAAAGAGAGATAAACAAGTGGTGTGTGTGTGTGTGTGTGTGTGAGAGAGAGAGAGAGAGAGAGAGAGAGAGAGAGAGAGAGAGTTTTGCTTTGCTTTTTACTGTGGGCTTCTCAAGACCATTATGATCACAGGTGTTGCGCATCTACATGTATTGTGCAATATTTTCTAAACTGTGTAATCACACCCTCTTTTTTGCCCTCAGGGTCTCTTACAAAAAATGATGATTTGTGAAAGGCTGGATTCAATGATCCCTGAGTCCTTTTACTTCTCTAATAGTCTGAAAATGTCAGATACTCTGAAGCTCAGCCATGCTATAATACACAGATCTGGATTTCTTACGTTATTCCACAGAATCCTACACCATTCACACCCACTTTCAACAATTACATTGTTTTCTCCTATAGCCCCACATACCCATGTGTTAATTAATTAAGAGTGTTAATTTTCCCCACTGCCAAATGCCAGGCGAGGTTCAGAGCATACAGATACTTGAGACTTAGTACCTTTCCTTTAGAGTCCCTAGTACTTCTGCAGTGGCTGGGGAACACAATGCATTTCTTAAGTTTAGAGCCAAGTCCACTTCCAAGAATCTGTTTGTTATTCAGTAACCTGTGTGCGTGAAAGGTGCATAATTTTTTTATATTGCAAGATACTAACGAGATCAAGTTTGTTGCTTTTTAGAAAATTACCCTTTCTTTATAGCATAAAAAGTATTTGTGCTCTGCTTTTTGATAGCCTTTAAATTGGGACATAAGTTGCTTCCATGTCTTATTTGCTTAAAAGAATTCTATTTTCAGACCTCTGTACTTAGTATTGCTTATGTAGATTTATTGCATACATTTCTATGGAAGTTTATTGCAAAAATAAAGCATGTAATTTATTGAAATATTACAGAGTCATTTAAAAAGTAAATAAGCCATATGATCAAGGAACCATCCTGTAGAGCTAGTCTGTGACTTAATTATTTTCAGGTGGAATATGAAATAACCAAAGCAAATCTAAATAAATTGGTGTAGCTGGTTTAACTTTTTTTGTTGTAGTTAAAACTCTGACAAGATATTTAGCAGTTGTAGGAATTGAGAAATGTCATTATGTTTTGTATTCTCAGAGGAAAACTAAGGCAGGATACTGAATGGAGGGAGTACCTTTAGGACTGTAGCTTTTACTCTGCTGTAGGGTCTGTACATTGTTATTTGTAAACAATATGATACAGTGAGGGAATACTGTACATATCTGTGCATATGTACATGTCTGTACTATATCCATTATCACTAATGGAACTTAAATGTGTTTACATTTAAAATATCCTATTCTGCAAGAAGAAAAATGAAAAGTGAAAAAAGAAAAAAATATGATCTAGATCTTGATATTGTTGCCTAGCATGAGTAAAAGTATAGGACTGGCATGTTTTTTTGTTTTTGGGTTTTTTTAGGACTGGAATGTTTTGAGGTGATTTCCTTTCAAAACAATATGTAGACAGCGCAAAATATGCTGTAACACTGGAGATTTGCATCGGACCTGGTCATTCTATCCTCATAGCTGAGGACTGGAAACGAATGTGTAAACTTGACCCTCACAGCTACCTACTAAGAACATGTTATCAAGTCTGAGTGTCATCTTAAGTGATAGAATCAGAAAAGAAGGGACAAGCAGAAGTACCTGCCAGAAGTTTCCCACCATGGCAGGGACTGAATGAATTCCTTCTATAAATCCTTGTGACTTCTGACTCAGACCTTTGGGTCAGGCCACCAGACTAACAATCTCTGCAATTTAATGATCTGTAGTGAATATTGACTGACTTTCTAGTTTTCGATCACTAAAGGCAAATATAATGTTGATAAGCTAGTATTTCTTTGCTAATATATCTTAGAAAATTTATTCTAAACATTACTCCTTTCTTAATTACTGATATGGAGGGAGGAGGAGTCTCCAGGGACAAAAGAAGAATAGATCACCTAGACCTTGAGGGACAACCGTTGGGTCACTCTGTACTCTGTCAGTGACTTCAGTGGCCTGAACAAAGTCCACAGAAAAGCCAACCACCTGGCTCTGTGGCTTATCTGTGTCCTTGAACAAAGCAACTTGCTGATGCATTATAGCATGAATTGCATTAGCACATTTACATTAAAATGTGACATGATATCAAAAGATTGTAAGATAGCAAATCTTTGGCATAGTATCTGGGAAAAAAACTGTGGATAAATGTCATGTTAAAAATCTTGTTCTGTTATGATTATAAGTAGAGTAGTAATCGCAAATGACAGCTGTAAGAGGCTAGGAAAGAACCATCTTGACACCTAAGTGATGATATCATTATCTATATTCCGAATAATTTTACTTATAACAGGTATTACACTGTAAGCCTGCCTTTCCATCTATGTTTTCATTATGAAGAGAGAACATTCAAGTTGACTTTCATATTTCCTTAAAATTTATTTACCATGATGCTAATAGTGCTTCATCAGTTTTCATTCAACTAGAGTAATATAACTTATTTTCATCTTTTTTAACATAAAATTCCCTAGGTCATTTCGCTATAGTGTGTCTTCTACAAACAGTGTGGAGTTGAATTTTATTTTATTGTTATTTTGAATAATTTTCATCTTTCAAGAGGCAGACTTAGTCTGTTTATATTTATTATCATCACAGATATGACAATTTTACCTGAATGTGCCTATAGAAGTGTGCATGTTTGTGAGCTATTCTCTTGCTTTATCTCCTGTCCTCCTTCATATTGGATTTATAAGGTTTCTTAACACTCACTTTTCCTCTTCTAGTGGTTTGGAAGCTATACATTCTATTTCTAGTCTTTTCAAGTTTACTCAGAACATACTTATTTAACAGACCTAAGGTTAGTCAGTGTCACTATGTTCTTCCCAAATAATGTGAGGACTGCAGAGTTCTCTAACCTTGACCTTCACACAGCCAACATTGTGTTTAGTTTTCTAATTCCACTTAAAAAAAAAAATCCTCCGTGTTACTCATAGTTTCCTTTGACAATGTTTATTACATTCACCAATAAGTTGATTGAGTTCACTGCTCACAGTCACTTCTTATGTACTATCCCTTTCCTTCATTCTGAGTTCAGTTTTCTTCTACTTATTAGCTTTAGAAGTTCCCTTGGGGAGGGTCTGCAAATGGTGACATATTTTTGGTTTTGAAAATGTCTTCAGTTGGCCATCCTTCTTTTCAGTGCTATATGTGCAGGGCATAGAATTCAGAATTGATAGGTCAAAACTCTTTTCACTCAGAACTCTTAAGACATTATTTCATTGTGTGTCTCTCTTATTATTGATGATGAGAAACCTGTTGTCATCTGTTCATTATGCCTTTGTAGACGATACACTTTTTATCTTCTGTCACTTTTGAGGCTTTTCTTCTTATGTTCTAAAATTTTGCCATGATTCTGGGGTATCCCTGGGTGGCTCAGTGGTTTTGCGCCTGCCTTTGGCCCAGGGTGTGATCCTGGAGTCCCGGGATCGAGTCCCGCATCAGGCTTCCTGCATGGAGCCTGCTTCTCCCTCTTCCTGTGTCTCTGCCTCTCTCTCTCTCTCTATGTCTATCATGAATAAATAAAAATAAATCTAAAAAAAAATAAAAATAAATAAATTTTGCCATGATTTTTAAAGGTGATTTATTTTGTCATATTGCTTGAAAGTTGGCATACTACTTCATCTTGAAGACTCATGTCTTTAATCAGCTTTGGAAAATGATTAATCATTTTCTGTATGATTACTGCCTCCTTTTCATTTTATATACACTCACCGTATATAATTCCTATCAAATATATATTAGACCCATTTTTATAGATTCTATTTCACTCAACCACAAGTTCCTATTTTCCCTCTGTATTTTTTCTTACTGCAGTCTACGTAGTTCTTTTGGTTTCTAGTACCTGGAATTTTACCTTTCTTTCTCAGCAATATGGTTTTAAAGCTTTTAAAATCAAATTTTATTCTACATTTCTAAGTACTGGTAACAGGAGAGGAGCCCTTTATGTTGGCTCAGTCTGCCATGATGCTAGATTGAGTTTAATTCTCTGTGCTAAGTATTCACACAGATGTGATCTCATGCTATACCAAGACAGTGTCAAGGCTTCTGAGAAACAGCAAAACACTTATTGCCAAATCAACCTCATTTACCAAATGCAACCTGACTTAAAAAGTGTTGAAGGTGTAAAATGACCCAACAAAATTTCTGGGCACATACAGAATTTTCTCTTTAGTGTAGTTTAATTGTAACCCTTTGTGTCTTATGTGTATGTAGACACACAACTATGGAAAGTTTAATTTCCTCTCAAACTCCTACTAATCAATTGATATCTAAATTATACAATTTTACCTCTCTGTTTCTCTCTTATGCACATTTTGTTTTTCCTTTTTTTTTTTTTTAAAGATTTTATTTATTTAATCATGAGAGATTCAGAGAGAGAGGCAGAGACACAGGCAGAGGGAGAAACAGGCTCCATACAGAGAGCCAGACATGGCACTCGATCTCAGGTCTCCAGAATCACATCCTGGGCTGAAGGTGTCACTAAACCACTGAGCCACCCAGGCTGCCCAGCCACCCAGGCTGCCCACTTTTCCTTTAAATTTATATTAAAAGTCACTAATTTAATGTTAGACTATCTTCTTAATCTGTTTTGTGTTTAACTACTTCTTAATTATTTGTAGAAAATTTCTCATTCTCACTCCCTGTTTTGGCCTCTCCATTTAACTTATAGGGAAAAATATTTTCTAAATGATGGCATTCAAACCTTTAGAAAAATTATATATAAATTTCAAAACTATAATTTTTGAATTAGAATAACAAAATCAATACTGTCATCATCAAAACACTAGATGCTTTGAATTTCCATTTAGAATATTGACAATATTTAATTGGCCAATGCACTTACTGAAAGAGAGCGTATTTTCACTAAAGTATTTCACCAGGAGCTATGGGAGAAGTCAAGGTAAATTTGACCTGCCGCCTTGCATCTAGGGTTTTATAAGCTAATGGGAAAAGGAACATTAAAAATAGAACCAGGAAATTTGAAACAAAATTAAGGGAAAAAGTTACGTAGCTATCACCAAATTCTAGTCACTTAGAAAATGCTCAAAGTCTCTTTTGGTTTTACCCAGTATTTTAGGTATTTGCCTATCCCTCATTAACCTCAATCATTTGAATTCAAGACTTTCCGATAATTTTTTTTTCTCATTTTGCTTTGTTCAGCTGTTGATATTACAACAATACTAAATTCTAACAAAAAAGCATAATATTTCAGCGGCAGTGTACATTTTAACAGTTTTCAGTATGCTCATCTTGGGATAGATCGGTCATTTACAATCTTAGTTCCCTGAGAAGATACATTCTGGCTTCTAAACAATGAATTATGAAATTTAGAACATGATAAGAAATCAAAGAAAGGTAGTAGTGAAGAGAAGGAAGGAGAGAGAATGAATATAGGTAAAAGACAGTATCCTGTTTAAAGAGACTAAAAGCTTCATATCCCAACAAAAATCTGGCTTTTATTCATTTAAGCTGACCTTAGAGAGCAGTCTTATTTTGTTGTTAATTTGTTTGAGCTTTTTAAAAAAAACTAGGTTTACTAATTTAAATATTAATACTTAGCAAAAAATATTTAATAGGCTATATGAATTTATTTTAGGATATAAAATAAATTAGTACTTGTCCCAAGTACTAATCTATCTCATTAGGCAAAATGCATCACATTGTCCCTGCAAGATCCTTAATGTTTATTTCTTATCCACACTCTCATATTAGAACTTCCAAATCTGAAAACTGTTACAAAACATACAATAGGGAATGCCACTTTTATATAACTCAGATTGACTGACTCAAATCTTCTAGAATAAAGAATCTAGAACAAGTATGCTGACAGTTCAGTATTATAATCTTCCTTTCACATCAGATTTCTGAAATATTTATTTGACTTTGTAAGACAGTATGCCTATTCAGGACTCTAGAGAACTTCATTTACAAAACATTTCCTGAGACATGTTTGCCATATTTTCATATGTACATCTATATTGTACATCTATGTGTATCTCTATTGAATACCCCATCAAAGAAAATATAGAATATGAATATTATGACTTGCAAGCATCACAAAATACTCTGACATATGATTGAAATCTGCCTGATGGAAGTAAAGTGAATCTTTAGAAGAAAATCTTTGAGCATTTATTCCACAGCTCTACAAAACAGTTTCATGCTGAACCTCTGAGTCAGAAATGTGGGAAAATAAAGTGATTGAAGCATGTCAGCCAACGAAATCAGCCAGCAGAGTGATGATTTCCCTATACAAGAGAAATGAATCAAGTATCTAGAGTCAATTAAACTTAAATCAGTTACCATTTAAAAAGATGGAATTTTGGAATAAAGCTGAGTCGTAGATGAATAATTAAAATGTATGTGTGTGTTTGGGGGTGCACATGTGCACACTTGTGTTCCATTTTTTAACCTGATAACCTAAGTTTAAAGAATAATCCATGACTGAGTAACATAAATTTTAGCTCAATAAAGTACATGCTTAACATATTTCAAACATGTTTTATTGCCACCGCTATGTAGATTTTGCTATTTATTTCTACCAATTATGTTCCTAAACATACACACATTTTACTGTAATGAGCAAGGTATTGGCACCCTCTGGATCCCCTAATGCTTCCAAGATAAAGTCTAAACCTCTTATCTTGACAATAAAGGTCTTCTTCCATCTGGTCCTATTGCATCAGGCCCACCTTATCTCCTAATCTTTTCCTGTCACATAAACCCTGCCCAGTGACTCTTCTTCCACCTTGTCTCTTGAGCTTTCTACCATATTCCATCTGTGACTTGTGTACAGCCCCCAACCCCCACCATTACCTCTGGCAATGCCTTCCTCTCCCTTATGTATTTGAATCCTTCCAATTCTTTAAAGAGACAACTTTATGGGACACCTCACCTGGGTGGCTTAGTCGGTTGAACGTCTGCCCTTGGATGGGGGCATGATCCTGGGGTCCTGGGATAGAGCCCTGGGTCAGGATCCTTGGTCAGCAGGGAGTCTGCTTCTCCCTCTCCTTTATCCCTCCCCCTGTTCATGCTCTCCTTCTTGTGCTCTCTCAAATGAATAAAATCTTAAAAAAAAAAGAGGGACAACTTGTACTATCTACCATGATGCCTTCCTTACCATCTTCTGCCTAAAATAACCCTTCTTTTTATTAATTCCCATAGCATTTACCTATAAAATCATGTACATGTTTATTTAGAGCTATTATTACAGACATTATTGAAAGACTGTTTTGTGTTTCAGTTGCTGTTCAAAATGTTACTGCTTTTCGAAGTCATTTAAACATTGTGGTTATTTTTACTGTGTTTGAATCCTGAGAGATTTCAATCCAAAATACGGCCCTTAGAATATAGAAAATATCTATTTAGCTATTTATAACCTCTAAAGAAGTAAGGTTGGTACAGGAAATCATTTAAATGACCCTTTCAACTTGACAATTTCAGAGTCCTTGACAAAATATATCTTATATTCTTTATTACATTTTTACATTTAACTAAGGCACACTCACTCAGTAATGCTCTTAGTTGTTCAAAAATACACAGCAAAGAATATGTGATCAGATAAATCTGCTCTCAGATTTTATAGTTAAATTTTGAAATAAAAAAAGTTAAAATATCTTGGTCTGTGGGGGGCAGGCCTGGCAGCAGGCTTGTGCCCTAGGGTCTGGGATGGTGTTAAGCAGTCATTATTGACATTTTTTTACTTTTATAGCAAAATTAGCCATGAACGCTAAGCTTTTTTTTTTTTTCCCCTCAAACCTAAACTGTGACTTAGTGAAAGTACAACTTGTGACCTTTAATTTATTACTTCTTTGTTCCCACTGAGGTATATTTATCATCAAATTGGCTTAATCCCCATTGTATTTGTTCCACCTTTATTAGATTATCAATTAATTACCAAATGAGAGTAGTTTGTATGTTGTAAAAAATGCTTATTTTCAGGAAATTCCTATGACACCGGTGATTCTCTCTTTCCTTATCTACACATGATTGTGTTACAGAAGCTACATGGTCATATCCAATTCCAAATTGTAATAATGCTATTATTCATGAATGGCCATGGCCTTAAGAGGGAATTTGCCTAACTATGAAAAAATTATATGCCAAAGAATGATATATTACATCAATGGTAAGAATATTTTACACTTCTGGAAAATGACCACATGAAAATAGCATTTATAATTTTGTACATAGATGAGCTAATAGAATTCTAAATATGTGAATATTTGCTAAAAAGTATTTCATATGCCCTCCAGTCCAGGAAAGATTTCTTCGAAAGTAAACTCAGATAAAGACACATATCAATATTCCCTATACATTCTCTTTACTTTTAAATGACAAATCATACTTTTTAAATACATTTATAATCCTGATTGATGGATAGGTATAATGTTTTGTGCACTGTTTGGCCAACAGTAATTGACAATTGGATTAAGAATCCCAATCCCAAATCCCTGGGTGGCACCAGGAAATCCTGACCCTTGAATTACGGCAAATACATTTTGCTCCAAGTTTTACAAAAGAAGGTCACTGACAGCTAACCGTGACGTTGCAATTCTCATAGAATGTTGCTCAGTGGGAGAATAAGCTACTCCAAGTGCCGACGGGTCGAAAACTGAAGAGTTCTTTCTGTAAGCTTAAGTACTTTTAGTATGCAGTCACAAGGAGCTTGAAAAATAAAGAAAACATCAGTAATTCAGCTTTAAAATAATAGTGTTCAGTTGTTAAAAGGTCACCTGCCTTTGGCCTCATTTCAGCTTAATTGGGACAGGTTAATCTTCTTCCCTGTTTTTCTTTCAATTTGGAATGGAACTGGGATCTCTGTTAGTACTCTTCATCCATCAAATCCTGTGACCTTGAAAGGAGACAGCAGCTCTCCTTCTCAGGAGAGTCTGAAAATGAGAATTAAAATAGGTCTTCTCAGTAGAGACCCACAGCAACATGTAATAAGACATGTAAAAAAAGATCCTATCACTGCAGGCATTCTGTAATATTTTTCAAAGTAACATATGGAGTCAAAAAAAGAATTCATTTAAGCTCAGAGCAGAAAAATTTAAAAAAAAGAAAGAAAAATCAGCAAAGTGTTAAATCTTCTAAAAGTCAACTAAAATTGTCTATGAAACTTTTTTATGGAAGTCAATAATTTTATAATTCACTTGTTATTATGAAAAGCTTCACACCTCAAAGTATAAACCATTTTTAACTCTGACTCTCTAGAAAGTATCCCTCAAGAACAGTAATAACATTAGCAAAAGGTTAAAGATGTAATTTTTATTATTATAATCTTTTAATTAAAAACAAATGATAAGACGTTTTAAGTAACCATGGCGTGGGCCACTTTGTAATAATAAATGCAGAATTAGGATGAATACATAATGAGCACTGCTATAGCAACATATCCAATATCTAAAAGTCAACAGTATTTCACTATTTTCAGTATATTAAGGAAAATTCACGTGATCCCAGGGACTATAAAAGTTTATGAAAGTATTGGGTGCAATATGTCCTTTTAATTCACAAAAGCAACCTGTATAAGAATATAAATGGATTACCAAGTAAATTCCCATTCCTCTTACAGAATTACCCAAGAAAACAATATTGGGAATAAGAAGAGGTTGTTGAATTTAAGACTAAAGGGCTTTTGAATTCTCTGTGTTATTGTAATTTTATTTGAAATCAACTTCATGAAAGATCATTATCTGTAAATACAAGACTCTACTCTACTAGAAGTGTGTTTCTATGCTTCCTGTAACCAAAGCTATGTGTGCACATTCCCACATCTCTAAATTTTGTGCTACTTCTATTTACAAATTGCTCCATTTACAAGGAAAACCCAGACAATGCCCTCTAAAACTGACTAAAGGTCCAGGAAAATTTAATGATCATCCATTGCAAAATTAATAACCAATCTCATATGCACTTATTTATTAACTATAAAATTATCTATGATGGACAAGTATACTCTAAACATCTGATACAAATAAAATGTCAAAAGGATAGTATTTATAATGTTTTATTTGTTTTAAAAGAAGTGTTTATTGTGAAAATATTTGGATTTAAACTGATCAAAGCTTGGGCTGAGCCAACTCAGAAAGAATCCATATTCCAGTATCCCTTGTTACTGGCTGGAGGCCTTACAGAAATTACTTAATCTCCTGAAGCTTCAGTTTTCTCCTGTATGAACTCTGGGTAATAGACCTACTCATCATCGGGCTGTTGTAAAGATTAAATATGAAATACTGCTTGGTTAAAGTAAATAACATGGTGTTAGGTACATAGTGAGTGCTCAACAAATGTAATTTAAAATTTTTACGATTTTATTTTGACACCTACATGAAATAACATGAGTATATCTTATGAATCCAATAAACAGATTTTATATCTTCTGATATCAATAAAGGCAGCAACCTATTTTATACTACTTAAATCCTCAACAGAAGTTTCAAGATAAATCTGAGCAGGATGATGGTTGTACTGGATGATCTCATAGCCTTGGTGAATTAAATGTAGTAAATATCAACCAAAGGAAACATAAGGGTAATAAAATTCTGATATCTTGATTTAGAAGATGCCCCAACCAGCAGACATAACTATGGCAGTGAAAGAAAAGAAGAGATAGGGTGATGATGAACGCTACATTCCAAGAATTGAAAAAATGATTTTTAGAAACGAATAAATATATTATGCTCCAGGAATTATGCTAAGTGCCTTACCCATATTACTTTATTTAACCTTTCCAATAATCCTACCCTTTGTTTCAGAAATAAATGACCTAGATACTTAGATTATAGTCTTACAGGAGCATTCTTCATGCTGCTTAAGTTTAACAAACACCGAGAGCCACTATCCAGACCTGAATATTGATATCCATGATATTGTTTACCTTAGCTAATGTTTGCAATTCAAACCATTCTCATGCTTTGTTCTATAGGTACACCTCTCTAAATTCATGGTGAAATATGAGAAAATAGACATGTCTTTACCTAGGTTGTTTTAGCTCAGATTGCATAAAATCTGTGTATGTTTACAGGATGCATGTGTATTTAGACTTTTGCTCCACTGACTTCATAATTTGAAAGAAAAAGAAAAATATGATAGCTTCATTAATTATTTACATTCTGTATTTAGTTCCACCAGGTGCTGAAAGAGTTTAAGAAACATTTATCCATGAAACTTTTGAGGGTAAAGTTACTGTAGCAGAGTGGCACGTACATCTTGAGGCAGATTAGGGTTTTACCGTAGCAAGCAAGTTCACTGGCATTTTGAACTAAACTAAAAATGAGACTGGAAAAATGTTATAACATGGGAGCACATAGTTTTACTTTAGTACCTGTGAAAGGTGATGACTTTTTCTTTTGATAGTTTAATTTTTATCTTGTAATTATGTGAAACTCAAGAAAAAGGTCTACTTCACAACATCGATCTAACCTATTCATAATATTCCTAGAGAATGTCCTATAAATGGTATACCTGGAATTGCTCAGTGTAGCAGCCCTGCTGATGTCCAGGTACTCCAAACACCTGATTGGCTTGTTTCCATTCTCTGTTAATTTTCAGAGGCTGTTGCTTAAAAACATTCCTTAGGTGATTTCTTTCTTTTTCTTTCTCTTTCCTTCCTTCCAACCCTCCTCCCTCATCTGTTTTCTTTCTTTCTTCTTTCTTTCTTTCTTTCTTTCTTTCTTTCTTTCTTTCTTTCTTTCTTTTCTTTTCTTCTTTCTTCCCTCCTTTCCTTCCTTCCTTCTTTTCTTCCTTCCTTCCTTCCTTCCTTCCTTCCTTCCTAGGGAGCAGTGTGCAAAGCCATGGTATGACAAAGGCATAACATTTTGACAACGGACTTTAGAGCAAAAAAGGATTAAACAATATAAAAATCAACTGGCCAATGAAAAATAATTCTACTCAGCAAGATTGTCTTTTTCACAATATCCAAGATTTTCTTGATGGAATGGATATATTAATGGACCACAGTCAATATAATTATATGACTCTTAAAAGAAATAAAATTATCTCTTCCAAATAGTTCATTTTAATTGATTAATACATTTTTCTCCTTGCATGTTCGGACACTTAATTCTAAGACCAGATGGTGAACTTTTCAACTTCTGCCAAAATATAAGGCATTAGAGATGTCTGTGTGTATATGTGTATGTGTTGAAGGAGAGAGAGAGATGAATAAATTCAGTTTGTGAATTCATTCAGGAAATGGAAAACTCTGGTTCTAATTTGTGTCAGTTTTATTCAGTGCTATCTTGATAATCACTACACATAACAAAGGCCTATTATGGTCCTTTTTTATATTTTTTGCTAATGTAAACAAGGATAATATAATGCTATACGCCTGCTTATAAATGTGTTTAAAATTGAGAGTGTTTTATTTAAAAATAGAAGAAAATCACACTGTTCAAACTCCCTACAGAACCTTCCTTATAGATCTTATTTTGTCAGTTTTATAGGGACAGTTTTTCACAGTAAGGATCCGAGAGACCCACAACAGGACATAAAGTACAAGCTTAAAAAGAGGAATGATACACATTTCTTATCACCTCATTTTGGCCTCTGAACTTGCTTGGAATTACATGGTGATTGGATGTCCAACTTTCTGTCATCTCCCCTTCTCTCTCTGAAGACAATAACTCCATACTTGCATGACTTGGAGAATGAATACATGCTTAGTGCCTCAGTTGCCTCATCCTTGTCTAGGCCTTAATGGTGTAAGAGAGTCCTACTGGTAGATTTGAGGAAGTCAGTGAAGTCAGAGAGGGATTTACTGGGGAAGTGAAGCTGAAGACCAGCTGTGAAGGATGACTAGTTAACTAGATAAAGGAAGCAGTGGAGGGAGGGGGCGGAGACTGTTCCAGTTAGAATAGTGTGTGCAAAGGTCCTGTGATGACAGTGAGAATGAGAAGTATGAAGAACCAAGAGCAGGCCTCTGTGACTGAAGCCCAGAGCATGAGCAAGCACATGCAAGAGACTAGAGAGCAGAAGGTTGCAGGAACCTGGCCAAGAAGAGCTATGGAAGCCTTGGGAAAGATTTTACTTGTATTTGGACTAAAGGGAAAGAATTTTAAAACTTTACTTTTGCGAGTAACACTGAACCTGCGGTGTTGAGGAAGGATTGAGGTAGGGTTCCAAATCAGTGACTTTGCAGGATTTTAGATGAGTTGATGGAGGTGAAACAGTAAGAGCTATTTAGAAAGCAAATCAACTGCAGGACTAGGATGCAGGAGGATGAAGGAGGTGTCAAGAATAACTTCTAGGTTTTATTGCAAGTGCAATTAGAAGAGACAATTGATCTATATATTGAATGCACACACATGCACACACATACACAGAGAAATGGAAAATCTTTGATTAGAAAATGGTCATCCAGATGATCCTCATATTTCTAGTTGGGAAAATAGAAACTCTGGGAGTCTCAAGCTTAAAAGAAAGTGAAGATATTCTCCATTCTATATAGCCAGTGGTCCCATCATTTTGAATTGTTAGCATAATATTAGTCTGATAGAGAAATAGGTGATTTTGTCCTTGTAAAATACTATGCCTCAGTTGAATCCATTAACTTACTCATTTAGCTTTTCTAAATTAATATTTTTCTTGCTGTCTTTTTTAAAAAAAATTAAAACAGCAGTTGGCAAAATAGAGGCTGGGGGTCAAATCTGGTCTTCGGTCTGTTTTTGTAAATTCAGTTTTATTGGAAGACAGCCATGCCCAGTGATTTCCCTCTTGAGTATGGCTTATCTTAGGGGGAACAGAATGGAATATTTGCAACAGAAATTATATGGCCCACAAAGTCTAGAATATTCACTGTCTGGCCCTTTACAGAAAAAGTTTTCTGACTCCTGGGTTGAAAGTGTTTTCTTTACCTTTGTTCTCTCATAATAAAATGTCATTTGATAAAGTTACTTATATCATTATATTCAAATAAAATTTGATATATTTTGTATTTGGAATTTGACCTTGTGCATAGGACCTCAATTTCTTCTTTCTTTAGAACAAACATAATTTCATATGTAATTTTGTGTACCTGAAATAAATATCATTCTAATCCACTATTCTTAAGTTATACTTTCCAACATTTTTCTCTTTTTCTAATGTATACCTCATTAGTCAATCTCTGGCATATTCAAAGGCAGACATAGTCCCAAGGCGATTACACATTGAACTCTAAATTTTTATTACAAACTTTCCATGTCAGTGTATCAACTGCTTTATTAAAATATTTGGAAAACATTCATGCATCAAAACGTGTGCTGAGTGTAAATACTTTACTGAGGAATAAATTATAAGGCTTCAGCTAAAAAATAATAATAAAACACTGATATTATTGAGAGCCTTATATCTTACACATAGTAATCTAATAATCTGTGGATCAAAGGAACTCAATAAGAACTTCTGTTCAATAATTTAAGTACAAATATTTAGATACAAGTAAAACTCATATTTTTTATCATATTTGTTTTGTGTGTTACATTTATCATAGTACTACTTTTGTAAGGCAGTGGTGAGTTGCCAGAGCAAAATAACCAACATGAAACATTATTTTACGTTTTAAGAATTTTTTTTTTATTTTTTTATTTTTTTTTTCGTTTTAAGAATTTTTAATGAACATATATAGTTATTATTTTTCAATTGTGTTTTCTATCTAGAAATTTTTTTAATGACCAAAGAGCTCTTAAAGTATTTTTTTTTTTTTTTTTACTATGTGGAATAGTCAATAGGCAAAAACAAAGGTCCTCAAATTGTTTTCACCACTTTGTTATATTTAGAGCATCTAAATGAATAGGGAATTGGAAGGATTGTCTATCCTGTCCTTGATTTTATTTAATTATACACGATTTTACTTAACTATACATGATTCACTAGTAACACCCCAAAATGTCTGTAGTAGACACCTAGGAATCACTTAAGCTCTGGAAATAAAGGCCTTCCTGTGAGAATGCATTAGACCAATTTGTGGGGAAAAGAATATCTGAATGATTTTATTCATGCACAAATAATTTGTTTAGCCCTTTATTTGAACAAGGCAGTAATAGTATCCAAAATATTAAAACAGAAAGATATAATCCTGTCTTCAAAAAATATACAGTATAGAGAGAGCAAATGGTGCTAAAGAAGTATTTGGAAGATGAATGCAAACGATTACAGCATAGTGTTAAAAAAAAAAAAAAAAAGCCACATACTCACCTGTAGTAAGCTCTCTGCTCCCAGTAGGCGAACAGCACTTTGGAAGCAAGGACAAGAATCACCTCTCCGGGGAGCAGGGGATGATCTCTGGGAGCCAAGCCGTGGAAGGTCAGAGGAAGTTTTCTGTGCAGGCAAGGATGGGGATCAAGCACAAGGAACAGCATAATCAATAGCATAGGCCTGAGCAAATATATGAGCATTCAGAAAATAGCATCTGGTTCATTATGGTCAGTGGAGGAGAGGAGGGGGGAGAGGAAGATGCATGAGGGAAAATATATGTGTACTGTGTGTGTAGGTAGGTAGAGGGTAGTGGGGGACACAGAGGAAGAGAGAATGAATGAATTTGTGCCTTATCTGGACACATACATAAAACCCTTTAAAGGAAATAGGGAGAGTTGGGCTTGTCATTCCATACCCTCTCTGCCACCCCCTCCTGCCACAGCCCTTGCTCGAGAACTGCGGGAAACACCAGTGATGCTGCTATACACAGACACAGCAACAGGACTTAGAATCTGAAGGAAGGCCGAGGTCCTCTGTCGAGAATCCACCCAGGAAGACCCCAGCTGTAAAGGAATGCCTCTAAAAAATGAATGTCTCTTACTACAGGACAGTGAAGACAATTTGTACTTAAGAGGCCCAGGATTATTGATTCATTTAATGAGTGTTGAGTTTTATTTTTGCAGCTCATCTTTCTAAAACACGAGCACATATTTCAGAGGTGCTCTGTGATATTCGAGGGCTTACTAAGGGAGATGAGAGCTGGCTAGGAGGTGAGGACAATGAGGTGGCCAGGCTTCTGCTAGAGCTGTTTCCATGGACAAAACAGATAGAAAAATAAGATTCTTAGCTAAGATTGACTTTGAAATAAAGTCCGCCTTTGCTTTAGAATTTGAAAAGCTCTGCACTGTTTAATAAGATATACAGATTGCAGTTCCTAAATTCAAGAACGTTTATGGCTTTGGGATTTATTTTACTCACTGTAACAAGCAGTTTTTTCTTTGAGATTTATGTGGGCAAATTCTTATAAAAGTAAATTCTCATGTTTGTTGGCACTTCTTTAGCAGACGAGCATTTCCTTGTATTAATGTTTAACAAACACACCCGACTAAATAAAGCACACAAAATACGGTTAGAAATGTCCTGTGATATTTCTGTGTTCTACTGTATGCTTCCTTGCTGAGGACATTGGTGGCTCTTCCTAAAAACAGGCTCTGTAGACCTTATATGTCCAAAGCTGTGGCACTTGTGAGACCCCAGAGCACCATCATCCTCCAATCTAGCCGTTCAATCTGGAACTCCCTGAATGCCTTGGTTCCATATCAGTTCCACCAAACCATGTGTCAAAACCTGGAAAAAAAAAAAAAAAAAAAAAAACAGAGCAAAAACTCTTCAAAGCACAGTGTGCCAACAGAGCCATTATTAGCAGCAGTTAGGGGCACCTGGATGGTTCAGTGGCGCCTCTGAACCATCCAGGCTGACTCTTGGTTTTGGCTCAGGTCATGATCTCATGGGGTGTTGGGATCGAGCCCCGGGTCGGCCTCCAGAGCTGAGCGGACACTGAAGATTTTCTCCTTCTGCCCCTATCCCTACTCGTATGTTCTCTCTTTCTCTCTCTCTCTCTAAAATAAAGAAATACATCTTTTTAAAAAATTGATTTAATTTAAAAATTAAAGCAGCAGTTACAGCCACAGGTAGAAGCACAGTCTTCAGGTACTAATGAGTAATAGCTTTTTTCAACTATATGCATGTATATGAGTTACCATCAAGTCAGCATTATCAACTATTAATACAAATCACTGCTGTGTATCAGTAGGAGCCCAAGTACAGTGTCAGTAAACATATTTGCTTTAGATTTTCTTAGAATTGTATTTTTTTTTTTATTTTTTTTTTAAATTTATTTATGATAGTCATACAGAGAGAGAGAGAGGCAGAGACACAGGCAGAGGGAGAAGCAGGCTCCATGCACTGGGAGCCCAACGTGGGATTCGATCCCGGGTCTCCAGGATCGCGCCCTGGGCCAAAGGCAGGCGCCAAACCGCTGCGCCACCCAGGGATCCCTAGAATTGTATTTAAAGGGAAAAATGTTTCCACCTATTCAAGGTAGCACCTGCCAAATTTCATCATTTTAGAGGTGCCCCATTCCCCCGTAAGCCATATTAAGTTCTTTGTCATGAAGAAGGAAAGGAAATAAAGAGATTGGGCAAAACAGCACAGACTGTGTTAAAACAAATACCGTCTGAGCTTACTTCTACTGGAATTTGGCTACAGGCTCCATGAACATGCCATACAAGCTATCTCCTGTCCAATTTGGGAGGACAAAGTGATTCTACAAATACAAAAACATCCAGGACTCAAAAATGTGATAATTATACACAGGATGTTTGCTCTGAGTGTGAGTGTGTGTGTTGTGTACACATGAAAACACTGTATATATACTTTCAATTTTAAAATGGAAAAACTGTATATTTTTGGAAGATTTTATTTATTTGACAGAAAGAGAGAGCACGAGGTGGGGGGGCGGGGGGGCAGAGGGAGAGAGAGAAGCAGGCTTCCCGTTGAGCAGGGAGCCCGATGTGGGTCTGGGTCCCAGGACTCCAGGACCATGACTTCAGTCAAAGGCAGATGCTTAACTGACTGGGCCACTCAGGTGCCCCAAAACTCCCTATTTTAAAGAAGGCAAAAAGAATACGATGACTAGTGTTAACATGCTAGATGCTAAATATTTGAGAAATGTTGTAGGTGTCAGAGTAACTTTCCTTGACATAACCTTTTTCAATAATTATGCTTACAAATTATAAGCAATAGAATTATTTGGGGCCTGTCTGTGACATGTATTTCCTATTCCTATCTAGAAGAAGACTTTACTCTCACTGTACATATATATAATTTGCTCAAGAGTAGATCATGGCCTCTTGACCCATCTGGATGTGAAAGAATGCATTGTTCTAGACTAGAGCATTCTAGAATATTCCTGAAATAAATTTTTTGAGAATCTGTGGCCTTCTCAAGCCATAAGAAGTGGGTATTCAACATGCAACCCAACTGATTTTGACATGATCAGAAATCACCAAAATTAGGAGATGGCCTCACTTTATCAGTCTCTTTCTAATAATGAACTGTTTTTATGACTAGGATTTAAGGCCCACATCTGTAGTTTCTGCTGAAAAATCAGTCTTCCAGTTCATACTTTGGTACTTACGCTGCTGCATATGATCCCTCTCTAAAACAACGTAACAGTTTTTAAGGCAAGCAAAATGGGTAAGCTTGAAAACCTAGAGATAGAAAATGTAAAAGACGTGTGGATTTTCATCCCCGAGTAGATGTAAATGCTAATGAAATGTTCCTTAAAACACATTTAAATTAAACCAGGAGCTACCTTCAGCGATTATATGAAGTTCAAGGGCTGAAACTGTAGCTGCCATTATGATAACACAGAGTACCAACGCGCTGATGGGCCACATCCACGGGCTGAGGGTGGTTTTCCTCTTGCTGCATATTAATAATGACAGGTGGTGCTGGAGATAATTTTAACCAGATTATGGTGAGCTCTAGTTCTGATTCAAAGACTTTTTTCACTGCTTTGCTTGAATAGAGGATGACTGAACACACTTAAAAATTCATTTCTTTCCAAAAAGCATTTGAAGATTTTTGTGAGAGAACTGATGAGGTACTTGCTTTTTTTTTTTTTTTTCAAAAATAAATAAATAAGTGTTTGAAAAACTTAAAGCACTGATTTTTAAAGGGCTTCTTAGACATTTATGCAAAGATAGCTTTTTCTAATTCCTGAATATGAAGATGCCTATTCGTAGAGCTTCCAAACATTGAAGCGAGTGTGTGTGTGTGTGTGTGTGTGTGTGTGTGTGTAAAGAATGCACAGGAAAAAGGATTTTTTTCTCATCCTTGGACTTTAAAACAAAGTTCCTCCTAATTGGCAAGATATGGAAATCATTTCAGCCAAGACAAAAACACTTATATCTCTTTGGTGCTTATATTGTATAAGAAAAAAAATGTTTTTCTCAGTAAGTTAAGCTTTGGCTAGCATCTGACTCTTAGTCAAACTCTGAGGCATTTGAATCTCACTCACAAGGCTTGAAGGAAGTTTCAAATCAATCAAGGCTGTTTTGTTTTGTTTTGTTTTGTTTTGTTTTGTTATACTGAACTCAGAAGTGTGTATTGCGTTTGTGTGTACATGTGTTCGAGAAAATGAAAAAAAATACATTCTTCTGATTTTTGACAGGCATGTTAAAGGCATAGTTTCATTTGCTACAGCAATCAGAAGCAAAAAATACAAAGTTCTCAGATATGAAGTTGAGAAACCACTTAAATATATAGCCAATGTTAGGACTTTTGAATTTGAGACAAGCTTCTTTTTCAAAAGCAACGCTATATGCCTTGTGACAAAAAAGGAATATATCTGAAGACAACACAAAATCATTATAGTACAATTCACTTATTTTATTTAATCCCTCACACTTTGCTTACTATACTCTAACCTCTTTGCAAATATGAACTCAGTGAATGCCCTTACAATGCCATGAGGTGGGAACTGTTTGCACTTCTATTTTATTTCTCTAATGCACATTATCATTGAGCCACAGACCATCCAAGGTTGCCCAGCTCGTAAAAATGTTGGACCTTGGATTTAAATTTAGGCAGCTTTCTGTTTACTGCAATTATTTTGACTACACCAGAATCTGTGTGCTTAACCATGTACTCAGATGCCTTAATCAGAGTGTCACCCTTTGAACGGAAAGCACCTTATAAATACTGGGTCTTAGACTCCCAACCACAATTAGCTAATCTTGAGGAAGAAAGGAAAGAGCTGTACCACTCTGCATTAATTCTTCCTGTCAGATATCCCAAGGAATTAAAAGACATCCCTTATAAAGCTCTTTCAAGGAGCGATTGATTTGCTCTAATCCTTAACCAAAGTAAGGAAAATATGAGGTATTTTTGGTATGAGTCTTAGTCCACAAATGCAAATGAGCTAGAAACATGCATTAGGGTTGCAGAGTTCAACCTACATCCTTTTTTTTTAATTTTTTAAAAAAGATTTATATATTTATTTGAGAGAGAGAAAAAGCATACACGCATGGGAGGAAGAGGGGGAGAGGGTGATGGAAAATCTCAAGCAGACTCCGCACTGAGCATGGAGTCTGACATGGGAGGGCTCAACCCCACGACCCTGTGGTCATGACCTGATCTGAAATCGAGAGTCGGACACTTAACCGACTGAGCCACCCAGGCACCCCTTTATTTTTCTTTTATTTTTTCAACTGTTTTCTAACTCCAAGATTCTGTTTATGACTGCAGCCAAGTGCCAGCTCTAAGTATTCCACAGTGTCAGGGTGGTGTGGAGGAGAGAGAGAGGTCATCTGCTCCAGTCGGTGGCCTAGTGAGATGCATCTATTTCCAGTTCTGAAGGCCTCCTCAAGTTCTGTAGCTTTCTGCTATTTTGTGCAACTTATGGGAGCCAAGAATCTTTTGTAAGACTACATATAATCCTGTCTGCTGGGAACTACCTGTCTGGCACTTCCTCAATAGTGCTATCCTGGCCTGATTTTCCAAAATTATTCTGTCTCCTTCTCTCTCTCCGTTTGTGGGAAAGAATCCCAGTGTTTTCTCTGATGATCTGGTCAAAACTGCCTAAAAGTGCCAATAATTATCCTTTTATAAAGAGTGTCAGTGCTTTGAACTCAAACCCGGGGAGACTGGCTGGTGCTTTTAGATGTCTTTACTGCCACATTTTGCCCCTTGATGTAAGGAGCACAAAGCCAATTATCTTCTAACATGGGTGAAAGGTAACAAGGAGAATTCTAACCCAGGCACCCCGGTTTCTTGTTATAAAAATTACGTTCATCTCGGAATGATTGCCCTTCTCTTCAAGAAAGCACAGAGAACTTTTTTCTCTAAAACCAACCTTTTAGGGGTTGAATGTATTCTATACTAACAGGTAACAGGAAAAGGGCTTTTCAAAGTCCTTTAAAAACACTGTTTTAAAAACAACTGTTTAAAAACACTGCTGTGTTTATCACATAAAAGTTAAATGCTATGCTTAGCATTCAGATCTGTTTTTTTAATGGTTCTCCCAAGTAAAAGGAACCAAGGTTCCTTGGAGAAGTGACTGATTCTACAGCTGCAGCAGGGAATATGCACAATGAGCCTGGAACATCTGGTAGCCCCAGAAAGTAAGAAAGTAATAAAATACACACACACACACACACACACACATTAGGGTGTGTCAAAGGTTCTTAGGGGCCAACAGAAAGGGCTCCAATGGCCAAAGCTGGAACAATTTGAGCAAGAAAAAGAAATAACGTAGTATTAGATGACAAACCCAAATTATGGGGTAAATATTTGAGTTCATGCTGATATAAATAAATGATTAAATTGATGGGTTGGAGAGAACAGACACATCTCCTGTGCAGAATTCCAAATAACATTTGTAGATACTATGCCCTCAAGGAAGTAGAGTATATTCATTCATTCTTTAAGTACAGGCCGCCCATAGCGACTTCCTTCCAGAAAGCACGGTTTGGAAATGGGTAAAAAAAGTAATTTTACAGTGAAGAAACCTGAGAAACACCATCTCAGTCAGGTGATCAAGGTTAATAGCAACAGTAATACATCGTGTTGATAGCACGTAGCCTTGATAAGATGTGATGAAAATGGTATTTTTCCTCTGTGGTCTTCTTCCCAAAACACATTACCCAGCCTAATCATAAGGAAAACAGAGAAATACAAATTGAGGGACATGCTGCAAAATATCTGTCTAGTATTCCTCAAAGTTGTCAAGGTCAGCCAGAGAAACTGTCACAGCTAGAAGAGTATTTGAAGATCTGACAACTAAATGTAATGTGGTCCCTGGATGGGATCCTGGGACAGGGAAAGGATATTAGACAAAAGCTAAGGATATCTGAATAAAGTGTGAACATTAGTTAATAATAATGTATAGACATTCATTCATTAGTTGTGACAAATGTCCCATACTAAGAATGCAAGATGTTAATAACAAGTGGGCTAGTTGTGGGATGTGTAGGAACTCTTGGTACTATCTTCAGAGTCTTTCTGCAAGTCTGAAACTTTTCTTGAATAAAAAGTTTAAGGATCCAGATGACAAAAAAAAAAAAAAAAAAAAAGAATCCAGATGACAGCCAAACAATCTAGGAGAAGGAATAAGTGATCTCACTGAGCTTGCCCTGCCATGGTGTCTCAGCAAAAGCAAGCCCCCTATGCAGGCCTCTATGCAGCAGTGTGGTGGCAAAAGTCATAGCATGGAACAGGGTTAAAAACTAAAAGCTTTAAGTTTTTGTTTCTTTTTTGAATCATTTGTTTGCCTGAATCAATATATGGCTATGGCAAGAAATTTTTAACAATCTAGGCATGTTTTGTTAAATGATGATTTTGCTTCTTCATTTTTGTATTTGTTTAACTGAGAGTCTGTAGTAAGATACAATTTGGGAGCTTATGGAGAAATTCTAACCACTGTATTTTTTTTTTTTTTCAGTTCAGGCATGTAAAAGGCTACTAGTGTACAGTGTGGTATGTTGTTTTAGAAAGAGATAAAAAAAAAAAAAGAGTAGCAGATTGAGTTCAGATAAAGGTACTAAATCCAATTAGAAAAAAACATTAAAAAAACAAAAACAGAAAAAAACACAAATAAAAAAAAAGTGAGAGCAAGCATTACTCTCCTTAGATGGAATCACAGCTGTGCAGTGCTGAGACACTAATGCATTCTGCATCAAACAGATTGCAGAGGAAAAGACACTCTTATTTTAGATGCAATTCAGATTTGGGCACCATCTCCCAGCTTCTGAGGTCACTTGCTTTTTTGTTCATTACAGTGCATAGGCATTGCTCATACCTTGTTCAATGCTGATTCAAGTTTGAGGTAATGAAGTTTTTTTTTGTTTTTGTTTTTGTTTTTGTTTTAATGTCTGTATAGATAATTGAGAAGCTTTTCATTTCAGGGCTTACAATATTTAGTGAGCAGGTGGCTTGTTGCCAGTTACAACTTACCACTCATCAATCTAAAGAGAAAAAACTGTAAAGAGTTCAACATTAGCTACTCTTAAAGCCTCTTCGGGGCAGGGTCTCTAGGTTCCCAGGTATCTTCAGAAGGGTTCGAAAAAGTAGGTAGGTAGGTAAGTTCAGAAAGGCCTACCATGTGATAAGAGAAGAGGAAGGAACAGATATTGTTATATTGTTAAGATACAAATCAGTGTTTGACCTTTCAGCTTAGAGCTTTATTGAACTTTCATTTTTATATAATTTACTTTGACTTTAAGAAATTTCTTTACAGGGCAGCCCGGGTGTCTCAGGGGTTTGGCACTGCTTTCAGCCCAGGGCATGATCCTGGAGACCCAGGATTGAGTCCCACATCGGGCTCCCTGCATGGAGCCTGCTTCTCCCTCTGCCTCTCTCTCTCTCTCTCTTCTTCCCTCTCTCTCTTTCTCTCTCTCTCTCTCTCTCTCTCTCTCTGTTTCTCATGAATAGATAAATAAAATCTTAAAAAAAAAGAAATTTCTTTACATATTCATTATCAGAGAAACCTTGAAATCTGTGGGTATCAAGAGACCTGTATTGTCTCTATAGATCATACATGTTGCGGGGAGGGGAGGCGGTGCTGGTTTCTCCCAGGTGAGCAAAAGTTGTTTTTTTGAGGGAATATGAAAAAAAAAAATAGCTCATACAATGGTTTGGTGCTTTCCAAAGAGTCTTAGTACATAAACAGATATAAGTGTTAACATATAATGGGGAGTGATTAGGAAAAAAAATGTCTAAACTGGTTTGGGGAGAGGGCAATAATGAAGAAAAGGTCGAATCACTGAAAAGCCAAAGCAATTTAAATATATATTTTAAACCCTCAAGAATGTATCTGGGTTAGAAGGCAGAGTGCCAAGTCTCTTCCCAAAGCAAATTAAACTGGCTGAGTTATAAACCTTTCAAAAATTAGACTTATAATGAACATGCAGACAGATCTTTAACTATAGTGATTCCTTCAAGGACTGAGCTACTTTAACATTCTCTGTGAGCCTAATTGAAACTGATTGTGGTCTGACATCTCATAATGACTTCAGTGTAGATGATTTCTTTTTGGCTCTAAAAACATTCTTGGTCCTATGTAGTTTTAATATAGACAACAAAATTCCTTTATAATTTAATAAACATACGTTGTCAATAAAGTGGAATTTCTAAAAATATGTCCAGCTTCCCTCTAAAACACAAACATGGAAGGAAAAAATAAAATAAGATAAAAACAGAGAGGGTGGCAAACCATAAGAGATGCTGAACTCTAGGAAACAAAGAGGGCTGCTGGAGAGGAGGTGGGGGGATGGGGTAACTGGGTGATGGGCATTAAGGAGGGTAATTGAAATGGTAAAAGTGGGTGTTATATGCAATGGATGAATCACTAAATGTTACCTCTGAACCTAATAAAAAATAAAATTAAATAAAACACACACATGAACTAAAGCAGAGTGTAGGCCACACAATTCATGCTTCTCCAATCATCACATTGTATTTATTTGGACTAGTGAAGGCCTGGGAGTTTTACTCTCTGACAGACTAAATCTTTGAAGGTATTTTGCCCCCTTTAATTCTGTATTTAAGCAAAATCTGGGGAAAAGTAACAGTTGCCATCCTCAGAACAGATTTATTTTTATAAGTATGGGTTTTTTGTTTTTTGTTTGTTTGTTTGTTTGTTTGTTTTTTAAGATTTTATTTATTTTTTCATGAGAGACACAGAGAGAGGCAGAGACACAGGCAGAGGGAGAAGCAGGCTTCCCGGGGGGAGCCTCATGCGGAACTCGATCCCAGGACCCTGGGTTCACAACCTGAGCCAAAGGCAGACACTCAACCACTGAGCCACCCAGGGATCCCTAATTTTATAAGTATCTTTAAGAAAATGAGGAATTTTCCAATACTTAGAGATTGGCTTCTGTGATTTGTAATTACCAAGGAAAATGTACAATTTTGATGTATTTGATTCTGTTAAAAACATATGTGTAGTATATGATCAAATAGTTTGATATGGCAACAGTTTACCTTTATGCCTTTATGTTCGTTTGTTAATTGTTTTTTTCTAGTAGCAGTAATACTGCTTTTTTAATAACAGTAATAATGGTAATCAGCTACACTCTATAAGAAATGCAGAATGCAAACTATAGTACCAATCATACTATAGCAAAGCATAAATTATAACTTCATCATTGTAAAAGGCTTTCATGACAGCGGATCTATCAAGTTTTCATCATGTTATTATTTTTTTTTTGCCAACATCATTTCATATGCCATAGCCACAGAAGAATAAAAGGAATGAGAGTATATTTTGCATCTATGTGTCAAGCATTTCACTAAGACATAATCACATCCAAGAAATGTGGGAATTGAGTCACAAAATATTAAGTGCAGATAAAGAGCAAATCATACCAGAAAATATGGTGAAAATGGCATTACAGCTTTTTTTTCCAACTCTGAGCATTAAGACATATCTTTGCACTCATATTTCTAATTTAAAGTAAATGTAGTTTCAACTTCTGACTTCTTAATTCAGACCTAAAAAAAGAGGAGCCTGTTTAGTCTGTAGTCATTTAGGAAAAAAAAAAAATGTTTAGATAAAATAGCTTGCAGTAGAACGAAAATATATATGAATAAAGAAGATAAACTACAAATAAAAATATAGACTCTATGTTCTATCACAGTTCATAATATTGAATTTTAAATTATGTAAGGACAGCTGGAAACCACATGAGAACCTTGATTCTTTAGAATCTCCAAGGAAATAAAAATTATGTAGAGTAGCAAATATATATATATTTGTTATATATTTGTTATATATATATATAAAACAAATAAATGATTTATACAACACTGTAAAATATTTTATATAGATCAACTAAAATTAGATAATGAGATGGCCTTTTATTTTTTTATAACCAGTAACCATGTTTAAAAACCCAGTGATTGAAACTCCAGACAATTACCTAGCATTTTGCTATGAGATCTTTAACATCTCAAGAGCCTAGCACAGGCCACAGCAATTTTAGACTGGACGTCAAGCTAGGATATGTCAAGAACACCAGACTAGACTTACTGAGCATAAGTACCCTTGTACTTGCTAATTAACTGAATGACATCTTTGGGGTGTTGCTGTTGTTGTTGTTGAAGGTATTTGGGACAGATGCATGGTTTTTGAAATTTTTGAATCATGGCCAACTTTGAGAAAATGATAAAAGCTATAGAATAGCTTCTCAGAAAAATTCTACATAAGCCAAAATATTTCCATTTCTGGAAGGTTCTTTCTGTCTTTGAAGCCACTTTGTGGAACCATGAGAATCCATTGGTTTCGTGAACTCAGGGTTCAGGAACTTTGAATTGGGGGATTATTTTAAAAATTCCTTTCATTTATATTTATGGTCTATATTTCTTTTTTTTTTAATTTTTATTTATTTATGATAGTCATCAGAAAGAGAGAGAGAGGCAGAGACATAGGCAGAGGGAGAAGCAGGCTCCATGCACCTGGAGCCCGATGTGGGATTCGATCCCGGGTCTCCAGGATCGCGCCCTGGGCCAAAGGCAGGCGCCAAACCGCTGCGCCACCCAGGGATCCCCTATAGTCTATATTTCTAAACCAAGTTCATTCTATGTTTGATGGATTGTCTCAACTTATATTTTGAAGCACAAATCAAATGGAGTCTTTAAATGGACTCACATCATTTAAGTATATTTATCACAAATAGATCCAAGCCTATATAAGGACAAATCAACCAACCAACCTACCTCAAGAGGAAACCTAAATATAACTGGCTAAACCCTAAAACTTGAGTGATCCGGGATCACAGGTCTGTTCTTAAATCATTTCCTACTGTAGGGAGAAGGCTAGGATATTGTTTAGTGTTTTTATTGTTGCTGCCTCTCTCCCTCAGAATTCCTGGGCTTCCAACCCCCTCATGGTGGTAGAAAAGACAAATTGCAAGTATCTGGTAGGAACACCTTAGATCATGGTAGGAAAAGGGATTTTGTGGCAGACAGAAAATTTATATCAGAATTCCATTGCTTCTTTTTACTGGTTGAGTAAGTTGGTGATTTAATTTCTGGCTCTAGACTTTCATTTTCCTTATTGGTAAAATAAAATATAAACCCTCCAAGGCAGGATTTTTGTGAGATAACAGAATACATTTATGCGTGCATGCACACATATGTATGTATAAACACCCTCTAAGATAGTTTTTTTTTCAGAGAGAAGAGAACATATACATAAATACATATATACATGCATAAATAAATATACCATGTGTCTATGAATACACATATGTACATAAATACATACATGCATGTGAACATGTGCTCTGTGTGTGTGCCTCCTGTTGTTTTCGGCAAGGACCCTACTAGCATACAAAGCACCTTGTGCACAATAAAAGAGGAGCTCCTTAATGGGTACATTATCAAAAGAATCCTGTTCTCCCTCGCTAAAACAGGCCAGTACCGGGGCTCCAGACTCGATTTCAGTTATTCCTCACACCTTGAGCTGAGCATCAGAGAGGGCTCCGTTAGACATTCAGCTGCTCTCATTCTTACAGTGTCCTACACCAGTAATTCTCAAAGGATGCTCCCAAAATCAGCGGCAGCAGCACTTGGAAAATTGTTAGAAATGCACCTTTTCAGGCTCCATCTTGACCTATTGAATCAGTAATTCTTGGACAAGGCTCAGCAATCTGTGTTTAACCGGCCCTTCAGATGATTCAAACATTTGCTAAAGTTGGGAGAATTACACCAGCAAGTGATAAGTAGTTAGGACAGACTCCCTCTTCCTCCTTCTTTTCCTCACCCTCCTCCTGCTTCTCCTCTTCCCTAGACTTCTCAACCAAAGAAAATGTACCATGACATGCTGAAGGGATGTGAGGGCATACATGCTTTATAAAGATAGAAAATAAAAAGTTTCTTCAGTCTGATACTGTGCATTTTATTTCTTCTAAGTGTTGCCTCTCCTACTGTTTACATCAGAGGAGTGGCACCTGGTTGTGCTTTCATAGGTTCCCCCAGATGACCTCACTGCTTTATGATCTCTCTTCACCTGAGCCCTCCTCTAATAATAAAGCCCTAACTGCCAGCAAGTCAAGTTACTCAAATCCCCATCTCTAGAGTGTAGCATTTGGACGGGACCATATCTTTTAAGTTGGTGTCAGAGCTCCTCTTCCGTAGTCTGGTTTCCTGTGAGTTATACAAACAGCTAGGTTGATGCTATGAAGACACACGAGAGGTTTTGTCAGCTGGGTGATGTCTCAGAAGTGTGGAATGTTTTCATCAAGCTGAGTGAAACGGTGTTGCCTTAGTTATTGACTCTGACCCACCTTCATCCTTAACAGGCTGACTCTAAAGGAGGGCTGAATTTTCATTTTCATTCTTGATGTTAGCTCTTAACCCAGGGCTCTTCTCACTCACCCTTACTGGTTATAAGAAATAAAGAGTAATAAGAGAGTATGGACTTCAGTAATATAAAATGAAATAGATGGAAACATAGGGAATGTGCTGAGTAGCTTCTAAAACTCTTGCTAGTCGGGTGAAAGAAAGATGAAGTTTGTCTCCTTGACATCAGAATGTTACAACAGCAGGATTTCATAAGAACTCATTTATGAAATATTTTGTACGATAAAAAAGGATAGTTTATAAAATAGAAATAGAAGTGGGAAGTAGATAAATGTCTTCAATAGGGAAATAATGGGGAAAAAAAACCTCTTACTCTTTTATTTTGAATGTATGAAATGTATCTGGCTTTGTTTTTAGTAAGAGTTGTTTTGTTTTTTGCTCTCATTTTTTTTCTTGCCCCACTTATTTGCCCTCCTCCTGGATGTTTTCATATTGATCTTGGCTTTACCACTTCTCACTATTGCTTTATATTAGAATAACATTTTTTAAGCCAGGCAATACAATGATATGGGCTACAAATCTGGAGGTTGAGTGTAGTCCATTCTTTATATTGTCTAACATTCTAGAAATTTCTGATGCTTTTATTAGCTATGATCAGTGAACTTCTATTTGAAAGGATTTGAGGACATGTCCTTTAAATAATGTGACAAAAAAACGTTTATTCTTAGTTTCACCATCTCTCCAATTTTCCTACGCACCCATCCCCTTTCTGCTCTTTCTAAGTTCCTCAGAGAACCAGTTGCAATACCTCACTGGATATGGTCCTCAGATCCAACCCTTGCTTTGCCCACGATCTACCATTTCCTCATCCTATGTGTATTTCTTCACAAATCTTAATTCTGACTGCTATGATCATCTAATTTAAGCTAAGGTAGTGATTTAATATACCAGTTTTCCCAAGGTGATAGACAAGTCTTTAGTAGGGTAAGTATAAAGTCAGCTCAAGATTAGAATCAAATAAGCATGAAGAGTCTTACTGGGTACCTGCAAGTAACTTTCAGGCAGTGTATCTTATCATAAGTTGTGAATTTAAAGAGTTGATGCTACATTATTTGATAAAATAAATCACCACAGAAAAAAATTAATGTCCCTTCCCATTAATACCTCGATGTTCTGCCCAGAAATTTCTAAATTTCTCAGTTTGTTTCTGGGTATATGTAGATGCTCTGCTTCCGATGATTCTGTTCACTGAGGGTCTTTACTTGAGGGGTGGATAGTCTTTTTATACATCCAGTCCCTTCAATTCATGAAAACCATAATACCATGCAAGACAACGAGACTCCAATCTTATTAGAATAGCCTTTATCTGATTATACAGATTCAGCAATTTGGTCCAAGAAAATCCTCCTTTTAGAAAATTTCTGAGCTATGCAAATATGCCCACTCTTAAAATTCCACCAGTTTAATTTATTAAAGAACTTTAATATATTAATCTTCCCAAACGACATGGCCTTTCAACAAGGGATTTCAAGGAGTGACTAATATGAGAATTGCAGACCATGTGGCAAGTCCATGAGGAATATCTATTGAACAATTGGATTGCTCATTTTCAACACTCACAGCAATAATTGCTAGCAATTTAATATACTTTTTTATAAAAAGGAAATAGAAGTATCCTTATGTATCAGAGATCATGCTCTTTTCACCTTTATATTTCTATTTCATATTTAGAAGTAAATGAAAGATTAGTTTTATAAGATAATACCTTTGTGGTATTTCGGAGTAACAAGACTAAGAGAGAGCACAGAGAACATCTTTTCCAAGAGTATTAAATCCCAGCAAGTGTACTTGCCCAAGGTTACAGAGGAAATTAAGGGTGTGCCAACATAGGACCTCTCACTCAATCCAGTTTGCTCTTTTTTTTCACTGTGAAACCTTTCATGTTCTATTGTACGGAAGTGAAAAGCCAAATGAATTTGTTTTCCTATCTTCTAGGAGTTATTCAGAGTGATGTTTGTTTATATTCTTGGTGTTAATGACAATGTCAGCTAATACCCTGGAAATTTTCCCAAGTAACTTGACAACTATATATGTGGCATTGTACATCACTTAAATTGAGCGAAAGTATGACTAATGCAGCATGCATCAAAATTAATTCTGTCATGAACTATTCTGTATGAGTCATAGAAGCCACAATAGTGTGTTTAGAATAATAATAAGACAAGGAATAATGGCATCCTAAAATTTAATGAGGTAGTTTAGTTTAAATGTACATTGTTAGTTTGTGTCAACCTACTGCCCATTGCAAGCAGCACATTTTTTTTAACAACCTTGTGCAATGGGGCTGTAAATTACTATAATTAAATTAAGCCATAACCTTATCCAGGCAATATGAGGTATTTGTACTTTGTTTCTGTAATCATATTATCTGCTCAGAACAAAAACCACAGTGGAAAAAAAAAAAAAGCACAATCAACCATGTTATTTGTAAGTTTTCAAAAGGTAAATAAAGCCATTTGGGATTTCTACCCATTTTCCAGGTAGAAAACTTTCTTGTATGAGTTAAAAGCCTCTGTGGTAGGAATTGAGAATTTTTAGGTCATATCATTTGTAGCTTCCATGACCACTTTTAGTATTAAGAATATTTGGCCCTCAAATTATCACAATCAAGCTCTGGTTTCTCTGACTTCATCACAATTGCCTTGTCAAATTCATGCATAGCCCCCTAAGTAATGAAAAAATGTAGATGGCAGAGTCACCAAATAATTCTTAACATCCTCCTCTCTTTATCATGGGATATAACTGTGATATTTATTACACTGTGTTTCTGACCCCCTTTCTCTATGAGGGATACCAATTTGGGCCCGGGTCAGAACTTTCATGATCTCACTGTCTTTGCAATTCACTCTTTAAAGCTACACATAGTGTTACAATCATAAAAGAATTGGAATTGACAATATAAAATAAAAGATGAGCTGATGTTTCTAGAAAAAATTAATGTGTGTGTATTTGTGATTGTGAGGTTTATATTTACTGCTCTTAGCCCAACATTACAATAGCTTTGCTACTTGGTCCTGGCTACATTTTGACTTCGCTCAGTAGAACTACCAATGCATAGAGGTGGTTATTTAAAAAAAAAAAAAAAAAAAAGAAACAGCCAGAGTGTTTATGAGTCAGTCAAGTTTCTTGGAACATCCTGGGAAAAAAAAGAAAATAAAAAACAAAAGGAAAGCAAGCCAGTCCCTAGTAGAATATGAGCTGATATGTTATTGTCAGTGAGAGAGAGTGAGGCCAAGTGAGTAGTCTCTAAATGAAATTACATGAATGTAGCAAGGGATTGAGGAATTTCTCTCAAAGGAAAAAGAATATATAGAATGATAGATTTTTTTTAAAACAATCCTTAATCACGGATCACTGTTTCCTTGCTATCACATTAATAGCTAATGGTTTAAAAGGTGGGGGGAAAATGCATTTAAATACAAATAAGCAAGTATTCAGTAGGGGAGTTATGTTGCTTTGTACATTATTCTCCTCTGTGGTAAAATAGCAAGTAGTAATACCATTAATTTCAGCCCTGTGAGTTTAAATGAATCATGATGTACTATTTATTTTTCTTGTCATTGAGTATGTCAGACAAGAGGCTAATTAGTTTGAAAATCTCATTTAGAATATCTTCTACTTTATAATCCATGTGCATGGAAATTGACAGTATTTAGTGGAAGAGAACACAGTACAATACCATTAGAACAAAATTTGCTCTTATATTTATCTTTCTACAAATGAGAGAAAAGAACTAGAGTCCATTTTGTTTAATTGCTATATTATTCAAAATTGATGATGTTTTCTAAGTCCTAAAGATCATATCTAATATTTAACTGAAACTCTAGGAGAAAAGGTATTTTCTAGAAAGTGCTTATTTTATTTAGAAGCTACTTCCTTATTTTCTATTGTTATCATGAGGACATACCAAGTTGTAATACATAGTTTTTATATTTTGAAATTTCTGGTTGTAATACTTAGAATAAAATTCCTTCAAATTGATATCTTTGGAGAAAATTAATATCATTTTTTTAGAAAATGATGATCCCTCACTAATGAGCCAAGCACTTGATAAATGCTACACACGTGTTATCTAATCATTTTCAAAAGTAACATAGTTCCCATTACACCAGTTTTACTGATGAGATCACGGTCAATGCCAGTGAGTGGTAGGAAATGGATTAGAACCTATTAGTATGTCTCAAAAGTATGTGCTATATTGTACTATACCTTAGCCCTGATTTCTGTGTTTTGTTCCAAATCTTCTGATTTATTCACTGATAGATGATTTAGTCTTTATGAATTTCAATTATCTGATTGATAAGATGGATATTTTAATTCTTACCACTTCAGGAAATCAATCCTGTAGAGTGTTATTGAGAGTGCTGTGAGAAAGGCACTAGCATGTATTATACATGAGTGCACATGGACATAGTCTTTTTTAAGAAGAATGAAAATGAATCAAGGGCCTGTAAGGTTTTTACACCCTTTTTTACTTTGTACTTCCACAACTAATAACATATCCTGAAGGAATACTGACAGATGTGGATAATGATTTATGTCTAGCCTGTAACCATCTTTGAAGAGAATGTTCAACAATACCAATAAACCTAAAATTTGCAAACTACGAGATAAATTGATATGCTAGAGAATGTTCTCCATTCCAAAGCATGAAAGCAATAAAGTCAGTATTTGAGATTAGTGATGACCTATTAAAGTCAAAATGGTTGAATGCTTTGGTTGTATCCAGTAAACTTAAACTAAGGAAGAAAAAAGAGTATCATCTGCATAAGAATATGCTCATGTTTGTGTGAGAAAGGCCTGTAGAACATAGATTAAATTTATAATAATAGAGAAGTAGTAGCAACAGTCATGGTGTCGGAGAACCATGGAAGCCAATGATAAATGACAGATTAAAGAAACGAATTTAAAAATAAAGAATAAGATTCACATCAATAAAAACACAAGAGAATGAAGGTGAAGGAAAACCCTTTGGATTTGATTGTAATCAGTAACCTGTTGCTGACATTTATAGCTCATGAAATATTTTAATACAATTTCAAGATCTTCATATAACTGTTTGCAGTGGGTATTATCTCTAATAGAATTGTTTCATTAGAGTCATTGGGTGGGACAGAAATCAGATTTCTGACATAGATAATTTTAATTGGTAAATAATATGTTTGTACATATGCTTGCTATTATGCTTTAATCTGTATCCTAGATTTTTAATTAATTTACTACATTCAATTTCTTTGATCCTTACAATAGGTGGTCCTTACAACCTATGTGATGTTTAATGTATCATAACCATATTTCACAGATGTCAGAATTAAATAATTTAAGAAATATTTTTTCACACACATACACACACACAAATCAAATGAAGCTTAAAACTTCCAGTAAGATGAATTTGAATGAAGACAAACATACTGAAAATTTTTGCCTCTGGTCAATTTGTGAAATTTGGTTCCTCTGGTTTCTTGGGAATAGTACACCATGGTGGTCAGAAAACAGACTTGTATACATACAGGTGGGTGAGTTCAGGCAAGAAACTAGCCTCTGCCAGCCTATTTTTTCATTAGTAAAATGTAGTTAATTATGGTACCAATTTACAGGGTTATTATAGTGATTAAATTAGAAAATGAATGTAAGAGATTTAGCACTATGCCTAGCACACAGTAAGAGCACTCATGAAATATTAGGTGTTATTATTAAGAATATTTGAAGGAGGATTGAATCTATCACACATTCTTTTATTACAGTGGGACTTTATTAAAGCATAATGAGCTAAATCAGAAATACATAAAAACATTTAGCCTAAATATAATGCTTGGCACACATTAAGCCTTCAGATGAATTGAATAAGTCCATGAATATGACAGATTTAACCTATAGAAATTTTGTAGAGTTATTTCTGCATTATAGAAATGATAATAAGAAATACACTTTGAGCATTATCTCAGTTGGGAAATACTCCTGTGGATTCAGAGTAATATAAATTGAAATAGGTTTTGTCATGAACATTCAAACCCTATTAGACGTGCTATCATATAATTGACTGATAATGATCAAGAAGCATGTCCTCTGGGTTTAGTCTGCTAACATTACATGAACTAATTTCTATAGTTAATAGCTAATTGTCAGGTGGAATGATCTTTTCTCTGTACTTCTTACAAATCCCTTGACCATTACATGGAGAGAGTATTTTATTTTATGTCTCTGCATCTCTCCATCTTATACTGTCTCCTATGCTGGATGAGTCTTCTTGTTGCCTGATAAACCCCAACATTCCCAACCCTATGAGTCCTCCTACAGAGAACATTACCACTGCCTCCTTCACCCACACTGATAGGTTGACACATCGTTCTGCTTCAGGGAAAGCGACGTAAAAGCTCCCCACTGTCTTCCCTAGACCAGATTGAAACATTTCTTCAGATGAGACCACATCCATATTTAGCTTTCCCTCATCCTAGTCTGCTTTCCCTCATCCTCCTCAATCAGAGAATACTCTCTGTAGGAATCACTTCTTCAAGAATCCCAGTCTCTGGCTCTACTTATAGAAAATTCAACCCATGACAACTTTTCTGATTTCCCCAGACCAGTCTTCAGATAGCAAACTCCACCATGGGTAATGCTTACTCTTAAAATGCAAAATTCATGGTATTGCATTGGTTTGGCTGTCTTTCTTACCTACAAGACTGAACTCCAGGAGAAGAGGGATATTGTTTTATTGTTTTTGGTTTCTTAAAGCCTTTCATAGTGCCTGTCATATATCAGTTACTAAATAAATGTTTCTAGAGTGAAAAACTCGAAATATACTCCTCTGTATTAGCACTAAGAATGAATCTTTTTTTAATATACTTGTTCAAATGTACAAAAATATTCAAAAACACCTTTATGTATATAATCAGCAATATTTCAAGTATAATAAGATTCTAATTTTCAAAAAAAGCTTATATTGCATTTTAAAATGAGAGTAAATGGATTTTATTAAAACTGTGACCTTTTAGTAAGATTCTTATGAACTTAGTATGATACTTAATGGGAAAATACCACATGTGCAATTTGATAAACTATAATGTGTAAGTTCTGTAAATATATCTAAGAAAATGACAAATAAATCATAATGAAGTGAATCATGAATTCCACTTAGGTCAATATACAATGAAGAGTCCAGAATATTTTGAATTTGAACTCCAAACAGCACAGTTTGAATACCGAAAAGTCATCTGATTGCCATCTCAAAGTCTTTTGTTTGTTTTAAGTGGACACATATTTGTTTTTATGAGCGTTTCTCTGATTGAGGAAGAACACCTGATTTTGCAATCCATGTCTGAATTTAACTTCAGAAAAAAATAAAAGTAAGCATTAGCATTTGTAAAATAGGAAAGTAGGGAGCTCATCCTATGAATATTTTTTTCCAAATCCTTTTGTTCTTATTATGAAAAATACTGGTAAGTTTTTAAATATTTCTCTACAATTGCAATGCAATTAATTTTCTATAGTCATTGGTTAATTCTAGGCTTTATGAAAATATTATAACAAATGCCTATTAACTATAATAGGAATGAAAGGAATAGTCAGGCACCATGTCTAATGATTAACTTGGGGTTTTCTGAGGAAGTACTTACATATATTTTCATCAATTCTATATCCAGATGACAACATTTAGAAAGAAAATGAAGTACATTGATTATCAGTAAGAGTAGCTCAGGGTCGGGGTTTATTTCCCCTTTTGTTTCCATCTTAAATATACAGATCTATTTCCTTTAGTTTTGAAAGGTATTTTTAAATTGAAAATATCTTCATTACATGATTTGAATGGGAAATTCACTTCTATATTTTTTAGGCCTTTCTTAACCACAATGAGGTGCAAAAACTGTTGCTCTTCTCCTTTGACCATCCCCTGCCTTAGAGCAGTGACTCTCAAAGACTAATGTGATTATGAATCACCTAGGATCTTGTTAAAATGTATAGTCTCACTAAGTAACTGTGCAGAGTGACCCGAGACCGCATCCCTAAGTAGCCCTACGGTGTTGTCAAGGCTGCTGGTCTGCAGACCACACTTCAAGAAGCAAGGTCTTAGTTCTTTATCCTTTCCAGCCTCAGTTTTGGTCTTTACATTACTTTTTTCTCAATGAAGACAATTTTGAATGATTCCAAAAGATGAAACCTCTGCAGAGTTCCTGTGACCTTCTTTCTACCTGGCATGGGCCTTTATACCAAAAGGTCAACATCAGCATTTCCGAATCCTTCTCTGATTATTTTGACTTTCCAGCAGGGATGGTGTCAAACCATAGACGACTTCAGCACTGACACTCCTAACAGGCTGGCGTGCTGCAATGGCTTTATCACACTTTGGTGAAATTTTTTGGCAACCACGAAACTGGAGTTGGCACAACGTATAGAAACTTTGCTATGACAAGGAGGCAAGATAGTTAGTGGCAGTTTGACAAGTCTCTCTGCATGAAAACAAATTAAGATGCCTTGACAGCTCTGAAAAAGCTGTTCTCTTTGGCATTTTACTTCTTCCAGTGTTCTCCGAGTGTGTTATCTCAATTTCTCGTAAAGCTGTACTTATAGCCCAAGAATTTCCTTAGTAGCCAAGTCACACCTCAGAGTTCCGTCAGTTGTGAATAACCCTCAAGGATTTTTATTCCCTTGTCAAATGTGCCTGTATAGTACTCCAGCCATCAAGCCTTTCATTTCAATAAAACTTTTACTCTCCCAAGGCTTTCGCATCTCTGATCTTATATCATCTTATCTTTCTACTGAAAAAAAATAGTAGAGATAACCTTTTTTTATATTCATTGACACAATAAACATTAATTAAATTCCCGCTATAGGCAAGGCTATGGTAGGTACCGTAGAAGATATAAAGATTAATAAGTCATGGCACTGCCCTCAGAGAACCTATAATGTAGCAGAGAGATAAAAACATGTGCATGAATTGCGAGGTAGAAAGGGATAAGTGCTTCCATGAGTTACAGATCACATACTGGGAGAATTTTTCAAAAGCGGGCAATCATTTCCAGCCCAGAGCAGTGTGTAGGAGGTGTGGAAGGCACCACAGCACAGTAGCTTCATAGCTGGACTTTGAAAATGATTGGAATTTAGAAGTGGGGATGGAGCAGGAGCTGTAGCAACGCATCATGGAGCTGGAAAACCAGGGATGCTGTTTGGGGAATAGGTAGGCATCGTCTCTTTGCGCTGTTTGGGGCTGTTGTATTTTGGAGAGAGTAGACTGACACTAGAATATTGATGGGGTATGTTGGAAAGATGAGGGTTTAAACTTGGACTCACATTCTTCCTTTTTTTTTTCATAGCTGAAGAAAATGAGGTACAGAGAGCTGAGATGACTACTAAGGAGTCAGGAAGCTTGCAAATGGCAATATTGTGTTTTCAACCTAATATCTGGGCTCACTCTTCTACTCTCAAGAATAGTGATCCTGGATTCACCCCTTCATTGCAGCTGGAAGGCTCCTAGCCTCTTCCGGGGGATCAGAGGGAGGATCGCTTCACAGGCCAGGGACAAGAGAGTAAAAACAACAGTTTTTTATCTGAACAAAAAAAAGATCAAAATATCACTTAACCACTGTTTGGAATTTTTTGAACTAAAATACCTGGATTTAGTGCAACTCTTCTTGATGTATTTTTTATTTTTGTAATATTACAACTTTTTTTTTCTGTATTCATGCTTCAGGTGCATCTCTTTTTATAAGATATATGACTTGCCACCAAAAAACACAAATGTGTAAATTGCATGTGGCTAGCCATCATATTTAATTTTTTTCTTAAACTGTGTTATTACCTCCTAGGCACTTTCTGCAGCACATTTGTTCAAAATAGATAATACATCATCATGGCTTTTCAAGGCAAAGAAGGGGATTTTAATGAAAATGCCACTTTTAATAAGAAACTGCAATAATATGTGGTCTTGGCTGTTCCAGCTGAGATATTAATGTCTGGCACTTTTTTTCTAGAATTCAGTAACAAAAAGATATAACGAGTTTGGTTTGAAATGCAATGCTAAAGAAGTTGGAAAAATAATTGTCTCAAGATAGGACATATTGTGTATATAAAGTAAAATTCTCAAGATTTACTGCAAGCTATATACTATTTCTTCTAAGTGTTTTCTTTTCTTATTGCTACCAAGCCTCAAAGTTACCAAAAAAAAAAAAAAAGGAAAGAAAAGAAAGAAAGAAAGAAATCAAACTAGTAATTAAGTCAGGCAAATTTTAATAAATATATTTCTACTACTTTAAGTTTCATGGTTTTATATTTGTTTCTGATAAAAAAGGGGAAAAAGGGAGATTTTTTAAATGAACCAGGAGTCCAGAGATCAAGCCCCATGTCATAGGATGGGCTCCCTGCTCAAAGGAGTCTGCTTCTCCCTCTCCTTTTGCCCCTCCCCCAGCTTGTTCTCTCTCTTTCTATCTCTTTCTCTCTACCCCCTTCCCTCTCAAATAAAATCTTAAAAAAAAAATCGTCTTTTAAAGAGGTTTGTCCCCACACTAAGGGAAACTTCACCATCTCTAAATTTATGTATAAGAATTTGTCAATGGGATCCCTGGGTGGCGCAGCGGTTTGGCGCCTGCGTTTGGCCCAGGGCGCGATCCTGGAGACGAATCCCACGTCAGGCTCCCGGTGCATGGAGCCTGCTTCTCTCCCTCTGCCTATGTCTCTGCCTCTCTCTCTCTCTCTGTGACTATAATAAATAAATTTAAAAAAAAATTTAAAAAAAAAAGAATTTGTCAAAATGTCTGTTTCCAGATTTCTTTCCTCCCTAACCTGACCAAGTGGTCATGTAAACTGTTCAGGGAGACTGTATCATTGAGAAGGACAGGATGGATACTATACCTCCCCATTTTTACAAAGCCTAAATTAAGAAGAAAAAGAAGAAAGCTTGAAGTAGAGGAAAGTAACAAAAAAGTCAATTATTTATTCATGCAATATTGAGTGTGTCAGGGGACCTTAATTGTATAGCAGGTGATATGTGGCAGAGGGACGAGGCGGAAAGATTGGCCATGCATGACAGGGTCTGGTAGCCAAGAAGGCAGATTGACTTGTGTTCTCAGTCTGGAGCCCTCAGAGGACAGACATGCCGTTGACCATGTGTGAAGGAAAGGACCTGGCAGGAAAGGATGGGGCAGACATGAGCATGGCCATGCCATAAAAACTAGCAAAATTTGAAGCACAGAGCTCAGTGTGCCCTTGGCATGCAGGTTATTACATTATTTCAAAAAGATTATTTCACAGGACTGAGACTATGTCTGTTTTATTTGTTGCTGCCCTATTCCCAGGGAGGCCTATGGAGACCTGGCCTACAGCAGGCCCGGCTCTCTTGTTGACTGCCCCAACTCAACTCCTTAATTGGCTAATAGTCACCCTAATGCGTTAGCAAACTTCTCACAAAAACATTTTGAATTCCTTGTGAAACGTACTTTGTGCTGCACTTGATAGCAGTTATTACCAATTGTAAATAAGTTATACCAAATTACTACTGAATTATACCAATTAAGTCCAAAAAAAAAAAAAAGGCAAAAGCTGTTAAAAGGAGAAAACAAGTAGGAAGTCCTAAAACTATTTCCGTTAAAGTCACACATCATGGAATCTCAAAAACATGTCTCTCCTGGGGGGTGCAAGAGTAGGACTAATTTGAATGATAACTATATAGCATCTCAACATAATGACCCAGAAAAGGGAATGATTATACTGGCCAGAATAGGACAGAGCCCTCAAAAGTGCGTGGAACCGGATGCATACATCGTACAACATAGATCACAGCTAGATCAGTGCTGTGATGGTGAAAACATAAATTTTTCATCAAGATAAAAAAATCTAAGAAAATCTGAATATCTTCTTGGGGAAATATTTTTCTCTCATGTCTGAAACTATCTTATCCATTCTTGTTTTCTTCTTCACTGTGTGTCAGTGGTACGGTCAGAGAACCTCATGTTTCACATGTCATGGGGAGCATTTAGGACATGTTTGGTAATTAACATATATTATAAAAGCACTTCTTTATCCATTAAAGTGCTGCCTGAAAAGATTGTTATTAAAAGGGCATTGCATAAACAGCAAGGAAAACAAGATTTATAACCATCTTGCCTACTAAATTGCCATGGCATTAAATAAAATCTTCACATGAAAAGAGATAGAATTGGATGCTTGCTACAAATCCTTTTAGATGTAATATTTTTGTAATCCTAGTCATTGGTAGATTCACTATATTTCTGAACTCTTAGAATTTTGGGCTATTTTTAAAGATAGATATTTGCCCCTAATATTTGTAGACAGACCTTATTTCCTTATTGGAAAACACGGATCTTGTGCCCATGCAAAGATAAGACAGAAAAAAAAAAAAATCACAAGTCTAGGGAACTCCATATCCTAAATAGGCTTTCTGGGCTTAAGAAAGGTCAAAAGTTGACAATTATTAAATTACCAAGTCATTGAGATTATTTTTCCCTTGCTATTTTCCCAGTTATGTGATTTACCTTGTGTTTTTGGGTAAATGAAGACTATGTTATCATCTGAACAACTCATCTCAGAAACATAGGCCAACTTACACTTATTAGAATCAATAGTTTTGGGACACCTGAATGGCTCAGTGGTTTAGTGCCACCTCCGGCCCAGGGCGTGATCCTGGAGTTCCGGGATCGAGTCCCACATCGGGCTCCCTGAATGGAGCCTACTTCTCTCTCTGCCTGTGTCTCTGCCTTTCTCTCTCTCGCTCTCTCTGTCTCTCATGAATAAATAAATAAAATATTTAAAAAAAAAGATCCAATAGTTTTGTCTGTCAGTAAAAGGTGGACAGCTCGGCTGATGCCTAAAGACAACCTTTGTGCCCTTTCACAAGGCTTCAAGATCCCAGAAGATAAAGAAGGTTAAAAAATGGAAGACCATTGGTCTCAGTTAGATTTAAAAGTCTTTGTGATCATATCCAAAGCTCTCGGAAGGATTTATATGGCCTTATATATAAGGAAGGAAGAAAGACTCTCTGAGCCAAGACTTCCCAATACTGCAATTTATTTTAAAAATATACTCTGTTTTTCAAATTTGGTGGCATTAATGATTCTCCACATTCTACTTAGTTGGACTTGGACAAACAAGAGTAGGCAAATAAAAATTATAACCTGAGTTCTTTTTGAATGTGTCTGGATAAGCTTTTTCTAAGCTATCTTTTTGAAAGTAGTACTATTCCAAGAGATAAAAACAGTAGTGAATGAGAAGGTGCATGGCAAAGGCTTGACACCATATGGGAAAAGAACTCCATGTGCGATAAATGTTACTAATCCTTATTGCTATTTTTATATTGTGCTTTTAAAAAGGTGAGGGAGGGATCCCTGGGTGGCGCAGCGGTTTGGCGCCTGCCTTTGGCCCGGGGCGCGATCCTGGAGACCCCGGATCGAATCCCACGTCGGGCTCCCGGTGCATGGAGCCTGCTCCTCCCTCTGCCTATGTCTCTGCTTCTCTCTCTCTCACTGTGTGCCTATCATAAATAAATAAAATTAAAAAAAAAAAATTTAAAAAAAAAAATAAAAAAAAATAAAAAATAAAAAGGTGAGGGAGCTTTGTGGTGAAACCAAATACAATTTAGTCTTCTACTTCATTCTTATCTAATGAAAATTTCTAAAAATAAATAAATAAATAAATAAATAAATAAATAAATAAATAAACCTGCTTAAGTTTGTTTAACTAATTTTCCCCCAAGTATAAAGAGACCTGCTTTCATAGAAGGCATTGGGAGCCAAGTTTGTGAAATAGCAATCAAGCCATAGCTCATAAGTAAAGGCATTTCAGTTAACTGGGTGCATATTGTCCTCCTCCTGCATGTCTGCTTTCCAGGTTGCACTAAGGGCTCAAGTGTCAGAGATGCTGGTTAAAAAAAATAATCTAAAAGCTAGAGATAGGACTAATGTACACAATGTCACTCAACATAACCTATAATCACATTCTGGAGTGTTTACTACTGAATGCAGTAGTTGCTGAGAAATCGGGAAAAGGATTTTAGATCCTAGGTCTAGTTTTCATAATTTCATGAAAATGGGGGCCCTTGTGGGGGAGTTTGAATTCGAGTCTACCTAAAGGACTAGGAAGCCCATCCCAAACAAAGGTAAGGAGATAGGACAGATGCTAAATAAAGACGACTTCAGTAATGAGTGGGAGGGAGCCACTCTGCAATACAAGGCAAAAAAGTGGTGCTTGATGCAGACAATGTTGGTTTTAAAAAGTGTGGTCAGTTGGGTTTGAAATTGAAGATCACGGGAGTCAGAGAAGACCTTCAACTGGCATCACAGAAGTACTGGGGCCACGACAAAGTGCCGTGGCGGTGTCCGACCCAAGTGCCTGTTCACACTCTGCTTCTGTCACTTACCCAGTGAATGTGGGCATGTTCCTGAAGCTTTAGTGACAGTTTTCCATCCATCAAATGGGGATCAGAATGTTATCTATGCCATGCAGTTATTGCAAGGTATAAAAGACATAGATGAAACAGCAGTAGAAAGGTTCTGCTTCATAATTAGTTAGCTCTAATTACCTGTGATGAAAAAAAGAAGAAAAGAAACTGCTTCAAAGTGTTACTGAAACAGATTTTGTAACCTACCGTGGTATGGGATATAGGACAGCCCACCACGTGGGCAGCCCCTCGCTGCCTCTGGTGTTGCCGTCCCCTGCGCACAATCAGTTTTCTGCTCTTGGGCCAGAGTCATCCTCTAAAGTGCAGCCCCTCCCATGGCCCTCTACAGGGCCTAGGATCAAGGCCAGCCCCCTTGACATAAATTACAGAGCCCTGCCTGTCCAGACCCACCTCTCCAGCTGCTTCTTCCATCGCTCCCTTCCCTACCATCTCTACTGCTGAAAGTGCTGTGAGCTCCCACCTGCTGGGACAGCTCATGGGAAAATTCTTCATTCCTTCTTTGCCTGGTTATACATATTCATTTCGGGCGTATAATGTAGGATGAGGGATCCTTTGGAATGATGCATAAAGATGCCAACAGGTGACTTGAAAGAGGGTGTTGCATGGTAACATGCCAAGAAGAAAGTTTCTCTTTCGGACCTGCCTTGTCTTGGTTATACTGCTCAGAGGCAACCATTCCATGTTATTTCAGCATTATATATGCATTTTCTCTTACATTACATTCTTCTTAATTAATCAGTGATATATATTTAAAGAATGAAAAAAAAAAAAAAAAAGAATGGATGGATATATGGTGAAAAATCTCCCTACCTCACAGCCATGCACTTTCAGTTTATTGTGAATTCTTTCAGATAATATGTCGTGCATTTGGAGACAACTATATGCATATGTAAATCCCCCACTTACAGAAATGTGTAACTTGTTATGCTATCAAATTTGTAAATGTTTTCTGAATTATATTTCATGCTTGGACTTTACTTACTCCAAGATTATGGAAAAAATGTCTTCATTTTGCTAGTACATTTATGGGTTATTATGTTTGAATTTTTGATACTTGTCTAAGATATTGAGATGTTGTTCTAACCTAATTTTTCAGAAGTTTTTTTCTATTTCTTTATAATTAATTATTTTGTTAGTGATTTGAAATGTGCCTTGATTCTCAGACTTTAGTCCTATATGGACTTTATTTATAGTTACATCGATCTGTTTCTCTATTCATGTGCATCATCAGTCTTTGTATGATTCAGGGATTATAAAATGTTTTAGTATCTGCTAGGGTTAGTCATTCCTTATCATCAGCCTTTTTCAGAATTTTCCTGGCAACTCTTACTTCCTATTTTTTAACAAGAATTTTATGATCATCTTGCCTGCATTAGAAAAAAATTATATGCTGTTATTAGAATACATTAAACATATGGATTAATTTGGGGACAGTCAAAACCCTCATAATGTTATATCTTCCTATCCAAAAAAAAAAAAAATAGTAGGTCTTCCACTTTTTTCAGTGCTCATTTAAAGTTTTCCACATACAGATGTTACACATTCCTAGATAGTTTGTCTTGTTACTGATTTTAATAAGGCATTTAAATAATTACAACTTTTAACTAGTGTTTGTACATGACATTGAGTTCTCTAACCTTGCCCAAAAAGCAACCAGTCAAGCAGAGTCCAAAAGGAAAATTACAAGGATTCAAGTCAAGGCTGCCACTTTAATTTCAGAAAGGACCTTGGAAAAAAACTATTTCACATACCTTCATAGAGACCTTAAGGCTATGATTTCTGTTGGCACACTTTTTTTTCATAATGTAGATAAGAGTGGTAAGGTTTCTTGTGCTGAGTTGAAAATAGCCTAAAAGTATCCAAAATATTTTCTACTTACACAATATTAAGCTATGCAAGAATTCTCACAAAACAAGGAGGAGGTGAGTGAAGCGGTCAGTATGAATAAAAATGTTATTAGATACAAAGGGGTATGCTACTATTCAGAGGTCCTCCTGTAAAGTTCTATGCCATCAGAACCGACTTTTACTCTTAAATGAGTAGTTCTTTGCTAAAGAAGTATTTATTAAATACCTACTACAGACCAGTCACTGTCCGAATTGCTGAAGACACAAAAATAGATCTATTTAGTTATTGCCAATGAACATTTAATATTCTTTTTTTTTATTGTTTATGTAACATTGTAAGATTGTTAGGTAACATATAAAAATATTGTTTATATATATAAAATACACATACACACATACACACAAAATAAAGCAGCATATGAGTCTCTACTAGTTTCTCCTATCCTTTTCAGAGCCAACATTACTATTCTACTGGTTCCTTCATTAATAAACTAACCTTTGCTGTGTGTCTCACTATATTTTTGCATAGGAATGATGTCTTTTAACTTTATACAAATTCTACTTTGACAACATCAATAATGATTCATTTATTTTTCCTTTTCATACTTGGACTGATTTCTAATGCCACCGTGAGAGAAGGATGGTGCAGTATATGAAAAAACTTGACTTTAACTTTTAGTTTATAATGATCATAAAATACTTTAAAATTCTTTCAGTGATTTCTTAATACAAATAGATGGTAGAAGAATAACTTATTGCCAGCATACTTCTCATTTTTCAACAGTGAATTCTAAATTTTACTTATCTTTCTTTTCTTTCTTTATTTACTTTAAAGCACAAGCAGGATGGGCAGAGGGAGAGGGAAAGAGAATCTCAAGCAGACTCCTTGCTAAGTGCAGAGCTGGACATGGGACTCCATCCCAGGACCCTGAGATCATGACCTGGGCCCAAATCAAGAGTCAGATGCTCATCTGACTGAGACACCCAGGTGCCCGTAATATGTTCTCATTTTAAAATTTAGAATTCAGGGATGCCTGGGTGCCATAGTCAGTTAAGTATCTGACTCTTGGTTTTGGCTCAGGTCACAATGTCAAGGTGGTGAGATGGAATGTGGTGTTGGGCTCCACGCTAAGCAGAATCTACTTGGGACTCTCTTTTTCCCTCTTCCTTTGCCCTCCCCCTGTCTCCAATGTAAATCTTAAAATAAAATAAGATAAAATAAGAACATTTTAAATTATTTTGAGCACAAGCTAGTCATTTTTTAAATATTCAGCTATATCTCATTTTAGAATAGAAAAAACAGAATTAAAGGGAATTGAATTGAAAGTATCAGCAGGAATTGCTATCACAAAAGTAAGGATGTCTATCTACAGTATGCATTAAATCTTTTGTACTGGGGTTGCAACCAAAAAAGTTTGAAACCCAGTGGTTTAAACCTCCTTAGCTTCTGGCTATTGCAAGATAAGTGATTTTAGGCATATGAATTGACTCTGGGAAGTATGAACTAAAGGGTCAGGTTTAGTCGAATATCAGAGGACTCCAAGGATCCAGATATTTGAAGTAGCAACTGAGGCAATTATGTTTTTTCATGTCCTTTTTTATGGACACATTTCACTACAGGACGAGCATATGATGAAGGACTTGCTCACCAACTCTGTTAGGATTGATCATGGAAATGGGCGGGAAAGGCTTTATATATCCATCCCTAATATATCCATCCCTAAACTATATCATTACATTTCAGAATACAGTTCACACAAGGTGCCAATTAAATCTAAGCTTGAGAATGAAACCTATGCCAAAGGGTTCTGAAATTTGTATTAGAGAAATAAAAACTAAAAGAAATTCCATTTAATGTTTGAGACGAAAAAAATGTCTGTGCTTATGTATATTTTATATTCAGTGAGCGTAGTGTGGGATCCTCTACCTTATTTCACTTTCCTAATGTATCCTTGAAGTTCAAGTGGCATTTGACCCTCTTCAATATGGAGAGCTCTGTGTAGCTGGTCTAACTAATTCAATGTATTTAAATGAAAATATGTTGTAAAGCTCACTAGGAAAAAAGACATCAAGTATATTCTAACATCAGAACCTCTTCCATCAAATTGCCATCCATAATTGTGGCACAGAATTTTAGTTTTGTGTAGGAAGAAGAAGCTTTTGCTGAAATAATTCCATGCTGAGACAGCTCTTTAATTGGGAACTACTACTAGGATACCAAACGTGTTCAAAGGCCAGCAGAACGTTCAGGATGGGAAATGATCTGCCTTTTTGTAAGTGACTAAGTTCTATCACTGTATTGAATCTGTCAAACGTCTTCAAATCTGAAAAAAAGAGAGGCATAAGTTTGGATGCTCTTTTAACATAAAGTACAATTTTCATCCTGTTGTCAGTCTCTGGAAGAGTGACTCAAAACCCACAGGGAGGTATGGTAGGTGCAAGTGGGTGGAGCACATGTTCAACTCCCCTGAGGCATTTTTCAAACTATTTTGGCCTTCCTCCCCAAATTTCTGCAGGCTCTTTCTTCAACTACCTGCCCCTAACACTCAGCACTTCTTAGTGAGCCACTATGAGGGTTGTTACCCTCCGGTATGTTTAGGTATAAAACAGTCAGGACCTTTCATTTCTCTAGTACAGAAGGTGTTGTATTCAAAAGTTGTTCTTGCTTTTTTATATTGCTTTCTATCTGAACTACATCCTTGTCATGTTCAAATTTGGAGGTGGTCAAAGGAAGTGTTCTAAGAAGCTTTGCTGTTCAGAGTGCAGAGCAGTAAGGGCTGATCAAGAGCATCTTAATGTGCAGTCTCTCCACAGGAGTGAGAGTGGATTTGGCTCATCCCAAAAGGGTCAGTGAATTGAAGAGCTATTAAATTTGCCGGAATGGCCCCAATTGAGCTTTTCATACCTTTCTCCTCTCTCAGACAGTAGAGTTTAACTCAATGATGGAAAGCAGATTTAAGAATGTTTTTAGGGCAATTGCAAGTAGAAACTTTCCCAGGGCAAAGAAATAATGAGCTCTAAAGCCCCAGAGACATTGTTTTAGTGCAACTATTTTCTCTGTAAACTACTGATATCAGAGTTTTACATAGGAGGAAGAAAGGTGGGAAAGGTTAAAGAATAAATGTACTTTGCTTGCCATTTAGACTTTGTATATATGTGTCTGAAGACGTAGCTTAGGCCTTTGCAGGGCATTTTTAACAATGCTCAAAACTGCATTGCAACTCCACACAGAGCCCCCTGACTAGGTGCATAGACGTTACCTGGGAGCTAGATGGAAATGCTGAATCTCAGCCCTGCAGCCCAAGGCTCCTGGGTTGGAATCTGTAATCTGAATAAGATCTCTAGGTAAGGGACCCCTGGATGGCTCAGCGGTTGAGCTCTGCCTTTGGTTCTGGGCCTGATCGTGGAATCCTGGAATCAAGTCCCACATTGGCTCTCTGCATGGAGTCTGCTTCTCCTCCCTCTTCCTACGTCTCTGCTTCTCTCTGTGTGTTCCTCATGAATAAAAAAATAAAATCTTAAAAAAAAAAAAAAAGACCTCTATGTGACTCCCGTGCACAAAAAAGTCTGGGGAGCTGTGGTTGAAGGAACGTTGCTCTCCTGCTACTAGAATATTTGCTAAAGTTAAAGCTCCAAAGATGTAATGACCAAAGAAGGGATACACATTTTAAAAGTTCTTTGTACACATTATCAGAGTGCACCTCGGGAAGGTTATAGTGATTTTTGTTTTCACCAGCAGAGTATGAGACGGTCTGTTTCAATTAACCCTGGTCAATGCTGGGCATTATTACTTTTAAATTGTTAAATTGTCTACTGAGGCCATAAAATATGGCATGTGATAAGGAGGTAGCTTCATATTCTTAAATAGGTAACCAGTTTTCCTAGAATCAGCAAATGAACAATTCTCCCTCTCTGTATTGAATTGAAATGCCTCTAATACCTTACCTTCCTATAACAAAGCTTTTGAATTTTGTGTCTTACCGACGGCATGTCTTTTTATTCTGACATCAGGACCATGAGATTTTAATTATAGTGGCTTTATGCTAGGTTTTAAAATATGCTCTTGGTAGTTATCTTGTCCATCTTGAACTGTGTCTAAACATTTCTATCACATTCTTAACATAAATCCCTAGAGCATTCTGAGGTGTAAAAGGGATTCAACTTTCAAAATTGCTTATTTTATACACATATCATAAGGAAAGAGGACCTGAACGTAACCCTCATTTTTCTGTCAATCTACCATATATTCATTTCTCTTTATCACATTTGTAATATGAGGCTCAGTAAGACAACAAAATCTTTGAATCCCTGCATTCATCATGGTACCAAGCCAAGTGGCATGGTAAAAAGGGATTCAAAATGAGGAAAAACTAAGGAAATTTAGGGACTCCACTCTTAGGAAGATTATAATATAACTGAGAATTTAAATTAGGTTTAAGACATAGACTCAAATACATGTAGATATACCCAACTAGAGAAGACCAAATGAAACTGTATGAGTTTCCTCGGGCTTCTATAACAAAAGATCAGAAACTTAACAGAAAATTATTCTTACACAGTTCTAGAAACTAGAAGTCTGAAATCAAGAGCTGTGCTTTCTCCTGGCCTCTGGGTGTTCCAGGCCACCCTTGGCTTGCAGCTGCAGGGCTCCAGCCTCGCCTCCATCATCATGTGCCTATCTTCTCTCTGCCTGTCTCTGTCTTCATGTGGTGTTCTCTGTGTCTCTTCTTGTTTTATGAGCTCATTAATCTTACCTGGTTAAGGTCTTTCCCTGCTTAAGTATGACCTCATCTTAACTAATTATATCTGCAATGACTCCTTTTGCAAGGAAGGTCACATTTCAAGGACAGGGGGTTAGTACTTCAGCATATCTTTGTGGGAGACACAATTCAAACCATAATGGAGCTCTTTAAAATAAAGGGATGATCCAGATGCGATTGAATTTGGTGTTCCCTTTAGATTCATTACCAAGAGAAACACATTCTTGCCACTGGTAGGTGACACTGTGTAAATATGTAAGAAAGATTTCTACACTCTTTTCCACTCCAGCAAATAAGTGCACCACTGAAATGTCCTTCAACAGATGAATGGATGAAGAAGATGTCTATATATACAATGGGATAGTACTCAGCCATCAGAAAGGGTGACTACCTACCATTTACATTGACATGGATGGAACTGGAGGCTATTATGTTGAGTGAAATAAATTGATCAGAGAAAGACAATTATATGGTTTCACTTATATGTGGAACATAGAAAACAGCACACAGTATCATAGGGGAAGGGAGGGAAAACTGAATGTGAAGTCATCAGAGAGGGAGAAAAACCATGAGAGACTCTTAACTCTAGGAAACAAACTGAGGGTTGCTGGAGGGGAAGTTAAGGGGGTGAGGTAATTGGGTGATGAGTAGTAAGGAGGGCACATGATGTGATGAGCACTGAGCATTATAAGCAGCTGATACATGATTGAATGCCATATCTGAAACTAATGATGTACTATATGTTGGCTAATTGAATTCAAATAAAAAATATAAAGTCAGGTTAGTGTAGACAACATAAAAAAAATAAGTGCACATTCAATTTGATGATAGAGGGAACACAGTTGATCACACTGGATTACAATTCAGGAGAATATGCTGTTATCATCAGGAGTTAGAAATGGTGAAAGAAGGAAAAAGTTCATGGATGACTCTGCAATTTGTGGTCCTGAAGAACTGAAAGAAGACAATGCCAACTATCTGGATGGGTGGTAAATGTTACCCATGACTTAGCTGGATTTGTTTTGCTGTTCTAACAGTATAATTGACAGACTGCCTTATTATAGGTCATTGTTTGGCTGTTGTTAATTATTTTTTCTGTGACTTATCTTCTTAGATAGTCTCTAGTAAGAACTCAATTTTGTACTAGAACAAAACACTTGCATTTCTGAACAAAAGTGTTTTCTGAGCCCATGACTTGTCTAACCATCTGCCACTCACTCACAAAATTACGGCATTTATGCGCTATACCCACCCAGTAATTTGTGAACAAGAAGCCAAGGTGTTTGATTAAAGTAATTAATTTTCTCACATCATCCTTAAAATGAGCAAGATGTGGAGCCAGGTGGTTTGGCTGGTGTCCTCTAAGTGTACCCTCATTTATTTTGCTTGTTTTCATCATATGATGGAACACTATTTTAAAAATCAGCATATTAGAAGGGCTACATTGTAAAAACTTGGACTTTAAGAGGATATAGACAAATAAATACAGACATTAGTCCAATGTTCATTTTGAAATGAACATCCAAGTAAAAGGAGATTTGGGATTTGATTGTTCTTTAGAACAAATGTCAGGAGGAACATTACCTAACGACTGAGACATCCACAAAGGGATGTTATTCTAAATCTATTCAAACCAAAGCCTCTTTAACACATGAACAATTCATTTAATCTCTGTCATTTTTCTGTTGTTCCCTAACTAGGGACAATATCCTCTGAGGAATAATTACTGTAATTTTTTGAAATTTGGTAAAATCTTTAGTGCTTTGGTGAAAGAAATGATAATATTTATAATTATACAGAATGCTACATCTCATAGAACTTTAGAAATGAGCAAGTCTAACACTTTTCCAAATTGTGGAACCGAGTTCCTTCTATTTATCTTAAAAATAGAATTTCACTAGTTTCTAGAAAAATTTGAATCAGATCTTATTTTCAGTGTTATTTTAAATTATTGTAAGAAGTCATTAGAGTCTTTCTTTAACCAAGACCTTTAACATCACGCTTGAATCTGATGTATGACATTTCGGCATCCATATAATTAATCAACAGAGGTCCAACGTAATGCTTAAATGCATGCCTTCTCATAAATGTTAGTAAGTGACTTAATTTTCCCAAAATGTTAAAGTCCACATGCCATCTTTATAAAGTTAAAAGATTCATGCCGTCCTTTATGCATTTGATATTTACAGTTGAAAGGGCTGTATCGTAAGCAATCTGGTTCACAGTTAGGCGTTTAACTTGACATTTTATGAAGCATGGACATTTGAGTCTTCAATCCTTTCAGCTTGTTTTGAGTTAATTGTGAATTAAGTGGTGGATATAAAGACTGTCTGATATTTTAATTAGATATTGAAATGTTTTTCTTGTAATTATTTTTATCTGACTACTCAAAAAAATGCATTTTATAGAACAACGTTTCTGTCGTTACCCACGCACAGAATGTATTTCAGGTAATTCCTTCCCACAAAATAGGGAGAATTCTAGATACATTGTTCCTGTGTTACCTATTAGCAGACATATATCAAGTGTGTTTCAAAAATATACATTTTTGTTTGATTATAAAACAACAACTTCATCTCAACATATGTATGATGTGTTCTTGGAAGGTCTGGAAGCAAACTGTTGCATATATCCTGATGCCTCTATGTTGCCGTGGGCCGAATCAACAGCACTAGTTTCAAGTGAGTTACACCGGCCGTCATAAGGTTGAAAACAGGGGCCAATTATATATCCTAAGTCCTCAGCAAGAAAAAGTATAGTTGACTTCTGGTTTATTAACAAACCAGAGATTGGTTTCAAAAATCTGCAAATTTATATCTGTCAGATATCTTGAGTATCTTAGTTCAGAAATTATCCATGCTGCATTAGATCAGATTGAGAGACAAACAAGCTAAAGCCATTCTTTTACCCTTAAGCCTGGTAAAAACATGATGAGTTCTCCCCCGGAGCAGCTCGAGCACTGACTGGGCCCTGCGTTCAGGATGGTTTTCTTCGAATAGGACAGAAAATCATAGGTTACTTTGTGCCTTCTCCCAGAAACTGCCCACCTATGAGAGCCCAAAGCAATTAAAAATAGAAAGAAAAAAAAAGATTCTGTGCAGTTTCTGTGCAGTTTACTCAATTTCTCCTTTGTGCACATTGCTAATCTTTTCCCAGCCAAACCTGTCTTGGTATTTTCTTTAACTATCATTTTACTTAAAACTGCTCTCAGAAAATAACTGAGAATTTAAATCATAGTAATTTAAGATTTAATAATAATAGTAACTAAGTAAGTGAAAATAATTCAAATTAATATGGAAATGAGCCATCATTTTTCTAGGTGGTACTTTAATAAGAATAAATCCTCTAGGTCTTGAGAGATTTCAGGCATTAGCATTGCAATGGAGGAAATATTTGGGGGGATTTATGGGTTCATCCTTGTGCTTCCCCAGATGCTGCTAAATTAATTTACTAGTCAAAGAAAGAAAGAAAACCAACAACTAATAAGCAAAGAATTGGTCACTGAATCTCAGTCTGCTGAACCCCTTTTAAAAGCTGCTGTCCCTCATAATGTAGCAGCTAAGCCCAATTAAGGAAGAGGTAAAAAAAAAAAAAATCATTTCCTCACTTGCCAAACCCAGCATGTTAACACATGTACCCTTTCTGACCTTCAAAAGGGCTCACCACTTTTGAAATAATTCTTTTCGGATGTATTTATAAAATCATTCATATATATGAAAAAGCAACAGAGTTCAAAAATAATTTCCTTTTGCTCCCCCCCCCCGCCCCTCCACCACCCACTGATTCTAGTCTTGAATTTGCTCTAGGGATGATTTATGCCAAGTTTTACTTTAATTTAAATGGGACCCAGGTGATCTCTTGGCTAACACAACTAATAAAACTACATAAAAGCATTTTTTTTTTAATACAGATCCACTACTCTAGGCATCCTTTGGAGAATAACTGAAAGGATGTATATTTGACAACATCCACAACTCATGCTACAAATTGCTGCTACAGTGGAAGCAGACTTGCCCCCAAACACACCATGGAGGGATGATCTTACTATTTCATCTCTCCAAGAGGTTCCCAACTTCCTTCCACAGATTTCTCAAATTCCTCTTGCTCATTGGCAGATCAGAGAAGAATTTAACCAAGAGTGCGTGTCCTTTCTGTTCCACTAAAACTAAAAATAAATGTAAATGAATGAGAAATGAAGTGAAGCCCATATAAACTTATATTGAATAACTCTCAGTTGCTTAAATTATCTGAATTTTGGAAAGTAGTGAGAAAGAACAGGAAGCCAACAGTGAGTCACAGAGGAGTAGCCATGAAGAAAATTAAAATAGCTCGAAGAACATAAACACTAAAAGAGCATCCTCCCACTGAGTAACAGGTGCAGGACTCGACACAGAGAAGGCAGCCTGTTGCCATATGGCTTCCATTTAGAGCCACAGCCTGTCTGACCAGCAGCCCTGTGACATGGTACAGTCACCAGGGCTCAGACCTCTATGAGGAAAAGTAGTCTGTGTTTCAGTTTGGTGGGGGTAATGGTGGAAACCTGTCAGAGGACTATGAGCCGAGCAAGTAGTGCAAGTTGGTGGGCCACTCAGGATTTTGCTGCAGTTTGTATGTGGTTGTGTTGTGGTTGCCAGTCGCAGAGACGGGTAGTGCTACGGATAAATGGTAGTTCCTGACAAGTAGATCTACAGGATGTTTAAAAAAAATCAAAATGTTATAAAAGATCCAAAAGGGAAAGAAAAATGTTTATGGCATCCTGAGGCTGCTAAGAAAATTAGGCCCATAACAGGTGTTTTTCCAGGCACAGTTCATCGTGTAAGAATGCAGGCCCTACCTCTGGGAAGTTGAAACAAATGAATGAGTGGAAAAGAGTTGTGGATGCTCTAAGGTGGTCCTGGGACCCGGTAAACTTCTTGGCAATAATGTTTCTCATGCCAAAGCAGTATGAAAAATGTTAAGCTGCAACTATGTGAAAAGTTTCTGGTATTTGGCTAACGGTGTGTTGGTTCACATTTATAGAGCTATATAGAATTTTGATCTCATTTTAATAGTACTTGCATTTCCAAGTACTGGGGGGAAAAGGAGAGTTTTTACTGGGTAAAACTCTTCTTCTGAATTGTTGCCTCCCAACACACCTGTGAGAAAGTGAGTAATTTGACAAATGCAAAAATACATAGCAAGTGACAAAGCCTCATCCTTGCACACGCCTGCATTTAGTGGCGATATTATATCAAGAGAGAAGACAGAAATTATGTCAAGAGAGAATTCATTTTATTCGTGTCACTGGCAACTTCCTCAACTCCTGTTTAGCCCCAGCTAGGGAGTCCTTTTGTTTTCATTTGAAGGAATAGTTTTCTTCAAGATCGCTTCAGTGTTAAGCTGAAATGACATCCCGTATGGGTCATAGGACCTAGGACCCTGCTTAACCATGGATGCATTTGGGCAAACCACTTTGTTCCTCCCCAGTATTTTTATGTGACCTGAATAAAGTTCTAAAGGCAGTAAAAGCAATATTTAATAGGAACGGAAACACAAAGAGTCAATCTCAAAGGTTTGTGGAAAGCTGGGAATGATTTTTGCCTTGATTGGCTATTGAACTGATTCGATATATTGTTTTAACCAGTAACAGCACCAGTGCTGGTGCTACATCCTTTCACATCACAGTTTCCACATGGAATTGTAATCCAAAATGTGGGAACCAGGGACATTACTGTTAAAAGTTCTAGACATATGTAATGTGTGATCGATGTTATGCTAGGTGGAATTTTGAAGATGCGGGGCAGGCAAAATCCAGCAAGTGTGAGCATTACTAACTATGCTCTATTTGTGAAGTGCCTGAAGAGGCATTCATGAACCAAATGTTATGGAAACATAGAGAAGATGAGCAATCAGAAACATGTTACAGAAAGTGGGGAACATGTCACACATGCATGTAACTAACATTGGGATGGCTCTCTTGGTGGATTGTAGACCAATCCACATTGTGGACTGTTCCAGCCCATGGTTCTCTTGAAGCATCTATCAGATGTTTTAGACTTGAACCACCCTTGAAGATTTTGAGAAATCAGTTGTTGAAGTGCACTGGAGATCCAGAATAAGAAGGGGTGCGGATATGATAATATCCCTCATTACATTTCCCCCAGGGCTATTCCCACAGGCCTCATGAGCTATATCTCAAAATGTCCTTTCTGTAGGGCAACGGCTTTCAAACTTTCAAACTTGTATCATGAGAAGCCAACAGAAAACTTTCAGGCCCCACTCAGGCCGAATGAATCAGAATCTCTCAAGGTAAGGCTTAGGAATTCACATTTTAATATACTCCCTAGGTGATTCTAAGGTATTCTAAAGTTAGAGGCACACTGCCAGTGTTTGCTCCTGCGGCCTCCGTTTGGGGTGGATGGCTGATTAGCTCCCAGATAATGGCTAGCCCCCAGGTTCAGAAGATTCTCCAGTAAGTGGAGTTTCAAGGGTTGACAAACCTTCATGCAGTAAGGCAGTAAATAGAGAATTTGTCAAAGTTGTCAAACTTGACTGCATACTGGAATCACCTGGGGTGTTTAAAAAAAGACACCCATGCCTAGATTTCACCCTCAGACTTCTCATTTAACTGGTCAGGCACTTTTAGAAACTCCCCACATCATTCCAGTCTGCAGTCAGGTTTAAAACTACTGCATCAGAAAGTGGCTCACTGACCCTTTCCCCCGTAGGAGCCTCTAGAAGCTGGCAAAGGTAACAATTTTTGACAATAAAAGATAACAAAGGGAAATATGTTTTTAAAATATATCAAACTTCATTCTTGGGTTGCATAGCGTTTTTGAGACTTCTATCTAAAAAGACATTCCTAAAAATTTTACTCTGTAATGACCGAGTAGCATAGATATTTCAGAGTGATTAAGGGTCAGAATCTGGGATCATTCTTCATCTCTTATTCAAGTACATTGAAACCTTGAAGCAGCCAATTAAATTGTTCTCTCTTCTTCAAGGCATTCCTACTTTTCATTTTCTTCTTTTCTCTTATTTCATTCCCATTTTCCATCTCCTGATTGTCTCTACCGTTAGCACCTGATGACCTTCTTCTACCATCCCAAAATGTTTTCCTTTAGAGTCCTCCATATTTGGTTATTGCATTTTATGATACTTACTAAGTCTTTTGAGGGGCGTGGCATTTTTCATAGTCACATGATGATTTCTTCAAATTTCCTCAAAAAGAAATTTATTGTATTCCCACTATATATATTCCAGATTCCAAGTACTGTTATAGGTATGTTTCTGAGGGAGCTTAATTCTAGTGGACCATGCAGGAAATAATAAGCAATGTACAAGACAGTGTATAGTCTGTGACAATAAATGCTATAGAAAAAATAAAAGAGAGAATGAGAGAGAGAGAAAAAGAGAGATTGAGAGAGAGAAAGTAAAATATAGTAAAGGAAATTGATAGCACACGGATGGAGAATGAGAATTTTGGACAGGGTGGTTAAGGAAGGTCTCATTAAAAAGGGAAAATCTGAATCAAGACTTGAAGGAAGTGTAATTATTTGAGAGAAGAACATAAAAGATAATACATTTCATGAAATGTTGGATAACAATTTTTTAAAAAAGAAATGATTGTGTTTGTTTTTCTTATAGTAGAGAAAAAGGCAATGCTTCCCTAATCACTCTGGATCGCTCTACTACCATCTTTCAACCTGTTCTATGTTAATAGATATTTTAAATTAATGATTCATCCTTGTCTTAAGATATTCGTTTTTGCTCATTTTCCAAAAAAAACATTAGGAAAACACAAAGTTCACGTGGTTATTCTTTGTGTTGTCATTGACAGGTATTTACGTTTGTCTTTCACCAAGCACACTGATATTTTTCAGCATCCCAAGGTTGTATGTATATGTGTCTGTGTGTTTTAGTTACACCCTGCTGTGTGTCCTGGTGAGACCTATATCACCACCCAGTTAGACACAGACAGTAGAATTGTCCTGTGCCCCAAATGCTCTCTTTCTCTGCTCGTAAAAGAGTTCAGACCCCCTAAATCAAGCCAACGAAGTTTTTGACAAGAGTCTCAGAGTTGCATGGGTCTTTAAGGCATAAGACAACTTTTGTAAATGTTGGGTACGTGAAAACATCTTCAAAGGTTAACTTTAATTAATTAATTAATCAATCAATCCCACAGACATGTAATGAATGTACTCTACGAGGGGTATGTTGCTAGATTTTTGCAAACACACGAGATACTTTTCTGAGTTGCAGCTCCTTTTCATCTACTCTAAAGAACAGCTCCTACCCTCAGTTTTAGATGTGTCTTGGGAAGCTTATTGTGATTAGATTTTCACATTAGATTTTTCTGGTAATTATATCTTAAAGCCCTTAAGTTCAAGTGAAACTCACAGAAGTCACAGGTGATGCAACTACATTATTGGTCATGAGTGTATATATAACATTCGAAATAAATCTTGTTATATCCTCGGTAATTAGAAGTGGTCCTTTAGGGAGTCACTCTAAAACTAAAGAGGGAGCAATAATATAAAACTATCTTTAGGGCAGAAGTACTGTTTAATTTATAGTTCTTTTTGATTTGATACAGTTGCTAGGGGGCTCCAAATCTCGTGCATGCACACGTGTGTGCACACCAGCCACACACAAATCCCATCTTTATTCCCAGAAATGACTTATATTTTGTTTCCCAGATTTATTTTAAATATACTCCAAACAGTGGCTTCCACAAAAATGCCCTTCATCAACTGTGCTAATCATTTTTCTTATTTAGGCTCTGAAAGAAACTTTGGTGTCAGAGCAGATAGGAAGAGCAAGGCCCAGGCTCCATTCCTTCCGCCTTCAACCTTCTCGTCCTTTGCCTCCTAACAGCCCTAACTTACTTTGCAATGTGCACCCAAACAGGTTATGTAATTGTAAATTTCTATAAAACAAATGCTTAGAAGAAAAATAATCGTATTATATTTGACTCAGGATTTTAAATAGCAATAAGTGTTACATTAATTCTGCTTTATTATTTCCTATTGTATTTACAAGAAAGATAATTCTGATATTTACCATTTTCTATTTAAAAACTGCTTTTTTTTACATAATGCTTTTTAGGAGATGCAAATAACACTTGATTAGAAATAATTTAAACCTTCATGTGAAATTGGCTACATTTTATATTATTAATTTTAAGGGAGGATAGAGATAAAGATACTTAGCATTTATTTTAGATTTTTATTGAATACAATGTAAGACATAGGGTCAATTTTTATTTCTTTACAGAATTTTTATTGTATCATGAAAGAGAAATTCCGTTGTTTTTTAAAGAGCAGTTCATTTTTAATATGATACTATATTAATTACATTCTCTGAAAGCGGGCAAAATTTCTCTCTTCACATTTTATTGAGTTGACTGTATTTGTATAATTAGCACTGTAAGGATTAGTAAAGCCTAGATCATTACTATAGGATTCAGTGCAGACTCTGGAAAAAAAAAAAAAAAAGAAAGAAAAGAAAAGAAAGAAGAAAAAAAGAGGCTCAGTACTTCAAAACCTAATGCAAACATTATCCCCAGTTGTGTTATGCGTATGTGCTTCTTTCTGTCACAGGTCATTTTGACAGTATTGATTCACTGGAAGAGGGAAAAGAAGACTAAGTGAACATTGTGAGATTACCATTTGACTTAATTGATACAATACGATCTTAGATACTTTAGAAGGCATTCTTTATAGAATACCACTCATTCAACAAATATTTAGGGATGCCTAAAAGAAGTAAATTCTTCTCAAACCCAGAAGAAGTAGAAGAACCAGGATGAATCAGCTGATGAAGGCAAAGGGTCATCAAGAGAGATCTGAACAGACACTTGGCTAGAACACAAGCTGGGCGATAGAGATCAGAGAGTGAGTGAATTTAAGGGTCCAGTTTGTGAAATCAGTGAAACAAAAGCAGGAGACAAATTCAGTTTCTTGGCCAAAATGAGCTAGAGATGGGGCTAAATAAATAAGTACATAAATAAAACACAGCAGTGAACAAAGCAGAAATGTAAAAGAAGCAGAAAGGGACTGAATGAAGTACAGGTATGACAAGGAACCAAAATAAGTACAGACGTCATCATAGGATGGGAATGGGGAGTGAACAAGGAAGAAAACTTGGCTTAAAATGTCTTTTAGCAGGGCAGGGTTCCCGGCTGACAACATCAAAGGGAACTGACCATGTGGTTTTAACAACTGGAATTAGGATTCCAGGAAAATGAAAACAGGACACAAGAATTACACTGTAAGAGGAATTTATGAGATTTGTAGGTGTAAAAACTGTGTCAAAAATCTCAGATTTGAGATGCAGAAATCATAGCCTGACTTTCTCCGGCACACTTAGAACAAGGTTACTGTAACTAAGCAACTCAAAATTTCCAAGTAAGCATAATCATCCCTGCAGATTTTGAAAGCTTAATGCAAGTTTCCAGAGTCTGAATTAAATTAAGAATGGCTACAACGTTGAAGAATTAATAAGTACCTGTACATAACAAAAGATGAATCCCATGCCTACAAATAGAGTGTTTAAGAATTTTAAGGTGACTTAAGTAACTGATTGGAAAGTCAGCAAGTGTAGTTTACAAAAGATATATAAGAACATTTCAATCTTAATATTTGCATGTCTTATGACTTATTGGAGATCATCAAATATGAAATACGTGAGCTTTTATTATGTGTCCAGTACCGTCCCAGGCTCTTTACATGAATGATCTCATTTAATCTATACAACACTTCTTTGGGGTAACTACTGCTACACATGTTAGAGATAAGAAACTGAGGCAAGAGGGTTTAAGCAAGCCCGTAGGGCTGGTGTCAGGGCAGAGATACAAGCCTGCCTGCTTGGCTCTAGAGTGTAGGCTTTAACTACTCCCTTTCACGATCTAGTCAGACAGAAAAACAGGCCAGGAAGCAGAGATATTTTCCTCTGAATTCTTAAGACATGCAATTTAGTTTCTAGAAAAGAATGGAAAACAGGCTAAAAGGCAGGGTAGGACCTTTCTTTTTTTTTTGTTTTCTTCCTCAGTGATGCTTGTGATCTTTTTAGTATTATACTTAAGATGTTTCTTCTCATGTTGTTTGCATTCGATAAAAGATAAATTTCCTCCCATTGACCTTTGTGAGGTCCCTAAGACCTAATACACTGAAAATTTTCTTATTAAGAATTATGAGTATATAATAATTTCTAGTAAGTACGAAATTGTTTAACATCAAGGATTTATTTTTTTGACTGCAGTGTTTTTATCAGTACAACCACTTTCACAATAATTTTTTAAAGATGACAGCGGAGAAGACTTAGAATGTATTGCCACTTGACTTGTGCATCAGCATATTTTGCCGATTTTAACAGGGGCCATAAGAATGAGAAACATTCCAAATGAGACAGAGATTCAAAAAAGAAAATTGTGATCTAGACTCTGGCATTAGTTTTGTGGTTTGCTAAGTCATTTATCTCTCTGAATTCTTATTCATTGTTTACATAAAGAAAAATCCCTTATGGCTCCAATGTCTTGATTATCATATTTCCACAAACAGGAAACTTAGAAATTACGTAGTCCAAGCAATGAAGACACACCATGTGACTGAATGAAACTGAATGAAATTGCTTCAAATTCTCAGGAACAGATGAAAGGTTTCTTTAAAACTAGACTCTTAGATTTTCAATTTCCAATTGCTCATTGCTAACATATAGAAAAACAATAGTGATGGTGGTGTTGTTTTTTTAATAGCAAACTTGTATTCTAGGTCCTTGCTAGACTAATTGATTATTTCCAATAACCTTTTTTATTCTCTGGGATTTTTTTCATATAGACTAATCATGAAAGATGCAGATTGAGCTTTATTTCTCTCTTTTCAATCTCTATGATTTTCTTTCTTTTTCTTGCCTTACTGTACTTGATACGATCACTAGGACAATGGCAAATAGGAGCCATGAAAGCAGACATCTTTGCCTCTTTCCTGATCCCATCTGTGCTGTGTTTTTCATCTTAAAAGAAAAGCATTCTGTGTTTTATCATTATGTGTGATCTTGGCTGTAGGATTTCTCTAGTCTTTATTAGGTTAAGGATGTTTCTTTCTGTTTCTAGTTTGCAGTGAACTATTTTAATGAAGGGATATGGATTTTGTCAAATGCTTTTTTCTTCATTTATTGAGACGATTATATGTTTTTTATTCTTTAGTCATCCACATTGTATTTTAATTATTCATCTGCATTCATCTCCCTAAATGCTCTTTTGTCATCTCCCTGGTATTTAACATGGCACCTGGAATATGGCATACAATTAATAAATACTTATCAAGTGACTAATACATGAATGCTGGTCATTGTGCTAGATGATCAGAATTCTCTAGGTTATATGCTTTGCTTCCCTTCTCTACAGGTATGATTCTTATTTCTGCAATACATTTTAGGTTACAAATATACAAACATTAATTACAATTAACTATGCTCATGAATAATTGATGGTATGATTTTCTCCTATAACCTTAAAATCAAGACGAGGTAAAATATTTCAGACACTAGCCCAATTATTTCCTTAAAATGCTCAGTTATAATTAGGTGAATTTTAGATAAGTGTATGTGTCCATACTAAACACTGCACAAGTATAGGGATATAATGCTTTTTTTTAGCAAATGAATTATTTAGGGGTAGGTGTGTATGTGTGTGCCTCGATATGTATGTATACATTTTTTAATCCTTAAACTAATTTTTACTCTTTTTGGTGAGCTGTCTTAAGTTTCATTCCCTAATCATTAATAGAAAATAAAGATGTATCTTATTTGGTGATCCTTTCTCAATAACAACCCATTGAATGTTTTAACTGCTTTTGGGCTTCTTGCTTTATCCTTTTCCCTCTCCCATTTGACTCACTTGCTTATGGTGGCTTTTATTAGAAATAACAGATTGTTTTGTAGAATTGCTATCAGCTATTAAATGATACTTTTGTGGCCCAGAGTTCAGGGCAAAAAGTCAGTATCATATATAATGGAGTGTTTATAAAGTTATATTATATTCTCCAGTAAGAATGGTAACTAAAGTGATATAAAACTGCTTTCATATAATGCAGAATATGTTGCTGCTCAATCACATATATGCTCCTCATTATACACAGCATGACATTTAGTGTAGTTGTAAGGGCTTCTCATAGGAAAATTTGATGGAATACATATCCTGAAATGGGGAACATTCTTTCAGGAGTAGGCATATTAATAATGTGATTTTGGATGAGGTTGTATAAGGGAGTAAATATAAAATACTTCAGGAACAAAGTATTGCCATTGAGTTTATTCTCCAGCTGGGTATTATGATTTTCTTGTCAGCTTATAGTGTCACCTGCTTAAGTGACAGAAAACCTGTGGTTTCCTCTTATTTTCTGTTACAGATAGAAACCTAGAAAGACACAACCTGTCCACAGATTTAATATTGTATACGAATTCCACAGGAACTCCATGGTTGCTCCATGTGCAGAGTTTTCTTTTAGCCCATTAGTATAAGACAAAGGCTTTCATTGATAAAATTTTTTTCCTGTTGCATTGCTGAGGAGGAAGGCCGTATCAGTTTTATGATGTTTTTGTAAGCTAACAAAAAAATTATTTTTAAGCAAACACTGTTTTTTACTATCTCACTGTCCATTTCCATAATCCTCTTTAAGGATAGCCAGCTTCTATATCACAAAACAAGTTCAAGATTATATTCATAGTTTTACTTGCCTCACCAAAATGAGTGGAATGGGTCCTTTCATATTTTCTGGTACATGAAGATCACTACCATTATACCTCTTGCTCTTGTTTCTTAAACTATGACTTTTATTTTTAATTTTTGGCAACATCATAGTCATTAGGAAGAGCCATATTGGGTGCTATATTTGTTAAGAATTTTTCTGTGAAGGATGCCATTTTCACATTTTCCCCCAGGGATTCACTGATAATGAGAAACAAATGAGAGTCATAATGGAAAGCTAGTGTAGAAATGAAATGAAATAATGAAGTGAAATCAAATGAAATAAATAAATAAGATGGGCACATGACCATATTTAATTGCCTTATCAGTGCAAATTATATGTTTTGGAACTTGAATGAATTAAAGACACTTTAGTAAAATTGTGTCATTTTGCTGTATAAAGGAGAGACTACCACAGGGACATTGGTAGAGAGGAGAAACTATGCTTCTGTCCTCTCTAGGTAAACCCTGCCCAATTCTACAAAACTGCAGCCAGAAAAGGATGAGAAAGAGAGGAAAAACAGTGCTGGTAAGATTTTAAGCATGGATTATGGATATATCATCCTGATTAGAAGGTCTTCAAAAAGGCACACATCTTGACTCATTACTTATGTTTAAAAAACTAATGTAGTGGGGATTCCCGGGTGGCTCAGCAGTTTAGTGCCTGCCTTCAGCCCAGGACGTGATCCTGGAGTCCTGGTATCAAGTCCCACATCAGGCTCCCTGCATGGCGCTCTCTCTCTCTCTCTCTCTCTCTCTCTTTCTCATGAATAAATAAATAAAATCTTAAAAAAAAAACTAATGTAGTGTACCTGAAATCTTGTAAGCCATAGCAGGCAACAGTCTGGTTATTAGTGGATTGCTTTCTTAGCCCCTTAATAAACTAGTCCAGAACACATGGAATGAATGGAACTGTATGTATTACGGAAGTCTAGGAATGGCATGCTTTGTTTGGAATGTTACATAAATTGCTACTTATTTAAAAGAGCTGATTAATATTTACATTCAGCAGTTACTACTTTCTCAGATGTTGTATGTGGAAAACTGAAGGTCTCTCTTGACAATGTGGTATTGATCTGGATGAAACAAGATCAATAGGTGTTATAGTTGCTCAGTGACTAGCTTCTTAGAAAATAAATTTGGAATTACCCTCCTGGCCAATAAGCACAAATTTTACAAGAAATACTCAAATTTGTTTGTATGTTATAGTGTATTTGTTGTTCATTTGTAAATACAAATAAGCCTTTTCTAATGTTGTAAGCTTTATTTATGAAACGCTGGAATGATGTATTTCTTTAGAGAGATTTTTCTGGTCTACACAAGACAACTTTATATAATTAATTTGCTGTAATTTAACACTATTTAACATATCAAAGTGCATTCTGTCATTTTAATGAAAATATTGAAAATAATAATGTATTAGTATTACATTTTTAATGTAAAGCTCACTATACACATGTCTCTACAGATAGCAGTTTTTCAATATTTTCACATGCATTGTTGATTTATGCCCCAGAAAAAAAAAAACTTAAGAAATAATGGGGCATGTGGTGCTAGCCCCTGTCTAATAAGTCCATTTGATATTCAAGGGAATATCTCAAACTGACAGAGCCTTTGGTGATAGAAGTGAACACAAAGGTATTACACCCATCCCAATCCACACATTTTCTGTACACGGACATCAGGTAAAGTCTTCAGAGAAGCAAGACCACACCAGTGAACACCAACACAGCCGCCAACATTCCTCAGAGTGGAATTTGCAAGCTTTCTAGACTTGGAAAATGAGAAGTGCAGTTAAGTGACACAATTGGTTTCTGAAGAAAAAGGCTGAACTTCTTTTCAAGCTCTGTGGGTATCTTCTGTAGCCCAGTGAACCACTGGCAGAAAATGAGACAACAGCTTCCAGAGAGACAGGAAGGAGCATGTGAAGGAAATATCGGAAAGGTCACCAACAGGACTTTATATACTGTATGTGTCTCTCTCTGGACTCAGAATTGATTTTTTTCCATTAACTAGAACTGTCTATCTCATATAAAGAGGTGGGAATTTAACTTTTTTTTCTTATACAATGTTTAAAAATCCCAAAGGGGGTATTTTTTGATAAAATTTTTACCTATCATTAATGGCAGGAAAGTTATGAATTGCTTTGTTACATAACATAGTAAACAAAATAAGAGTAGAATCCAGCCAGACAGTGAAATTAGCTCCTTATACAACGTTTACTTTAGTGATTCTAGCAACTTGTGTGGGTCATAATAATTTGGTGGGAGGCAGAACAAGTAATGGAAGGAGACTTACCTGGCCCAGGATTGTCTGTACAGTTTTTTTACACATGGATGAGGGTGTTATCCTTTGTCATAATAATGTTTAACTAGAGGTTAGTTTGAACTTTTCTACCATAGTAAAGAGTTATAAAAGAAATATCTCTGAATTTTTATTACTGTTTTAAAATATGAAGTCACACCAGAAAATATAAAGTTAATGAGGAAGACTTCAGAAAACACTACATTGTTGAAGCTGTTCTGAGAGTACATGATGCTGAGAACCTGGAATCTGTGGCTTCAAACCTGAGGAACTTTCAAAAAAGTTATATTAGGAAAATAACATTTTAAAAAGACCAAGCAAGTAATGGCTTAAAAATACTTACAAAGTTCCATACCAAGGGCAAGTCAACATAGAACAAAATGAGCTCCTTTGATGCTCAGAGCAGGCAGAGATATAGCAGTCAGAAAAGAAAAGAAATGAAAAGAAAAGAAAAAAGAAAAAATTGATGATGAAATGCATCAGGGTTACCAGAGAAGTACATTTGAATTCAAATGCTGAGGTAGGTGATGCGTATGAAGTAGAGTGTGTGTGCCTTCCAGATAGGAGTGATAATATGTAGAAAGTTGCAAAAGCAGAACATGGTAAGCACCATGAACGAGATCATCAGGGGAAGCTGGGATGAAGGAGTGGCTCTTAAAAGGATATTAAATGCACAGGGCCAGTGCATTTAGCAGGATAGGAGAAGGGGAAAATAGCAAACAACATAAGAGGTTAGGTGAGGCAGTTAGAGCCCTTGAAAAGCCTTGAGATGACCATGGCATGGATTAAGGATATCTTACAGATTACATAAAATGAGGCACTGGGTAAGCTGAGGACTGCATGAGGTTATTTCTTTCTGCCCAATGGAAATGGTGAATGCTTCCAGGCCTTTTACATGATAATTGCTGCTGGGGTCTCAGAGGGCTCGAAAGAAGTTATAAAGAGATATATCTCAGAGACTGTCTCAGGAAAGAGATAATAGAACCTAATAATGTGTTCTCTCTGAGGAAGTCAGAGAAAAGAGAACACTTTAAAAATAAATCCATGAGTTTTGAGCCCAGGAAACTGCGACTGGAAATGACCAGCAATTATGACTCTCTCCACTTAGTTTTTAGTGAGTACTGTCTAGTAGAAGGCCCAATTCTAATCATTATGTGTGAGTCAGAGAAAAGTAGATGCTAGTACCATTTTCTTGAATGACTACCAGGGTAGTGTGGGAGGGGTGGTATGTGTGATGGGTTTATATGTTTGTTCATGGACAATACTAAACTGTCAACACAATAGCCTAAAAGATATATCACCAGAACCGGTCTTCCGGGCTGATTTTTCTTTTTTCCTTATTAACTCCAGCTGTTGTAGGAATAGATTTTGTGTGCTTTGTGTCTTGTACTAAGTACCATAGCACTTAACCACCATGCTACCTAGAAACTAATACTATAGCGTTCCATTCTTGAGAAAACTGGAAATAAGTACCGTACCCAGAGCTCTCTATTATATAACCTACACTTTCATGTAATTAGAACAAACAGGCAAATCAATACGAGGTCTTGTATTTACAAAATCACTGGATACATAGTCAATATGATTCCATGTGGAATAAGGACAAGCCGCAATGACTTTTTAGTTAGATTCTTTGTATGACTTGAATTATTATTCTTTTGTGCTTACTGTGGCAAAAATATCACATAACATTTAAGAATGTCACAAAAAATATGATTTTTTCCCTTTCTATTGTGTTCTTATTCTAAGGCCTGTGCTAAACAACTGCTCTGAAATAACTGAAGTGTCTAAAGTGTCAGTAGCTCTACTTTCCACCAACTCACTGTACTTTTCCTTAACTTCTCTAAATGGCAAGCATTTCTGAAGGTATATCATTAATTCTAGAATTCATTCCTGACTTTTGTTTCACATTATATGCTTTCTTATTGTGGGGGTCAGCCTGAGGCGTTCTGCATTCATCTGTCCTGTGAACAACTTGTTTAGCTAACGGTTGTCGAGCATGCACAGTAACACATAATACACAGTCACATGGTCACGCAGGGAAGGGATCATGCTCAGCACAATCAATGTTATGATGTGGACCAACAGACAGCCCTTGGGACGCTAAAGTGATGAACCTTACCTCTTCTGAGTGTAGCACAGTAGGTAGGAATACATCAGGAAGGCCCGACATACCGCTCAACTGGGTCATGCAGCATGATTAGAGGTTGCACAAGTGAAGGGAAATGAGAAGAGTTTACAGACAAAGAGTGAAGTTGGAGAGTTCATTAGCCACCAGCTCATTAACTCCCTTGCATAGCATGGCAGGAAGCTTAAACTCCACCCAAAGGGCACTTGGCAAAGAGAAGTGTGATATGATTAGCTTCACACTGGGGAAGATCAGTGGCAATGGGAGATTCACTTGGAGAGAATTCACTTGGAGCTGGAGTAGCAGGCCCGAGATGCATCCCACAGAGCGATGGATGCTGATGGCCTGAACAAAGATTATACCGGTGGATGGAGGCAGAAAGATGTATTCAGCAGCTGTGAAAAAGGAGAAAGGGAATCTAGATGTTTCTGCCTTGGAAAGCATTAAGTTCCTCATTTTACCTCAGCATTTTGTTTTGCCTTCTGTTTACCTGAGAGCCTTTTTTATATGTGGGTGAACTGTTTTCTGTTTTCATGAAACACTGGGTCAAATGCAGTGCCATAGTATTTTGTCTTTTTAAGTAAACACTCACAAGAGGTTTGACACCTTGCACAAATGTGTTAGGTATTTGTTCACCCAAGGCAGTTCCTTAAATATAATTGACTGTTATTGGATCGTTTTAGCCCATTGTTCTTAAAAACAAAAACAAAAAACCCTACTACACTGTAATAATTTCAATAACTGAGATTACCACATATAGAGAAATATTATCAAGTCCTGGGTGTACTAATTTTCTCCAAAATCAGTGCCTGGGGGAATAAGAAACTATCTAATTTTTTGGAGAATTAATAACTTTCTGTATCCTTTAAAGAAACCAAGTATGTAGAAATCCTCAAAGGGAAACAGTGAATTAGGAAAAAAAAAAAAAAGCATTTTTCAACTGTGCCTCCTTACTTAATCAAGTAAAGAGGTAACCCACTGTATTATGCAGAACCTAGCAATGAGAATCAACAGCCAACAAAGGTTCTTTGAAGAGATGCCATACAAGATAAATTGAAATTACAGATTCATCGAATTTTAGAGTTAGAAGGGACTACTGAAATCAATTTTCCAGATGGAAATATTTATTTGGGAGTAAAGCTAAAACCTGTTTGCATTCACAGGCCTAGACAACTCAGAAAACATAGGCCCTCTATGCTCAAGAATGTGGTTTGGAGCATATTTTGTTGAAAAACAAAATTCATGTTTGGCTCAATATAAACGATTGAGTATCATGGCAGTAGTCAATTATATGTTCCTTTTGGGCAACAAAATCATCTCTTGTACCTTGGTACTAATCTTACTGCTTAGCATCAGTTGCTACTCTAACATGTGCTATTTATGCACAAATAACAGAAACTCAACTCAGACTAGGATGAGAAACCAAACAAAATTAGGGGCAGGAAGATAGAGGGGATGCTCATGGAATCACAAAGTCCAAGGCCAATTAATGTCACCAAGACTTCACCTCTCTTGTAATGCATATTTGATGTAAGATGACGTCGGCATATAGGGAAGCCTTAGTGGAGCTGTCTGCTGCTGCCAGGGCCAGATAGGAGGAAGAGGCAAGAGGTGTCTAATACACCTACCTTGCTCCCTGGATTCCTCAAAGATCTCCCTCACGTGCATAAAAATCTAATGCAGGCTGTCTTCTACGCTTCACCGTGACCCGGACTGTGGACAGTTGGCAGCAGGCCTGCCTCTAGCTCTTGGCTTGTTCTTCACCTTTTCACACCTTGTCCTAGCCTAGCCGGTCTCTGGCACCTAAAAATGTGATGCTGCTCATAAAACACATGACTTGTCCCAAACGAACAAATCCCTCCCCTTTGATTAGTCTGGGTTAATTGTAGTCCACCACTCATAATGATTATTCTGATAAAATGTTGCAGGAGCATCACATGCTCATATCGTCTTCTCCCTTCATTGTTTTTTTTTTCCCCCCCACTTACATGCCTGTCTCCAAATTACCCCCATCCTTCAGAGCTTCAGTGATTGAAGTGTTTTCTCACCTCCTGGAACCCACATGGTTTCTTGCAGTGTCCCATCGAAATCTCTTGCCTGGCCCCATTACGAACATGTATTTTTACCACTAGCTCTCTAATTTAACTCGGATAAATTACTTGACGCCCAGGAAGGTACAATGTATCTGTACCCACTAGAGCATCTAGGTTGTACAGATAATGTTGTACGATAATATTGTGCAGATACTGCAATTTAAAAGTTCCTGCTGATTAGTGGATATTACCTAGGGGGTCAGTGGCTGGGATTTATATTTCCTCATGCCACTCAGTGTCTGTATGACACCCATCAGTACCTCAGATTGTTTACCTGTAAGCAGATCTAAGAGTACCCACCTCAGAGTGTGAAGAGTAAATCACGTATGTGAAGACGTAGCACAGTGCTCTGCAGAGAGATGCTCAGTCCTGCATGGGTGGGTTACTCTAATTGCCCTTAAATAACAGCTGTCAGTGCTTCTGTGGCACATGCATATTTTTTGTTTTTCCAACTAATTAATGTGAAATTAGTCCAATGCTGGAGATGAGTAGCCGGTTACTCGATGCCTGTGACACCAAAAGCCAATAGCTACTTTTGTGAATGGCAGATGGTTGGGTTTGATTTCAGGATATCTTGGTGTTCCGTCGGAGGGAACAGACATTGGAATATGTAAGGCACGTAAGATGCTTGGACTCCATTCCCATAAGATGCTCGGATTCCATTCCCATTACCCTGCCCAGCGTCCTCTACTTCTCTCCTTCACTTGCCCCATTTCAGGGATCTTTGGGTGGCTGCCTCCTTCAGGAAGCTTCCTCTCTCACCCAGCCCACATTGCCCCCTCTCTGCTCGTGGCGCACTGGGACAATCTTACCCCAACAGTTGGCTTTTGTCTTTTCATCTAAGGCTTTCCCAGTACTGATTGTATCTTTCCTACCAGATTTTGAGCTGCCTTCGGGCCAGGATCCTAACCAATGCGTTCTGTATCCGGACACGGGTTAGCACACTGCACAGCCTGGGAGAGACTCGGGGAAGACTGGTTGACTGGCTTACTAATGAAATCGTGTTGAATTTGTAAATTCGCAGTTGAGTTTACTAGTTTCTTGGCAGTCAGGCCTCGAGTCAGTTCTATTTTGTTCGCAGTGCTGGCCCGCTGGCCTTTGCGACGTGACAGTTGCTGTGGAATGTCAGTCGTGGTGTGAGATCTCGGAATCGTTACCGAATGAAAAAGTAAACAAAGCCAAAGACTTCCTTTAATTAGATAGCCTTTGAAATGACAGTGCCCGAGTCACTAGGTTGCCCTTAAGAAATACTGGATTTTTGCTGTTTCGATGCACTAAAACCAATACTTCATTAGACTCGCTGTCACTCCCTTGTGCCTGTTTACACTGAGGAATACAGTGATCACACCAGTGACCTCAAATAATTGCCATGTACGTCTGCTTCCGATGAAGGTTCAATTTTTTTGCCGAAAGATGCCTGGAGCTCAAACTGCTGCCCTGGTGCAGCTGCAAGTTCTTGGGTTGGGTTTTTGTTTTTCCCCAGGCCGGGTGAAGAAGGAGCAGGAGCAGTTCAGGGAGACCAGGCCTCCCTCCTTGCTGCTTCCCCCAGGCAGGAGGCAGCAGCTGGGGCTTCAGGAAGGAATGATCATTATTTGCCTTTCATGCTGAGGCCCAGGCCAGGCAGGAGGCCCGGGGAGACTGGCCTTCCACGGGGCCATCGGAGGGCAAGGCCCTGTTTTTCCGGTGGAACAGAGCCACTGACCTAGAGGTCGCTCAATAAAACATTCAAACACCCAAGTAATAACTATTGAACGTGAGAAACACATCAGACACAAGGGAAATGAGAAAGAATTGTAAAATTGCAGACAGGAGACGGTTTGTCTTGAGCAAGGCTGCTGCTGCTGCTGCTTCTTTTTATTTTTATTTTTTTTTCAAGCAAGACTTCTTAAGTAGGTCCTGCACCTGAGTCGTTACTGTGTGTGAGTTATTTTCTTGTGTGCAGCGTGGGCAGCCCTCCCGTGTCCAGCAGCTCCTCCACCTGGGCTCATCTGCTGCCTCCTCTGTGACCTCGTGGCGCCCACGTGCGTGCCTTCGCATGCACGGTGATGCTGCAGAGGTAGGGGCCAGGTTTCCCAGGCCCTGAACTGATTTTTCCCTGCCTCCTGCCCCCTTCCAAGCAGATAAGCAAAGCCTCCTCCACTCCACACATTTTTTGGGGAACCTTTCCTTGAATTGGTTAGGAGTCTCCTCGTGGTTACCAACAGAAAAATGCATGAGCCAGCTAACCCAAAAGGAGACCTGATCATAAGGATGCAGGGGTGTTTCATGCACTTCAAGGGCTGCGAGGCTTCTGGGCTTCAAAGCCTGGAGTTGCAGATTATCGGGCTCTCCTTCTCACAGGGGCCTGGCTTCATTTTTTTTTTCTCTCTTCCCATGGAATATTTTCTCCTATGGGTTTCATAAACAAATAACAAGCACACACACAAAGACCAAACCAATGAGGACCAAAAGCAAATAAGCACGACTCAGCAAAGTGGCATTATGTGGCTAGCAAGCAGGGCCAGGAGGCACTTAGGTGACACTCGAGCTTCGTAAGGACAGGCCTCTGTGTGGACAAGCTGCCCTGGCCCCAGCCCTGGAGACGCCCTGTCACCTCTGTGACCATGTGGAAAGGGAGAAAGTGGGTCCTACAAAGTGGGGACAGAAAGCCAAAACGTGTCCACTTTTCTACCTTTGTCTACACAGCTGTGCCCGGCGAGCTCACTGCTGCTTCCTTCCTGTTCACAGACAGTGCCTCAGAAGGAACACTGGAAAATTCTCCTAAAGTGAGAATTAGAACTGTCGGAAAAGGAAATTAAAGTTCCTCAAATCATAGAGAGTAGCTGGAGTGTTAATCTGTTGACCTTGATCTAGCTTGTTCTCCGTGTGATAAATTGATTTAGAGAATAAACCTCCACAAACTCATTATTGTCCTCTCCTCAGTCAGATCTGGTGCATCAGTGTCCCCAGTTACAGCCCAAGTCCCTTTTTCCATGACCCGTGTTGCTTGCTTTAGCAAATGTTTTATTTATACTTAAAAAAAAATACACAGTTCGTCTTACTGGGTGTAGTAATTTTATACACGCATGAGTATATTTATGTGTATCTTCATGGTGTTAAAACAGGTTTGTTGTTCAAATACGGATGCTCATCATCCTTTGTGTGTGCATAAGTCTTCAGTTGCTGACACTCTCTTGTGGATTGGCTCAGTTACATCCTGCTGGATTCTCTTTCTTCTCTCTCCCTTTCTCAGATCTGTCCATAGGAGGCTATGTGTAAGATACAAGTTCATGGCTAGCATATATGCCTTGTAAATATTCCCTTTTATCCATAGATACTGTGGCTTTTGATTCCTAGTGGGGCTTGTTTTTTGTTTTCGTTTTGTTTTTAGATATTGTAATTACTTATTTAACAGAGCAAAAGAGAGCAAAAGCAGGGAGATGGGGAGAGACAGGCAGAGGGAGAAGCAGGCTAGATCCCAGGACCCCGGCCGGCATCATGACCTGAACCATCCGAGTGCCCCTCTATTGATGCTTTTTGCTTAAATTCTTTAATTAATACATTGTGGTAGCTGTTTTCTTGGTACTAGTATTTACCTGGTAAATCTTTTAAATTTATTTTTCACAATTTTTGTCATTTTTTTTTACATATACAACTACTAAACTGTAAGAGTGGAATAATAAGTATCTTGTTTACCCATTCACTTATATAATTTCTGCTTTTAAACTCGAGCCAAATCTTATATTTATTGTCATTTTGCCTATATTTTCACTTTACTTCAAATATTTTATTTAATGCTACCTTTTACCCATGATTTTACAGACCACAGTTCACTAAATCTAACAAGGCATCTCAGTTTAATTTTGTATGTCTTCTTTGTTCTCACAGTCTTCTCTACTATGTTTACTACTCCTCTTAATAAGATCATCCTTTAACATATCTGTGTGCGTATGTGTAGGAAGGACCACCTTTGATGTTTTCTGAAAATGTCTTTAGTTTATGTCATTCCAGGGATAGTTTAGCTGGGTAACACCGGCTAAGTTTGCTTAGCAGTATGAAGACATTACTGTTTTTGGCACCAATTATCGCATGTGAAGAAAGGCTATTCTTGTCTGAGTGTTGTCTCCACAAATAACCTTTTCTTTCCATCTTTTTTATACTGAAGGTCATTTTGGTATATTTAGCCATAGCATCCATTAATGTTTGAAAAACACTTTTCAATTTGGGAACATATCCATCTGGAAACTACACAGTTGTTCTTCAGATTCTGTTTCTCTGCCATTTCCTCCATTCTCTTAATTGGGAACTCATTTTTATCTTTGAAAAAACTCTGAGACTGTTCATTTTGTCTCCTAGCTGCCATATATATATATATATATTTTTTTTTTTTTGCAGTTTACTGATTGTAACTTTTAGTGTTGCATTCTGACTAAATTCTGCAGTGCTATTCTATGATATTTATTTTCTTACAAGACTTCTTTCCTTTTTGTTCAATGATGTATTTTTCATTTTAAAATTATGTAATTGCACATTTCATAGTCAATTGTTCTTGTTTTATTTCTGTGTGTTTTTGTTTTATAACAGTGCTCTTTTTAAATGGAGATTATTTCTATCTAGCTTCTTTTTTTTTTTTTTTCTCTATCTAGCTTCTTAAACATAATTTTACATTGTCTTTGTCATATTTGTCCATGAAATTAATTTCATTTAGAATGATGGGTAAGGCAAGGGTGGTATCCTATAGCTCTACATTCCTAATGCATAGCACATGTTAGATGCTTAGCAGAGATTCAGAAAAATGTTTAATAAATAATTATACCACTGTTCTATTTTGTATAATCAGAGATATTAAATGTTCATCTAGAGTTTAGACAGTATTTAGTTCAGCACTACTCTTGTTTATTTATGAGGGAGCTGAGACTCAGAACAATTTTATCTCTCAGTTAAACAAATACTCAGGGTCAGAGCCATGAGTGAAGCAAATGTCACTCCCACTGCCTTTATTCTGTTCTTCTGCAAAATACTATTTTTTCATTCAATCATTTATTTGTTCATGCATAGTGGTTTTCATTCATGTATTGCAATACACGTATACAAAATAGCCTAATTATCTGCAATAAATTCTCCACATAGGGTCCTATTTTATAACTTGAATTGAATCTAGATGAGATGCGTATTACTTGAAAATAAATATCTTGTTAAAATTCATCAAGTACAGTTTTAATTATGTTTTAATTAATTTTCAATTGTTTTAATAAATATATTTAATAATGATTAAAGAAAGAAAATGGCAAGATCCATTATGGATTTTCAAGTCATATTCCAGTCACCCTTAAATTCGTTATTTAAACACCGAGGTCTTAAAATATTTATGCATTAAATATGCTCAGTGTCTTCTGTAGCAGAAAGGATGTGGATTTTACATTTGATTTCTAAGCAAATTAATGATGTAGCCAGAAAGCATAGCAGGATATAGTGGGCTATAAAGAAACCAATTTAAGTAATTTGTGCAAATACTTAAAAGTTTTATGAATTAAATTTCAGACAAATTTCCTATGACAAGGCAACTTCCTCACAGAGCACAGCCCCAGTCATTTTGATGTATAGATAGGCAATTAAAAAATTCAAATTAAGAAATTAAGCCTCATGGGTCTAAATCAGCTGATTTTGTAATTTGTTTTTTTCTTTGAAAACAGTTTCCTTCAATTAAATATGACAGCACTTATAAAGCTGTCTTTCTCCCTATTATCACTGATAATTTTTTACACATCTGTAATGATCCGCATTCCTTTTCTTTTAAGGGAATACCACTCACTAGAATGATTGGGAACAAAAGTATTGAGTCAAGCTGACCTAGGATTCAGTCCTAGCTTAGCCATGTACTACCTGGGCAGTGGCATGTAAGTTATTTTGCTCCTCTAAGCCTCAGTTTGCATATCTGTGAAATTGGGATAAGAATATATACTTATCATAGTAAGTATAGTATTTTCATGATGAGGAAAATGAGATAACATGTTGTATTTTGTGACCAATAGATGTTATTTAGAGCCTTCTAGACTTACTTCTACTTTTACACACACACACACGCACACACACACACACACACACAGATGCCTTGTATTAACCTATTTTTCTAAAATGGAAAATAATTACTAATAATTATTTACTAATAATTATTATTGCCTACTGACTTCTTAAAGACTTCTCCCAAAGAGAAGTATGCAATATCTAAGCATAGCAGACAGTATATTGTATTATAGAGGTTAGTCTTCTTGAATATTTCAGTCAGATACATGAGGGTGATACACAGGGCAGCATAAGCAAGTAACTTTTCTAAGTCTCAATTTCCTCATTCTTACTATGAAAAAGATAATGGGACTTTTATACATTACAAGTGGATCAATAAATATAAAGGGCTAATTCAGTATATGGAACATATTAAGTGCTCAGTTAACACAACCTTCCATAATTATGACCATTATTAGAAAATGTACTTTGGAAAACGTCTATAGAAAGATGCATTTAAGGAAAAGTATTTGCTTTGCTTGGTGTTAGAGCTAATACATTGGCAAATGTCTTTAATACTGTGACATTCAACTGTGAAAACCAATTATTACACAATTAGAAGCCTCCTCAATTAGGGAAAGATTAGGTCATGTTTTTAAAACACCCACCAATATTTGCTGCCAGCCCCATCTGTGACACAAATTAGAGAGACCCCAGTTAGCAGTTGTTTAAGTCATTTTCCTAACATTGGCATCCGTCTCCTTGGAGACATCCATCAGAGACTTGTGTTAACATCTTTCAAGTTGCATCTGGATGGGACCAATATGTGATCAGCCTATTGCTACATTTCACTGGCAGACAGTATAACATTTGCTCTTCATTCTATCTTTAAGTGTTTATAATAAATAAATGCTTCATGAGATATATGCCCATTTTTAATGATATAAACATAAGGACTGAGCATGTTAGCTACAAAGGAGACACATACATATTTAGCAATTTGTTTTCTGAGCATAAGAAATTTATTTGAAAATTAAACTTTAGAAATAAGAGTGAATATGAATTACAAAATATAGATAAACACTGTGATATAAATTTAAGGTAAAAGGAAAATGGGATACTTTCAAAGGGATTTATTATCTATCTCTAAAGGACAGCCTTATTTTCATAATTTAAATATATAACATGTTATAGCTAAACCTTTCATTTTGGATGAAATACAACTGTGGTTTAAAAGTCAAAATACTTCAAGATGGTGTGAGTGGAGGTGGATGGCATGGGATGCATTAAAGCATAACTACCAACATACAAGTCCTGACAACAGCGTCTAATCTACTAGACTTTATTATAGATTTAATTTCTTTTGTATTTTAAGAACTCTATATTGGCTGGAGGAATGTGCTTTCAAAATTTTATTTGGTAAAGCAACAGATTATGATGGGAAAATCTGTTTTCTGTAAGTTTTATTTGTTGCATACTTTGACTTAAAGGTAGATTTTTATATTAAGAGAAGTCAAAATACTCTAGAATCTTTTCTTATCTCTTAGACTCAAGGAAGAGAATGTGTGGTAGTAGGTGAGTGGGAAAAATAAAATACTTAACATTGACATATAATTTCCTTGTATAGTTCTCTTACAGTTTTCTTTTTTATAATAGTTCTTGTATAAATTATTTCATGTCTTTGAAAGTTTGGTGTGTTTAGCTTCACTTAAATGAAGAAACAGAGGCTCAGAAAATAGATGTCTTGGCAATGGGCAAATGTAGAGCAGAAACTCAAACTCAGGTCTACTGATGTCAAGTTCTATTTGAAGACCTTCACAACTGCCTAACAAAAAAATGAGAAACAAGATACAAACTCGGAGTTTAGATTAGACAAAAGCACTTCTCAGTCTTAAAATCGTCATTGCAATAACAGTATTACAAACAGTTTGTCAAAAATGCTGCTGGTGGGAGAAGAGATTGGATGGCCTCAAAGGATCTTACTGACCCAAGATGAAATATAGTAGCCCCTTGACTTCGGCTTCATCTATCCTAAGTTCATTGTCATCAGTATAAGGCAAAAGTTACTAAAATTCTTATCTTGAATAATCAATAAACTAAAGGAAAAATAGGCTGTAAAAACAATACTCATAATATTTGAACTTAAAAAAAGAAAATATGTGTTTGGAAAACATTTTGATGAACAGATTGTTTGAATTTCTATATACGATAATATTAGATTGGTTTCTTTTATCTGAATACTTCACAGCACTTGATAAGCATTAAATTAGAGCTTTGCTCAGCATGGCTGCTTGGTGATTATTAAATAATAATAATAATAATCAAAACACCACTGTGAAGTCAAAGAATACTTCTTTTTACTAGATATTTTCCCCTGTGTTTACAACCTTACGAGAATTTAAATGGTATACACTATGTCTACCAACTGTTCTAAAAAGTAAGAAATGTAGCTGTTTTGTCATCTTAATCAAAATTTGCATCCCATTTTCCTTGGGAAACTTTACATGCTGTTATACAACTAATCCTTTCACTACCTAACCAAATAATTAATATCTTTACAAATACATCATAAAATATAGATTAGGATATAGCCCATTGTGTACTTAATTTCAATACTAATTGTCTAAACACTTAATGAGCACTTCACTATAATAAGAAGGCTGATGTTTATTTTTATTAGATATAACTTCAGAACAAAACACACTTGATCAACTTTTGGCCTAATTTGTCACATTTAATAAAAATTCTTAAGGGGGAAAGTCTCACCATTATCTATTGTTAGATGATTTAAATAAATATTATGTAATAGAGTGTTAAATTAGAAATGTGGACTGATGTGCCAAAACACAAAAGTTGCTCAATTCTCAGTCGATACAAAACTATATGTAGAACTTACAAAAGTAGTACAAAACCTCAAGTCCACATTAAGTGGATAAGGGGATGAGGTTGTGGGAGTTGAAAGGAAATAGTGACTTTAGTGGAGAGATGCAGATAGGAGGGAAGCCCCACTCCTGCAAGGGAAGGAGTACATACCAAGTTCCTCCAGACAAGAAGGAACTTCACGGGACCACCTAAAAAACGTGAGCCCTGAGTTCTGCTGTTAGTGGGCACATTGGACTGGTACTTGACCCCTGCCTAGGAATCTCTAGGGTAAAGATAAGCAAGGAAGTGTTGGTCAAAGAGTGAAAAGAGTCATACTGCATTGGGATCAGTCTGTCCCTCGTATTTGTTGGGTAGAAACACATACTTGTTTTCCAAGGAGTACTTGTTTTCCAAGGAGCAGGTGCAGGCCGCTCCTAAGAGGGAGAGCCAGCCAAGTTCCACATGAAATTCTACCAAATGAGGCCTCCTGGATGTTTACAGTTCTTGGTCCAGAAGGAACTGCAAAGAGGCCATTAGAATCCTGGAGTGGAATAGAGAGACTTTCCACTGGTCAGGTAGTTTGTTGTGAGAGACCCACCATGCATTGGGATCCTTGAAGAGCTCCCCAAGATTCAGTCAGCTCCAATAGCTGTCAAGCCCAGAGAGGAGGAAACCAGTCAGTGATGCTCCAGGTGAGGAAGAACTTTTCAGCCTCCCAACTTCTCTTCCCAACCCTCACCTCCTAACTAGATCTCCACCATCAGAAGGGTCAGGAATATCTGTTTGCAAGACAGGATCAAGAGCTGTGAAATAAAGAATGACCGCCTTCCCAGGGCCAGGTTCCCTCCTTGAGCATATACAGCTGTGGAATGTGGAAGCAACAGCAATTTTAGGTAAATGTGAAACTTTCTGAAAGTCATGTGAAACTGGGCATTCTAATCACAAAATTTAATTTGTATCTTAGAATGAGCATTTTGGTAACTGAGAACAGAAATGTCACAGAATAGCCTGTGTTCTAATCCAGGGGCAGGGAATACTTTCCCTACCTCAACCAATTTGAAATGATGGTAAGAGGAAAAGAACTAGATGCTATGTGAGTAAATTCAACGAATCCTGCTTGTTCAGCATACCGATTACAGTTGTTATATTTAAATGAAAAACTGGTTACTGATCATTTCAAAACTTCCTGCAACTCAAGATCCTTAGCTTTTAAATTAAGGACTAAGAGGTGATGGAACCAACATTTTTGAGTGTTTAAATCCTAGTGCTCACCCAAAGAAACAAAGCTCTTTTGTATACCTTTAGATAAAGGTAAATATAATTTGATGATAAACAGTTGCGGGCGTAGATCCCTTTGAATTTGTAAATGCCAAATCAAGCAAAACATGGAAAAATCAATAATTCCCTTTCTCTGGGCAGTGACTTAAAACTCTTCTATTAGGATACTGTAAAGCCTTCTCGCTTCATTTAGAAAGGAGAGGGAAAGTATTTGAATTTTACATCAACTGAATTGCCTCCAGAGATATGGGACTGAATTCTATTTACTAAGGCAAACTTGTACATGCAGAATTGCACCAATGTCTGCCCTGAAAATAGCTTAACGTTGAGTCACTTGCTCTTTAAATGGAAACTGAAAGCTATTTGACTTGAAAATAATCTCACTTAGGAAGGAAAGCTAGCTTTCTTCATTAGAAGCAATGAAAAATAATTTGAGAATGGCATTTTCTTCTCCCCGCTAAAATTAAAACCTCTTTCCATAAAGACAAGCAATGGATTAAGTCCATGCAAGAGAGCTGATCATTGGTGGGGTAGCATCAGATGCATCTTGGCAACACAGCTGGGGTGTATCAGATAAATCTTATGGTAAGCTTCTTGAGATGACTGAGTCAGTTTACAGCCCAGGTTATTTTGTCCTTTCTAAGTGTTTATTGTTTGGCAAACGTAACTTGAAATCAATGTATTTAGCTTTCATTTTTCCATTCCCAAGTTTATAGTAAATAATCTAGAAACTGTGTACACACACACACACATCGTTATTTTCATCATGATACCTGATTTCCTACCTTTGTATGCACCCATCAAATGCTAATTACTTTACTCGATGACACTGATATAGTTGTTTATGTGCAAGGTACTAAATGATGGTGATATAATTGGTAAATTTGGCTTTCACTTACCCGCAAAACAACTACAAAATGAAATGACACAAACATTAGTCTCAGGAATTCTGCCCTGAAATTTGATTATTTGAGTCTGTGTTAGTGACAGATACTGTATTCTCTGATGACACATTAGAGGTAAATAGCAACATTCGAAGGCTGCTTTCCCTCCTTCAACTATTTTTAATGTTCTATTTTGAATAAGCTCTCCTGCAGGAAAAAAAATAGTGCGGAAAAACATCAATTTGTTGTTTCCTGATTTCTTTTTAAATCCTGTTTCTGATCAAAGTTCTGGTGTTAACATATAATAGGAAGGAATAGTATGGAGAGAGAATGCCATATGGATCCAGGTGCAAGTGATGTCATTAACCTCTCTCTCTCTTTTACACACGTGTCAAATTTGATTCGTTAAAAAAAGAAAAATCTGATTCTTTGAGCCGGGAATACAGAATGTAGTAGAAGCAACATTAACAGAGTAGAGACAGAGGAGCATTTCAGTGTGGTTTTTGTTCCCTGGGTTTGCTCTCTCGGGGCCTCAACATGAGTCTTTAGTTCCCAACATGGCAAGCAGTTACTGGTGATACTCTCCATGCAGATATTGTCCACATAGAATTAAGAAAACTGCTGAGCACTTGTTGAAAATTGCCTTTTACATATTAGTAGCAAAGCCATATCCTCAGATAAAGTCATTTCTCAAGTGTCCCTGAACAAGAATCTCAAGTTATGTGGCATACATGCCTATTCACCCTCTCTCACCTTATATAATCTGAGTATGTATTTCTTCCTTTCTTTCCTCTTTTCTTCTTTCTTTCTTTCTGTCTTTCTTTCAAGTATGTCATTATGGATTGAATCTGTTGGGAGGCTACAGAGGTGTAACAGAAGCAGATAAAACTTCACCCTCTCTCATTTCAGGCTGCTGTAACAAATACCCCATAGACTGAGTGGTTTAAACAATAAACATTTATAGCTTACAAACATCTGTTTGTATGGAAGCTGAGAAGTTCATGATCAAGGTGCTGGAAGGCCCCGGGGTCGGGTGAGAACTTGCTCCCTGGTTTGCAACATCCGTCTTCTTAAAACCTCACACGTTGTAGAGCAGAGGCAGTGGAAGCAAGCTCTCATCTAAGGCACTAATTTATGAAGACTCAACCCTCTTGACCTAATCAGTTCCCAAGGGCCTCGTTTCTAAATGCCATTATTAGGGATTAGGCTTCAACATAGAAATGGGATTGGGGGGAGGGGACACAAACATTCAATCCATGGGGCATCCTCAAGACATTTACAACCTAATTGAACCAAGTTTAGGGAAGAACAGAGAAACTCACCGGGGTTGAAAACTCCAGTAAGTCACCACTGAGCAAGATATATTTAAACTGGGCTTTGAAGAAGAAGTGATTCTCCTGGTTGGGAAAGTGGGCATTGAGACAGGGAAAGCAACAATGAACAGGAAAAGAACATACCAGGCATCCCAAAGGTGATTTTTTAAAAAAATATTTTAAAGAAAAACAAAGAAATGGTTATTCTTTGCAAATGGTATTAGAAAAAACTAAATGCCTAAAATGCATTTAGACAAGGATACCATAAACTGTTAAAATATGACCATATATTTTTGGCTCTTTGATAAACTTCTTGATTTATTAGTGGTTCAGGTAAAGAAGAACATTCTATTGCTTTTTGATGGAACTAATATGCACAAACTAATTGAATGATGTAAAGTATTCAGGGTCTCTAAATTATGTTTTACTGTAATGTTTTAGATAGGTAATAACATTTACAAGATTCAACCATTCAATTATAAATACATACAGAGATTACTTTAAAGTCTGGGACATTATAAAACAATTATCCTTTACCTTTGTTCAGCTGGTACCTTAAAAACAAACCTATTTGGAACAGCTGGAGCCTAAAACTGACATTTGTAATGAACAGAAGCAGTACTTTTTAAAATTGTACTTAAATGCCAGTTTTTTACACTTCTTTGTCAACTGTCTTATTACGTGGTTTTGTCTCCTGAAAATGTGGTTCAGAGAGTTTCTTTAAGAATCAAGGAAGGGGGATACTTGGGGAGCTCAGTGGTCAAGTGTCTGCTGTCGGCTCCGGGCGTGATCCCAGGGTCCAGGGATCGGGCTCCCCAAAGGGAGCTTGCTTCTCACTCTGTGTCTCCGTCTCTTACAAATATATAAAATCTTAAAAAAAAAAAAAAAACACGGAAGGGGGAGAGGTTAGTTTGGGTACTTGATTTCAGATGGTTGCTGTAAAGTCTAATGGATCTGTAGCATTTCTTTCTTTCTTTCTTTCTTTCTTTCTTTCTTTCTTTCTTTCTTCCTTCCTTCCTTCCTTCCTTCCTTCCTTCCTTCCTTCTTTTTCTTTCTTTCTTTCTTTTTTTTTTTTTTTGTGTGTGTGTGTGTTCTTTGCTTTTCATTCCAGTGCCTCCAGCCTAAGGCAAACACTATCGCCTGAACTAAAACACAGTATCTTAACACAGTAGCTTAGTCGCTTCCCATTCCCCTTTCCTTCCCTTCCCCCCTTTCTACACACCAATATATTCAAACTGATAACCATTGACACCTGTGCAAAATCATGACGTTCTTTTTGGTAATGTTACAGATCATCTCCTGATATTTCTTGGGTTCAGCATTACTATTATATGAAATTTACAATAAAATCTCAAAATGAACTATCGTGTGAACCATGTGATATCTCCTCTTTCTTGTGGAAGCAGATGTTAATATATTGCCATATTTTCTAAGCACAGCACTCCAAGGGATTGATCCAGTCCAGTCTATATTACACCTGTAATTCATCACTTGGAAGATAAAACACAATCTCATCCCTGAAATAGAAATTCATTTGTATAGGAATCTTACTACCTAGTGCTTTTGGTATGTGCGGCCTCCTAAATATATGAGGAAGGAAATATTTCCCTGAATTACAAATGAAGTAAGAGGAAACAATAATGGGATTTCATGGAGGCAAGTCCTAATTGGATTGGGCAGAGAATACAATTAAGTTTTTTCCAATAGCATATGATATTTATCCTAGAAAATACTGACAGGTCCATGTCTCTCCCTTCCTCCTCACTGAAAGGGAAGCTTGGTGAATACTGCAGAAACATAGCCATGAAACTCAGATACCTCCTCTGTCCTCATCCAGCTCTCATTGCTAAAGAAGGAAGCCAAGATCCTTCAGGCAATCAAAGATTGCCTCCAGATAGGGAAAGGAAGTCACCTCCAGATAGGGAAAGGAAACGTCAGGGCAGAAGGTATAAGCATGTACATAGCTTTTCAAATCATGAGAGTAGATAAGTAAAGGAAGAAGGGAGTGCAGAAAAGAAAAGACAGCCAAGAACTAAATTTTAGGGACTCCACCATCCACGGAGGAGAATGAATCAGACGAGATGGAGAAGGAGCACGTAGCAAGTCACGGAAGAAATCAGGAATATGTGGTAACATGAAAACCGAGAGAGATGTTTCAAAGACAAAGGTGTTACCCTTCATAAGCTACTGTGGCTGAGACACGGAGGTAGTTTTAAGGTAAAGAAGGAACCATCAGTTTTGTCAAGATGGAACTGATGGATGATAGTTCTAGGCAATGGATCCAACCACTGGAAGGTGAGGACATAGTCCGGAGCCACAAACTACTCTTTCAATGAGTATGCTGAATAGTACCTAGAAGGAGATATTAGGTCAAAGGTGGATTTTTTTAAAATTACATAATAGTATGGCATTTAACTGTAAAAAATAGCACGGCATTCCTATATACCCTTCACCCATCTTCTTGTTATGTTACTATATGATATATTTATAGAGCATTTATCAAAACTGGCACAATACTATTAACTAAAGTATAGGACTTATTCAGTGTTTCCTGTAATGTCTGGGATCCTTTTGAGTATTAGTTATATTATTTTGCTTATAATCCAATACTGTCATCATTCATTCTGTCACTAGGGTTGTTTTCACTTGGGCCATTAGACTCTCTTTCCAGTTGCTTCCTATGACCTTTTTATGTGCCCTAATCCTTTTCATTTTGTTTACATTCTCTCCTTTCTCTCTCTACTCTCCCCCATTTCCTTACTTTCTGGTACCACAATATGCTCATCACATATTTTCTCTAACTCAGCCATGGAATCACCTGGCTCCTTTTATTGGGGAATGGTATTTTAAAAACTACCATCTGGTGCCAGGTGTGCTCATTGTTACTATGGTATCATTGCTTCTAGCCTCAAGAGTGATTTTCAAGATGAGAGATTAAAGAATTTTTATATGTTAGTGGCGCTGATCCAAGAGAAGTTGATTATGCAGGAGTGGTAATTCTTTCAGAAGCAAAAGCTTTGAGAAGGAGAGGGTCATCACCATCACTCCAGAGGTGCAAGTAAGGGCTTGGCCTTTGATTAAAAACTAGGACATTGTTCACTGAAAAAGAATACAAGAAGGAACATTATTCAGATTCAAATAAATTTTGATTTTGGTAGAAAATGAGGAAGTTCCTATTTGTTTTCCTGATGGTGTTGAGGAATTAGGCAAGATCATTAGGTAGGAGCGAAAGGGGAAAGTGGTGAAGTTTGAGTAGAAAGAAAGCATTAAAGAACATGCAAACCGAATATATTAAGGATTAAGGTAGAATTGCATCAGGGATTGAATTTTGGGAATTCGTGGTCATGAAGATAAAATGCTACAGCATTGTTTTCAGATGCAGGCATGAAGTAGGCAGATAAATTTGGTGAACCTGTAACTGAGGTTTATCTAGGTGACTACAGATGAAGTAGGTAAGAGAAGTAGCAATATTTGTATGTCAGTGTTTCAATCTTAGGGATTAAATGGGATTAAATGGGATTAAATTGGATAAGGGAATAAAAGGGTGGAAGCAGTGTATTATCAGTCTGTGGTTATAGAAAAAAATTCTGATTTTATTCATGGCTCTGAATTTATCTACATAATTCAGTTGAATGCTGGTGACTGAAATTGATAAAAGTAGAGAATTTGTGTCAGGTTCTTTCCTTCCTCTTCAAATGGAGTCCACACTAGCAGCACTACCATTCCTCTAAGCTTTTATCCCTTGACCTTGCCAAGTGACCTCCTCTCTTGTGTATGCCTTAGTCCCTGACACTCCTTTTCTCTCATCACCCTTCTCTTTTACCACATCTCAATATTTGAGACCATTTCTCTGGTAAGAACACAGTCATTTCCTAAGCAATTGAAGGAAGCAAAAAAAAAAATTTTATGCCTTTAAAGTCACAGACATTTCACCTAATCTTTGTTAGGAAAAAGATAACAAAAATTGGGGGATCACAGTGAGCTTCTTCAAGGTCACTAGAATAACAGGTTTGAGGGGCACCTGAGTGGCCCTGTTGGTTAAGCGTCTGCCCTCAGCTCAGGTCGTGATCTCAGGGTCCTAGGAGCCCTGAGCCCCACCTTGTTGGGCTCTCTGCTCGGCAAGGAGTCTGCTTCTCCCTCCCTCTCTGTCCTTCCCACCCCCCACCCTCATGCTAGCTCTTGCACCCACACTGTCTCAAATAAATAAAATCTTAAAAAAAAATAGAATAACAAGTTTGAGAATCACTGACAGCATCATTGCCAATCTTCTATCTGAAAACATTTCCTCTGTCCCAACCAAGGTCATATAATGAAGGCAGAAAAGTAAAAATAAAACCTATTCTGTAGGAGACTCCATTAACCGATCTGAAAACAAATTGATGAGAGGATGTGGTTTAATTTTTCACTGGTCAGAGTCATTACTTTGTGAGACATGTTTGGTCACCTTTGATGTGTCAGCTAAATGGCTGTTTCTAAAATTACCTTGACCATTATTCATGAGAGTGTTAGTAATTACTCAGTGGTTAATGAAGTTGGTTTCCAGTTGATGATTGTTAGAAACTGAGCGTGACCCGTTGCACAACAGCATACTGAGCAGAAGTCTCAGATTTACCCACTTTCTGCTCACTGGACTTGGTTCTGACCTGAAGACACTGTTAATAGCCCCCAAAAGAGAACATTTTCTAAAAGAAAGATTCCTTGATATCCAGAAACTCTAATTTCAGTCGTCTATGAGTGATCCTACTAATAGTGTCCTCCTCCTCTCTCTATGCTCCGAGTAATCATATACATTCTTTAGGGTATGCACTAGTTTTATATCTGCTTTCAACTAAACTTCAAAGCACATCAAGGTGCAGACTGTTTGCCTTAGACTTCCAGAGTCAGGGAAATGCTGGGCACATAGCAGGCACTTGAATCAGAATGAGTCAGGCAAGCACTTCTCTGATATTCAAAGTAAGAGACGTTGGCGCAATCTTTAGCTTGTGTTCTTTTCAATCAAGTCAGTTGCCAACTCAGACCACTTCTTTCTACACACGGATTAGGTCTATGTAGAGTCACAGTATTTTGGTTGTGGGAGAAACGTTAAAGACTATCTAATAGGACATCGTCTTTTAGATAAAGGAATAAAAAATGATCCCAAAGAGTTAACCAAAATTACCAACATTATACTGCTAGCATAGCCAAGCCAGTGAAACCACTGAATTAAATATTTACGAGGAAAGAAAAAAATCTTCTTGATGCTTACTTGACCAACAGAAAGAAAGAGGGTCTCAAAATCGAAATCTAAAGGTCGAGGTATTCACTTGTTGAAAAAAAAAAAAAAACTTAATCACTCATTTCTCAATCTACAGATTAGAGCCTGAACATCTCAGTGGTTTCAATTTAGACATAATACTTGCTGCCCAAGTATGTTTATGCACCTAGGAATTCATAACAATTTAAAACAAATACTGCTCTGATGCTATTATTTGAATAATTCTATATTGTCATTTTTTCAAAGTACTGAATTAAAGACTGTACTTTAGAAGGCAAGCAGGAGGATTCTATTTTTTTTTAAGTTTAATTATTTTCCTTTCCTTGATAGAAAGACAAAAACTAAAACTTCCCTCTGGAATGTTTTAAGGAAATAAAAGTGTCTATATCATCCCTAGTTCTTCCTGTGTGCTCAAAAATGTCTAATAACAAGCAGAGGGGAAATTTTGATATCAGAGTTTCTTTGGTAAAAGAGTCTGAATTTTGGCAATGAGTCCATATGGGGCAGAATGTGGCACAGTTTCAGACCTACTGCCAGGATTTTGGCCAGGATTATGCTATGACCCCTAAAGTCCCAATAACAGAGACCAAGCTAACATTTATTGAGTATTTCCTGTGTGCCAGAGATTTAGGGGTTTTAGAAACTTACTTCACTTGACCTTCACAGAAAGGTCCAATGGTCCTTTGAGGTATTAATTTTGGAACATTAGCCCTGTTTTGTTTTTTTGTTTTTGTTTTTGTTTTTGGGGGGTTTTTGTGTGTGTGTGTGTTTTGTTTTGTTTGTTTTGTTTTGTTTTGTTTTTGTTTTGTTTTGTTTTAGCTGCATTTACATCAGAGAAGTAACTTGACCACTACTCTACCGCAGGACTCAACTTTATCTCCAGGCTACCCACCTCTGAAGGTTTTACCTGCATCTAGTAAAAAGTATTTAGAATTAGCCAACACTGTTTCCCTAGCAGAGCTGGAGGAGAGGGTATAACTTGACAGGCACTTCCTAAAACATTATTCTGTTAAATCACCAGAAGCCCATCTTCTCTTTATCACACACTTAATAAATACACTGGTGCTTTTTGTTTCATTTTGTTTTGTTTTTTATGAGCCTGGAGTATGCTCTTTTACAACAGGAAAATGGGAAGATGGTGAGTGTTTCCTTTATGCCAATGACAGAATTTTACTCTCGTAAAGCGGGCACATCCCCCAGAGGCAGCTGATCTTGGTGGATAGCTACAGCCTGAAATGATAGCTCAACTTTAATTATGTCAAAAACTAAAATTATTGTCTTTGCTAAACTTTCATCCCAGTCCCATCGGTCAGTTCCAAATAACTCCATCAAGCAGGTGAACTCATCGCCTTTCCTGGGGGTCTGTTGTACAGCTAACCACTCCTGGCAGGACCAATGCTGCTCTAACCTGCTACCAGTGTGGGGAGCTGTTCTCCCCATGTCAAGTGGTTTTCAGCCAAAACCATTTCTGCTGCATTCTCTGGTGAGAGTGTCGAGTTTCAGTCAAATATTTATCTGAAAGCCCAAATTGAAATAAACTGTCTTCTAGAAGGATCCCAGCCTGCCTTGGGGGTAGCCTGGCTATGCGCTCCTGCAGAGGAGCACCAGAATCCAGAAGTCCTTTTGCGTCTTCTTGCGTTTCTCTGAGTATTTTCTTCACACAACCCGGACATTGTGAGAGAATATAAATTTATTATTTTCTGTAACTGATGCCAGTTTTTTTTCTCCTAAGTCCCACCACAATGGATAGCAAAGACATTGACATTACCAGTTAACGGTATCTCTTTTTCATTAAAAATAGTTTAGATTTGGTACACAATTTTTGTCAATTCAAAGTTTAGCTCCGGACAAACACTGTTTCCCCTTTCTTCTTTCTTCTTCCCGAGATGATTTCTGAGCTTTTCAGGTGGGAAAGGACAAGGTTCTCGCCACGTGGCAGGCAAATGATGAGTCCTTGGTTTTGTTCTGGCCCGTGTGCTGTTCTCACCTGTGGTCTTTCCATGCTGGCATCTACTGTTGAATTCCTCAGGCTGTTGTAGCTCAGAGCTTAGTCCCTGCCTTAGGGACTTCGACTGTCACCTCTTGGTACCTGCACTTGCTGCATCTGATTCTTAGTAGGCTCCTGGAGCAGCCTGCAGTGAAGCCTTCAGACCCAGGGCTGCTTCTCTTGTGGGGCTCCTGACATATTGCCACCTAGAATCCCAGCTTCTTTCTAGGCCCTACATGGGCTGCAGAGAAACCAGTTGATCACTTCTACACTATTCACAGGCTCTTGGCGGGGGGCAGCCCTAGGTGGAGTAGCAGCCGGTTCCTGGATACCAAACAGAGAACATGGTAAAAGCCCCCCTCTGCTTTCAGCTTTCTGATAAACTTATCAAGCACTAATCACCTCTAGGACTTTAGACATCACGGATCACAGAAGCTCTTCGGCTTCTGTCTCACAATCTCTAGAGTTGACAAAGTGGACTTTATCCTCCTATACTGTATGACAAAAACTCACCAAAGTTCTCTCTACTATTGTTGGGTAGTAAAATTCTATGATATATTTGGCACAGACTGGCTCATAATATAGAAAGAGATGATTAAAAAAATAGAAAATCACTTCACTTTCCCTAAACCATGGATTTCAAGACTATGTATTCCTAGGACTCAAGAATTCTCTTTTGTATATCAAACCCTTTAGTTTTTGTTTGCATTTTTGCTTCAAGTATCCTAAACTTCCCAAATGCAAATGGCTGGTCTTGGTTTAATAGAAGACAAGTAAGTCAAGAGACGAAAAATATATTAAAATATGTTCACAAAAATATAACACTTTATAATCCAGACAACCCTACCTAACCTAGTTTCCAAATTAAACAAATTATATGGGCCAATCTGCTCTGCCTAACATAACAAAAGGAACTAAAGGAACAAAAATTATCTTCTATTAAGCTCCTGCCAAAAACAGACTGAAAAAAGGAACTCTTCATCAAAGTTGAGTGAAGGTTGGTGTCACCATGCCTCTAATCTCTTATCTACGTGTTAAATTAAATCACCAGCCAGGTGAATCACATTCAGTTTGATCTTTAGTGTGTTGTTTAAATGGTGCCCTTGACTTTTATCAATAAGGAAATCATATAAAAACTACTTCCAGGGGAATGCCTGGGTGGCTCAGCAGTTTAGTGCCTGCCTTAGGCCCAGAGCGTGATCCTGGAGACCGGGATCGAGTCCTACATCAGACTCCCTGCATGGAGCCTGCTTCTCCCTCTGCCTGTGTCTCTGCCTCTCTCTCTCTCAGGAATAAATAAATAAAATCTTTTAAAAAAAACTACTTCCAATTTTGCTTGAATTATTTTGTCTGTTATATTATTGAGTTTTCAATGTGAAAATGTAGAATCTAATAATAGGAAAACATCTGTATCTTTTGAGAAATTAGCCTACTTTTAGCCCACTTCCTCCTCATTCTCTTAATTAGCCTGTGTGTCTCTTCCTATTTCCACATTTATCCTGACTTGCAGGAAGCACAAAGACCAGTGTGATGCTCAGTCATTTCCATCTTTCTTTCTCTCTTCGGAAGACCTATTAATATTATTCCATGTATGTCCTTTCTAGTCATTGCAAACTCCTGAGGTATAGGTAAGGTATAATTACTGTGGAACTAACCTCCATAAAACTCCACAAGTTAGGCATTATATGTTTTACAGATGGAGAAATGGAAGTTTATAAAGTTTCATAGTTTGCTATGGCTGTAGCTGGTAATTGGTAAGGCTGGGGTTAAGAATCCAACTTTCAGACTCTATATCAAGTGCTCCTTCTGCTCTACAAGACTATTTCCATTTTAAAGGAAAGAAAAAACCCCTTTTAATTAGCCAAATCTTAGCTCTTCAATTTGTAATTTAAAATTAAATATATGATTATGAGGTTATCTTTAATGCTTATATAGTCTGAAAAATCTCATTCTTTTTTCTGTGTCTTTATTGCAAAGTTTCTTGCATGATGTAAAGAAGTCTCAGCCAATGAATTAGTTAATGTGTAGCCTTCGTAAACACCAGGACAAAGATCTAACCACTAGTATTTCAGACAGTGAGATCACACACGTATCATTGCACCATTAAGATGCAGAAGATTCATACAGAACATTAACATAGGCAAATATAAATGATTTTTCTTGGGCTATCATACATAAGCTTCAATAAATCATGATAAAAAGTCTTATGGAGAAACGCCTATAGTCCTACATAGTAGAAATGTGATCTTAACCTTTGAGTATTTAATATTCAGAATACAAAGAAGTAGGTGTTTTTCTAAAGATGACTTGCCTTTCCCTAGGGGGAATAATTTTCTTTGTGTTACATTTGGCTTTGTAGCCCACACTAAAAAAGCACAATTTTCCTCCTTCAAGATAATTCTCCTTTTCCAAATGTGTATGTGGACAAAGGTTCCCTTTTGGTTCAAGCAACTACTGATTAAGGAAAACAAACCAGAACAAAACAAACTACCATAATGGTATTTTTAACAAATTAGTACTGTCCCTATAGACTATATGAGTCCTGATAGGAAAAGAAAGAAGAATTAAGTAGCACTGTCAGTGACTTTTTCCTACCCTGGGTCTTTCTTCAGGATATTATGTAATCTGAATTTTTTACATTTATTTTGCTTCTTCTCTGAGATAATCCAGCTGTATTTGAGGTCAGACATAAAGCATAATTTATAATGCCTGACTACCTTAAGAAAACTAGAAGCATCCTACATTGTTCTTTTATGTATGATTGGTTTAAAGAAAAAGCTTTCTTATTAGAAAGCCTTTTCCCTCTGTTATCAACAGTGTATCTCTTTGACTTACTACTATTAGATTTCTAAAGTGATTCATTCTGATGGAAAGTGAAGGTACTGTGATTTTAAATTATCATAGAAATGTGAATTTAAATATTAGTAATTACCCCAAATTTGCACATGACCTAGTAACCCATGTATTACATGACACAAAATGCACTGCTTTTTAGATCAAACAAAAAAGACAGTGTGTTATGCTTTGGGCTTCAAAATTCACTAACTGTTTCTCCCAGAGGAACACAGCCAAAATCTGAATATTTCTTTATGTAGTTTATGATGGTGATAAGGGCTAGATGGGGCAAGCAATAGGTGGTGATGCTGTTTGGAGAAGGCCAGATGTATTGCTATCATTATCTTCCGGCAGATTTCAGTCTTGTTCATGATTTACATGTGGTGCCCAGCAGTTCCCATGAAGCTATTCAGACAGCTATGGGCAGGAAACACATAGTCAAGATGTAACAGAAGATCCTTGACTGAGTAGGTGAATATAAGCTGAGGCCTGTGGCAATATCATAAAGTCCAAATTAGTCATCTCACCTCTGGACTCTTCTTTCTACTTAATTTTTTTTTTCTTTCATTCCCCTCCCTCCCCTTTAAAAGAAGCTAGCCTTCTGGCTTTCTAAGTCTCCTTCCCTATCAAATCAGGAAAAGGATTGCTTTAATTCTTGTTGGCGTCGTTTCTGTCATTCATTCATGGGGTAATTTCTCCTGGATATTTGCCTTTCTATTCCTATAGGGTTCATTTGTGGAGTGAAAAGCCTAATCTTCTGTTCAAGATGCCCCAAAGGGTGGTGTGCAGGAAGGAGAGAACCTTCTCTTTGTCTCAAAAATTATGCTGGAGTTTATAGACTGTTGGGAGGATGGATCTGTTGAGTCATGCAGGGTACTTAGGTGAAACTGGCTCAAAAGTATGTTCCAGGTACCAATTCCATTCCTGGTTTACTCTTCCTAGCTTAATATGTACTCACTAGATGAATAAATATTTATTGGGGTCATGTAACTCTTGAAGTATCAGCATGGGATTGAAGATGATTGAATAGAGCAATTGACCAACACAACATCATTCTTTGACTTCATGGAGTTTATGTAAAACCTTATGCAAGGAGACAAATATTATGGGTGATATGAAAGAGGAAGCAGGTGTTATGAGAGCATATAACAGGACTTCTAACCTCATTTTGAATAGTCATGAAAGTCGTCCCAAAGAAGTAAGCTGAAACCAGATGACTCTCACGTGTCATGGAACAGTGTCCCTAGCCCCTCGGTGAAAGATTGTCCCTTGCTGTCTCAACTAATCCCTCCTTAACATGGTAACTCTATAATAGACCTTATGACTGTTTATATATATAAAATATATGTATATTTTATAAATTTTTATATATTTATATTTATATAAATATATAAAATATATAAATATATAAATATATATTTATATAATAATATATTATTTATATTTATATAAATAAATAAATTTTTGTATTTATATAAATATAAATTTATATTTATATAAATAAATTATATAAATTATATTTATATAAATATATAAATTTATTGTATATATATATATGTGTGTGTGTGTGTGTGTGTGTGTGTGTGTGTGTAAAACAGGTGCGGTACTTCGCCCTCAGAGTTAATGAGTAATGTAATTCTCTTATGCTGTTAGAATGTGAGGGAAAATGGCTTACATCATCTCCAGGCAAAAGCTTTAATGGTTGACAAATACCTTGTCACATTCTTTCTTCCCCTAACAGTGGACTGAGTCCTAAGTCATCCAAGGTTCTGGTGTGAGCACCATGATAATGTAAGACAAAGCCCCCAGGGAGCCTGTGATTGACTAGAGAAATAAAATCTTTGATGCCCTACACCATTGATATAATGGGGCTGTTGCCACAGCATAACCTAGCCTGTATGAATAATACATTTACCCATATTTCAGTTTGTGCTACTTCAAGTCCTCTAGAACATTAGTATCCACTCAAAGGAACTTTAGGTTGAAAGATAAAATTAATGATCTTATATGGTATGACAAATGTGGTGTTTATGTTTGAGTATTGTTCATTTATTGGCAAGGCAACATAGCATCATAACTAAAAGCATGAACTCTGTGCTGGCCTGACTTTGAATCTAGAATCTCATATTCATTAGCTGTGTGACCTTGGTAAAGTTATTTAACCTCCACATCTCAGTTTTCTTGTGTTTAAAATGAATATAACAATGAGGCTATGCTGTGTGTATGTTATAAGGATTAAATGAGAACCAGGCCTAGCACATTGTAATCACGATGTAAGGATTAGCTATTTTCATCATAACACTAAATTCTCTATGGAAAAATTCCACCTTCAAACTAAGAAGTGTAAAATGTAATTATTTTTGTTGCTTATCACATTGTATCTCAGAGGAAAAATTGGAATAATCCACTCTGAATATCATTCTTTGTTTAAATCAAGAACAGAAAAATGACAAAGAGGGAGCCTATCATTTCATGCCAAGACCATTTGAATACTTTCACATCCTGAATGTGACTCTGCTTCTTGGAAGATGTTTCAGAAGTAGGCAGATGATGAAGGCATTAGGCATTCAAACCAGGGCCGGCAACCTCCTAGACCCAGAGGTGATAGTAAAGTAAGAATTTCTGGGCAGGTCACCTAGATGCAGAGGCTAAGCCCTCAGCACTGCCCTCATCAGCCCTGATGTGCATCACTGTCTTGCTTCGGGCCACAGAGCAACATTGATGCAAACAGAGTGATTACTGGAGAACAGTCTAAGCAAGAGTAACCAAGCTACCATAGAAGACCTAATGATCCCAGATGCCTGTAACACAAAAAAGCATTTTTGGTCCAAATCGTAACTGAAATAATTGATTTTAACAGATTTCTTTCAAGCAGTTTAGCCAACATATCTATATAGTGTATATAAATATCCCTCAGCCATTTATCATCTCTTTCCTGTGACATTTGCAATCTCATGTTTTACGCAACCAGCTATTATGTTAAACCTGGCCAATTTTGCATTTAGGCAGCTTTGTGAAGTGTCATAGCATTTGATGGAATGGCACGGTTGTAAATTACAATCTGGGCTGTGGAAAAAATACTTAAAAAACATTAAATTAGTTTTTGTTACTTAGCTGGCCCTTCTCCCACCCCTCAACCTCTATCTCCCTTTCTCTCAGTACCATTCTCTCTATATAACAAGACTTAATGAGAGAAAGATCACAGTGGTTAAGATGTATTGTTTTGTCTTTTTCTTACTCTCTAACCGTAAAAAAGAGAAGTAACAGATTTACCCTACGAGCTGGGGAAGACGGGAGATTTTTTTTTTTTTTTGGTAATTCTATTGCATTATTTTAATGCTAAATATATCCTAAAAGAAGACAAATCTTATACTGTTTTCTGCTGAAATAGCCCATGTTTTTAAAATATACTGGGGGACTCCTTTGCACTTTGGATTATTAACAAAAAGATCCATCCGCAGCTGTCAGCTCTCTGGATAGCAGTCAACAAACGAAAGGCCATGAATTCTTCACATAATAAGTCAAAGCATTGCACACAGTGCCTTACATTCAAGTGAACTGACTTCAATCTGGGCAGATCTCATATTTTATCTCTGCGCTGCTTTAGTATCTGTCATTGTGGAGAAATTTACCATTAAGATTTAAGTCCCTGGGATCTGGTGCCTTTGGGAGTTTTCTGAAAGCTAGGTTCATAGTCATGTAAATGTGTAGTGACTTTTCAAGTTACTTCTGAGAGTCTAACAATCAACATAAATTCCTTTAAATCTCAGCACCTGGAAATTCACATAATACTGTGGAATGGATGCTGGATATGCTAAGTCATCAAAAAGAGAAATTTACCGTTGTAGCAACAGTAAAAAGGTTTTCTCCTCCACGCTAGTGCCATTGACACACCATCTCATTCAAATAAAAAATGAAGTGCAAATTCACCAGTACCTTCAGACCCTCTTAGATCAACAGTCTCAGTCTACAATAGCTAAGGCACACACATGAAACTGATTATTTCCCATGGTTTAGTTTTGTTCAAATAGGAGAAAATAAATGGGTAGTCTCAAATATTGAAAGTTTTATTTGACTATATTGAAAGTTCTTAAACTCGTTTGGTCTCAAGACCTCTTTACTCTCTTAAAAATTATTGAGGAACTCAGAGTTTTGGTTTATGTAGGTATTGATGACCATATTAACCATTAAAGCTAAAAATGTTTTAAAATCTTGCCTACAAGCTCATTTAAAAAGTTTAGTATAAGCAACATTTTTTCATGAAAAATAATCATTTTCCAAAATAAAAATATTCATGAAAAGAATGGCGTTGTTTTACCTTTTGCAAATATCTTTACTGTCTGCTGTTCTAGAAGATTATTGATGTTCATGCATGCTTCTTCATTCGCTCTGTTGCCAGGCGGTAGAACAGGTGGTTTCTGGAAGACTCTACTGTACTATCAGCAGAGAACAAAAACAAAGAAGCAAATGAAGTCTTAGTATTATTATGAAAATAATTTTGTGAAAAAGGGTCCCTGGATCATTAGTCTCTCTAGAGTTTTCAAAAAAAGATGAGGATCTTTGGATAATTTGTGAACATTAATATTATTTTTTATTAGTTATAAATGGAAACCTAAAAAAAAAACAGTAACACTAATGAAGTCCCTTGAAATATTTTAAAGACAATATTTCTATTTTAAAAATAATTTTGTATTCAAATTTCCACTGGTACCATCATTGTACTTCACCTCTTGAACCTTCTCTCAGATTGCATTCTCTCTGGTTCATACCCTCCTTTCACCCTTTTTAGAATGAAAGCAAATTTAGTGTGTTTATATTTAGCAAAATAGTTGTACAAAGGAAAGACATGAACCTTCCTAGAGACTGATCCTTTGCATTAAATATATGTCAAATAAATAGGATCCCAATGTTTTCACTCCAGTTGCTATTTCTCCCTCCATTTTCTCAGACTGACTTTTACTATTTAATAGACTATACAAACTTCTCACATTTTACCACCCAGATCTCACTGTAACAGATCCCACATTTTCCATATTTCCAACTGTTACCGTAAAAGAAAGAGATCTGTCTGGGATTAGGGGGGTATAAGGATATCACAGAACTCAAAGTCTCACAGGGCAGTGGAGAGTGACCATAGCCAAGGTTCTGAGCCTCCTCTTCGCATGTGCAGAAAGCTGATTCTTTGAGTGTAGGTAGAATTGCCCGGACTCATTGGAATGCTTCATCTTAGCCTTCCCAGAGAGCTTGGGTGTAAACCCGAATGCCAATGCATTACATTTCCCTAAGTAATACGACTTCCAAAGAGACTTCAATAATTGCATTAACTGGTTAATACATTAGCTCACCTTAATGCAATCTATATGAGAAGCCAACATATAATCAAAGTGAAGGGGATCCCTGGGTGGCTCAAGCAATTGGGCACCTGCCTTTGGCTCAGGTCATGATCCTGGGATCTGGCATCGAATCCTGCATTGGGCTCCCTGGGAGGAGCCTGCTTCTCCCTCTGCCTGTGTCTCTGTCTCTCTGTCTCTCTGTCTCTGTCTCTCTCTTTTTTCTGTCTCTCATGAATAAATAAATAAATCTTAAAAAAAATAAGGTGAAAGAAATCAGGATCATCTGAAATGGCCTTTTTATAAGGCTACTCTAATCTAATGTGCTTATCACCATACTAAAAATATATTATATATCAATATATGATTAAGACCTAATTTTCCGGGACTGATGCCTGAGACTCAATCTCTCTCTCTTTAGAATCACTTCCCCCTTCATTCTGTGTGAAAGCACTTAGTGTTCCTTGTATTTATAATGTTGTTTTATGCCTCTGAATCTTTAAAGAATCTATTAGGCACTGACCGACCCCACATGATTTGGCCTTGTGTAGGTTCTTTTTGGTGGGTTCGGGTAGTGGATAATGAAGCCTGAAGTGAGTGAGACAGGAAATCCTTCTTAACAATGGCTGAATGCAGGATTTCTATGGAGGAGAAGGAAGCTTGATTCCAAAGTATAAACACTTCAGATCCCACTCACAAAAAGATGACTAGTGTCTGTAACATGTTTTAGCCAATCTTGAATACTGTTAATTTGAACAATGAAAGCCTCCTTCTCACATTCCTCATGATAAATAAAAACCAATTGAATTCTACAATAAATATATATTTGCTATGCTAAGTAGGAGGGCCTATGGTCTTGGCCCAGTTCTGGATGATGGAAGACTTCTAGTAGCCACCTCTGGAGTGTGGCATTTCTGACAAAACACTAACCACTGCTGGAGTGAGGATTCTCATAGGTCCCATTTGCCCCCAGAATTGAAACTTAAACTTGCAATTAGCATTACCCTGTGTTCAAGTATTTTAAAGTAAATTGCAGATGTAGGAATCTGATTCAAGTTTTACCTTCTCCTAAAATCATTTTCTTATCCTTCATTCAGCCCCACTGTGTCCCAACCACCAAGTCTTGCAGGTCCCCTGCCTGAGAGAGAACTCTGCATGGACTTTTATTAGTCCTCACCTTTGTATGTGGCAGTTCTTCCTTTTGTTGTTCATCTCTCTGTCTCTCTAATTTCGTTGTAGGTAGAGGCAACATTTTAATCCACTTTGTATTCTACAGTGAATGGTATGTAGTGGGGGCTCAGAAAGTGTCGAATGCTTGAATCAGTGAATGAATTACTCTTGGCCTGCTCTTTTTGACTCCATGAATCCTTTTCTCCTCCTGTTGACACACTATTTCCTTAGATACATTAATAGAATTGATTAGCTGACACTATTGTTTACTAAATTTTTTTTTCTCCGCAGGGTATTAATGAATCGATAGAAGATTTTGGTAGTCAAAAATGTCTATGAAATGCTGAGTTAGATAAAGTTTATAAAACTCTTTACCGTAAGACTTATAATTTAATATGCTAGTATGTATTTTAAGTCTTCAAGACTTAAGCTAGGGTGAATTCTTAGGGAGATGTAGTTGAGTATAAAGAAAACCATAATTTAGTATTTCACATACACAAAAACATCTTCTCAGAAATGTTGTCTTACAAAGTTCAGAAAGAAAGGAAATAAAAAAAAAGAGAAAGAAAAGGAGGAAGGAAGGAAGAGAGGAGTTTCTATGATTAAGTTTGTAAAACCTGTGTTTTCATAGCCAACAAGGCAAATGTTTTGACCATAAGCTCTTGTAAACCATGCTTATGCAGCTTGTTCTTTAAATTCTGTAGGACCTTTAAGCCAGTCACCGCTTAACATTTTCCAAATCCACCAGTCCTCTCCTTTGGGCTTAGATTCCATTCTTATTTCAATCACTGTTGACAATGAAATAAATTCCTATACCTTCTGGCTCTGTTTATCACACGCTGATTGTAAAACCAAATTCTGGATGAAATAATGTGCTTTTTAGATCATCTACCCACCCCCCCAAAACAGCTGAACAATGGGACACACGAAAGAGGGATGTCCCTCTAAATCATGATCACCAATTAGCTGCGCTAATTCAACACTATCCAGAAATGCTCCTATGAATGAACATCCAATCATTTCACTTTCCTTTTGCTTCAGTGACTGTTTCAAACACCCACTTTGTCTCAAGCCTTTAATCTTTCATCTCTCTTCGTGACTTTTATCAAAATTTGTATTTGTACATTTGTTCTCATTATTACTCAATAGTTCTCTGTCTCTCTAACCAAAACGTGAACTCCATGAGGGTAAGGTCCATGTATGTTTTCAGTTTTCACTTAGCTTTTGTTGGAATGCTGCAAAATAGTCGCAAGCACTTACTTCTCTCATGACTCGAAGTTGTCAGGGGTGGCTCTGTTGATCTCAGTGGGAATCACTTACAGTTTCTGGTTGTCTGGTGTTGGTGATCAAGACCAAGGATCAGTAAACTTTTTCTTTTAGAGATCACAAAGTTTGCAAACCATATATGATCTCTGTCCTGTCACCTTCCTTTCTTCCTTTCCTTTCTTTCTTTCTTTAATTTGTTTTGCTATTGGTTTTGCTTTAGAACTCTAAAAATGTAAAGAACATTCTTGATCTGTAAGTCATATAGAAACATGCCACAGGCTAGATTCAATCCCCAGGCCATAGTTTGCCATCTCCTGATATAGACTATGTTTAATTGGGTACCTCTGCTTCCAGCTATGTGTCTAGTTGAGCTTTAGTGCTGTTGGTGGAGCTCTGGTCTGCTTCACAGGTGCCTTCTGGGGCCCAAGGGATGCTCTTCTTATGGAAATGTTAAAAGCAGAATGGAACAAGTAAAAACCCATGATGGCGCTTAAGGCTAAGGCACAGAACTGGCTCACTGAAACTTCAGCCTATGTTCCATTAGAAAAAGCAAGTCATTTGGCTGAGTCCAAAGTCTCAGTGTGGAGAGGCTCACTTTCCCTTTAGTAGGAGGACAGAAAAACGCATGGTAAAGACGATGGATCCAGAGAATAGCAAAGAATTTGGGCCAGTAATTCAGTCTCCCACATTATTGGATATTGAGTATTTAAAATAATGACTGATACCTAGTAGGCCCTTAATAAATAACTAATAAAGGAATGGATTTTGCAATAGCTATAAAATTAACCATGGGCAAGATGTAGAACATATACTCAGTTCTAGGAGACACACTAAATAAATGTTTTACATATATTATTTTTCCCAGTTTTTAAAACTGTTTGGGATAGCTAATATTATTTCCACTTACTGTTGAGAAAACTGATTCTTATAGAGGTTAAGTAACTTTCCTGGAATCAATTAATATTAAGTTACATTTCTGTCACTTTCCAAAATCTGGGTTCAGTCATTCTAACCCCTGAAATACTGAATTTATCATTGTCAATACTCATCAGTCCCATCACTTCTAGTTGACCATCATGAAATCAATCTATATAGCCTATTACAAATGCAGGGTGGTCATCTAGTGGTGAAAGAGGGTTTTTTAGCTATTCACTAAGAAAAAGACAACCTAAGGTTGGGTGGGGGGTGAGATCTTTGTTCAGCTTTTGTTTTCCAGTATTACTGCCAGAAATGTATTATGGCAAAAAACGGGGGGACTGCCTGGAAAGTCTTTATTAAAATAAACCAATAAATATTTAAGACCCTTAAAAGGATGAATAAGCACCCAGCCCTCATTATTTGTGACCACAAGCTCTTAATCTGTTCTTTCTTCCATTTCCTAACATTTACACAGTTTCCCATTTTGGCCTCACTCACATCTGTGGTCTGGAATCCAAGCTCAATCCTGTCAATATTCCGCCCACTTACAGTCTAGAATCCCACATTCATATGATCATCCATGCTCATTCACACGTATGGTGTGAATACCACGCGGGATGATAAAAACTGCTGGAGAATCTCAATAAACCATGGCTGAGACCACAAGTAGAATTCACACTAACTACTCTTAAATTGGCCCTCATTGCTGATTTTCATCTTACACTTCTTTTCTCATTGATTCCTTGTAACACCTTCTCCCTGCTGTTCTAAACTCTGGGTTCTTCAGCCCCTAATTCTATCCTCAGCAACTCCACTCTAGGAGCAGGGGGTGGCTTCACTTCTAATTTACTGAGGTAGGTGCCATTTGATGCCAGTTCTCACAGATTTCTTTCTACCTAAAAACCAGAAGAAAGTTTTTACTTCTAGATTTGTCTTCATTTTGACTTGTTAAAAATTATTCCTCTTCCCTATCAGAATAGATGTTCTTTTTCCACCTTCTTTCACCTTCTCCTCACATTTTTTTTCTCACATTTGTTTAATCTTATTTTCTCCTCTCCTGCTCTACTACTTTCCCTCAACTATCCATTTTTCTTACATTCCATCCTCTCCTCTGGCTCCTTTTCTTTTGCCTATAATCATGCACATGGATTCTTAATCTAAAGCAAAATAAGTTTCAACCTTATAATTTCCATGTGTTAATGACTCCAAATCTTTCTTTCTTCAAACCAATGCACCTTTCAAAGACAGGATAGCTAGTCTTTATTCATCTCTTTGTCACCCACTCACTCTGACCTTGCAATTTGGTTTCTGTCTCCATCAGTCTACTTGATCTGCTACTTTGAAAGTGATCAGTGATCACTCCGTAGCCCAGTCCAGTGACATTTCCCTAATCCGCATTCTCCTACAATTCATTATTTCACCCTGTGTGTTCCCACTCAAGTCCTTTTCCTCTCTTGATAGCTGTGACCCTGCACTGTGCTGGTTCGTCTGTTACCTTTCAGGACTCTGTTCTGCCTCTAATGGCTTCTTTTCTTCCCCCTGACATGCAAGCATTTTCTCCTCTCTTCTCTCTGTACACTTTCTCTCAGTAATGCATAGTGATTTTCAACACAGCATCACTTGCTAAAGAGTTACTCTGTGCCAGCTACTAGATACAGTGATGAACTGAGTATTACCCCAAATGGGTATTATCCCAAACCTGGACGTTTTGTAGTCTAACAGAAGTAACAGAACAGTAAACAGTCACTAAATTTCACTTGTTAACTGCAGTAAAGGAATACATAGTCCACAAATTATGAAGGAAGTACAGAGAAACAATGACTTATCTGGACTCTATAGGAATGAGTGGGGAAAGGGTAGGAAGGGAGACTTTGAGGTGCAAAGTATCCAGGGAAAGTTTCTGAAGAGAAGTTCAAGAAGTGAGTCAAAGTTAATAATGTGACTGTGTAGAAGTGGATTCTAAATGTAATTAAGGGTATTTCTCGGTCCTATTCCAGACTCTTGCAAGTCAATCAATCAGTCCTTTCTTAGTATATGCCAGAAAGAGACATTTCCCAGCTGAGGTATTTATCTAGTAAAAGTCTCCTCCTTATTTGCTCTTCCTGCCTGAACTTTCTAACTCTCAGGAGATTATTTAGGCCTCTTTATTGTGGCAGCTCTCTCAGCTACGCTCTTCTGGACTGCCCTCCTACCCTGCTGCAGGACCACTGATTCAGAGGACTTCTAGAGCTGCCAACGAGAATCATGACTTGGGCCAATCTAGAGCTGCATTGACTGGGCAGACCTTTCACCCGACTCTTCCATCCTACCCACCACGATAAGATATATCGGAATCGGATTACCATCTGATTCCAGATAGGAGAGGTAACTTGATCTCATAAAGACTAAATGATTGTTCTGCCTGTGAAAACAAAGGTAGTCAAATCTAGAAAATAAAGATTTCATTTTTCAAACGAGGTTTCTGATCCCAAAATAAAGAGACCAGAATAAGGAAAATGGAGTAGGGGAGGCAAAATAGTTAAACTCTTCACCTGCCATAAATGGAATGCTTAAGTTATTGTTTTGTTTTCAAATTTTAGAATGAAATAAACATTGATATAATAGGATTTATTAACACAGTAAGTCAACAACTACCAATTTGTAAAAGACTAATTTCCAAACCATTGCAAAACAAATAAGAAATAAATTCCCTTTTTTAAAAAGAAGACAGGATAGGAAAAATAGAACTAAAACATTATCTAAATGTTTAAATGTTTCATTATTTTAAATGAAACAAAGATGGAGAAGTCAGTTCAAATTTGTTTCATATTCTGACAGTAAATATAAGCAATTTAAACTTCCTTATCAAGGAGTAGCAGTCTTTTGGTTTTAACCCAACACTTTTTTTTTTATAAGAGATACAATTAATAAAAAATATTCACAATGCTATAAACCTTGGAAATTGTATTTCAGTTAAACCTGGACAAAATTTAAGATTAATTTTAAGGCAGAACCATCCAGCACAATCCTCCCTCTCAGATCTGAAGCTGAGGCCTCGCATAAAACACAGAGCACTCAGCGGAGTATAACATATATTAAATCTGTGAATGATGTATAGCACAGTCTGTGAGATATAGAAGTTGTTGCACTAATGTTAGATTCTCCTTTTAGGTAAAATGCTCCACTCAAATCCTTGTGACAGCACAACTAATTTTATTCAGAGTCAGGGTAGGGTGGAAAAGCCACTTGTGTCTTCTAGTTTAGGTGACAAAGGGGTAGAGGTTTATTTGCTCTGCTAACACAGGCTTTTCCACTTATGTGCAGTTAAAGCTACAAAAGATAGATACAACCAGAAGCAGCTCCTTCAGCCTGAATATAAAATGGAAAAGCCCCGTGCATTGCCGTCAAAGATCTTAGGTATTGGGGGCAATTAAAAAAGAGAGAGAGAGAGGAGAGGCCAAAAAAAGCAAGTAGCAGATGTCAACAAAGACGGCTGGTAGTGTAGGCAGCCACGGGGCAGCTGTGTTCTGTCTGCAGAGCCTTTTGGAAATGCTTTTGCGGTTCTTCGGATATTTGATTAGAATTTCATGGATGCTGATGCTGTATGAGAAGCTTTAACATTTTAGTGTTCTGTTTAACGTTTTATTTAAAAAGATCCTGCTAAAACACAAAAATGACTTGAAAAATACTGGTGAAAATGGAATATCAATGGGCTTTAGCATCTGACAGATCTGGGTTTAATTCCACTTTAAAGTAGAAGTAGCTCACCTTGGGCTACTTAATCTTTCTAAGTCGAATTACCTCATCTACAAAATTTAACACATCTCATGGGGTTATTGGAGTTACTAAATTTTTTTAAGTACACAAAATGCTTAGTACATAGTACTAAGGGTAGATTAATGCTAGTTTTTATGACTCGTCTGCCTGTCGTAAGATATACTGAGTGACACATTTATTCGGAGTATCTCTCACAGGCAGAAGGATTAGAGGTTCTTCTGTGAACACCGCCACATCGGAGTACCACAATATCAGTCTATAAAAATCTGCTGTAGGTCCATATCAGAGATCCAAGATGTGAATGCCATCTACAGCTAAACTGCAAAGTTCTTCTTCTGAAAAGAAGGAAGGCAAACAACCTCTTTGGTAAGCTTGTTTGTAACACCAGACTCCTAAATCTTAGTGAGGATGTCCCTACGGACTGTGCTGGTCTCCATGACCCAGAGACTTCAGAGTACTGAGACAGTCTAAACCCCAATTCACAGAAGAGAATAAGAAAGCCAATCCCACTTAGTAAGATCCTTAATCAAGCAGTAAAAAATCATTAATTTATTAAATTTCAACACCCCGATGACACATCATTTTAGTGTTGTCTGGGACAACCTAGACAGTTTGCATAAAATACTTCTATTCATATTAAATGAAGTATGATGGGCTGTCTGGAAGGAAAACATTTGTATGATTGAGTTGCAAACTGAACTAGCCACTTGTTTTTATAGAACATGATATTTACTTTGAAGAACAACTGACAGATAAAATATGGTTATACAAACTTGGATTTTTGGCAGACATTTTTGTTGAGAATGAACAAAAGCACATGTCACTTCAAGGCAAAAACTTAAATTTGATGCCAATGACAACATTTGAACTTTCAGGCAACAAATTAGAATTTTTGAAACTTGTATCAACAAGTTTGACAGTGAGCTTGACAACTTGCAAAAATGTAGATATTTTTGATGAGATTCTGGATAATATTAAAATATGTGATTTTTTGATATTTTATAAATGAAATATGTCAAGATTTTGGAAAACCTAAATAGGTCAGTGAATTGGTATTTTCCAAATAAGCAATATATGATTTCATAAAATCAGGTATAGGTAAAAGATCCGTGTAAAATCCAAGATAGACCAATACATTTTACTGTAACAAACAAGGGAAAGTTCATTGATAGGGTGGTGAAGATTTGCACATTGCCAATAATCTTTAGGAAACTAATACTTATTGAATATAGTACTGTGTCAAAGAAGATCCATTTCTCAAACCATATACCAAAGTCAAAGTGAATTGGAGACCTAACTGTAAGAACTAAAATTATAAAACAGCTAAAATAAAAAATAAAAAAAAAAAAGCTTTAAGACCTTTGGTTAGGCAGAGATTTCTTAGATAAGATACCAAAAGCAAAATCCCTAAAAGAAAACTACCATAAATTGAACTCTGTCAAAATTGAAACCTCTGCTCTTCTCTATACACGAGTAAGGAAATAAAAAGAGAAATATTTCCAAATCATATGTTTAATAAAGGACTTATAGCCTGAGTATATCAAGAATTCTCTAAACTAAAAAATAAGAAAACAAGTACCCACTTTTAAAAAATTATCAAAATATTTGATCAGATAGTTGTTCAAAGAAGAGATACATATGGCAAATTAGCATATAAAAGATCTCCAAAGTTACTAATCATTAGGGAAACAAAACTTTAAAATACAGTGAGTTAATTACATACTTATTAAAACGGCTACAGTGTTTAAAATAAGGAAGAAAACCAACAATATCAAGCACCTGCAAGTATGCAAAGTAAGTGAAATTCTCACATTTTGCCGGTCGAAATGTAAACTGGCACAGCCACTTTGGAACACAATTTGGCAATTTCAAGATAGAGTTACCATGTAATCAGCAATCCCACTTCTAGATATTTGCCTAAGTGAAGTAAGAACTTACAGTCACACAAAAATCTGTACATCAGTGTTTAGAGCAACTTTGTTCCTAATCATCAAAAACTGGAAAAACCCAAGTCTCTTTTACCTAATAGATGGATAAACTATGATCCTTCTATACAAAGGAATATCACTCAACAATACGATGGGACAAACTACGGATACGTGCAACAACGTGAACGACTCTCAGATGTATTATGCTGCGTGAAAGAAGCCACACTGAAAAGGGCACAATACAGTCCCATTGATATGATTCCCTTTATAGGATATTCTAGAAAAGGCACAACTGCAGAGGCAGCACACATATCCTAGGGTAACAAGAGGAGTTGACTACAAAGGACACAGGAGAATTTGGGGTGGTGGTGGGGGGGTGGGGAATGATGGAACTCTTCTATCTACTGACTTGATTGCTGCATGTCCTTCTCAAAACTTTCAGAATTGTGCTCTAAAAAGCAGAGATTTTGCTGGATGTAAATTTTGCAGCGTAATGATAATAATACCAATGATGGCACAGCAAGTTTAAAAAAAAAAAAAAAAAGGAAAGGGATCATGTAAAGGGAAGATCCTAATCCCTATCTCTCCCTATAACCACCAAAGCTGATATCGGAGGATGTAGTGTTCATCTGTGGACAAATAACTGAAGTCACAGGCTGTGGCCCACAGAAGTTGGCCTGCCCAGAGCGAGAGCAACAAGCCTCAGCTCACGTGACTGGCTGAGATGAGACAGAACACATGCTCTCTGCAGGTAGAAAGAGAGAAGGCTTGTGGGGAAACTGAGCTCCAGGTGTGTCATGGGCATCTCCCAGACCTCTACCAGAAAAGAAGGGGGTAGGGAAAGATCTGGATTGCTTTAGGAAAAGGCTCTCCTGGTAGAAAACAGAAATGGGAAAAGAAACATCTCTGCTCATATTACCAACCCACTTTTTTTTTTAATGAAAAATCTCAACATGTTGGAACCTAGCAAAGCATAACTTGCAAGGCTTATGAAAAGAGCATTTTTGCAACAAGCATCCCATCCCCAGAAAACTCCTTTTCCTGCAAGAAATCACTAAATGAGTATGCTCCATTGCTTGTACATGGCCCAACTAAACCATGTAGGTTCCATTGCAATACCCACCTGACTACATATCACTGACATCTCTGTGATGTCTCCTAGGTACAAATTCTATAGCGATGAGGGATCAGGTCTGTTTAATTATCGATGAGTGGTGCCTAACACAGCATCATGGAAAGATAATTCATTAAAAATTACATTCTTAATGTAATGCCTGGTGGGTGCAGTCAGTGGAGCATCCAACTCTTGATCTCAGAGTTTAAGTTCAAGCCCCATGTTGGGTGTGGAACCTACTTAAAAAAAAGAGAGAGAGAGAGAGAGGGAAAGAAAAGAAAAAATTACTTCTATCAAAATGATAGTGTATACTATAGCTGTAAGCAGGAATCTCCTTTAATTTACTTTTCCACACCCTTTACATTGTCTCTGCTTCCCAGAATTTGCTAAGAATCTTTACTAAGATTCTCCTAACTTAAGAGCACTATTTATTAAAAAAAATACTGATGGACAATTAGACCTTGGAAAAAAAACTTACCATAAGAATTTAAAAATCTGATGCCTGTGTCAATAATTGTTATAGTAATAACTACTTACTATTTACTGAAAAGATTTATGTTTTCTTAGGGTTTACTATTTTTTGAATTTTTTCCTCCATTTAAAATGATACATCGGGTTCCAAAGTGAACCTGGAGCACAGGTCAGCTCAATAAATGAAATTCACTTTCAATTATGTGTACTAATAATTGAGTGAGCTATGGTAAGTTATTTGGGACTTTGGGCCCATATATTCTCAAGAAAGTGAGCCCAGAGATACTCAGAGGTGCTACCAATTTGGGATTGTAATAGAGCTCTTGATTCTATTACATGCATCACAGACTTTCTAGTGTACCCCCAGCTGAAAGCTCCTTTAAAATAAGCCTCGGGGACCATGGAGAGATTGATCATTTATCTGAAATAATGTTATTTCTGTGGTTTAGTCTGTTTGTGCAACCTCTGGAAAATATTTCCTATTTTGGCTTATAATAAAAAAAAAGTATTGTTTGCAATTGGGAGAATCTACTTCAGTGACCTATTTTGGGTATTTTCTCAGTATGGTAAATAATATATTATACTTCTTTAATGCCTTCTTATAATGATGCTATGCTCCTTCTTCATATGTATATAGATTAGATACATCTCTCTAGTATATAATCATTTAAAAAGCAAGAGGCAAAAGATAAACTTGTGAATCAGAGAAACATATATTATGTAGTTAAATATAGCATGCTAACTTTTATAAATCAATATGAAAGGAACGGAAATTGTCTGTGCGAAAATGCTTTAACAGAATACAGGTCATTCCGCAGAGTGTTTGCTTTTCGCTTATTAAAGGAAAACAAACACCGAAGAAGGAGGTATGCTTCGACATAAAGCTTCATTTTTCTGCTGCTGCTAGAGAAATCAATTAGTGACTTTTCTGGATAACTGAACTATAATTTCCATAATCTTCAAAACTCCTTATTTAACCTCTTTCTCCTAGGAGTGATATTCTAACATGTATTAAATATTATAAGATCTTCCGAAGTAAAATACTTCAAATACAGTTCGTGTTCTTCTTAATAATTTGGGGTCACTCTTAATACCACGTTTCTTCCATCGTAAGACTTCTTCATATTAGGAAGTCCTATTAGTGCAAGAAGAAAAATAGAGGAATATTAAATAGACTCATTGGCCAGAAGTATACATGGCAATCTCAAAACATTAAAACGGGGGGAGGGATTACATCTTCGAATGTCAGAACTGTATATTCGTTCTTAAAATGTTGCCCAAAATGCAACAAAATGCTCCTGCTTTTGTTGGTCTCCCTACTGCTTGCCAGATTCTCAGTTGTTACTTCTCACCTGCGTTACTTCCAATGTAAACTCATGTCCATTCCCCTCTGTTTTGCTGCTGCCCGGGCCTGAGCTGTTGGTAGAGTTGGGAAACCCAGATGGCAAACAAATCAATAATTATGTGCTAAATTGTAGCCGTCAGTTTCTTCCCTGAGACCCTAAGGCTATACTTCAATGCTGACATCTTGTGACAATTGCTTCTGTGCTCAGAGGTTTGGGGTCATATCCAGTGTCAGGACGATGTCCCAATGAACTAGAATTGCCAGGAACTGGTGCCTTGGCTGAATGGCATGTTAACTGCATTAGCAACCTCAAAATCCATTTTATATAGATGACTGAAGTCTGCACAGTCCTATGCTCTCGTTGCTTGAAAGAAATATATGAAATGTTGACACCATACATCTTCATTTCAGAACCGACTCTGTCAGGAGACACGCTTAGATCTCAGGGATGGGACATGCGGGAAAGAAGAATCTGGGAGCAGGAGGGATGCCATTTTACCTTGTGATGGGGGCTAGTGGCCTTGTGGCTCTTGGCACATGCCCCATATCTGTGGCAAGCATTGGGGTGGTATTTCCAGGGGGTGGGAGAAAGTGAGAAATGAAATCAGAGGGGAAATTCAAGTCTTAGGTGACTCTCAAAGTCACAGGGAATGGGTTCTTCATAAGAGGACTTCAGTCAGTGGCTTCATAGGAGGTTTAAAAAATGAAGGAACATGGGATCCCTGGGTGGCTCAGCGGTTTAGCACCCGCCTTTGGCCCAGGGCATGATCCTAGAGTCCCGGAATCAAGTCCCACATCGGGCTCCCTGCAAGGAGCCTGCTTCTCCCTCTGCCTTTGTCTCTTCCGGATCCAGAGAAGCACGCTGGGATTCCCCTGGCGTGGCTGGGTTGCAGTTGGTAATTGGGATGCCTGAAGAGAAACCGGAAGGGCCCTAACTGGATCAACAAGATAAAGTAGAGAATACAGTCTCTCAAGGGATACACCGTGTTTGGATTTCTTGCTTCCATGAGACAAGCACTAAGTATGTCAGCTACAAAGAGCCATCCCAGCCATGACCAACAAGGAAGGTGACTTTGCTTCTGATGAGTCTGAGCCTGAGGAGCATGGACACTGGTGCCCACTTTCCTCTTGAGAAATTGGGAAACTCTCAAGAAGTCAAGAAATGACAAGCACATGATTGTTTTCAAAGTCTATGGTGTCACAAATTGGAATGTACCATCTTTGTAAGGAAAACCATGGATTCGGCCCTAGGTCGTTTATAAGTCAGTTGTTTACAACTCTAGATTCTGCTGGTCTGAGGCAAGGAACTCTTGAGGGAAAGTCCACATGATGGAAAAGAAGACAAAAACTGATCAAACCGAATGTGAGGGGTAGAGAAGAACATCCTACAGAGGGCATGAAACTGTGGAAAATGGGAGATGAAGGAATGAAGAACTATGAGAGGCAAACCTACAAGTCAGTATGTTCTTTTAGAGGTGTTTTCACAGCCCTGAGCCATTTCCACGCCGAGTCAACCTTTTCTTCTAGTGAGACTGGTTTATGTGCTCCCTTCTCCAGTCAGTACTTGTCACTGCCTCCCATCAATTACAAAAGCAATTTGAAAGGATTTTATTTTTCTTGTTGTTTTTGATACTATTGCTGAGTATATTAATAAAAATAATAGAAAACCAGGTAGGTAATAAATATTTTCCTCTTCCCTCTCTTCCTCCATTGTATATTCCATTGTTATTTCACATATTCTGTGAATAAGGAACTTTGCTAAGCTCGGAGGCTAAAAAAAGGAAAAGTGTTTGCAGTGCCCTCTTGGAGTATACAGTGTGGGGATGAGATATGCACAGGATCACCATGAAAATGTATAGTTGTTACAATACTGAGTATATTCCAAATACATCAAAAATCTAGAAGAAAAAGCCTGGTCAAGGTCAGGGAATCAACCAGGCATTCAGAGAAAAGGAAATTTGTTGCCAAAAACCAAATCAAATCGAATAAATGAAAACCTCCACCACCACCATCTCGAATATGAACGATGAAACAAGAGTAGGAGTGTACCAAGTGTCATAGGTCAAGTTTCCTTGAAGTAGAGTTTGGGATACGGATTCCATCCATGTGTAGGATTTTTTTTTTTTGGTGGGGGGAGGTACACCTGAAGGAAAACCTCTCACTGAGAGAGTGAAGCAGGAGAGGGAAGGGTAGAGAACTGCGTAGGGGTGTGGTCTCAGGTAAAGACCTAACCACGTAAGGAATCATAGCTTAGAATTTCAGTCACCTTCCTAAGGTGACAGAGTTAATAAAAAATAAAGCTAAGGCTAGGTCTTGATGAATAAAAAATCCATACACTTTTCACTGTACCAACCTTTCTTCTTCAGAGAATAGACCCAAAAGAGTCAAGACTTTATGCTTGCTCAACTTTAATGAGGATGAAGAAAGGCCACTCTAATGAAAATGTCCTTGACTGTTAAGAGTTTGAGCTAAATTTGGAGTCTGAGAGAGGTTATATTCATTAGCCTCGAGGGCAAAACAAAACAAAACAAACAACAAAAAGGTACATAAGGTTTTGGCCAGTTTTCAAATTTTTAGATAATTGTTTTTATATGATTATGTACTCATATACGTAATGTTTTCTCCACTGGTATCTGTTACATGCAAGAAAATGTTTCAGGGAAAATTTACATTAATACATGGCTAGTGTCATTGGTGAAATGCAGGAATTCAGGAACCTCTTAACCCCGGAAATATGCAAGTCACTCTTTAAACCATAATAGAGTCATTTTGCATAATCTTTTGCATAATTATTTTGATTCCTAACACTTAACTGTGGAAAGGGCATAGACTGACTAAGAGGAAAGCTCAAGTTTGCCTGAGCCATGAAGCTTTGGAAGCCTCTACTTCGGAGAATTTTAAAGAAATCTAATTCACGTTCTCTTTGACCCAGAGCTAAATTGCAGAAGCAATGAAAATATTTATTCACCAGTACTTGGGCCCATGTGCTAGCGACATGCTCACCTCACAATACGGTTCTCTTATACTCGAGTGGTTAGGTTTGCACCTGGAGTTGCCACTGTGTAGCTATGTAAGTTCAGGGGTGTTCCTCTGCTTTGGTTTTCTGCCCACTGGTAACATGAAACTGAATGTTCCATGTAAAGTACTTGGACAAGTGCAGTAACAATTCAGCAGTTCTGGGTATCATGACTGCTTTGAACCTGAAGCTAGCAATTCTTCTACCAAAGTCCAAATGGAAGTCTCTCCAAAGATCTCTTCTTACATTCTTTCTGCAGACCAATTTACCCTTCCCTCTGCTGGCATGCTCCCACTGACACCCATTCTCATCCCTGTGCCCTCTGGGACTTCACTTTCATTGTAAACAAGCTCTTCTAAACCCTTAGTCTTTTACCAGAACAATCCTTCCACCTCAACTTCTTACCTGAAATTTGTCTTTACTCCAGTGGCAGTGCTTTCTTGTTCAGCCATCCAGAGGAGATGATGAGTTTTTCTGTGCCTCACCTACTAAAAGGCCAAAGGTGGAGAAAGAATTACGTGATTTTTAGCATGCTTCTTATTTTTCATGACCTTACTCTTTTACCCTCTTGCCTAACAGCTTTATTTTCCACAAGATTTATGTCATCTGGTTGTACCACTCTGCCTGTATCCCAATGTCTAAGATCTTTTCCCCATTTTTACCAGTTAGTCTGAGAAGGAAAAAGTGGGGCAGGCAGAGGCCAAAACTTCCTTTACCTCATCCCTCAAAGGGCTGACGTTCATAGTGCATGGACCTTTAAAGAAGCAGAAAGAGGGAGAGGTACCTCCTTTCAAAATGAGAAAATTGGTAGAAAAATAGAAAGAGATCAGTTCATGAAGAGTCTTCTAGATATCTGAGCTTTGTTCTGAAAGCTATAGGGAGCTACTCAAGGAATTTGAACACCAAGGAAACAGTAGGATTTGAACTTTTGATCACTGTGACTGCATTGTGGAAGGTCTTCAGAAGCTGTTACTCACATGACTTAAGGTTATACTCAATTAGACTGGAGATAAAGGGAGAATTTGAGAGATATTATGGGTGTAGATTAACTAGGACTCGGGAAATATTTAGGGTATTAGTGAAAGAAGAACCTGAAGTAACCTCCAGGTTCATGTTTTGAGCAAGTAGGTATTTACCGTTGCTATTATATTTTGTCATAATTAGAGTTTCTAAGGCACAGGGTTATTATACAGATTAAACGAGTTAGTGCATTTAAAGTGCCTTACACCATTCTTGGCATGAAATCTTTTATTTGCAGAGATACAGACTATACAGAGGAGGCCAAGGTCAGTGTGAGGGATGGGAGGGGTGGTGAGCACAGAAAATAAATTGTGTTTTGGACTTGTCAAGTCAGAAGCGGGCCTCCTGTAGGACGTCCAGTCACATATGCAGAACTCAATACAACAAAACATATCTGCTGGGAGCTATGGCTTAAAGAGTCTTCAGTATAGCGAAAGTCATGAATTTAAATTATTAAACCAATTTAAACATAAATAGAGCAAATAGAGTGAAATGATGATTGAACCAAGAACAAAGCCCTGAGCAAATCAACATTTAGGAGGAGGGAGAGAGAGAAGAGCCTAAGAAAGATGAAACAGTAGACTAGAATTCAGACAATCAAGGTATTAGGAGAAAAGAGTTTTTGAAAGGGGGGGGGCGGGGGGGATGTCAGCATTGTAAAGTGCTACAGAAACTTCCTTTAGAATAAGGACTAAAGTGTCAGAAGGAGGAGGTTGATGTACCTAGAGATATCTCCCTGGAGTAGTAAGACTTAATATCTGATATAGTCATCTTGAGGTCTGCGGAAAAGGAAATAAGGAAATGAGTCTTACAAATTTTGTTTGGGAAGGGAAGGAGATAGGACTATCAATAGAGGGAAACGTGAGTTGTTGTTGTTGTTGTTCTTCTTCTTCTTCTTCTTTGAAATAGTATATTTAGTATATTTATTTGTGCCAGATCGAGGGAGAGGAGAGTGGGAGAAGCTGGAGATTGAGAGAAAAGGGACAGGGATTACATTAGACCAGAAGAAGAAGGAAAACAGAAGAAGACCAGAAGAAGAAAAGCGCCTCCTCCCCTGTCACAGGTGGGCAGGTGAAAAGATAAGCACAAGCAGTGCATAAATATGGTTGCTAAGGAGGAAAATCGAGATGTTTTCTCCTGATGAACTCAGTGAAGTGAGAGTCCAAGTCATCTACTGAGAGAGAAGTGAAAAGTAGTTGTGTTGGAAGTTTGAAGAGGAATCTAAAAGTTTGAAATAAAAGAAGAATCCAAGAAGAGTTTGGGGCCTCTGGGTTTACATAAGAAGAGTTTGGGGTCACCCAAGGAGATCATCAATTTGTAGTGGCTTCTTTTCACAAGGCTGATTATTATTCAGTATCAGTCTTTCTTATTAGTGGCGCCCATGATTGTCATTCAGACTCCTTGCTTAGGTTCTGATTTCTGTGCTTTTCTACTTTATCTTGACCTCTAACCTTTGATCCCAGTCTTACAGCCTGGTCTCCTCTTCAACACTGCTTCAAATTAGGGCACCAGATCCACCAGGTGGCCCTGTCCGCAGACCCTGCCTACCCCCTCTGGGTTGTGCTAACATTGCAAGACTTGACTTCTGAGCCACTTGATGTCTGTCTTGACAATTGCAGGAAAACTCTTGTTTGGTGATCAGGCCCCCAGCCTAGGCCCTAGTGAGGAACTGAGAGAACAACCATTTTATAAGCAGGTGATCACCAACCCTGGTTTGCAGAAACCCCAGTGTGCCTCCAGATATCTCAGGGAACTTCTTGGTATTTTTTTTTCCTCAAATAACGTTAAATTTATTTTAACACATATACTTTGTGGGAAAGGAAGGGAAATCAAAACAAAAATTAAATATCAACAGGAAACTCATCTTCTAAAAATTTAGCCTCTTTTTGCTAATACAATATATGTGTTGCTCATTGACATCTTTCTCACCCAGGTAAATCATGAGTAGTACAGAGATTATAGCAGAGCTTTGAGAATGATGATGTTACTGAGTTCCTCAGCACCAATTACACACAAGACCTATTTCTTAATGTACAACTGCCAGGGTTCCAAGCAACTAGAGAGACCAAACTTATTGGGCAGCCTTGATCACCACAGATTTAAAGTGGGAATGGGAGGTGGAGAAGAGGAAGGAGAAGGAGGAAAGTGTGGTGACTTCTCTATTTGACAGAGCACAGTATCCATGGAAAATGGCTCTTGTCTTGATGTAGGCTGGCTGAGTCCAAGGACCCTAAGAGGGTCCTTGGCTTTGTGCAAGATAGAAATCAAATGTGTTCTGAGAGGAAGTGAGAGCAGAGTTTACTGAAGGTAGAGAGAGTGTAGATACAGATGGACCATCTGAGAGACTCAGAAAGGAAAGAAGGAGTCTCATCTTTGCTTGGGGTCTGGGGTTTTTGTTGAGGATGATGGTCTGATGTATGTGTCCTCTCAGGCAGCCAGGAACTGGTCAAAACAAGGCTGAGTGCTCAGATGCCCACCATAGGTCACTTATGCCCTGGAACCAAGGGTCTTGGACTCAAGGCATCTGGAGTCAGTGGTCCTGGAGAATGTTCACTATGACCCCTCCTGGTCACTCCTTAGATATTATCTATTTTGTTAGAAGCATCCAAAGAAACCATTAACTTCTTGACAAAAAGGACATAGTGAGAGTCTAAGCCATGGGTAGGGCCAGCGTGCAGGTCCTAGCAAGAAGCAGGAAAAGGAGCAAAAAGCAGTTTTTTTGTTTGTTTGTTTGTTTGTTTTCATTTGGGCCCCTTCAATTTCCTTATCTCATGCTCATATTACCTCCCAGTGGCCATAGACCCTTCCTGCTTCTTCCTGGTTGTGCTAGAATTCTGTTGGTTCTCCTTGGGGAATAAAGAGGTGAATGAGAACTCCAACAGAATTATTGATCATATATAGTATATGATAGTTATCTATAGGAAGGAAAGATTGATGCCTTGGTCTTCCACTTGATGTCTGCATGTCCTAGGTCTTGCTGACTTGTTTAGGTACTATCTGAATGTGGAAAGGACACTGGTAAGATAGGAAGAAGGCATCAAATATTATTCCCTAGTGTTCTCAGTGCCCAAAGTGTATGTGAGGTGAATATTGCCATGAACCGAGTCCTAGAGCGTGGATGAGATTGCTTGTTGTAGACTTGGAGGGTGGTGAGAAATGCTTACACCTCAGAGGGGTCCCATGTGAGAACTCCAGATGATGACTGCTCGTTGTGGCAGAGGGTCAGAAGGGACAATCTATGCATAAGACTAATGCGTGAGACTGAATCTACCCTCAGGAGCAGAGAATATTGAGGTCATCCACCCCCAGCAAGTCCATAGCAGGCCAACAGAGTACACAGAAACTTTGTCATGGTCAATAATCTAAAAAGTGGATATTTCTTCTTTTTCTTCTTTCTCCTTCCTATCTGTATTAGTGTTCTCCAGAGAAATATAAGCAAAATATATATATATTATATATTATATTATATTATATTATATTATATTATATTATATTATATATTATATATGTGTGTGTGTGTGTGTGTGTGTATATATATATATATATATAGAGAGAGAGAGAGAGAGAGAGAGAGAGAGATTCATTAGAAGGAATTGGCACACATATAGAGGCTAAGAAGTCCAGACCCAGGAAAGCCACAGATTATATAGTTAGTTTCAGTCTGAGTCCAAAGGCCTGAGAAGCAGGGGAGCTGATGGTGTAAGTTTTAGTCCAAATCCAAATCCAAAGGCAGTAAAAGATTGATGTTCTAGCTCAAGTCAGTTAGGCAGAGAAAGCTGATTCTCCCTTCCTCAGCCTTTTGGTTCTTGTCAGGCCTTCAATACATTGGATGGTGCCCACTCATATTGAGGATGATAATCTCCTTTCTCAATGGACTGATTCAAATGTTAATCTCATGCAGAAACCTCCTCACAGACACACCCAGAAATAATTACCAAATACCTGGACACCCTGTGTCTGGCAGGTTGATACATAAAATTCACCATCATGCTATCCCAATTCCAGAAGTTTAAAAATGAACAGAATTAAAATAAACAAGATCCTTCTTCGTAAATAGATTAAAACTCTTAATAGCTGGCAAATGACTGAAAAGCTGCTTAATCAGATGAAGATGTTAAAGAGAGCCAGGCAATATTTGGGACATACTTACACTAAAATGTAACTTATTGCTTATCTGCAATTTAAAATGAAATGAGCATCTTCTATTTTATCTGGCAACCCTACAATCATCCTCCATACCAGAATGAGGAATAATTGGACTTACGAAATTAGATGGAAGTACTCATTTCATTCATTTGACACCATTTACATGAAAAATAAATTGTACTCATATTGTGTGTTGCAGTGAAAATGCATTGGGAATAGCAACCAATAATGCATATTGTTGATGTGTTAATATTCGAAAAGGTAGTTTATACGATTATTTCACCATACACCTCAGAGCCACCCCCAGAATTCTAAGAGACTTGGGATATCCAGACTTCTAGTTCAGAGTGAAATAACAGAACCAAAATTCCTCTAACCCTGAACAAATGGTTGGAGCTCATAAAATCATAGAGTTTTAGAGCTATAACGGATATTAGGGATCATCATTTGATTAAAACCACTCTTGTGCTTTTAGATGAAAAATTGCTGGTTTTAAAGAAGAGAAGTTATTCGGATGATCTTTTAGCTCTGCTGCCTGACATTCAATAAAGCAGAACATCTAAGTCTTACTATCAAACAGCTATAACCGTGCTGTCAAGTACGACTTTTTAAACCTGTCAAATAGTCATTAGTTCTTCCTTCTTAAAACATCTAACTTTGAAGCTGTCTAACCTTTTCTGAGAAAATTCAAAGCATAAGTTCATTTTATGAAAAATTACCTGGATAGAGTAACTTGTTCCTTAAAAAGTACTTCTGAGAAACTTCAATCAAAACCATTTTAATTATTGCCTTTCCAGGAAAAAGTCGTTGTGGGTCTCATTGGTTGGAATGCCTCTGTGTTTATTAGTTATACGCTCCTAATTAATTGATGTTCTAAATAATAGGTATCTACTTTCTCTTTCATAGGGAATCGAGAGCATGAAACTTTTTTGGTTTTATCATAATCCTTTAAAACTGTCAACTTTACATCACTTCGTGAATTAATAAATATCTAAACTACTGGTTGGCTTAAAACTCATAAAAATGTGCTTTGTTGGCATCTTTCCTCTTCATAGTTAATATCTCCTTTCTGAGATATATGGTCTTGATGCAGAAGAAAAGGGAATAATGGCAAAACCATGTGAAAGGTCTTGATGTTTCTGCTTAGACGTGGCATGTATCACTTCCATCATATTCCATTGTGCGAAGCAAGTCCACAGACAAGCCAGATGTGAATGTGTGGTTGGAAGTATACTCCTTTCACAAAGAGGAGAACCTAGGTAGACCCTATAGGAATGAACCGAAGAGAGAAATTCAGTGAATATTTTGAATTAAAAGAAAAACATACTATTTAACATAGGAGACTAAAGTCCAAAAGAGATGAGAGACTAAACCACATGACCAAGTTCACAAGTTATCTGTTGACAGAGTCATGGTTGGAACATAACTTCCTAATTCATAGATGTTCTATTCATTTCCACTTAGCCCCCTCTTATAGAAATGTGCACACATACTCCTAAAATTTTATTTAGAGATCCCCCTTCCCCTTATCTCTTTGTTCAGGAATAGAATAAATCAAATATTTCTAGATTCACTTTAAGGGGACTAATATTCAAGTTCATAGAGAAAATGAGTGACACAAATCTACTTTCTCTCTTTCAACCCAATATCCCACTGTAGTTCTTTCAAGAACCTTAAATTTCATCACAGGGCACGCAAATAGCCTCTATCCAGCCATTGGTCTTACCTTAGAAAACCTAATGATTACTTCCTGTCTTTAGCTTCTGCCAAACCCTAATTAGATCCTAGAGGTTTCATCTTACATTTTTAATCTTAAAATAGATAATATTGAAAACTAATAACTTGAGTCAAAAGGTGATGAGGAGTAAGAAAACACAAGGGTAAATTAGGTAAAATAAATTAATGGATGAAAGATAAGAACTGAATTTGAAATATGGAGACCCTTTGTAGGAAAAAAAAAAATTCTGTTTACCGCCTTGAAGTGAGCACGGATTTCAGTAAAACATATTTAATTGGAGCAAGACATCATGGTTCCATCCAGTCTTTTGTCCTTGCAGTGGATTCCATAGAAATCCCCTGCTGTAAGAAAGCACATTGTATTGCAGCTCAAAATAGTTAGAAATTATTTTTAATCTATGTGTGAAAGCAGAGACACAGCCATGGCCCTTATACCTTGAATACCCTTCAAAACTGATCATCTGTTAGGATGGTGGATAATTCTTGGGTGAGGGCTAGAAATAAGAAAAAACAGTAGTTCAAATGCCATTTTTATGGCATTTCATTTTATGAAAGGTGCTCTTCGCCTTTCTTTGAATATCATTGAATGGCTAAGAAGTGGTCCACAATGCATCAGGTGGCTTTCTTTTGCAGCCAAAAGGGAGCCCAGCTGTGAATGGCAGAGAATATCTACCTCTCCTCTTCTTTCAGCTCTGTGTGACCAAGGGTGATGATAAGTGACATCCTTGGGGTGTGATGAAATAGAGCACAATGCTCTGGAATATACAAGGTATGCTCTGTTTGTGTCAGAGGCTCTGTCAAAATCAAAACTGGTCAGAGCATCAAATAGCCTGTTAAGGGATCTAGCAGCATGACTTCTCGAATCTATGCTGGTAAAGATTTCCAGGGCTCCCAGTGGATTTCATTATGTTGGGGAATATATGTGAAAGTAGAAGGATTGGACCACTGTTTGAGTGAGAACCATGTCACAGCAAGTCAAAGAGAGTGTTAATGTTCACTTCAGCAAACCAAGCAGCTGTGATGTGACTGGATGCCATCACTGCAGTGCCAGGAATTGTTATAGGAGGATGTAATAAGTGACTGCTTTTGGGCACCCACAGATACAGTGAACATTTAGATGTTAGCATCCAGCTAAATTCTAGATGCCATCCACATATGTGGCTTTTTCAGGTGGAAACAACTATTTTTCAAGGCAACCCATAAAAGCATCTGAAACCAATGGCATTATTTATGTGCTTTTATACATAGTATAAAAGCAGTCAACCTTATTGAACCTAAATTTTATTTTTACAAAGGAAATTTATTTTTGAATCATGATTTATGTCATATTACACATTTTATGTGATAGTGAGCTGCCCAAGAACCCTACTGAAAATGTTTATTTTCAGGAACCCATGTTTACAATTCTTTTTTTTTTTTTTTGTATTCTCACTTTTATGCTTAGATGTTTAGCTCTTTAAAATAAAATAATCTACTTTGAAACTATTTCAGTATTTGAGGACTCTGTGGACAGCAGCAAATAGAATCCAGAGGGTTAAATTTGTCTAGCATAAATTTGATATTTGAATGTTTTCAATTGCAGAATAGTCGGATTAACTCCCTTATTTTAAAATGTCACAGAAGAAAATTCGTGGAAGCCCCCTGTAGATAATAATTGAGCTACATCTATTTGGAAAACAAATATTTTCATGGGTAGTAGAATAGGAAATAGTCTCTCAGTTTTGACCAGAAATATTTTTGTCAACAAGTAATGGTGCCCTGCACTTAATAAGCCTTGACTATATTTTTCTTAAATGAAGCCATGAAGAAGAATCATCAGACTAAATAAAATCTCCCAAAGCTCCTGTTTCAGATGGTATTGTTTGAATCCCCATTGAGGTCCATTTTGAATGTCCAAGTCATTACCATATAGGCAGGGAGGATAATATTGTACTCAGTTTACATCAGAGGAAGGAGAAGAAATTTAAGTCACTCTGATCAATTCAAGCTCTATGCATAATGATCTGTCAATGGACGCACCACGAGGCAGCTCCAGTTGAATGCTAATCCTTCCATTTCTAAAAGGTTACATGGCATGTTAGCTTCATGACTTCCATTAAAGCCAATGGGAGTTATACCATTACCATGCTTTGGAAAGAATGCCCTCTAATACTATTGATTTTGATCTTTTGAACTCAAGCTCTGATGCCTGTGTCCATTGACAACTACCCTACATAGTTCTTACAGGATTCTGTGCTCCTGAAGTGCTGGATTAGTGAATAAGCTTCTTTTTCAAATTAATCAGCTTGTCTATCTGAGACAAATGTTTTTATCTTAATACTCTTAGAAATGTCACATTTCAAGCTTATTTCCCATAGCTAGAGTATATAGTTCAGAAGTGCCAACTATGGGTTTTGCAGAAGGAAATGGAAAGCCCAGCCTAGGAGGAGGGGAGCCATGGTGATATGGTCAGATTTATATTGCAGTGCATCTGAAGAGTAGCTATTTGATTAGGAAATGTGGATAGCAAGACAAGACAGAAGGTGGTGGTACCCGCTGGAAAGCAGCTGAACATGTCTAGGCTACTGATAATGACAGATTGGACTATGGTGTGAACAATAAAGATGGGGGAAAAAAGAAGGAATTCTATTGATACTTACAACTGACATAAGCCAGGCTTGTAAAGCAAATCATTAAAAAATATTATTAACTTCTAAGATAATGAGAATTGACAGCTGGGGACAGCAACAAATTGGGTCCAGACATTTGCTCCTAAAGTAGGAGTTTAGAATTAGTGCTGTCCTTTTTTCTAATTAAAAAAAAAGTATACATTTGGATATTAATGTGAATCTCCTGACTTTTAGGTATTAGCACCACTGGATGGATATCCTAGAACATACTTGGATGCTAAATCTGCCCATGGGCTGCCATTTGGGGTCCTCTACCTTTGTCCCTAGTATTTGATTGAGACTCAGTAAATCTGAATATACTTTGGTTAGATGAGGAATAAACAAATGACTAGAGTAGACCGACTCTAAGGTTGTATGTGGTTTCAGGTGTTTTGTAATTCCGAAACTAAGCTTAATGGAGTATTTGTTTCATACTACCTGCATTTGAGGAAAAAAATTTATATTTGATAGTGTAAGGGCTAAATAGCCTCCAAGCTTTCTTTACATAAAATTCTGCTTGGATTTTATATTAAACATCTTTTTATTCTGGTTCACTTAGGCAATTTCTGTTTATCACAGGTATAAATGATGATTACCTAGCAGCTAATACCAAAATTTTCTTAAAAATAACTGTCATTGATAGCATATCACAAGCCAATTTTAGATGAATTTTGAGAATTGACATAAAGCATAAAGGGCTCTGCATTAAAAAAAGGAAAAAAGAAGACAATATGAAAAAGAGAATGAAAAAGAGAAAGAAAAATAGCTAAGGAAGAGGCTAACAACTAGTGAAGGATTTTGACTCTTGTTCTTTGTTCTTCCCTTAACTCCTTACTTTGGAAACTCAGACACTATTGATCCACATTTCTTTTTCTAATATGTGTATTTGAGGATGAAAATTTCCTAAATGCTTCCTTGCCTGTGTCATCCCCTTATGGTATGTAGAACTTTCCCTGTTTACAAGCCCCATGAGACCAAGACCGTCTGTGTCCACTCTATCTCCACAATGTCCTTATCATGTGATAATTGCTGCAAATGGCATTTCACCTAAAATCAGTACACCTAAAAAGAATCAACTGCTGTCATAACTCATTAAAAGATCTCATCTAGTGACATCTAGTCACCTAATTATAAAAACACTGAACAATGAGCATAATAGAGCATAAAGATTAGACAGGCTCGTGCTTTGCAACCAGAATTTATAAATCATTTATAATATGTGCTACTTTATTTCACCTTTATAATTTAATCATCACAACAACCCTGTTAGGAGATGTGATCCCCAGTTTACAGAAGAAGAAAAGAACAGTCACAAAGATTAAATGAACCCAGACCCACAAAAGCCACATACTTTTATTCCAAAAGATCTAATAGCTCCATGTGTCTTGATATTTTCCCTCCTCTCTGCTACTGAAAATGATTCTGCACGGTTATGTGTCATGTCTGCCTTCAAAGCAAAATTGTGCTCTTATCGAAATGTATACTCCTATTACAACTGTCATTTGAAAATGTTTCATTGATAGTCAATTTTGATATTAATTTTCCTTAACTTTCTGCATCTCCACTTTCATTACATACATTTTGGTTAATAATATTCAATTCTTCTCGGAGAAATAAATCAAGAATTACCCAATTCGGCTGTCTCGTGTACAAAGAACTAACAAATTACTTCAATGTAACTCTCATTCTGTGTCTGTATGTCAGCTTAAAATTATTAGTTTATAGAATAGGATATTTGATTAACTGAGCTGCATTACAATTTACCATTCCTCACTGAGTTGTTCCACAAATTAGGGTTTTCACAGTTTCAACTTCTTCCTTTCTATTATATTTACATAGGATGACCATATAATTTATTGCCCCAACTGGTACACTTTAAGAGTGAAACAAAAAACAAACAAAAAACAAACAAACAAATACAAGAAAATGGGACAACAGGGTTAAGCAGACTGTCCTGGGAAAACCGAGATGTGTGGTCACCCTAGAGTAAAGTCACAGTAGATCAAATAAATATGACCATTTCCTCTTACCTAAACTCAAAAGATTCAATCCAAGGTAGATCTCAGCAATGTTGGTTTCAGGAGATGAAGTGTCACGAAATTATAACTTCACGGGGGCATAGTCACCATCTCCAGATAGTCTCAGCTATTTGGGATGTGCCACCATCAGAGGATGGCCATGGCACAGTGGTAGGTGTGAGATGCAAAGACTGTAAAGGACACATTTTTCCTTTGAGGATCAAGACGATAGCGGTCTCTGCAAGGGCTAGATCAGAGCACAGCAACAAGCGCATTTCTTGTAGTTCTCATAGCTGAAGGCCACTGGATGATTACCAGACCCCACTCCAGACCTACCTACCAAAGTATCAACTCCAAGGCCCAAGAAGATGAAATTTTAACTAATCCTTAAGAGATTCATATTCTTCTTACATTTTGAGAAGCACTGATTTAAATTAAATACGAATATGGAGCACCTGGTTGGCTTAGTTGGTTGAGCATCTGACTTTTTGGTCTCCGCTCAGGTCATGACCTCAGGGTTGTGAGAAGGAACCCCTTACTTGAGCTCCATGCTTGGTGGAGGGTCTGCTTGAGATTCACTCCCTTTCTCTCTGTCCCTCCCCCTTTTCATGCACATTCCTCTCTCAAAATAAATAAATCTTTTCCAAAAAAATAATTAAATAAATGCAAATGCTAAAACAATGTGATATAATCCCTGACTGCTACTACCTTCCTTTTTAGGCCTTCCTCTGGCTCATTTACTGTCTTAACAAGTGTCAAAACCCTCTAGCAACTTGCATTTTATTCATAAAGTTGAGTTGAATTAAAGCATTTTCAGACCTTGTAAAGTTCTTTCTTTGCCAGAGTCTCCCCCCAACCCCTCTTTTCTGTTCTTCTTTTCTTTCTCTGCTTTCCTCCTCTTCTCATGAGAAACAGATGGATCATCATTAGATCTTTTTCTCCATGCCTGATAGTTTTGCCTCAGTATCTTCACCAAGAAATATTAAATATGTTTTAATATTAATACTTAATCATTGTAATAAAAGTATAAAGCAGAGATGTGATAGCTCATCTTTTTTTTTTCACCAACTAAAAAGTACTTCTCTAAGCATTTTATCTGTTTGGGTTGTGAAGTGAAATCTACCTTCCTAATCACTTGATTCATTTGCATGTCATGCTGCAAAAATCTGTTGGCTACAGACTTCAGGGCTCTAGACTCAGTGGCCCTACCACTTGGCTTTGACTGTATTCCTTACAAGAAAGTATCGTAAGACTTGAGGGCAAGATCTCTGCTGTTTCATCCTTGTATCCTGAACAGCTCCTAGCAGAGTGTCTTGTACAGGGAAGACACCCATTAATATTTGTCAAATGAATGAACAGAAGAATAAAAACACCTGGGCTTCCTCTTATTTTGTCACACTGGGTTCATAGTGAATCAAACACCTATAGTCACCCTTTCATAGTCTAAATGAGAGTGATAGCCCCTGTTTTGTGTAGCTTTTTAACATTTTAACAACTGTGTTCAATCTTTGCAGTTGTTAAGACTCTGAAAATAAAAGAAAATGTTTTATACAAACAAATAATTTGAGATATGAAGGAGACTTAGGGACTTACTGTTGCTACTTGTATTCCCTGAGTCTGTAATAGAGTTAGTGGTACAGTTAGAGAGCTTTGAGGGTCATGATTAATAAGCATTTACTGAGCCCTACTGTTTGCATGGTACGATTTAAAAATGTCATAGCTGAGTTAAAAGAAACAAAGTACATGACATATTTTCTCCCTCTCTAGCATGCAACCTTGATGGAAAGCAAGATTAGGAGCAAAATTAGAGAACAATAGGGCTACGTACAGCAAAGTGCTAAATTGAATAGATTAAGCACATTTTCCATTAATAATTCCAAAGTACAAGAAGTCGGAGGGGGGGCGGGGAGATGTTGGCTCCCATGCAATGAAATATGCCAAAATTAATTGAAGATGGAATACACAGTATTTCAAGTTGTTCTATGGGGAATTTCATGGTGGTATATCCCCAAAAGATTTTTGAGCTCAAATTTTTCCATATAAAATGATGAGGAAAAAGTGATTCTGTATCAGAATTTTTCTTCATAGATTACTTTGAAAAACCTATTTCATGAATTTAGGACAGAGTACCACAGCTACCTACAAGAGAAAAAAAAAAAAAAAACTTTGTAATATACAACATGGTTTCCTTTAAAATTATTTGTGTTTGCTGATAATGTTCGTACTGAATCCCTTTAGTTTATAGGTATTATAGGGAAAGTGTCATCTTTTTAGTGGGGTCACTATAGCAGAGAGGGCAAGGCAACTTATGCCCCCGGCGGTTTGTGTGCAGTGTCCTAAGGTGTGCATCTTTTCCGGAGAAGAATTCTTTGGAGATACAAAAGCTTTTGAAACATAAGGGTTTGGACTTTAGGAAAGAATTTTTAAAAGTAAAGATCTCAAGTTAGGCTGGTCCTGTTTTTCATCATTTAGATTTTATACATATTTAAAATTTCCATTTGGCCTCTATTTTAAATCCTCCCAAAGTGATAGTACCTCTGCTCACCTCCTACAACTCTGTGCTCATAAATATTCTATTTCTTGGAAATACCTTGATCTCAATGCAAAGAAAAGCAGATAGTATCCTGGGGCTTGCTTTTCCCAGAAGACTTCTGCTTTTTCTTTCTTTCTTTTTTTTTTTTTTAATTTCATGCCAACTTCATTTTCCGTCCAAAGGAGAATTATTTTTTATAGGACGAAGGAACAGAAGTGAAAGGTTGAATAAGTTCACAATCACACCTCTACTTGCTCCTTGCATTTAGTTAGTAATATCTCAGTGCTATAGTCTTCAACACTGTAGTTTTTTTTTTTTAAATTCAGCTATCAAAGGAATTTTGCATTGAAGTATTGAGGAGCTTTGTGAAATTTACCAACATCTCCTTTAATTGTACATCCATTAGAGATATCAATATGGAAAAGAACTTTTCATCGAGGAAGAAAATTAATATTTCATGATTTCTGGCATTTTATATAAATGATAAATGCATAGTAATATGCATAATATGCATAGAAATAATAATGTCTTTTTCGAAAAATAACTTTAGTAGTAAGAAAAATAGAAGGAGGAAAGTGGGGAAGTAAAAGGAAAGAGAACTTAATGATAGTTTTATCTTCATGAAGTCAGTAATAGTCGTACTAAATCAGTAATAGTAATGGTAAATAGCAATAGTGAATCAGTGAACTTACCATCCATGTCATTGGTTCATATCACGTGCCCCCTTCTTGCTTCTTCCAAAGAGGGGGTTTAGAATCCTTATTTATAATTTTGAACTACATTTCAAGAAAGGACCCCATTTAAATTGGTTAACAAATAGGATAACAGTTGGCTCACACAAATGGGGAATTAACAATCTTTTCCTATGCACCGTCGGGTCATTCATCAGTATGAGTAAGGATGACCCATCAGCAATAAGGAAAAGTGAAATTATGGAGGGGAAAGTTTGGAGTTTGTTGAACTCAGCGTTGTGTCTGGAAAACACAAATGAAATAGGATAGAGAGGAATGAACTTAGAGTGCTATAGAAACCTGTTATCACTCATATTTAGGAGTTTTAGAATAATTCATGTGCTCTCTGTAAAGACATCAGACCCTAATACTCATTTTAAATGACTGTGATAAAGTCTGATTTCAGTATATAATTATGATCTTCAAGTTACTACTGCCATGCTGGATTGCACAACTTAATCTTACTCTTTGCTATACACATATATACACATATGTCCGTGTCTGTGTTTGAGCAAATACGTGTATGTGTATAGATATGTATATACATGGATTGATATGTCTTTCTTACAAGCATAAGCTAACAAGGGAAACTGCCTGTGATAAAATTTGTGTTTTTCATTACCAAATGAATTTATACTTTTTGGCTTGAGACACCTGGGTGGCTCAGTGGTTGAGCGTCTGCCTTTGGCTCAGGTCATGATCCTACCATCCTGGGATTGAATCCCACACTGGGCTCCTTGCAGGGAGCCTGCTTCTCCCTCTGCCTGTGTCTCTGCCTCTCTCTGTGTGTCTCTCATGAATAAATGAATAAAATCTAAAAAAAAAGAAAAAAACCTTTTGGTTTTACCATGATCTCTTGTCAGCCTCTCTCTTCTTCTACCATTAGCCGCAGGCTCTTTAAGGGTAGAGACTCCCATTTACTCATGTCACTTCCCCCCGACCTTTGCACTTAACAGATTACGGGCACACACCAGGCGCTCGGTACATGTTTCATAAATTGACCTGAATTGTCTTCCTTATCTTCCCCTTCAGGAAGATGGAGATACTAAATGGTACTATATTGGAAGTGGAGGGAGATCTAACCATCCGAAGTAGCCGAGGCCACAGAGGAAGAGAATTCATATATCTGCAGGAGCTAAGCAGGCAGCCTGGTGACTGAAGTCCCAGGATGGTGCTGAGCATGGAGAGAATGGCCCTTCCCCAAGGGATCTGTGACCAATCAGTTCCAATTGGTTTCCTAACGAGCCCTGGGTTGCCAAATCTTCCAAGTTTCCCAAAGAAGCTAGGCATTCCAATATTTTATGGAAACTTCTGGGGTTTTAATGTTGGCCAACCATTTGAGATTATTTTTTTAAACACTGTGCCTGGGATCCCTGGGTGGTGCAGCGGTTTGGCGCCTGCCTTTGGCCCAGGGCGCGATCCTGAAGATCCGGGATCGAATCCCACGTCGGGCTCCCTGCAGGGAGCCTGCTTCTCCCTCTGCCTGTGTCTCTGCCTCTCTCTCTCTCTCTCTCTGTGTGACTATCATAAATAAATAAAAATTTAAAAAAAAAATTATTGAACACTGTGCCTGACAAACAAAATATTTCTGTGACTGCCATCCAGCCCTGGGGCTGACAGTTTCAGCATGATTTAGGGAAATGGAAAAGCTTGACCGAGAGGGTCAAGATGTTCATTAGGCAGCATGGCTGGCCACAGGCAGGCGCCTATGGACTATTATTCTTCCACCCCACTGTCACCTGGCTACAGGGGGGTAGTGTTAATGACAGTTGAGTAGGATACACATACGTCCGTGAAGATTTGTCAATCTGTGGTGTATTCTCTTAATGGCCGAAAATCAGCTGTCTCTTATTATGTTGCTGTGGTTTGTTTGGCGAAACTCTGGGTTTGGGAGTATTTGTGGCTTAAATGCTTGGAAACCTCAATGTAAGCGAACCTAGGAATTGTTCAGGGAGAAGATATACGGGTGAGGCAGGAAACCAAAAAGCCACCTCTAATTTCAGTTGTTGTCTGGAATGCAAACAATGCTGCTGGTTGCCTGACCAAGATTTCCCCTCAGTTGAAATGATCTGATGATCTGATGAAGGAAAATAAATACTCTTTCTTGTGGCTGCAAGAGACGGCAAAAATCCTCTTATGATCTTATTTGTAAAGTAAAAATTAACGAAAAAAGAAGATGAAAAGAAAGACACAAAATAATCTTTACAAAGCTTGAGGCTAACGTCAGTTTTACTTTATTTTTCATCATTGGCCCTAAAACAGTTTTATAGGCTGTTTTGAAAAAAAATTCTGAGATGAAGAAAAAAAAAAACACAGAATCTCCAGATGTTAAGAATTGTTCAATTGAATATTTCTAAAACTCATGCCATTGTTGGCCACTGAGAAGTTGGGATGCATGAGAAATTTAAAAGGGCATCTTGAACGTTTAGTGTGGGTGGGGGACAGGAGGATGAGTGAGGAAGATGGGGAGTCCCCAGGCTGTCCCTGTCTGTCTCGCACCCCCTCTCCTGTGACCCCACCAGTGTGCACCTGGCCTCCAGCAACTCCACACCCATCACTTTTCCGTGAATGCACCTGAGCCCTTTTGAATTCACAGACTTCACCATGTGTCTGAGACTGTTTACCTGAAAAAAAGAGAGGGAAGAAAAGAGAATGGAGTAGTTGTTGAGGGCTTAAACTCTACGGCCAGAATGCCTGGGTTTTTTCTCTGTCTCCAGCCCTTACTACCTGTGACCTTCTGCCTCAATTTCCTATCTGTGTAATGGAGACAATAATAGTACCTACCATACAGGGTAAATTTGAAGTTTAAGTTCCTTGGTAGATAAAGTGCATGAAGACTTCTAGCCATGTAGCAAACCCAGTGTAAAGCTAAGTTGAAATTAATGATTTGTCTCACATCCCCCTCTTAGCGTTTCTCACATCCCCCTCTGTGTGAAGCTAGCTTTGCCTAGCTGTCCCTTCCTTGCCCTGAGCTGTAGCGCTGGCAAGTACCTGCTCTCCGAAACAAATTGCTGTATTTGACTTTTCTTTCACAAACACTTAGTTAGGATGGGGCATCTGGATGGCTCTATCGGCTGAGCATCCATCCAACTCATGGTTCTAGTTCAGCTCATGATCTCTCAGGGTCATGGTCTCAGGGTTGTGGGATTGAGTCCCAGAGTCAGGCTTCAAGCTCAGTGAGGATTCTACTTGGAATTCCCTTTCTCTTCCTCCCTCTACCCCTCCCCCTGCCCGTGCTCATTCTCTTTCTCTCTCTCTCTCTCTCTCTGTCTCTGAGATAAATAAATCTTTAAAAACATGCTTAGAAAAAAAAAAAAACATGCTTAGGATAGTGTATTATAATATCTACTTGAACATCCTTCTAAACTGTGGGCTTACTCAGGGCACAAACCACGTTTGTGATCTTTCGTTGTATTACCCAGAGCTTATCCCAATATCTGACACGCTATTGACACTCAGTTTGATGAACGAATGAGAGTATTTGCATGAAGTTTGATTCTCACAGCATTTCATGCCTTGCATTTAGATTAAGTATGCTTTGGAATGAATATTGTGTTTTTGTGGTTTTTGACTTACTGTTTGTCATAGCAGCATACGGTGCTCTAGTATCTTTTCCAGAGTGAAATTATCTGTACTCAGTAAAATGCTGGCTTTGTTACCATTTCACTCGCTCCCATTAGTAAACTCTGACTCTTCTCAATTTTAAATGCAATAGTATCACCTACTTTGCTATAAGCTCATACTACTGCTGTCTTGACACAAGTTTGCTGGACTACAAAATTGTCATTAGAGCCTTATCTCCAAAACATAACCTTGCTCTCTCTAGATGCATATTGAAAGAGGAAGCAGAGAGCAGCTTTACTTCATTTCCATGAGTTCAGTACATTGGACAACGCCATAGGTGAAATTAAAAAAAAAAGAATAAAATTACAAGTGACACTTCTCCTGATGTAGTATATTTTATGAGTTTTTTTTTCAAGGAAAGTTACTTAACTATCAATAGAATATTTATAAATCAGAAAAGCTGACTCAGAGCAAGTTCTTTTGTAACCTTAGGCATCATTATTGTCTTATTTTAATACATATACACATAAAGGATAGAATTTTCTTATCATAATGGATTTCCTGACTTCAATCTATAAAACACTTAATTACAAAAAACAAAAGGCCACTTAGGAAAATTTAGATGACACTATTTTATGCCAGAAGAAATGGGACCAAATGTCCTTAACTCTGTTTATTAAACTATAACCAGCTCATGTGACTATTATCGAAATTCTCCTTTTTAAAACAGTTTCCTTTATTTGTTATTGTTGTTATTAGTTTGGTCATCTTCATAGGGCATCAGAAAGAAAGAGGTGGAAATCTGGCCTAAGTCATTAGTTAAAGGAATGGGAATCATTTACCCTGTAGAAGAAAAGGGTAAGAAAATAAATAGTATTAAAAACAAGTAGGTAAACATGCTGTTTCATGGACAGCAGAGGGAGAACAGAATGAAATAGGGGTGTGTGTGTGTGTGTGTGTGTGTGTGTGTGTAACCAAAGAGCTATATAGACACACATACTAAAAGAAATTTGCTCTCCCTCATGCTGGCTGTTTATAACGTAATGAACATGTCTAAGATTGCTTAAGTGTGACTCTCTTGAGGCCTACAAATGGGCTCAACTGGACCTGCCCTTCTATCCTAAGGATCACATAATGGGGCAAAGGGCGGTTCCTGAGTGTTTTACTGCCAGTACAACTTAGAAAGAAATTATTTTATCAACTTCAAATTATATATAATGTGTGGGCATCCACTGAATTTCAGTCTTGCAGTGAGAGACACAAAGAGTGGGTACTACTACTGTTTTTTCTTTAAATTTCTTCTTCTTAGAACTGCCATTCATTCTCAAAGTTCATATAAAGATTACCATTTGTATCTCAAATAAATATTCACCTTTTCCCCATAATTTATGTATATTTATGCATATTGATTACATAATTTGTGCTGAGATTTCACTTGAATCACTCTGTCTCTTTGGAATAGATAAAGGTCTTATTTACAGGAACACGATTTTTATGTGAAAACTGTTAAGGAAAAGAAAAAAATCCAGAATCAAGTAATACGGGTTGCTTTGCATTAAATAAAGGAGAAATTCTTCCCTTCTTTATTATTTGTGGTACAGCAGAAATTCATTTTAGATAAATTCACATAACAGTAATATTGATGAGATTGAACTTACTTCTTCGTCTGTGCTTATCTTATGGTAAGATATTCAAAAGATGAAGTTACCAGCCTGTAGCATACAGAGTAAATCTCTGTGGAAATCTGATTCTTAAAGTCTTATGCCCCGAAGGCAGCAGAGAATGGGGGAGGCTGAAGTCACTGGACCCCAACTTTGCTTTCCGCTGTACAACTTACATACTGTATGGCTTAAAAATCTCTGGGGCAGAACCGTCCTCTCCTATAAAAGACGCTTTTGAATCAGATGATCTCTAAGGTCACTTTTAAGCTTTATGAATATATGGATTAAAAGAAAAAAAAAAGCCCAAGAAAGATACAATCACAATACCCAAAAGGAAGCAGACATCTTAAAGAGAGTATAACTTCAAATCATTTCCAACTATGTGTCTCTGATGATGATTGCCGACGTGGTTATTATGTATTATTTGCATGGGAGAGTCAAGAGGGACATCTGAATTTTGGAAGAACCAACGACAAAAGTGAGGGAAATAAGATAATCTTTTGGGCATTACACTACCAAATTGACATGTTCAAGAGCCAAGAAATAAAAAGTCACCTCAAAGACAGCAGGTAGCTCTCATGCCAGCAGGTACTAGAATGTAGCTTTTTTGAACGTTTCAATATATCCAGAGCATGCATGTGCAGTAGTGGAAATAATTGGAAGAATAGAAAAGGGAGAATGAGTGCACAGATGGTGGCAGGGCCCACGCAAGCACAGTCCAGTGGGAAGTGAGACTGAGCATTTTAAGTATTTCCATGTCAATAATAAGACCATTGTGAGCTGGTGAGATGAATACATCAGGTTATCTTATCCTGATGCTATTAGAACCTCCATTCATCGAAGTCCCTTGTTCTGACTTTCTGCCCACCAAGCTACCTTCTGATTATATTTTATGCATGTCTGCCTCCTGGAAGAAAGGGCACTGAGGATCGACACGTTGAATATTACCTGTCCCCATCACAGTGATTTCTTGTGGAAAATTAAAATGGGTTTCTGATTATGATTTGGCTTCCCAAGTGCCTTACCACGGGGAGGATATGCCCATGTGACTATTCTAGTCTATAGAAGTATTATTCCTCATTCTAAATTAATAAGTAAGTATGCCCTAATTTTGTTTGACATTTAGTGAGCATAAATCAACACTCAGCGCATGAAAGCCATGGATCCCAAGAAATGTCTGGTCATTCAAAGCAGAGGGCCAGGTTTTCAGATGAGGCGGTTAATCAAGGCATTGCCCAGTGAGTTTTTACCTAGATCCAACTGGCTTTGCTTGGCGTTAACACTCCATTCATCAACCTATTTCTAAATGTAGACAGAAATTGTACCAAGAGAATCTAAATAATCATTGTATATAGGTCAGTGCCCATTACTTTTGGAGGAAGAGAAGGCCTAACCGTGATGACATCTGGAGTATCTCTCAAGCTGTGCTGACCCAATATACGTAAGGACTTCAAGCAGAATTACTAAAAAGTAAATATTTAATTTCTTTTTTTAATCCCCCATAAGAATGTAAGACGCAGAAAGACAAAAACTTGATTTTTCCATCAGTCTCTGCCCAGCACTGAATACAGTGCGTGGAACATGGAATAGACCATTAAACACACGTAGAATAAAGAAATGGGGCTAATTCACATTTACTGCCCCTTTTATTTTTCAACTTCATTGCTGTGCTGATTTTAAGCAAGTAATCTCAACTACATTGTCTCTGATGCAGTCCATCTTGAAATATTTATTTGCCTTTGCTTTTTAGCAGCTTGTCTATGAAGTGTCTGCATCAGGTTTTCTTCATTTTTATCCTGCTTTAATTTGTATATCTTTTCCCAGAATTTGGAAAATTCTCAGCCATAGTTTCTTCAAATATATATTTTTTTCTGACCCAAATTCTTTTCCCTCTCCTTTTGGGATTACAATTGCAAAGGTATTAGAACTTTTAAAAAAAACTATATTTGACTATTCATTTCAGCCGTACCACATAGTGATTCAACATCCTCCATAAGTTATGCTATTGTCACCACAAACGTAGCCACACATCTGTCACCATACAATGCTATTATAATATCATTGACTATATTCCCTATGCTGTGCCTTTTATTCCTGTGACTTACAGAGTGGTGCATAACTGGTAGCCTGTGTTTCCCACTCCTCTTCACCTATTTTGCCCATCATGCCACTGTACTTCCCTCTAGCAACCTTTAGTTTGTTCTCTGTATATACAGGCCTGAATCTACTTTTTGTTTGTTTATTCATTTGTTCTTTGTTTTTGGATTCTACATATGAATGAAATCATATGGTATTTGTCCTTCTCCAACTGACCTATTTCACTTAGCATGATACCCTCTAGGTCCATCCATGTTGTCACAAATGGCAAGATTCCATCCCTTTTATGGCTGTGTAATAGTCCATCACATGTATTAAACACATCTTCTTTTGGATATTAAAATTTTTTATATAATAACACAAATTCCTAAGGTTCTGGTCATTTTTTCTATTTTTCAGTCCTTCTGTTCTTCAGATTACATACTTTGTATTGCTCCCCTCACTTTTACTCATTTTTCTGCCATCTTCATCTGCTATAAAGCCTATGCAGTGGCTGCTGTTTTTCAGATACTTGTTTTTTTTATTTCCAGAATTCTCATTTGGTTCTTTTTTTTTAATAGTTTTACTTCTTTGCTGATATTTCCTATCTTTTCATTTACAGTGAGGTTATTTTTATTCCCATAATTCAGTGTTATATTAGTGTCTGCTAGCTCTAAAATCTGAATTACTGCAAGGTTGCTTTCAGCTGATTGTTTTTCTCTTCCAAATGAGTAATATTTTCTTGAATCTTCATATGTGAACTTTACCCTGCATATTGCCATGTTTAATATTGCAGAAACTTGGAATTCTGTTACCGTACTCTGAACAACAGAATCTATTCTGAAGATTTCGCTCGTTTATTTATTAGTGTTAGTAGGCAGTTTAACTTCATTGGATTCAAACTACACGTCAAATTCTGTCCCTTGAACAGTAGTTCAAATCTCCATTTGGTTCTTTAATTCCTCATTCTACTACTTGGAGTCAGCTCTGTACATGTGTGCTTCAGGACACAGCCAGAGATTTAGGCAGATTTATACACAGAATTTGGGGATCTTCCCCTCTGGCTATCTCCTTTTTGTGGTTCCCCTTTACCTCCCGGCATCAATGGTTGCCTTCAACCCCATTCTTTTATTCTTGACCAGAAAGTCAGTGCGTTCTCATGAGAATTTTATATACCACATGCAGTATGCCATTCTCTTCCTCCAAGTGTTAACTCCCCTCTACTTTTCCTGCCTTTTTTCACTTTCCAGTGCCTTCAGACTTTTTGTATTTTGCCTAAACTTTACAGTTGTTATTTGCAGGAATGTTGGTCTAGCAGTAGCTTACTAGAATCCAAAATATATTTCTCTATTCAATGCACAAGTTATATTGTCTGTGCATTCTTATTACATCTATGACTTAGTCTCTACTGTCATCTTTCTGGGTAAAACTTCCTTGCCTTAGGGCTACTTTTTTTTTTTTTTTAAACTCTTAATCCTCGTCCTCCACACTACTGAAAGGTTATTGTCCTTGGTGCATAGTTGTGATCATTCAAGAGAATGGCTATGGTCATGATATGTCTTCCTGTGGAAGTAGCCAACAGCCCTCCATTTCCTGAAGAACAAAATCCAAGAGTATGGTATAAACGAAAGGACAGTCATTTTAGATAAGTAAATCTGGGTTTGAGTTCAAGATCTGTCTCCAAATAGCTTTATAATCTTGGGCAAAATGTCTGAGTGTCAACTTCATCACTTATTAAATAGAATAATATCTATCTCAAAGAATCATTATGAGGATTGATAGATGTGTTACAAATAAAGTAGCTCTCCTGGTACCAGTGCTCAGTAACAGGCATTTTAAAATAAGAGACATATAAAAACAAAAACTCTTCCTCCGAGATGCAAGTTTTCCCTTGATCTGGTTCCAAGGTAATTTCCTATCTATTCTCACACTTTTCTTACTCGTCTACACAATTCAAATCACACTGTTCTCTAAGACCCAGACGTGTCTCACACTTGCCCATAGCATTGTTCCAACCATTCTTTCCTTTTTCTCCTTTCTCCTTAATGAATTCCAAATATCCCTCAAGGAGCTGCTTAGATAACGTATCCACACTGAATCCTTCTACAATATTCTTTCCATGTAAATCTCTTCAGCAGACTTTTATATTTTTATGTAACTATCAGGTTCGAGCTCATATTATAGTGCTTCATAAGCCTGTTAGCTACCTTATTCACTAAATTATCAACTCCTTTAGTGCAAGGACTTGCTCATGTCTGAAATGGTTGCTAGGTAAATGAACAAATAGAATATACATAGCTTATAAAAATTGTGAGTGTGGATTATAAATTCTAAACCTTAGTGTGGTCCCACAGATAGTGACTATGATAACCCTTTATGATCCTGACTTAGAAACCACAGGATCTTCCTGATAAAATGATTTTTGTACATCAGTCTGGATTCGTTTTCTTTGGTCCATGACCACCATGTACAGCTGTGTCCTAGAAACGATCTGAAGACAGCTTATTTCATAAGCAATAGTCTGGAAATTTAATTGATAAGCCATTCCTGCCTCCCAGTCCAAGCCCCTGCCCAGTCCATCCTCTTTACCTACTTTGACTTTGATTCTTTTAGTTTTTCTTATTTTACAATCACCAGCCATTCCAGAAAAACATCTGCTAAAAATATCAAAAAAAAAAAAAAATCTCCTTGGCAGCCAGTTCGGACCCAGCTACCCTCACCTGCCCCCATGTGTGAGATTACCATGTACGAGGAGAATTGTATTGAGAAGACATATTTCATAAATATAGGCTTAATAGAAGATTAAATTTTCTTTGTATCTGTGACTATCTATGGATAATTCAAATACCCAGCTGAACCCCTACATTCAAATGGGAGAATTCTAAGGGATACTTGGGCTTAAGAAATACTCTACTTAAAGATAAATCTGGAGTAAAGAAGGCAGAGAATAGGGCATTTTTTTCTTGTAGTTGGACAAATGAATGCAAAAGCAAATATTTTATTCACAATAAGATAAGGAGTAAGGAGCGCAATTTCTGTACAAGGTTATATATCAGCAATAGCACCTGTTTGAAACCTACTAATTCTTCATAATTTCCGTAGAATGAGTCTAGTAGTAAGGTCATTAATATCTTATTTTGGATTGTTTTGATGAAGAATAAATTCTCCCTTTTGCATTTCTCTACAAATTCCTTTCTTATATTTATGATTTGATACTTAGACATTACTGCCAGTATATTTCACTTTTTAAGTTAATTTTCCTGGGGTGTCTGGGTGGCTCAATTGGTTAAGCATCTGACTGTCGATCTCAGGTCAGGTCTCAGTCTTATGGTCATGAGGGTCAAGGCCTGTGTTGGGCTCCATGCTGGGAGTGAACCTACTTAAAAATAAATAAACAAATAATTTGTCTCTGAATAAGAGTCAATAAGTCTGAAACCACTTGATTGATGAATCTAAATTTTGAAAGGAACAGTACATATTCTACAGTTCCAAAAACAAAGCTACTTAGAAGCAGGGGGAACATGGTAGCTATGAGGAGCAAATTCACAATCATTTTAATGCTTTAATTGGGGGGGAGGAAGTAGTTCAATCAAAAGATGGTTTTGAGACCTATGTTAAGATTGCAGGCCCATTAAATGTGAAAAAGGCAGACACATGGTTCATGTATTCATAAAGCATTTCTTCTGAATAGTTTGTTGTGACATTGTTGATATGGTAATCACCTTCTGGGCCAGGTGTTTCTGTGTACTTGCTTTTTTTTTTTTTTTTTAAATAAAGCATTGGTTTCCTTTGGATGAATCTAAAGTAAGACTGCATTTCATTTAAGATTTCTATGAATCTTTTTTTGAAAAAATAAGAAAAAAACTTCTCCTCCCAAAAGTTCCTGGGAAGGTTTCCACATTAATCATCACATTTAAGGAAAAGAATTAAGTTGCATAATTAGAACATGAAAACCAAATTATTTTCAATTTTGATTTATTACCTGAGGATCAAAGAGACTTAATAAGTATCTGAGCTTGGTGTGGAAGACACATATTTCCTTAGGTTTGGGAAGATTCTGAGACTGTGCCATGTTAGCATTATAATTTCTTTCCTATTAACATGGAGGAGAGGGTTTTCTATCAGATAAATTATTTTCTACACTCCTTGGAAGCCCATAGGACTATTTGGACATTGCCGATAAAATAAATGGTTGTAACTAATCCCGAAATATAAGTTTCTTCCATTTCTGAAATTTCCTAAACCTAAAATATCTTTATTGTGAAACTGAGATACTATAATATTTCATGTTCACAGTATGGTCTCTAAAACAAATTTAATAGTCAAAAGCATTCAGTTCTTCGACTTGATCATTCCACTTCACTTGAGGGGAAAAAAAAATCCAAAACTCTTAAAAGTATTGGTACTGAAGAACAAGAATGTATACATTTTATTAAATCCTGTCCTTTTATAGAGGCCAGTGTCTCTAAAAAAGCAGTACTACTCTGGTAATGAGAACATCAGGGAGATGCTATGATGACAGACTAAAACCTGACAAAGGGTTTGGTGAGGATGAACAAGGAATCTGTACCAGCACAATTCCCACATTGAATGGTATCTTCTAAATAAACAATTGCGGGGGCAGGAGAGTGTGACAAACATCAATGTTTCCTATCCTTTTTTAGATGAAAAACTGTTTTATGCTAGAACTGGGGATCATTGCAGACAAATAGCTGGAGAGTTAGACCTGATTTTAAATTCCTTATTTGCCACATAGCCTTACATTTCTTAATATCCCTGAGCTGGCCTTGGGTTCCTCATCTCCTTGTTGTGAGGTCTAGATGAGAAGTGCCCAATGCAGTACTCAAATAAATAATGTTAGGCTTAATAAATGATGTTTTAAAACTGCCTGGCCTCCAGATGCCTACAAATATTAAAGTCCTTTCCCTTTGACATACTGATGTTAAACAGAAAGAGATGACACTTGTGCCATAGACCCGGATGCTTTTCGCAGGTCCAATTCTTCTTTCATCCTGAAGGCTAGACTTTTTAGATAAGCTTTACTTTACTCTTTATTAACCATCTTTATTATTTGAAGTCATGCAGGCAAAAAACATATAAAGGATTCCTATTCTTTCCAAAAATTCTAACTTATATTTTATCCTTATTGTTGGTTTACAAAACTCATCCATACAAATAACTCTAGTTTATTTATCCTGTAAGATTTATAGGTGAGGTAGTAGGTTAGGTTAACAGATGAGAAAAACTGAAGTTCACCTTGGCAAACAAACCTATTTAGTGATAGAAAATCTTGTTTTATGACCCTAAACTCGGAGTTCTTTCTTTTGCCACATGTGAGCTTCAAATCCCTACTATTCTAGAAGGTTCCAGGGTTTATGATAAGTGATCTTCAGTGTTATATGGTCACAGAAGCTGGGACCTAAAAAAAAAAAAATCTATAATTTGCACACAATTTAACATTGAGTATTAATGTAACACTAAAACCTTTCATAAGCTAAGTGGAACGCTTCAAAGATAACTCAGTGCATTGGCCTGCCTCATGCAGAGCACTAAGCTTTTGAGCAGTGTGTATGGTCAAGTTAAATTTATTAGTCCCTAATAAAATAACGAGCTCAAAAGCTTGGAGGGTTTTTCACAGAATAAAAATAAATGAGAACAGCCTACCAAGGCTAAAAAGATATTCTCTTAACTTCTGCTAAAGAAAACTAGCAACAATTTGCCAGAGGGAGCAAAAACAAGATTAGGAGCTGTCTCCACAGAGGTAGTGAACTTCAAAATCTTGACACAATAAATAGGCAATACTTAGGGTTGCTATTTAAAGTAAAAGCCTTCTTTTTTTTCCCCCCTTGCCCTGCAAATCCTGTTTGTGAGCCATAAAACAGTGGTTCTCAGCTTTGGCTGCACATTCGAATCACTTGGGGAAGCTTTAAGAACATAGCAAAGCCCAAGTCTCACTCTCAGAGACAGATTTAAGCGGTCTCGAATGCTACTGGGCATCAGGAGTTTTTAAAAACTGTTCAGGTGATTCTAATGTGTAGCCAAGGCTGAAAAACCACTACCTTAAGACACTTTCTTTGGAAATTCATTGTTGGAATTCCAGGCTAATAGAATACTAATACTTATAACGTATATGCTGCATTTCAAGAATTACATTAAGTGGCTTTACATTGCGTATCAACGCGCTATGGATAAAGTATCTTGGACACAATGTGATTTACTGGCTCTCATAACTAAAAAGTCTGGAGGACACAGCAGAGGAGAATTGGAAATCCTAAATCATGTAACCAGTGTCTTACTTCTCTCCCAATCTCGGTTTCAATTTTTCTGGTTGACTTTATTCTAACACCAGATGTCCCTTCAGGGTCAGAGGATACATCAGTGACTCCTAACACTACATTCTTCTCACATTTGAATCTAAGCGAGGAGAGCAAAGGGTTCTTTCTCAGACTGATCAGAAGAAGTCTCATTTGCTCTGCTTGGATCAGAGACAGTTCGAGATCCCAGAGCTGAGGCCGAAGCTGTAATTTGCACTCAGGCCCGCCTGATGACAGAGCTCATGCTCACTACCTCAAGAAAAGATTACTAATTTGATCGGAAGGGAATATACTTGTTTCCTAATGAAGAATTTGAGAAAGAAGAGATCCCCTCATAAGACTTGGCTGATACTTGAAAACCACTCCCTACTCGGGTGGAGGTAATTCCCTTTCATCTCTGCTTTGTGTGCACTTTGCCCTCCCTCTTCTTGCTCCAGAATTAACTCTGTCCAAGGGCACATCGGGGCTGTGTCCCAGGCTGGGAACCTCGGTGACAAAAATAACAACCTATCCATTCACTGGTTGTGAAATAATTGATCTTCACATTCCTGTTCTATACATTTGCATTCATTTCCTGTGGCTGCCGTAGAAATCACCATAAACAACAGAAATGTATTGTCTCCCAGTTTGGGAGGTCGTAGTATGAAATCAAGGTACTGAAAGGGCCCCCCTGTCCCTCTGGGGGCCCTAGGAAAGAGTCCGTCCTTGCTGCATCCATTTCCTGGTGGCCCCACACACTCCTTGGGCCTAGTCCCATAGACATAGGCAAAGAGTCTTCTGTGTGTCTGTGTCTCCTTTTCTGGCTTTTATAAAGACATTTGTCATTGGATCTAGAGCACAGCAGAACCATGAGGACGACCTTATCTTGAGATCTTTGACTTAATCACATCTGCAAAGATCCTTTTTCTCAATGAGGTCACATTCACACGTTCTGGAAGGCGGTTCAGACATTGAAGGGGGGATGGCATCATTTCACCCACAGCGACGCTCCTTGTTTCTCAGCTTCCAGTCATTTTATGCTGGGAAACAAAACCTGTTTTAAGGTTTTCACTTTAGAACCGTTCTTCGGCTCATCACCTGCATGAGTGGGCTGCATGAGTGGGCTGCAAGGGAAGGAGCAGGACAGACCTCTCATCTGGAGAGAAAGAACACTCAGCTGTGAGGACAGGAGGCTCCCTAGGCATGTGTGGCTTATCAGCAGAAGACCACAAGTGGTTCCTCGGGGCCTCAACACACACTGCTGAACTTTATAAGCAGAAATGAAGACAGAAAAGAAGAGGCACGGTTCCTTAGGTCTTAGAGTCATAGAGAATGATGAGCTTGTGTGGTAACAAGTGCAGGGAGCTGTAGAGAATTTGAGGATGCAAAGAAAGAATAATATTGTGCTACAACTCCTTTAAACCCGAGTGACAAGAACCCAACCCAGGCTGGCTCAGGGAGGAGAAAGGGGAAGGGATTAGCTGGTGAGCTCGAAAATCTAAGGATGGGCTGCTCATTTCAGGACCAGTGGAATCCAAGGATGCAGGGGGTATGAATCCATCGGGGATTTATCTTTCCTTTTGTACTGTTTTTCTGACTTGTTTTCTTCTGTGTTCTTGCTTCCTTCCCAGATGTGCCCCCCTGATATGGTAGGACAGGTGCCAGCAGGCCTCTCTGCAGGCTTCCTCAGTCTGCAGTTTATTCCCAGAGACATACTCTTCCACTGAGGTTCATTGCAGGTTCCTCCAAAGGGATGCTGAATCCCCGCCCCCCCTCCAACCCATCCTGGAATCAGGGCCTTTCCCCTTTTCTAAACCGCTGTGTTGAGGCAGATCAAGTACTGCGACTGGTCAACATAACATCACACAGCCAGGTGATTCCTCTTATCAGGAGAAAGAGAAAAGGGATGTCAGTAAGGTAATAATAACCAGGACCCCGGCACAACCTCTTAAAAAGAGAAACTTCCCTGAACCCTTATGTTAGAGGCATGTCTGAGCGAATCAATAAAAGTAATCATAGCCTGTTCCAGATGGGGAAGGAAGGAAGGAAAAAAGAGAGGACGTTTTGCTTAAATGATGATCTCTATAATGTCAATAGGACAAGAGTGTCTGATTTGTCCTGTCTGGAAGGATAAAAATATTTTAAGAGACACAGTAAAATTTAGGAGATTCAGGACTTCCATCTAGTTCTGCAACTTCCCAGCAAAAAGTATAATTTCTCAGGTCCTTCATGGCTTTAAGACCCTAAGGATTACACAAATGAGAGGAGGAAGTGAGCTCAGTTCCAGGGCTGAAATGCCAAGTTTCCTCATCCTAGCCTGAGATGGTGGGATGGTTTGAAGTGAAAGGATGTTTAGCAAGCGTCTAGCAAAAGCTAAATTGAACCTTTTGATCTGCTCATCGGTGCACCTTCATTTTCTTCTTTTTCAAAATCCCGACTGTGAGGAAGTCTTTCGAATTATAGCCAGAAAGTCATTCATTCTGCACCTTCTCAAAAGCAGTGAACAGGATTGCATGTTTTATACACTAGGACTTTTCATTCTGGCAGCATGCTGTTCTCAAAAAGTTTGAGTCTGCGGTGTGGATTTGTTTGTCTTGAATCAGGATAGGTACCTGTTAAAATTAGAGGTTTGAAGCTGAAAATATCACTCGAGCAAATGGTTACAAGTGACTTCATTAAAAATAATCAGATCATTTCAATCGACTCTGCTGGCTCGTTTGTATTGCTTAATTTCTTGAGAATTTTCCATCTCCACTTCGAGCTTTCTCAAATCCAGTTTTGGGATATTAATTTTGCTCTAAAGGAAGAGAGTTAAATTGCTAAGATGCATCATTCACAGATCAAAAATACCACGAAGGAAGAAAAGTCATTTCCTCGAGCATCCTCTGCAATATTGATTTGCGTTTGCCTCCTCTGTCTTCCTGACACGAGAGTTTCCTTCATTCCACTTAGGAACTAAACACAATCATCAGAGTCTCAACATAAATCGCAAAGCCATAGTTGAGCGTAATTTCTTTCTTTCCCTGGGACATATTCTCTCTAAAAAATCTTCCTAACCTGTCCGGGCAGCAGTTGTTTAGGAGACTTGATTACATGCCAGTTTTCTAAGCAAAGTTGTTCTCATTGCCACAGAGGCTGCTGCTCTAAGGCTGTGACCCTAGCGACCAGGGAAGAAAAAGGCTAGACCTTATGATGCAAGAATGGGAACTCATAGTCCTTTTATTTTATTATTTTATTTTATTTTATTTTATTTTATTTTATTTTATTTATATTATTTTTTAATCTGGGCAGAAGTCGTTGCTAGCAAGCAGGATATTGCCGGTTAGTTCAATATACCAGACACCAAAGAGTTGGATAGGATCCAGTGGTACATCAAACGTATTTTTCAAGACTCTTAAATAGCTTATCTGACTTCACTTTTAACAAATTGAAAGTCATTATGAAAAGAGAAAAGAAACTCTTTTCATTGAGCACCCACTTTGTGCTGTGGGTCCTCTATGGTTTTTGGCTGCAATGGAAAAACTTGAAAGTATTATCTACCTTTAAAAAAGGGAGACAGAAAGGTTAATTAACTTGGCTAAGATTACAGTTAGAAGCCATCAAATACCAGATTCAAAGTGTGTCTTATTCCAAAGTCCTTACTCTTTCTACTGTAACACATTGTCTTCTTAAAAAAAAAAAAAAAAAAAAAAAAAAAGGTAATGACCGTAATCAGATTTACTTTATTTTTGTTACCACTCAGAAACAGAAAAAAAAAGAATACTCTTTGCTCCTTGTATGAATATCTAAAGAGGAAGTAATTGACAGGGTCTGAATAAGTAGGAATACAGTAAATAGGGTAAAAACAGGGGTGAGGGCCACATTCCAAAAGCCTCATTCAAAAAGCTCCATCCTGAGTCTGTGGAAATGTTGAGAGCTCTGAATTGATGAAATACTGAAACTTCTGATAAAATATGCAGTAAATGAATCACAGAGTCATGATATAATCATATCAAGGGGCAGGGCCTGGGATACCCGAGCTGTTCAGACTTCGTTGTGATACGGTGGAGACTCATGGACCAGAGAAGCAGCATTTACATATCCCAGGGTGTAAATCTATCCATCTAACACGCACTTAAAGATGCGTTAAACACCCAGGAAATCCATTCTGTGGAATGACTCATGCCTCATTAAGTGCTCCCATACGTAAGTAGGAGTCTAAAAGGGAAATTTACAGATGTCAAGACCACTGATGGGCCCCCCTTATGCTGTCGAATACAGCATTTCCAAAAGAGTGCTAGATTCTTTCTGGGGGGGGGGGGTACATGGTCAGGCAGGTGTTTTGTTTTGATTTGTTTTGTTTTTAAAGTTGAATGGGTATGTTCAGGGCCGCCACATAAAGCTACATAGCTTGTACCCTGCTCCAAGGCACCTGTCTGAAGTAGGGACTAAAGTATAGTCTGAGTTTTGCTCACCAAGCCCTGGGTCTTCATTCAGAGCCAAGTCACGCCAGCATCGTTGGGAGGGGTGGGGGAGTGGGCTTTTTCTCACAAAAGATACCTTATTATGTGTGAGCTAGAGGATTCTATGTCATACAAGAATTCTAAATTTATTTTAAAAAAAAGCATACCCAGCGTATCAAATGGCAATAGAATTTCCTTTCCAAAATAAGTAATTATAACTTAAAGTGTAAGCTAATGACGAGAAAAATATTAGGAGACTAATATAAGTGGTGATAAGGCAAAGCAAGGAAGAAAGTATGCAAACAATTGAAATTTGGAAGTCTCTGATATTGGGGGGAAACCACAGGCATTGGAGTAAGACAAGTAGGAGTTCAATCCAGGTCCTGCTGTCCTTTAGCAAGTCACTTAATTGCTCAGTGGCAGTTTTCTCTCCCCCTATGTAAGAATGTTCACTCCAAAGAATTGTAATGAGAATGAAATGAGATAATGTCTGAACAGCTGTCAGCACATGTTGGTCTCCATCCTTCACCTTTTCTCGTACAATGCAAGTCTAAACCTTCAATCCTCCATGCTGACTCCCTAGCTTGTGCAAAGGTCCTGGGTACTGGTGGGTGTTATGGTCAAAGGGATGCCTCACGACTCCACAGTGACTCTCCCCGGGGGCACATGCAGGCACACACACATATTTACACACACACTCTCGCATAATCACATATAATTAGTTTTTTTTTTTTTAGGTTTTAATTATTTATTCATATAAAGACAGAGAGAGAGGCAGAGACATAGGCAGAGGGAGAAGCAGGCTCCATGCAGGCAGCCCGACGTGGGACTCAATTCCAGGGCCTCGGGATCATGCCCTAAGCCGAAGGCAGACGCTCAACGCTCAACCCCTGAGCCACCCAGGCGTCCCATACATAGTTAGGTTAAATACATACACATGCAAAAGCAAGCCACTGTGGCTCCATAGACCTACTCACCATTTCTTAAATATATCCTTTTTAAATTCTTTTGTTCACTTTGTATTTTCACCCACAATTCCCTCTTACATCTCTTCCTACTTAAATCTTCTCTGTCCTATAAGGCCTAGTTCAAATACCAACTCCCCTATTGAGCCTTTCATAGTGACATCACAGGAGATGACCTTAACTTCAAAAGTGCTGGGGTTTTTGGTTTTGTTTTGTTTTATCTTTATTAAGGTCATAGACACATTCTCCCTTATGATGTAATTATGTATATTAACTGCATATATCAGATTGTACAGCCTTTGAAGATTACAATCCTGTCTCACTTATCATTTTATCCTTTACAGTGATGGTGTTTGCTATTTGGAGGAACTATAATCTTAGTTCATTTTCATGAAAGAGACACTTTCCAGTTACCACCGATCAAGACATATTTTAGAATACCATACGTGACTTGGAGATGGATATTTTAGTGACATACAACTAAATTTATTTAAATGTGCTATTTTCAACCTGGGCAAGACACAAGATCTAACTAGTCCTGTTGATCTTTATGCAGTATAAGGTTTCTATTCATTATCCAGCTAGCAGTGGACATGGATTTTGGGTCCCAACTCAACATTCCTCAAAAGCAGGCTGTGGGTATGGTGAGTCCTTGAGTAAGATAGACTTCTCTCCAGTACTTTTCTTGGGCCCTCGAGTTTCCATACCCCATTCTCCAGTCTAGTATCATTCAGCTTCCAGGCATAAATTCAGTTGAGTTGTATATTTTTATAAAAGATAGCAATATAAAATATGAATGTATCTTTATAAAATATCCTCATAAATATTGCTATAAGGAAGATATAGTGTGTCCCACCGATTTCACCCTGTGGAG